>NC_047527.1:114873391-115498391 GCF_012275295.1 Melopsittacus undulatus
AATTGCTCCTTTTTTTTTCATCTTTTTTCCCTTTTCTTTGTCTCTCTTCCAGACATAAATATTGAAATATGTAAGTAAACTCAGTCATGCTAAACCCCTTATAATAAGGTTCTGCAATATTTTAAGACATTGAAAACTGCTTAAAAATCTGGCATTTTACAGACAATGAGTTCCTTATATGCTTAATGCAGAATTTTGGTACTTTGTTTCAAATATTGAAAGAGAATAAATTAGCATTTTAAAGTATAGCAGGAGCCTTATTATGCAGTGGGTGGCAACACGAAGCAGGCTAAGGAGAGAGACAGCTTCTCTATAACCTTGCTGACCCCTGCAAGCTGTAAAAATCAATAAGAGACTCAAACCAATTAAGGGGTACTAAGGAGTTTACGGAGGCTGAAAATGGAACTAAGAGACACCGTCATTGATTTATTGTCATGGACTGATCCCAAATAATAGATTTATAATTCCATTGTTTGCCACTGGATTCTTTTTCTTAAAAGCAATCAAATATAAGGCCCTCTTCTGATGCAGGTGGGTTAGGTAATTATCATTGTGAAAGGTGCTTTTGTCCTCCTTGCTCTTTAAAATACTTAAGATTCACTGAGACAGAACCCAAAAGACTGGAAATGGTGTATGGCTCAGTAGATGAGAGCATCATTCTCACTATTTCTGTGTGGGTGGCACGAAATGTAAACGTTTTTTAAAAAAAATAAAAAATATGTAAGAAATGGGCTTTCTGCTATCAGTCCTTCCCTAGTAATAAATACTTTAGAGATCAGTCTCCTGAGAGATGTCTTGGCTTGATTCCACAGAGAGCACCAAACTTTGCTCACTTCCACTGTAGTCCACCCTCACATTGACCCAGGAAGGTGTCACACCTCTTTCCTCAGCTGCTCTGTGCTGCTGCCACTCACAAGGCTCTGACTGGGGGTGTTGGTCGACGAGAAACTTAACATGAGCCAGCTTCAGTGTGCGCTTGCAACCCAGAAAGCCAACCATATCCCGGGCTGCATTAAAAGGAGCATGACCAGCAGGTCGAAGGAGGTGATCCTGACCCTCTACTCTGCTCTTGTGAGACCTCACTTGGAGTACTGTGTGCAGTTCTGGTGCCTTCAACATAAAAAGGACGTGGAACTGTTGGAACAAGTCCAGAGGAGGGCCATGAGGATGATGAGGGAACTGGAGCACCTCCCATATGAAGATAGGCTGAGAAAGTTGGGGCTGTTCAGCCTGGAGAAGAGAAGGCTGCGTGGAGACCTCATAGCAGCCTTCCAGTATCTGAAGGGGGCCTATAGAGATGCTGGGGAGGGACTATTCGTTAGGGACTGTAGTGATAGGACAAGGGGTAACGGGTTAAAATGTAAACAGGAGAAGTTTAGATTGGAAATAAAGAAGTTCTTTACTGTTAGAGTGGTGAGGCACTGGAATGGGTTGCACAAGAAAGTTGTGAATGCTCCATCCCTGGCAGTGTTCAAGGCCAGGTTGAACAGAGCCTTGGGTGACATGGTTTAGTGTGAGGTGTCCCTGCCCATGGCAGGGGGGTTGGAACTAGATTATCTTAAGGTCCTTTCCAACCCTAACTATTCTATGATTCTATTTTCTCATATGTATTCAGACAAGATGGTTACACTCTGAACCACAGGCAACATTTTTCAGCAAAGTAGGTTTTCAGGACTTCTCAGTTACAGAGGTACAAGGACAAACGCCTAGACGTACTGGTCCTGGGCACTGGCTGTCCAAAGTTCAGTTCAATAGTACTGGTACAGGGTGGTCCCCTTCTCTGAATGTTGAACTGGCATCACGCTACAGAAATTTAATCTCTCAAATGTCGATGTTAAATAGACACAGTCTTGAGTGAAAAAGTCCTTCTCTTGTTTTCAGATCTAGCTATGGAGGAGCGATAGCTGCTTGCAGTCAAGATATCACAGCCTTTAAGCAAGGTAGCTACCCCAGTTTCCTTTGAAATACCTCCAGATTCTGCAGAAATTTTTCAGAATGATCTCATGTTTCAGCCTCTCTGGCATCCCTCCGGGCAATGTACTGGCTGCCCTTTCTCATTTCTTGGAAAATTGACTGCTCCAGCCGGCTGCAGGTACCATAGTGTGAGTTGATGTATAGTCCTCCTCAGACCTCCAAACTCAGAGCCACTGTGGGATGCAGCTGAACAATTCAGGAGCACTTTGAATGGTTCCATCCTTTGCAAAAGCCATTTTTATTCATTTTGGATTACATTAAAAATGTGTAGTTCTCCTAAAGAGGTAAGACACAGATGTGTGATCCATGTCTCACTGCTTTGATATATGACCAGGATACCCTGTACTTGGAGTCCTACACCAAAATGCAGCTTCTCCCCTGAACTTTTCCTGTGCTCCATTCCTGCTGCTGCCCTGCTGGTGTACTTTTACTTCCCTAACAAGATCTGTTTGTGGCATGCATTTTCTCTGTCTTGTTAACACAAGCACAGGGGGTGTATAGAATAAAATACAGCATAGCTGATAATTGCAGTACAGACAAATTTAATTATTTAATTCCCCTCTAAGGGAGACGAGCTAATGAAGGTGTTGGAGAAGCATCTGAACTAGAATGAAGATATGGCTGAGTTTGGGTATGAGGAAAGAGAAACAGTTAAAGGTCATTAGTACAATTTCTCTGCTGCTACTGGTATGCAAAAGTGGGTAGTAAGCGATTCTGGGAAAACGTATGGAAACTCTTTTAAAAGTAATTGTTTCTCTGTCAGTTGTCACATTTTCCTCCCTCTGTACCAGCAGCTACCTGGCTCAGCACAGGCAGAGCAGGCAGCAGGGTATGGCTGGCAGCCTCCCAGCAATCCAGGCAATTACCTACCTTGGCTTTGGGAATCTGGAAACTTACTCGTAAGGACACAGACAGTTCACAAAATCAACCTGGAATTTGTATGTATAGAGAAATCCTTTGTCTTAATGCCATTTTGTCCAAAAATCCATCTGAGCTGCTTACAGCAACCCTGAAATCTTGTCAAAATACGAGAAAATTCTGCCCTGAAGGTCTTGAAAACACTTTAAATGCCTTCGGCTATGCATGATGGCAAATTCTGTTCAGAACATGGAAGACTATTTGGTTAATCTTTGCAAAGATAAAAAGTGTCAAAAATGTTACTAGTAGCAGTAGTTCTACTTCTATGTGGTTCTGTTTAGTAGAGAAACAGGTACTTTAAGCTGAGAAAGAGAAGCGAAGTAAGCAGTGATGGACAGATTGCTACAGATTCCACACACCACTTTGCATTTACAGTCAGCAGAGGTTAATTTCCTCATCTGTTTGGTGATTTAACTTTGTGACATCTCCAAAGCCAGATTAATCACAATAAAATTCTGGTGGAATTTCCTGACAAATTTCTCCTTAAATAACTTTGCCATTTACTAAAATATAACCATTCATAATCAGTCAATTCATTGATCCCAGTGACACTGTGCGGCTTCAGCCTTGCTAGCAGTTAAGTGTCACTAATGTTATACTGAATTTGAGAAGCAGCTTATTTGCATGGAAAAAGCCTTATTGCTCGGCTATATTCTGTAAGCTGGCAAAATCAAGCAGCAGCTACTGGCTGTGGAGGTCTATGAGCTTCGTATTTTGTAAAGCTTTCACTCTGACTGTGCTAGGGCAATACAAGAGCAAAAATAGATGCCACATATCAGGTGATTTCACAAAGCCCTTGCCTAGCAATTGGCAGTGTCCTGTTTGTAAAAAGACAAGTATATTTGGTCTTTTGTAACATACAAATGAACTAAAGAAAGTAAAATGTCACACATTCTCCCAAACACACAGAAAGGATTAAAACCATCTCCTGAAAATAAAAATCTTACAAAAAATGGGGTTATGTCTTGATAAAACAGTTCAGAGTTACAACTTCATTTAGTACTATTACACAAAATCAATAGGCATAGCATATTCCTGGGGATGACCTATTTTAGTTTCCTGCTAGATCCTAATAATGGTATGCATTTTCTTCTAATTTAAATGACAACATCTATTACTTTGAAACTATCTTAACACACTGATGCAGTTTCATATTGGCTAATAATATTCCCCCATTTGTTTCTCACCCATTTATATGCTACCACTTATTGTTAGTGAAGCATGACACTGCCAGATGTGCCTGCAGAAATGAAATGAGGGCACACAAGCAGCAAAAGCCTTGCAAGCACTTCAGCTACTTGACATTACTGTGTGTCCACACAATAGGAGGGGGAACAGTAGTTTGTTTCTTGGCCAGACTTCCACTGTAAAGCCACAGTCACAGCATCCTGCTGAACTGAAGGGTCCTTGTCAGCAGTCATTCCCTTTGGTTTTGTTTGAACTTTTAAAGATTCAAGCTCTTTATTGACAGAAGGATTTTAATCTTTACTATATTTACATGTTTTATTGGAATCCAAGTAATTGTCCTGGGTGAGATTATTAAGTTTTACTCTATCTGGATACAAGGTTTTTGAAAGACAGATCATAAGAAAGACACTCTCCTCCTTCCACACCCTGTGCCCCTCATACAAAGTCCACTTAATGGGGGAAATGCCAAATAAGATGCTCTTTCTTAAAACCAGTATGACACATGACTGTCCAACTTTCTGTGTTTTCTTTTTTTTTTTCCCACTTCTTAAATACACAGATGGCATCTGCTTTACATTATGAATATGTGTGGTGCTAAGGTCCAGAGGGGTTATTCTTGTTAGCTAGCAGCTCCTCACAGGGGCAGGCCCCAGATCCAAGAGTGAAAGATGGATTTGTGTCTACACTTGTGTCTCAGAGCATGGTGATAGCAGCTGGAAATGATTTCCTCAATTACACACATTGTTTTGCTCTGGGCGTCTAGACAGATGATGCCACAAGGATGCCCCACTGCTGAACCAGCTGGGAAACCATCTAGTTGCTTGCAGAGATAATGCACTGCCTTTGCTCTTGCTGGGGTGCTTGGGAAAAGGAACTTACTCTTCAGACTACGTCCTTCCTCCCAAAGAACTTCATGTGTTGCATGTGGCAGGGACGGTGAACACCAGACGTATAACAACAGCCCATGTGTGAACTGTACAGACATGACTGGGACCTGGAGAGGAGCTGGATGGGGCAGCAGTGGGACATGGATGGGGCACCCTCATCAAGATGCACTGCAGCAATCCACCACTATCTGGCTGCTACAGGGATGCAAAGGTGAGCAGCTGGAGCTCAGCAAACTGAACAGATTTGAAATGAGGGTTTTATTATGTAGGGAAAGTAGCAAGCCGTGGGAACAAATTGTTACACCTGAAGTGTCCCTGATGCCACTACTTGAAAATGTAAACAAATCTTGGGTTTCTTTTTTAATTATTTGCCCTGCTTCCTCCAGCTATTACAAGTGTTATGACTGGGTGGTGCAGATATTAATGACAGGGAGGTATCTTTCTTCTTTGCAACATCCACCATCATACAACAGCAAGCACATCAGCCTCTCTTTGCCCTTATAATAGACTGATCTGTCAATACCATGACACTCATCAGTTACCAGCCACGTCTCAGACAAACCTGCCAGTTGCTCATCTAACATAATTTTTCCTGACATGAGGAATAAGTAGATAACTGCTGTCTCTGTTGGCAGGAAGAGTGGAGCACTGTGGCAGACCTGCTGAGCAAAGAAGTTGGTGCTGAGGGCCAGATGTCCGTGCTGCCCATAGCTGGGGACCACTTTGGGCGACCTCCAAACACCCAAGGCTGGCCAAAGCACCAGACCTTGACTGCAGAGCCCACCTTCTTGGCTTCACCCAAAAGGGAGATACTTCGCAGGCTCTTGTTTACACCATGTGCT
The DNA here is from genome assembly GCF_012275295.1 of Melopsittacus undulatus. Classification (NCBI taxonomy): domain Eukaryota; kingdom Metazoa; phylum Chordata; class Aves; order Psittaciformes; family Psittaculidae; genus Melopsittacus; species Melopsittacus undulatus. The sequence goes on from NC_047527.1 coordinate 114,879,201, forward strand.
AGGTAGTGATGGCTTGCTTAAACAGAGCTCTCCTGGTCAGAAACACAGTGATGATGTGGACACACACCCACTAATATAACACAGAATTACCCCAGTCAAGAAGAAGCCCTGTCTATGATAATAATCAGCTCTGAGTCCTCAAGAAGCAGGAAAAATCACATTTTATGATTCCCATGGCTAACAGCTTAACACTTTAATGTGGACTTGGGCTGTTTCAGCCTTAATGTTATAGCAGGATGAATGAGGCATATGTGTCTTTTTGGATTTCTAGGACATATGGGTTAAGTCAGTTATGTAAAGAGAAAACTATTTACATCAGCAGAACTAGAAATGATGAAACATATGGAACACTATTTCTAACAACCTGAGAGAAAATGTTGCCTAATAACAGTTCTTGTCTTCTCTTTAGCAAGGCTAATCTTAGTCTTCATTTATTTTCCAAATTACATTATTACTCAGTAAATAGAATTTGAAGCCAAGGAACAGAAATTGCTCAGTTCCTGGCAAACTTCTCATCTTGCTCAATAATCGTGATTATAATGATTTTATTCATAAGTCACATTAAGTTTTTTCCTATGGTAAAATTAAATGCAATGGGAAGTGAATGATCTATTTCCAAAAGGCAAAGCTAAAAGCAATATATCTTGCTCCTACATGAAACAGTCACATTTATGCTCCAGATAGTTAATGACTGAATCAAAAATAACTATTCTGATGAACCCTGGCATTCAACTCTTCCTTTTCTTTTTGTTTAATAACAGAACAAAATGTCAATTGAATTCATTAAAGCATGGAGATCTCTATCCACAGAATATCAGACAGATTCTTACTAAGTTGCTGGATGTGGAGTAATCAATGTAATCTGAGAGATCAGAATCCAAGAGCCAAAGACAACACTGAACAGGTAGATTTGTGCCCTTTTTAATTGTAAAACATGAGGGTTTGGTCTTTTTAAGTAAGGTCTTTTTTGAAAAGAGTTATTGCTGTCAACTCTACATTTCCACCAGACTGAAGGGGACCAGCTTTAAGACTAAAAAGAGACTGTGGTGTGAACATTTTGCTGAATTGGAGTAACCTATAAAAACAGAGGCTGGACATAATTTTCTGAGATTTTGTTTCAGTAAAAAGTAAGTTTTTTTCAGTGGGAGTTAATACTCTGAAGCCCAGACATACAAGGAAAGTACCTGGGGCTTGAGGGTAGCAAGCAATTGTGAAAGAAATTGAATCCTTTTAGTTCACTACTGCCTAGTATGTTGGCCTGCACCAGGACACCCTCTGAGGGTAGCAGGGTAACTGATAAACCAAATAAACTTTTCTCTTTGGAAATGAACCAGATGAATTTTGGAGGAGGAAGCCAAGTAGCAGCATGCTCACTCGGGGCTTGACGCAATCCTGAACCCAACAAAGGACATGGAGAACAATAAGTAAGAAAGACTGAAATGACTCAGATCAAAATCTTGCAGCCTTGGGAGGTGAGTGACTGATGTGCTGAGAGATGAGTGACTGATGTGTTTTCAAAAGGCACTGCAATTGTTTTATGTTTGCTTGGCATTTACGGAGGGTCAGTCTTCTGGGTTTATACCTGTCATCTGGAGCAGACTGAGGAGATCTGAGGGAAGAAAACAATAATAAACCTACTAGGGCTATATGAGTATAAAAGGTTCTGTAATAACAGTGGCAGCATTTACCTGAGGTATTTGCATTATTTTGGAGAAACTTTGACATGTGATTTATGGTTGTGATGTTCAGTAACTCACCAGACCTAAAACATGTTTGATTATGCTTGAATAATATATACTGCTTTAATCAAGGCTGTGGCATGTTCATGACACACCTCTTGAAGAACAAATGTCCCCCACCAGTATTTTGAAGGCAAAATTAGTTAAATGCATGGGATTGTTAAGCATAAAGAAGGCATGTAGTTTTATTCAGGTTACCATAACACAATAATATAAGGAGTCTGTTCTAGAGAGGGTCTTTTTTACAAGGGCATGTAGTGATAGGACAAGGGAGAATGGTTTTAAACTGAAAGAGGTTAGATGTAGATTAGACATGAGGAAGAAGTTTTTCACTATGAGGGTGGAGAGACAATGGCACAAGTTGTTCAGAGAAGCTGTGGCTGCCCCATCCCTGGCAATGCTCAAGACCAGGTTGGAAGATGCTTTGAGCAACCTAGTCAAGTGGAAGGTGCCTCTGCCAATGGCAGGGGGGTTGGAACTGGATGAGCTTTAAAGTCTCTTCCAACCCAAACCATTCTATGATTCTATGAGTGCAATGCAATACAGCTAGGCATGCTACATTGTGTCGGTCTCATGGCGCATATTTTTTGTAGTACACTGAATTTTCCTGAAGTTTTGCCAATGAAGTCTTTTTTAGGATTACTTTTTGTTAGGTTTGGAAAATTGACTGAAATTAGAGACCAAAACCATCAGAACTGTGCTGGGCCCTGAGCAGTACTGCAAAAATGATCACCTGGCTTGCTCAGAACTCTGCTATCTGAGAATAAACCTAAGCAAATAGTGATATCTATTTCTTTATTCATTTATCTGTCTTCTTTCCAGTGGACTAAATGTCAGGAATCCATGTTTGTCTAATTTATGATGAATTATTTCATTTTTATGGTGGTGACCAAAGGAAAATGTGATCAGTGTTGAAGCCACTCAAATAAAGGAGCTAATCACCTTATTCAACATAGAACACCACATTTAAAAGAAATAAAAGGTTTTGAATAACTTACTTTCATGCATAGGTATGCATATGTGTGTGTAGTATGTGTAAGAGCTTATATTGATTTATACCTGGTATGCCTAGAGAGTACCAGATACTTCCTTGAAGGAAAGAATATGTCCTCTTTTTGTGCCATGAATTTACCTCTTGAACTGCACATGGAAGAACATTAAGATTTACAAAGCTATTATAACCGACAGATTAATTTCATGGGGATATGTATTCTAATTGATAACCATAGAGGCAGTGCAGTAAAGGTTATCTTGCAACTGTATTTGGAAATCGCTTTCATAACATCACTTAATTCCTCTAGAAGTTAACTTTAATCAAAGAAACTCTTTGCTGATATTATTACATATAATTTATCTGAAAGTGACCCTACTTTGTCTTGTGACCTTATCTTTTGCATGATCCAGTAAGAATGGGAACTCATTTGCTTCCCTCACATCCTTTTACTTCATATATCTTGTGTAGATTTGCTACTCCTGAATAAACTAACCCAAGCATATAACCACTTACTATATATACTGAAATCCCCACTCAAAAAATGGCTGGCACATAATGGTGTCCTCAAGCAAAACACTAAAAGATCATGACAGAAAGGTGGGGTTTTTTTCCTCCTGTTTTAGGAAAATAAAGATTATGCAGGGCAGAAGTGTGCTGACAGAAAATCAAAATAAAATTGTAATGTCACTGTGTATAACATTGAATCATTATAATCATTAAAAGTAGAAGAAAAGAAAGACTCCAATTTTTGTCTTGCAACACCAGGTCATGTCTCTCCCCACCCACAGGTGGACAGCTCATGTTGCTCTATTAGCAGCACAGTTTGCCTCTGCTCATGCTATTAGATATCCTCAACCTGAATGATGGTGGTGTGAGAAAACGCAATTTAAAATTCTCCCTAAGGTGTATAAGGGCATCAACGTTTCGGGAAACATAACATCTTGGAAGATGGTTGGACGGGCAGCTTTGGTGTTTCACTGTGTGTTTTCCCACTTCCTTTATTCAAACATACTGCCTGTTCAGCTGTGCGGGGCTACGGGGAGGCAGCACTGTGTGAAGGCTTTAGGGGTGGCTTGTGAGCGTCAGGGAAGTCAGAGAAGCTTCTTTAAAGCTAGAGGACAGACAGAGAATGCTATAGTTTGCCTTGCTGGGGCTGTTGTTATCACACATCTGCTCTGATGCGCAGCACTGAAGAAGGGCAGTGAGCAATGAAGATAGAAGGCCAGCACCCTCTCAATAATGCTGCTAAAGAGGGAGAACAGGTGCAGACATCTGAGGGTGTCAGGGGCGTCATGGGCAACATGGGTGTGGAATAGGTCTCTGAACCAGGACTAAGACACCCTGTCTGAAGTGCCAGGGTCCACGGGCCATACATGACAGCATCCTCATGGCTGGTGGATTTCAGCCTGGTGGGTCTCAGCAGGAGCCAGGAGAACACCATTGACATGATCTCAGCAAGGCACTGCCAACCTTCACTTTGCCACCTTGCAGCTTTTGAGTGGTTTTTCCATCCCACCAATGTTCTGTCCAAATTACTTACTTGTGTGTCAGCACACACCCCACACTGTTGGACCTTTTTCTAACCTTGAACATCAGAGGAGGACTGGAGGATTTGTACCATTTTCATCACACTGGGTTTTAAATTTTTTTCAATGTGACAGTTTCTGTATTTATTAAATAACATATCAAATGGTTAACAAAGAACAGATTAGGAAGTGTATCCATATTGTGCATGAAAAGACAAGTGTTAGAATTACTTTCATAAATGAGAAGATGCAAAATGGGAGCCCTGGTTCTGCTTAGGTTGTTTTACCTTCAGTGCTCCTGTACATCATGTGTAGAGCCTGTGCTCCAGGTGCTGGTTATGAACCATCAGAGACATCTAGTATCAAATACACGTGGAGAAAAATATCACGAAGAGCCAGTGGGAAAAGTTATAGAGCAAATGTGGACAAACCAAACTGCAACAACTTGCTGAGATCAGATGATTTCCAGCCAGCATCAATAGATTCAGACATTAACATACACGATGTCATGAATTTAGATATTCAGAAGTTATTTGACAAGGTCTCTTATTAAGGGGCTTCAGTTCTGCTCTCAGGGAGGAATACCCTGGCCTGAATAAATTAACTGTTTAAAAAGATAGAAAAAAGGGGATGACAGGACAAGGGATAACGGTTTCAAACTTAAATGGGGAAGTTTAAACTGGATATAAGGAAGAAGTTTTTTACTGCAAGGGTGGTGAGACACTGGAATGGGTTGCCCAGGGAAGCTGTGAATGCTCCATCCCGGCCGGTGTTCAAGGCCAGGTTGGAAGGAGCCTTGGGTGACATGGTTTAGTGTGAGGTGTCCCTGCCCATGGCAGGGCGGTTGGAACTAGATGATCTTAAAGTCCTTTTCAACCCTAACTATTCTGATTCTATGATGATAAATGGTCAATTTTAACAGCACAGGTGGTTATCAGTGGTGCCTGAGTTGTAATTTCTGTCTCGAGAGGTGTCTGAGGTGTAAATGTTTAGAGGCTGGAATGGTAGAGCCAGGATGCTTCATTCCAAGCTTGCCCTAGGGTTTTATTGCTCTCCAGCTGCTGGGCACTGCTCAGTACAGAGCCCTGGGCTGCTTGTGGTTGTGGTCTGGCCACTATTGCCACTCTTGTGACAAAAAGCATCAAACAATAAATAAGCTTTTCCACAGTTTACAATAATTATTCAAATAGAAATAAAGGAATTGAAAGAGTGCCAAACTGACAAATGTCTTACAATGTTGTAATGGATCCTGTGGCAGCTGCCGTCCTGCTCGAATCTATCTAGGAGATACATTTCTATTTGTTTTGCCCATCTATTGTAGGCTTGAACATTTTCAGACTGAAAAAACAGGTACTTTCTGTGGAATAAATCTGCACTGCTCAGCCTGGCAAAGGAATTCAAACTGGCATTTTGCAACTGGCCCAGCTTCACTACTCTACTCTGCCAGTACAGAACTTACCGTAGGCTGGAGGACCACTGTGCTCATATTAATTAACCAGCTAGGATAAATAAATAGAAACTTTTTTCTTATATAAGATTACCAAATTAAATAATTGCTGGCCTTTAGGCTACTGTTTGCAGAAAGTACACTGGGGCTTCTTTATTCTTCTGTTATTTCTTAGGATTGACTCAGATTAATCAGAAAGCTCCTGAAACCTTTACATAATATTAGAGAGATTATGTCAGCTTATCAGCATCTTTAGCCCCAGCTTTTTGACTGCATAACAAGTATATATCCTTTCCCTTTCCCCTCTGAGAACTGCACTTTTAGTGAATTAAATACTTCAAGATGGAAAAGTTCAGAAAAGTAGAGATGTATTAGGGGAAAAAAGAATACAAACATGAGTACCTGACAAGTGACCTCAGAAGTATGTAACTCCCCTTTGGTCCCTGGATGAAGACTAGCCAGCCCTGATGAAAACACATCTGACTTGAAAGAGGAACCTGCACACAAAGAAAAATCTGTTGTAAAAAAAGGAGATAGAATCATAAAATCATAGAATAGTTAGGATTGGAAAGGACCTTAAGATCGTCTAGTTCCAACCCCCCTGCCATGAGCAGGGACACCTCACACTAAACCATATCACCCAAGGCTTCATCCAACCTTGGCTTGAACACTGCCAGGGATGGAGCATTCACAACCTCCCTGGGCAACCCATTCCAGTGCCTCACCACCCTAACAGTAAAGAATTTCTTCCTTATATCCAGTCTAAATCTCTGCTGTTTAAGTTTCAACCCGTTATCCCTTGTCCTATCACTACAGTCCCTAATGTTCTAACACACTTTTGGAGGAAAAAAATGTGTGGTTTAGATACAAAGGAAAAGTGTTCCCCCAAGGCTGATATTTTTGCTCATCTTTTGATACCGTATACCATGTGATATATTTAGCATACGTCTTATCTCACAACTGCTGTGGGTTCACAAACCCTATAGAAACACATCCTGCTAAAGTCTGAAGAGCTTTTCCATAAAATAAATATTTTTCCTCCCTAGTTGTTTTCTCCATATATGTCTTCTTTAAAGGCTTGCGTTTGACTAAAGCTTTCTCCTTCAAAAACCAGGCATTGAGAAAACAGCTCTGCCAAGAAATCCTAATCAAGATTTAGAAAGGCCTGTTGCTATGGAAATAGCTGTGGCATCATGTGTTCAATATGACTTCTGCTGTGTCAAAAAGCAGGCTGAAAAAACCCCAAAAACTCTAGCCTAAGTAAAATAAATCATTAGAGTAAAACAACTGAATTAATTATATCAATGATACATTAATGGTGGAAGTTTAGCCTTTATTAATTAGGGTTTCATTGGCTCTTTTTACCTGCAGGCAGAGGGACTGCCTTCCTCTCAAACAGGGGGATTGCAGCAGAGAATTACTTGTACCCAGGCACCCAAAATGAGTTCACTGTGTCCAAGACACAGTAGCCTGTATCTCCAACCCGCTTATCTAACAAGCCCCTACATCAGTTTTGTCTTTTCACAGAATCCACAGAATCACAGAATCCCAAGGGTTGGAAGGGACCTCAAAAGATCATCTAGTCCAACCCCCCTGCAAGAGCAGGGTAACCTAGAGTACATCACACAGGAACTTGTCCAGGCGGGCCTTGAATATCTCCAACGTAGGAGACTCCACAACCCCCCTGGGCAACCTGTTCCAGTGCTCTGTCACTCTTACAGTAAAGAGGTTCTTCCTGATGTTCACATGGAACCTCCTATGCTCCAGTTTACACCCATTGCCCCTTGTCCTATCACTGGATATCACTGAAAAAAGCCTAGCTCCATCATCCTGACACCCACCCTTTACATATTTGTTAACACTGATGAGGTCTCCCCTCAGTCTCCTCCTCTCCAAGCTAAAGAGACCCAGCTCCCTCAGCCTCTCATAAGGGAGGTGTTCCACTCCCTTCATCATCTTTGTGGCTCTGCGCTGAACTCTTTCAAGCAATTCCCTGTCCTTCTTGAACTGAGGGGCCCAGAACTGGACACAATATTCCAGATGCGGCCTCACCAAGGCAGAGTAGAGGGGCAGGAGAACCTCTCTTGCCCTACTAACCACACCCTTTCTAATGCACCCTAGGATGCCATTTGCCTTCTTGGCCACAAGGGCACATTGCTGGCTCATGGTCATCCTCCTATTCACCAGGACCCCCAGGTCCCTTTCCCCTTCACTCCTTTCCAGCAGATCAACCCCCAACCTGTACTGGTACATGGGGTTGTTCTTCCTCAGATGCAAGACTCTACACTTGCCCTTGTTGAATTTCATCAAGTTTCTCCTTGTCCAACTCTCCAGCCTGTCCAGGTCTCACTGAATGGCAACACAGCCTTCTGGTGTGTCAGCCACTCCTCCCAGTTTAGTGTCGTCAGCGAACTTGCTGAGGGTACACTCAGTTCCCTCATCCAGGTCATTGATGAAAATATTAAACAGCACTGGTCACCCAGCTCCCCCACCTCCCATCCATTTGCTTAATTTTGGCCTTCTAATATTCAATTGCTATGCTACTTAAATTGAGGTAGAAGCATTATGCTGTACTGCAAAAATTGACCAAAGGTTCAGGAGTAACATGGTCTAATCCTAAATCTATTGCAACATCAATTCTTGACACTATAGGTGCCATCCTTTTAGTTAGTTTGATCCCTAGTTAAAAGATTGCTGAAGTTGAAGATATGAATCACCATTTGTACCTGGAGAGTTAACAGCCTTGGAGGTGAATTGGGATGATTTGCATCTCTCTCTGGTCTCGGCTCAGGATGTTTTCCATTCCACATAGATCACACCAATGGAATCAACTTGAAGATGAAAGCTCAGGTTGGGAACAAGAGCTGGGTGACCCCTACCAAGCAGGATGAGTAGCTGCACATACATTTTAGGCCAGTTCATGGACATATGGAAATAGCTGCTTTACAGCACTTCAATATGCTAGGCAGAACTCTCCCGTGAGCTCAAATTCAACTGTATTTACAATATGCAGACATTACTTCTCTGGATACCCTGCACTGGATATCTGGTTTTAGATACGGGCAATCATCTGACTGCTGCAAAACCTTTCTACAGAACTATATATTTTTGAGAAAGATATGGTATTTGATGTACAACATGGAAGAACCTGTCTTGTACAGGATGCTGAAACATAGTGTTGGCAGATGGATCTTGAAAGTCTTTGATCTGTGTGCTATGAATCCATGTCTTAACACCAAGCTGATCCAGTGCAGCTCCTTGTAAGCAATCTTGTGCCAGTGATGACTGCAGTTAAATGGCAATTTTAAAATTAGAACAACAACAAAAATAATTTACAAAGTAGAAAAAAAAAATCTGGTTATCTCAACTGAAACTCTGGACCTTTTAATTTAACCTGATATGGCCTCATAAGGAAAACAGAAACAGGAAGAGTTAAGTCCAATGCTGGTAGAAGGACATGCTCTGAAAGCCTGATTATCCAGACGGAACAGATAAATCTGTTACTCTTTCTCTAAATATCAACACTGCATAATTAGCAGCTGCTAAAATAATAGAAGCCAATTGAAGAAAAACATGGTATGCTCTATATTCATTTATTAAATACCTTATGTTTCCAAACAGAGCTTTCCATATTTGCTGCAAAACTGTGTAGCTTCATGCTCTACACAACTGAGCAAAGATGACAGCACCAAAATGAGCTATTACTATTTCCATCAGGAAGATATGGGGAACTAGTCTGTGTCTTTGAGGCGAAAATATATATTCATCAAATGGAAAAGCTTTAAAAAGCAGCACTATCTAAGATATCAGCATCCTGTCTCCCTTGGAGACAGCTAAACCGAACATTTATCTAAATTATCTTGGTAATATGACAGAGTGATTGCTCACTAATGGTCAGTAACAGTTTTCTTTGTCATTTTCCTAGTCATTACCTCCTCAGAATGAACTCCAGAATAAACTGCTGATGCATCGTGACTAGAATATAAAGCATACTGTTACAACAGAGACCATTTCTATTAAACTCACAAACCCATACATTGGACTTCTGACATTTTTATTTATGAAAAATAATACACCTCTATTACAAACCCTGATGAGCTTAGAGATATTTCATGCTCACAACAGAAATAAAGAAATATTTATTTTACACAGCTGTCTTCTATTTTCTTCATGTTCTTCCCACAGCAACTCATATGTAGGAGCCACATTCTCTGCAAAATGAAGAGCACTGTTCAAAGGTGAGCTTTGTCAATACTGTATTTCATGGTCCATTCAGCTGCATTTTTAAATTTGGATATTTAAGTCTATTTGCCCTTTTTCAGGAGCTGGAGAGAATCACTGATTACACAGTCTGCCTGAATCCCATTTCCCCCGCTGAGTCTGAGAAAAGCCCTCACAGAACACTTGTGCACGCGGCAGCTGCTTATTGACTCCTTCTCCTCTCAAAGGGTGAAAATTTTCAGTGCTGAGATCCATTGTCTTTATTTCAAATTAAATGAAGCTGATCTGTTGAACTGCAAGGATGGAGGAAAAAAAGAACTGGAGCAGATGTAGTAAAGGAGCCAAAGAACTGCCATATGAAACTGCATGGTTTTTGAATACTGAATCAGCCTAGAAAAACAGCATTAGTGTGACCATAAAGGAGGATCATAACTTCCCCAGTGTCACACCAAAGAGATACATACTGATCCTTCAGTCCTGAAAGCTGAAGGGTTAAGGAAGTGCAGTGGAGCCTCTATGCTGCATTGTCCGACCTTCTTTTCTACAAGAGGGGATCTTACCTGTTTGCTGTGAAAATGGGCATTGACAACATGGGCAGCCACAGAGTGACAGAGGTGCTTCATCTGAGCTGTCAAATGCTCTCCCAACCTTGAAAAAAAAACACATGCACATATAAGGTACACATACAAAAATCTATCAATACTTTTGGGTTTTTTTTAAACCTCTGTTGCAACTAGGAAGAAGGAGAGAATAATTTGAAAAGTCTGATATTTCTAAATCATTAGGGTACAAGAACTCAAAGGGTTAGATCAAATTCCTCTTTCTCTTAAAACAGGCCACTAAGCCACATAATTTTGCTTGTTTTACAGAAAATGCTTTGTATCTTTGTTAGCCTAGCTTGACCATGAATTTCAGGTCAGGACCACAGAGTTCATGACCATGGAGTTCAGGTCAGGTCCTCAATTCAGCTAATCCAGAGGTGCACAGTTTACAAAAGAAAAACAGATCATAGGTTATATAAAAGAACGCAGAGCCTCATGAGATGCCTTTTGTAGCTGACACCCAAGAACAGCCAGTGGTTATTTATTATTCAAGTGTTTCCAGAAAGTGCCATCCGGCTGCATCAGGAATCTCCCTACCCCCAGAGCACCAGAGCAGAGCTCCCTGGGAGTATCAGCCCCAAGCTGGGTGTCTGAGCTGACACCCATGTCTGAGCATGTCCCAGGGCTACGTAATGCTCCCCTTGCCAAGGCTTTGGCTTGCTTGTGGCAGTGGATAATACAAAAACCTTGTTGCCAGCAGCTGTCAGGCACAATTTTCCAAGCAATACAGACATATTCTTTCGCTTTTAAAGGGAGAAAAAAAGGCATGGAGCTGAAGCCTGACCATGATTAGACTTTTTGAGTCTCGGCTGCCTCACTCCTATTGCCTTTCCCAAACACAGTGTTGAAGATTTGCATATTTCTGTGTATATGCAAGGAGTAGATCTTGGCAGGCAATGTATTTACCTGAGAGGACAATGAAGGACTGGCACAGAAAGGAAACATTTTTCCTTGCCAAAGTGTTGGTGCATCACTGCTTGTCATGTCTATTCAAGTTCTGTTTTCTTGTTTTCAAAAAGTCATCTACCATCTGAATGGGATCAGTCTCCTTGAGGGCTAAGAAACAAAACAGTGCAGCTGTTCCACATGCTGAACCGGCTAAGAGGCTAGGGCTGAGAAGTCAGCCTGAGCCACATGACTCCTGTCCCCATGGTGTGAGACAGTCAGGCTTTCAGCATATATAGTAAGAATTCTCACTACATGACAGATTAGCATGGGCTGTTATCTAATATTTTGAAACTAGATGAATTTCTAAATTTTCTAGGTGCAGGGTAAGAAACACAACAAGAACCTGAAAGTGTAAGACCCAACAGGCTGAGCTGGACAAAAGCTAAGATTAGCTCATTGTCGTACCTTCAGTGACCAGCATTGTATGGGTATCCACATTTGGCATTTTGTGGCATCAGCTGACTGCCACTGTTTGATTATGCATTCTGTGTCAAATTGCTCCATTTTTGAGACTTGCTGGAAACGTCATTTAACGTCCTTTAGCTGCTGCACGTGAGAAATAGTCACTAATTTTTCACCTTCCCTGTACTTCGCTAACTTTTCTCTCCTATGTCAAGGTTTTTAAGCTGATCTTATCTGAAATGTATTCCCCTAGAAAAGATCTGAATGCTAAATGACTTATTTGCAAATCAAGTAACGTAACAAAATGTTTTTAAATAAAGCTAATATGCCTAAGAAGAATAAATATTTGAAGATGGAGATCAGTTCAAATAACACTGAGATGCATAGGATTATTTTCATTGTTTAGGGCTCTGCTCTTGGAACAAATTCAAACACTCAAACCTTTGAAAATATATATATTGCAATAAAGAAGCAGTAAAAATATCAGCAGGAATGACCTAAGTATGTGTGGGGGAGGTGAGAAGAGGCAGGAGGAAAGGGAGGAGTTTAAGCTAGCACAGAAAATGCTCTCCCCAAAATTATTTGAATGCAATAAGAAATTAATCTATTCTGTATATTTCTCACTATAATATTTTTTGCCTCAGGCTGCCAATCAATTCTGCTGACAAAGACTCCAAACCTTCAAATGTCTTGCGTTAACACTCTTACATGAACTAAAAATTTGCACTTAAATGTAACAGTGTTAGGAAGAGATATTGTAAAACGTTGCTAAATTTATTGACTGGAAAAGTGGAAGTGGGTAATTTATAAGAAAATAATTTAATTCTCCAAGATGATTTAGTCTCTCTGCCTTTTATCACTGTGCCCAAGAACTTATCGGGCTATGTAAGCAAAACAACTCTTCAAAATGTGCAGTAGATCTGCAGACAGATATTTTGACCCTTAAGGAGATTTTAATCCTTATTTACACAATCCTGAACCCAAGCTTTGCAGTGGCCTTGCCTGAGGGGCAAAAGGAGGTAAACGAAATAGTAATACTACAGAGAAACATTACTATTCCAACTTGGCAAAAGGAGAAGTTAAGTAAGAAACATGCCTTGGGTATGCCCCTCTGGTGTGAGACCAGAGTGCCAAAGGGGACTTCTACTAACAAGCCAGAGGCTGCAGGTACCTCAGGACATCCGCTTTGGAAGTGAGAGCACAGAGTAATCACTGCTTACATGCAGGATGCTTCTCTTACCAGACTGGCCTCTGAAGTGGACAAAAGATACCTTCATTTTCAGCATAATGTATATGGTTGTATTTGCAGGGAAACTAAATATTTAGGAAAAAAGGTTTTGGTATGTTGAAAATGAATGAGAGGCCTTTCTGACCTTAAATGACGTGCACAATTCTCTAATCCTCTCAGAAGCACCCTTGTCACAAAAAACAAGTAATTTAGAACTCCAGGCCATTCTAAAATCAGGCAGCATATGATTAGCATTAAACCAAAAAGCATTTTAATCCTGCTGCAAGATTAAAAGGGTGCTGAAAAACAAAGTGGTGTTCCTGTTTCCCTCTGAATGAAATATCCCATTTGATAACAACAGGAAGATCTAGAGAATAAATAGCTGCAAACTGAGGTGAATGAGAGTGTGGCTAGAGGGTTTTTCAGCTTTTAAACATCCAGCTATTGACTTCAAGGAGGTTTCTCCAAATTTGTATTGGTGTTGCTGGGAGCAGACCCTGGTCTCCAGCCCTCAGACCTTGCTCAGTTAACACATGGCTTATCTGTAGAGACACTTCAAAATAAGTGGCTCAGCTTGGTAAAAGCCACTTTATAAGCTGCCTGCTACAATGCAAAGCTTTCTTCTTTGATTAAAAGGTACTGATTTAAAGGAAGACAGCAGTGGACAACAGTGGCAGGCCTCCCTGTCTCTAAATGGGAGCTCATTGTTTCATGAGACCAAAGAAGCCAATAAAAATCTACAAGTTGAGTCAAAAGTATTTCAGTGTTGCTGAAAAATACGATTTTAGATATCTGTAAATTATTAACTACATCCTGGACCTAGAGACATAAATTGAGTCTCCATAAAAAGTCCCTCCATACTTATAAACTGTGAACACAGGGCTGAAATTATCCTATTTAATCATACAACTGGCTGACCATTATCAGTCTGGGATACCTCTTGAAGAAATGGGATCAAAAATGCTCTGAAGGTGACTATTTCTTTAAGCAGTTCTGGGAGATCCTAGGTGATGAGGTTTCTAATTTCTGCAACAGAGAAAAGTACCTGAAGTTCCTAAATCCACTCTATAGGACTAGGACATACTCCATAGGACATACTAGGAGGTATAACTGCCATCTTGCCATTCCTTTATTATTTTCTCTGTTTAATTGGGTCTTGACCAAGACTGGAGAGATTTCCCCTTAGTATTTGTTTGTTCAGCATCTATAATACACATAACCATAAGAAAAAAAAAAAACCAAACCCAGAATGCTGTGCTATGATGGAGTACCTATGTTTATTCTCCCATCCATTTTCCATAGTTCATGGCAGATTTCCATTCCAGCTAATGGAAATTGTAGTATATTGATGGAAAATGATAATTCAACATCTTGCAAAAGAGGAGACAGAAATACCAAAGGGAAACTTTCACATTCAGTATTCTTATTATGGTATAGTAATAGCAGACCATATCTTTTCTTTTTAAGACATTTCATAAACATGTTACCTGTTTAGATTCTTGGATTTAAGAAAAAAATCTTAACCAGCATTTCATGGGAAATGTGCTGCAAGAGAAGCCCTGATGCTATGGTAACAGAGCTGCCTGTGTAAGCCACGCTGATGTAAGCTGTGAGATGCTGGCTTTTCTCCCATCGAGTTCAGTGGGGAGATCCTCCATGATTTCAAGTGTCGTGAAATCCTTCAATTTGTTTCTGTGTCATTACAGGATAATCTTTCTTTAGACAATTTCTCTTGAAGGTAAAATTTTTAAGGCAGCATGCATACAAATGACATTGATAAACTGATTTCTTTGAAAAGACCTGCTTTATTCAAGGTAGAACCCCCAGGTACCTACCTCTGATTCAGCTGCATCTTTGTTTTACTCATGGTTCTATTACCCTGCTTTACAAACAGTCCATGAAAGATCTGAAAAAGTCACACACATCTTGCTCTGTATTTATCAAGTGGCCAGTGGACTCCAAGGGCATTTTCAAGGTCTGATTTCAGGCACCGTAATAGGTGTGTACAGGCAGACAGAAATTCCTTCATATTAAGTAAGCTTCAATGATCACTAGTCATTTCTGAAAATGTAAGCTGCTGACTGGGTGCATGGAAGTGCTTGGGAGATCAAGGTCTGGTGGTGACTGAAAACAGGTAACTTCTGCACAACCCCCAAATCCTTCAGAATTTTGCCTGACTTGAACTATAAATCTCAACTATTTATCAATCTGCACTTACTCTCAGACTCTGAGACAGTTTTATTGAAAGGAAGAAAGGAAGAAAGGAAGAAAGGAAGAAAGGAAGGAAGGAAGGAAGGAAGGAAGGAAGGAAGGAAGGAAGGAAGGAAGGAAGGAAGGAAGGAAGGAAGGAAGGAAGGAAGGAAGGAAGGAAGGAAGAAAGGAAGAAAGGAAGAAAGGAAGAAAGGAAGAAAGGAAGAAAGGAAGAAAGGAAGAAAGGAAGAAAGGAAGAAAGGAAGAAAGGAAGAAAGGAAGAAAGGAAGAAAGGAAGAAAGGAAGAAAGAAAGAAAGAAAGAAAGAAAGAAAGAAAGAAAGAAAGAAAGAAAGAAAGAAAGAAAGAAAGAAAGAAAGAAAGAAAGAAAGAAAGAAAGAAAGAAAGAAAGAAAGAAAGAAAGAAAGAAAGAAAGAAAGAAAGAAGCTGCTAATTTTATATTGATTGCAAATGCAGAAGTACTTATGCCTAATGTCATGACTCAACCAATGGGTGTTGACAGAGAAGGGGAAACATATCTGGTAGCTCTAGCTTGGTGTTTCTAAAGTAAGTGTGAGGTAAATGTAGACTTTAGGCGTTTAATTTGGGTGCAGTGTCCCCAGAATTTTAGGAGAGGGATTTGTGGCTCTTCCTAGCTTCTGTATACCTATGGAGAAAGCTGTTACAGGTAAAGACCCAGCCCACTCATGTGGGAACCTTGCTATCTGCACCAACTAGCTGGGGAGGTCTGAAGCACCACAGGGGTCCTCCAGTCCATTGCAGGGTGGGGATTGCTGCTTCCACCAACATAAATAGCCGTAGGAGTATGGTAGGTGCCATCACTTCCCATGGGTTTGGTCTGCCTGGTCCTCTTGTGAGGGCTGTGCACTAGTTAGGGCACTTCTCCAGGGCTGCAGGACTTGATCAGCTTGAGTGGGATCAGACCCTATATCCCACATTTAAGAGAGTGTTGAACTCATCAAAACAAGGGATTCTCCGATGAAACAAGTTTTGAGTGTGATTCCCCGCATAGTAACCCACAAGACATGTAGTCCGATGAAGCCCACAGAGGACACCTGACTGAGGACGTCCATTGCCTGAGGCAATTGCCTGAGGGCTGGGGCCCTGTTCCCAGTCTGCTTGCTTTTCATTCACTCACAGTTCCACACAGTCTGCGAAGGTGCATAATGATTGTGGTGCTCATTTTTCCTCTTTAAAAGAAGAAGCCAAGTGGAGACTGTGCAAATAACACTATGGCCCTTAAAAGAATGAAGACATAAATACTGAACAGATGTAGCAGCACTTCAGTAAAGATCTCAAAGCACATGAAACCCAGCCCCAGAGTAATATTTGAGGCAGTAAAGAAACAAGATTAATCATTTTCAGAGTTCTTCGAAGGAAATTTTTTTCTTTTTGTTTGCAAATTGATCCCTGGAAAGTTTTGACTCGGTGTGCATGCAGCAGTGGTCCTCAGGGTATCATGGCAGCATTTTCCTCGGAAGTGGAACAGTTTGATAGCAAGGTGTTTGCACATTTGATATGTAGCATAGCAAGTATCAGTGCAGAGATGCAAGACAATAAGAGAATGATGTTTGTGCAACTTTGTTCAAGGGGTTTTGCATGTTATTAAAGAAAAAAATTTGGGGTCCAAGACCTTCAGGGGACTTTACTAAATATTAAGCAAGTGCAAGGAGTATAGCAAGAAGTGTGTCTATGTCAAGGCAGGAATATTACAGAGTATCTTGAAGATATTTGTACTGACTTTCAGCCCTACTAGGTTTATAGCTAGGTGCTACCCTCACTGTCTTCAGAATCCCTCTTGTACCTCCCTCATTTCCTCCTGCAGTGCTCAAGCAGCCATCCCCCATCCCTCACCTGCCTCTCAGGGGTGAGAAGCCTTGAGCAGGCATTGTGGGGAGGACTACTGAGCTACTTCAAAAAGCCTCTTGGACAGAAATCCTCTGAGAGCAAGCTCTCATCACCCAACAGTGTGACTGATGTACTGATCTAAAAATAAACCCGTGCAATCTGTGAGTTGTGACAGTCCATTACACCCTCCACCTTGCCTTTGCTTGCTGTGTCCTCACAAGTAGGGAGCAACACAGCTTCAGACGATCACCTGAGCTGATCAAGAGCAAGCCTGCCTATGCCTCAATGAGTAAAACAAGGAGTCACTGAAAAACGAAGGCAGATCTGTGTGTGTGTGTGATGGTTGAATGTAACTACTTGTCTAGACAGCAGCCTAAGACAAATCAATACCTGTAATAAGGCTCATCATGCATCAGTAACTGCCGCAATCTGCATAGAAAAATTTATGTTGGACAAAAAGGAAACGTGTGCTCCTGAGGGAGAAGGCACTTTAGATTATGTTGTCATTAAGTGAAAATTATTTGCTGATGAAAGATTAAGCCAGTTGGCAACTGGACAAAAGATGTGTGTATAGTAGGGTAAGAGCACAGAGTATTTCCTAATAGATTCAGCTGAGTTTGTGGTGGTGGTGTTCAATATGAGCAGCAGAAAATACCACAGCTTTGCTCCTTTCCTGTCAAGCACAGCTACCTTTTAATTCATTTTAAAGAGCTTGCCCACTATTCCTCCAGAAAAAATGAAAAACCTATCTATAGGAAAATAACTGTAAAGATTATTTATCTCCTTTAATTAAATATTATAAAGAAGTACATTACTGAGAGGAAAATGTGCTCCTATTACAGTGTGGGTTTTTTCCCCAAATGTGTGGTTAGGCTATTATAGATAAGAGCATTGATGATTTTCTATACAGATCTAATGGAATAGCTTTTTCATTTACATTTCAAAGAAGGAATTGGATGGGTGAATCATACAAGAAAAGAAAATGAGACAGAAGAAAAAGAACAAAACCAAAGAAAGAAGAGCATCATACAGCTACAAATACCTCCTAGAGTTACCCTGGAAAGAAGAGTGTTAGCAGCTCACTGTAGCTTCATGCCTGACAATGGACAATTAAAATGCAAGAAATTTCGTCCATTTTATTGCAGTAATAAGAACGTGCTTTGTGTGTTCAGGAGGAGAGGGGGAGGGCTTCAAAATGCTTTGATTACTGGATGTTGGCTTTGCACCACTATTTAATGCCTTTTTACATGTGCCCCTGCCAAGCAACTCTTCCTCAACAAACCCAGGGAGTGGTAGAACTGCAGAGCCCAGTTCCCATTGTCGTCCATGAGTCCTTGGGAAGCTGGACCTGATGTCCCTTGGGACCTTGCAGAACTGATCACTTCTGGCATTGTGGTCCTGCATCCAGCAGGACTTTGTACTGTGATTGCTGGGGATGCTGGCACAAAGATTTGCATCCCCTCTACTTGCTCTTACCACAACTAAATAGCTGAAACCCACGGTGGGGAGGGTGTCTGTCTATAGTGTTCTGCCTCCTGCCACCTGATCTCCCAGCCATTCAGTCCCTCACTCTGCTTTCCAGCCAGCAGCAGGCGAGAGCCAGTAAGCCCCAGCCGGAAGGGAGCAGCCTGGCCAAGACAGAGTGAGTACAATGATTTAAATGGAGAAAGTCAAACAGTTGTCAATGGAGAGGAAATGAGTGGGAATCTAAAACTAACTAAAAGAAGATACCCAGATTACTGTCACTGTAAATTGGATTAAAATTAACTTGTACAAAAAAATCAATGGAAAATGATATGAGTAAGTCAAAATGACAGCTGAATGAGACAGACTCTCTGAGAGCTTATTCAAAAGCAGTGGTCAGAAGCAGAAAAGAAAATTTAACTGAGCCAATCCTAATCTGAATAGTAGAAAAATAAAGGGAGATTGGAAGAGATTACAAAGAAAGACCAAGGAAAATATTTTTGAGAAGGTTATTAATCAGTATGCAAAACAGAAAATGATGTAAAAATAAAAGAAAGGGGCAATTTTAATTGTGTCTTAAAGCTAGTGAAATTAGATGCCTGGGAATAATTTTTACATCATGCATTTGTTTACACAGAAATAGACTTTGATTGACACATGGATGTTCTTTTCCAGAAAACAGGCTGTTTTTTTTTTGCCCTGTATGTAAAGATACAAAGGCTCTGCAATGCATGTGTTGTCATTCCGTGGTCTGAAAAAAATGCCTTCTTTTTTTCTTCTTTTTTACAGATTCACCCATTACAGAAGTGCTGCTCCAGGCTGTGGGCAGCTGCCTGTGTCCTGCCTGTTTCCTCCAAGGGGCCGGGAGGCTGAGAGCCTGTCCCAGTGTGAGGGAGCCTGCCCCAAGGAAGGCTTTACCTTTCTTCGGCTACACCTACAGTACCACTGGATGTCACTGTTGTCTCACGAAAGACAACATCTTACTGACAACTTTCTGTCAGAAAATTATTAGTAAATATATATACATGTATGTATTTATATTCCCTTCCCCTCAACTGTTCTGCACAGGCATTGAAATTAAAGGACTGTGCAACCCCCTGGCTCTCACATTTTTGATTACTATTTTACAGTGAGTGTGTTTCTGGGTCCTTTTGTGGCACTCTGAGAGGCATCTTTTCTGTGTCATTTCCATGAAACTTTGATTTCTGCTGTGATAGGTGTACTCTGTGGCACAGCTGCCATAATGCAGCTCAGTAGGATTCTGATTTTTTGCTCCTATATGTATCAGTTGCTGGGAAGTATTTTAATTCACCACAGCTGGACTGCAGCTGTATTTGGGTGCAGGAGTGAGCTGCCTGCAGGAGCAGCATTATCTGCTGGTGTCTGTTTGCAGTTAGGCACTGTCAGTAAATCAGGATTACCCTGGAGGTGTCTGCTCTTCTCTACAATTATAGATGAGTGTGCAGGGACTCTGCCCCTAAGTGAGGCACCTCCGGTACTAAGAGGCAGTGAGAAACTCAGACTCTTTTTCTTACAAATGGAAATGCTTTTTTTCCTGCCAGTTGCCTGAGGTGGAGGAATTCAGCCAGGCAAAAGAAGACATATAACTCTCTTTAAACTCAGTGGAGAGGAACAGGCAATTCCAGGGATGTGATTCATCCTATCAGAAAGAACACTTCTAGCAGATAGGTCAGATAGGTAAAGACTTATAGGCAACTAGTTCTGCTGACTGACACTGAAGGAGCCTTGTGACCAGCCCGAGGGTAGACCAGCCAGACAAGAAGAGTCCTACCCCTTTTACCTAGTATAAGCATCTCTACAATAGATTGTTTGAAATGGTATGTAGGTCTTCCCTACATCACTCCATTATCAACCATCCTTAAGCCAGCTTTCTACATATTTCCCTAATGCTAAACATGCCAGAAAAGGCACCTGATGCTGAATGACCCACCCCAAACTGTCCACCAGGAACTGTGCTATTCCCCCGGGATTGAAGGTGGTTCAAGAGAGCCCTTGTTAGCCCCTGTTGCTAACACATCAGGAGCTGATCTGACAAGTTGGCCCTACGGACAGTGGTATTCCTGTGCCCAGCCAAGCTCCCATTTCAATATCAGTGCTGCAGCCTAGGTGTAAAAATCTATTTCTTGTTGGTTACAAGTACATAAACCCAGTTTCAGCCATGTCTCCAGCTCCCAAAGGCTTACTTTGTATGCTGAGAACAACAAAACTTGTTATCTACAACAGGACATGAAGTACAATGCTAAGGAAGAGGTCATCTATTTGCATGAAAGTAGGCTGCCTCTGTTAGCTGTTCTCCATCTCACCCATATGAATTTCAAGCAATGCTGTTATAGACTTCTTTAAGACTTCCATGACCTCACCCAGCATGAATTGTCCATGCAAGGAGGTTCAGCTGTGGACTTCTGTACAGAAGCAGGGTATCAGAATCCCACTGCTCTTAAGAGGTCAGGGAAGTCCGAACATTAATCAGCAGAATAAGAAATTTCTGATAGTTGCCTCAATCAGTACATGCAAGAGAACTAAAGGAAGAGGCAAAGCTGGAGAATTAAAGCTTGATTATTTCAGCGAGGAATTAACAAGTTCAGGGTTAAAGGTCATGAATGCAGGCTGGCCTAAGAGATTTGCCAATTTTAATTAAAACTATGCCAAAACCACTAGGTGGAATAACGCATGCCATGAAAATTGAATAGGAGTACTCCTCAGTCCTGGCTGGTTTTAGCAGTGCTATTTTAATTCTGTATCTGTAAATAAAGGATTGTGGAATGACTGCCACCATTTAATAGGCTCAGAAATTGTGTGAATCATGCAAAGTTAGTTTCAGAGAATCAAAATGGTAAGGCATTCCCAAAAACACAGTTTTCCAGAGTAACTGCTTGGAGTGGGGCTTCTCTGGGGTGTGACAGGTGATTTCCCCACAGCACAAACCTCTGCCATGACCTGCTGTCCTGGTTTCAGCTGGGATAGAGTTAATAGCCTTTGGGATACTGGTACTTACAGAGACAGAGGAAGGAAACTTGTCTCCCCAGTGTGTTCGCAGACACCCTAGTTGCATCTTCTGGGTCTTATCTTGATTGCCATGACTAGGCTTGTATTTGCCAGGTGGCCCAGGCAGCTGAGAGCACACTGCTTGCCCCACAGTGGCATTGCCAATCAGCAACTGCCATTAAGCCAAAACTGCTGTGTGACTTGCCCAGCTGCAGCCTGTGTGCCTAACACGCAGAGCTGCATATATGTTACATGTATAAAAATAAGCTGTATATAGAACTCTCACAGAGATACTGTGAGGTGTGGGGCAGGGTGAGATTACAGCCCTGTGTCTCCTCCAGTGCTATAATGGTTGCACAGGACCCCATGGGTACAGGGAGCAGGGTAACATCCCCACACCCTCACTTCTTCCCAAGGTCTGGTGTTTCTCAGGGCAGAATGCACAGCTAAAAATGACAGACTTTCCATATGCATCTTAATTTGCATTTTCCCCTATTTTGTTGCTGTCATTCCCTTCATCCAAAGCCTAACTAGTGATTTACTGAAGATGGAGCAAGCCTGATGCTGCCCGGAAAAGCTCACATGTGTTTGCTTCCCAAGCTGTTTCATGGTAGGTGTCCCTGTGCAGCCACGGAGATCTGACCTGCTTCGTGCTCGTGTCTCGGCCAGCTGGAGGCTGTCACAGGCGGGGAGCAGGGAAACGTTGCTCCTTCCTGCTCCCCAGCACAGCGAGGCTTGGGGACGGGCACAGCCCGCCTGGGTGTGGGAACTCACACCGAGACGGGAGCGCCTCCTCGCGGCTCCTCACTCACAGAGAGCCGTGCGACAGGGAACCCCGGCCCTGCTGGGAGCATCTCTGCAGTAATGGCACCTCGAATGGGAGTGGGAAGCCAAGCGCATTGCTGTGCGGCATCCTTGCAGAGAGCTTTTGCATTAGCTGTTATCTCCATGAGTTAAATGCATGCAAATTAAACATGGCTGCTGGCCGCTAAATAGGCATTTCTTGCAAAAAAAAATCTGTTCTCTGGGGTCTCCACCTCTTTTGCGTTTGCAAACTGCATCAGATGCCGCATAAGTCATTCTCCACAATGTGCTGACACTGATACCGATATCAGGCAAGAAGCTGCCAGCCCGCCCCGCGTTTTCCCTTTAGTCTTCCCCCCCCCCCCGATTTTAGACTTTTCCTTTTACATTTCTAAGCAATTAATTTTTTGGCTCCCACATAGCATCAACGGGTGTGGAATGACTGGCACAGCCCTGATAGGCTCCATCTGGTTGCTGCTGATAAGGTAATCCTGAAGGCTGAGGGGCAATATCTCCAATAAGCTTAAGAGGCAGCAGTTTAATCTGTTTGCAAGACAGAGCAAGCCCTGCAGCCAGCATTGTTATTCCATGGGAACAACTGGGCACAGACAGCACTTCCATAGGTGCAGTGGGGGGGTTTCACAGAACTATTTTTCCCCTGGGAGTGATGATCTCCTGATGCAGTTGTATTCTCTCTCAGAAGAAGGAAAAGCTGTGCTGTGATTTGCTTTGTGAGCAATTTGTCCCCCAGAGCCATGATTTCTGAATCAAATCAATTATCGCTTTGCTTCTTTACCTCTGTAAACTCTTGGGTACTTATGTAATCTTCCCCAAAGCAATGGGAAAAGATGACTATTGCCTTTCTGTTAATAATATGTTGGGTGTTTCTTTCTTCTGTAACTTCCATAAAATTCCTGTTGGGTCCTGAATGGGGGATGTGATGAAAGCAATGGGGGTGTGCTTGGGGTGCCCCCTGTAGATGGAGGGCTCTGTCATCTCTCTTGTACAGATTCGGAACTGGGGTCACAGCCAGGAGAGCCATGCAGGGACTTTAAGCACCACCTTGGCTCCCGTCAGTGTGTTGTCCTGTCTCGTGGCATGAAGCACGGAATGTTGTGCTGAAAGCATCACAAACCCATGCCTGTGCCTTTCATGGTGCCCATTTTGTGGGATTTCAGCCATCAGCTCTGGGATTTGTTTTGCTGATGATTTCTGTTCTTAGCTTTCACTGTGTGCTTACCCTGTTCAAATACAACCTGCCAGTTCCCCCAGCAAAACACACGGGCATGTGCTGGAGGTCTGGGGAAAGCACAGAGGGCTCTCACCGTATTGTTTCCCCACACACAGGGGTTATCCCAGTGCCGTCACTCAAGGGCAGTGGTGTAACGGAAGCAGGTGGCTGGACATCATGCTCCGGTAACGAGCAGAAGCAGCGTCACTGGCAAGCACGTCACTGCTTTCAGCAACGGGAATCGCTGCATCATTGCATCACACTTCCTACTTTTGCTTCTGTCAGACACAGTCATTTCTGCTGCGTGTGCGCACAACGGACACACTTGCTGTGCCCGAGAGGGCAGCGGCCAGCAGCGATCCTTCGAAGCAGGGGAGCGGGGAGCGCACGGGTTCTCTTGCAGGAATAATTCGTGTTTTCATTTTTAACTCTTTTATTCCTTCTGCGGCTTCTGGTGTTGGAGACTGCTCCATCTGCTGGTGAGCAGCGAGAGAGGCTTTCTGCCACCAGCTCGCGTCCCCAGGGAGGCGGTGGTGCAGGGGCGTCCTGTCCATTTCTGATCGTAGAATCATAGAATAGTTAGGATTGGAAAGGATCTCAAGATCATCTAGTTCCAACCCCCCTGCCATGGGCAGGGACACCTCACACTAAACCATATCACCCAAGGCTTCATCCAACCTGGTCTTGAACACTGCCAGGGATGGAGCATTCACAGCCTCCCTGGGCAACCCATTCCAGAGGGTGAAGGGAGCCATCAGAACACTTGCAGCTGGAATTTCATGCTCAGGAGCCGTACTCTGAGCCAAAGTACATTTCCGAAAAAACTATGTACAACTTGATCCTTTGTAATTCTTTCTGAGTCATCAACCCTGTAGGAACAAGCGTCTGCACTTGGAGGAAGCCTTTAAGGAACTGAGCTGGAGGCACTACTGATGGCAAGCAGAGAAAATGAAGTCTGTAGCAGACCCAGGATCATCCTGAGATGCTTCTCTTGCTCATCCCTGTTCTTTTGCCTCAGGCTGCTTTGGACTAGTTTGACATTGAGGCCTCATGCTGTGAAATGCTGAAGTAAGCAGATCTGTGTCTGTAATAAGGGATCCTGTTCCTGATTAGATCTTGGAGTGGTACTGTAATGCACTGTCCTTAATTCCTGCCTGGCAACTCATGTGCCTTCCCTTTGGTTTCTCTGGTTTTATGTCCAGCAGCTGTTACCCCCAGTCTCTGGGTACTCTCAGAATTCCCAGCTGATGTATATTGAGCTGTTATTTATACCTGGTGGGCTTGACTGTTGCATCAGCTATGTGCAGTCTGTATTTCCTCCATCATCTCTAGCAGTAGCAACCAGGCAGCAGGAAGCCAACTGTTATATTTGACATTACATCTACAAACTACGTCGAAATTCGGTGTTCAGACGTAGAAGTCGTGTACTAGCATTAACCAGCTTCCAGGAGCTGTTGTTCATGCCTGTGCTGGATACAGCCCGCAGGGGGCAGCCCGACCTCATGTTTTACTCCAGTAAGGTGCTCAGCTGCTGGCATCCCTGTCTATCCGGGTGATTTGCCGTGGAATAAACAACTGCATGTTGTGGAGGATTAGCATCAGCCCTGAACTCAAACAGATTCAAAAGCGGACCGAAAAAAACAGATTGTGTGACTAAGTTAAACCTCGTGGTATTTACTTCTATTTATTTTTTAACCATATTGAAAAAGAACTGCGTGAGAAAACTCAGCTAGATCTGAATTTCCAATCTGTCACATTTACAACAGATAAGTTTATTGGTAGATAACAATAGGCAAGAGAAAGAAAATATCCAGAATATGTGGACCTGAATGTACTGGGCAAGACTAACAGGAGAAGAAAAGTGTTTTTCTTTTTCCCAAATCTCTTCAGGAATCTTTCAAGGTTCAAGTTACTGTAACTATGCCTGTAATACTGTGCCTTTGGTATATTCTTCCCAAAGTGTGTTCTCAGTTCTTGTGAAAGAGCCATCAGAGTTACAAGAAGATTTTGAGTAAGAGGATGTGTCTACACGCAGGCGTGTGCCTTAGCTGTAAGACTGCTCAGTGCCAGTCAGACTAGGGAGTGCTGTCTTTATTCAGTATGACAAGGAAAAAGGCATTCAGTTCCTGAAAACGAGCCAGTATTTCACGTGTCTTAAATCAAATTGCATCCACCAGCTAATTAAGGGATGGTTTTGATATGCTATGAAGGGAGGCCTGTCCAGTTCTATACTTCTCAGCCAGAGGGCTCTGTGATATAGCATGTGGAAGAGAAAATAGGTACCGAGAAAATAGGTACCAAGAAAATAGCATGTGAGAAATTAAGACAGCCTCAGCAATGTGTGAATTCCAGGAGTGCAGCACAAAGCCTAAGTATCTCATACGATCAGATGGCAATGTACTCACTGATGTACTTTCATGTTCATTTAATTAATCTCTCTAGCCCCAAACTTTCTACCTCACATAAGCATGACTGTCATAGAACAATGTATGTGCTTCTCAGAGTTTGGCTCATTGCTGTTGCAACTACAGGTGAATTTTTGCTTCTGATTCCTAAAGCTTTCTCCATGTTTAGGAGTGCTGAGAGATTCTGTCTCTAGTTTATTCAGAATATCCTCACCATGTTATTCAAGAACATCTTTGCTGATATGAACTTAAACCAAGGAAATATCCATCATGTTTTACATTGATAGAATGATGTAGAAGTTACTCTGTGTAAAACTGCTTGTACATTTAACCAGCTCTGATTGATTACATGATTTACTTCAGTTTGGCCACAGTGAATTCTTTAGGGTAAAGGGTAAAGTAGGGCATGCAATGAGAAAATGCCTTTGCTTGATGCAGATCTAAAAACTCTAATTTATAACTAACAACAAAGGCCTTTTATGGGATTGTCTCTAAATTCTCTGAAGCCATGCACTGAATACAAACTGACAAGAAAGAATGATCTTGGAGTCAAGATTCATAGAATCATAGAGTAGTTTGGGTTGGAAGCAACCTTTAAAGGTCACCTGATCCTGAGGGCTTTTCCTTAGCTGCCAGCATTGAAAATATTCCTTGGTTGCGTATAAATATATATACATATAATATATACAGATATATATAAAACCTATAGCATTTATGTGGTCTTACACAATCCATGTTCTTGAGTCCAGTAGTCAGTACTGACAGGATAACGTATGTTCAGTATTATTGCCATGGAAGTGCATATCCCACAGCCATCATGGAAGGTTGAAAACATGCAGTGGGTTAAGAAAACTAGTTCTGCATGATGAAAACAATAAGGAGGATGACTCTGGGATTTGTCTCACTCAGGGGAGTTTTCTATCTTTTGGGGGGTTCTTTTGTTGTTTGATGATTAAAGGTCTTTATGTATTTACATGTGGGATATTTAGGGAAAAAAAAGACTTCAGGAAAGCATTTCTATGAATATTTGCTGTGAGCAATTTGGAGCTCAGTTCTCCTTTGAAAGATATAAATGGGAACTTCTCTCAAAAGAGACTAGTGGGAGCTGCCCTTGAAGCTCGCTGAAATCAGTGAAAGATCATTTATTTACGTGAATATGCTGTCCATTACTGCCTGCAGATTGTAGTGAGAGTCTTACACTGAAAGTAAGAGAGCTGTCTTGCATTCATGGCTTTCATGTCACATAGAACTACTTATTGTGAGCTTATTAAAATTCTGATTAAATCATGTTCTTTTCTAGTATGACTCCCATAGGTCTGATTTCCCCAAGAAAGGAGCCAGTGGAGTTACGGTGAAACATGTAGAAAAATCCTGCAGTTTCCATCATTCTTCAGCATGCCAATATCAGTTCAGTGAAATAAGTTAAATAAGTTATTCAGGCCAGTCCTGGCCATCCTTGCCATATGTCCTGCTCACAGAAGTTGTTCTTTGAAGCCTACTTCTGTAAGAGTTTGTCTTTTGTCCCAGAAAAACCCTAACTTTTGTCACAGTGATCTAACTTCAGGAGGAAACATACTGTGTTGTGCAGAGATGGGTATGTTCTGATTGGTAAATTATCTGCATCAGACAGAGCTGTAATGCTGACTTCTACCTGCTTTTTCATCCATGCTAAGTCGTTCTCCCTTGATTTTCCTGAAAAATATTTACATACTGATGTGATCTTAATGATATTTAAGACTACAATCCTATTTTTCTATATGACAAACTGAGGAGGGATAAACAATGAGATTATGAACCTCACTTAATCTCAATGATGAATCTCAATATGAACCTCTCAGATAGGCTGAGAAAGTTGGGGCTGTTCAGCCTGGAGAAGAGAAGGCTGCGTGGAGACCTCATAGCAGCCTTCCAGTATCTGAAGGGGGGCTATAGGGATGCTGGGGAGGGAGTCTTCATTAGGGACTGT
Organism: Melopsittacus undulatus; assembly: GCF_012275295.1. Taxonomy (NCBI): domain Eukaryota; kingdom Metazoa; phylum Chordata; class Aves; order Psittaciformes; family Psittaculidae; genus Melopsittacus; species Melopsittacus undulatus. Next base: position 114,907,241 of record NC_047527.1, read on the forward strand.
AGTGATAGGACAAGGGGTAACGGGTTCAAACTTAAACAGAGGAATTTTAGATTAGATATAAGGAAGAAGTTTTTTACTGTGCAGGTGGTGAGGTGCTGGAATGGGTTGCCCAAGGAAGTTGTGAATGCCCCATCCCTAGCAGTGTTCAAGGCCAGGTTGGACAGAGCCTTGCGTGACATGGTTTAGTGTGAGGTGTCCCTGCCCATGGCAGGGGGGTTGGAACTAGATGATCTTAAGGTCCTTTCCAACCCCAACTATTCTATGGTTCTAATGTGTGTGAAAAGGGAAGGAAGGTTGAGAAGTGGTCACTTTAAGATGAATGTGGGATGAGGAGGAGAGGGAGAGGACCATGAGCTCCAAGTGACAGAGGAGTTGATGTGTCATGGCCACAGCACCTTGACACCGCATTTATCCATGTGTAAGGGTGAAACCAATACTTGTCCTTGTAGTCAAACTGCAGTGGAAAAGGTGAAGGAGAAGGTCTGGTGTCAGCTGGAAGAGCTGCTCAAGCTGACCATTATATGAAAAAGTGTCCACAAATATACAATTTAATTAATTCCAAAGTGCTTTTCTGACATGTTATTCTCAAACACTCGTGCTGGCATCTCTTGCCAAAACTTGAAAACCTGTATGAGAAAGTGCCAGTTACCAAGTATTTTATTATTTTTGTTGGTTTTTTTCCTTCTTTCACCTCTCTTTCTTTTCTCTGTTCCCTTTTCATCTTGTCAAGGAAAAAAACAGGGAGGAGAAAAGTGCACCCCTGGGTGCCCAGTGATCATGGGCACGATGCTGCCACCATCACAAAGCTTCAGGGCTTGCTGTGGAGTTGCCCATGAGCAGCTGGAAACCTTCGGAACTGGCGAGGGCAGAGGCATCTCCATGGAAACCACGGAGGCATTGTTACGACTGTTATGTGGGGTATTTAAGGCCCTGGAGCACCCTAGAGGTGGCATTTGCCGTGTGAATCCATGGCAAGTCCGCATCCAAGGACACGGAAGATGCCAGTGGTCAATGGATCAAACGCCCTCTCCCAGCCTGCCAAAGGCAGTCCAGGGGTGCAAAGTAGATGCCAGCTGAGGGCTGGGGCAGGAGAGAGAGGCCAGTGGTGGGACAGGGCCACGCGGAACAGCCTCGGTGCCGGGGCTGGTCTTGCTGGCCCTGCAGGGCCTGCTGTGCCAAGGCAGCCGCCTCCATCACACACCTCTTCCTGCCCCTCCTGCCTGCAGGTGGGACACAGGCAGGCTGAGCAAGGGCCGCACAGGATCACGCTGCCACAGCTGCCCTTCCAAGGAAGGCTTCCACCCATCGTGACCCAGCAGGCAGAGGTAAGGATCCCGAGGGAGACAGGGCCAAACATCTTCCCAACCATGGGAACTGCTGACGGGCAGGCGGGAGGTGCAGGGGGGAGGAAGCTGAGCCCCCCATGCTGTGCCCCGCAGGCTGCCCGGGCATACAGGGGTGCTGTGGGCAGTGGGCATGGGCTGCGGGTCGCCAGCCCTCTCCCCAGCCAGCTCTGGGAGCAGGCAGCAGCCACCTGTGGGGCAGAGCCTTGCCATGGGGCTGGCAGGGGAGCCCAACTGCGTGAGCTCAGCCAGCTGGGTCACGGGTGCAAGAGACACCATCACACAGCCTCTCTCCTCCACTTCTCTTGCAGGTGGGCAGCCTGGGGCACAGAGTGGTGCTGCCCTGCAGCAGGACAGAGGAGCAGACACTTTGTCTGTCACCACTGGTGGAAAGGGCACCTCGGCCGCCATGTCAGCCAGTGAGAGCAGCCAGCAGCTGCCGCAGGCTGCCTCCCCTGACACTGGCACCCTCTGCCCCTACAGCCAGATTCAGGGATGTGGCCATAGGCAGTACATGCAAGAGCCAAAAGCAGCTTTGCACAACCGCTGCCCAGCTGCCCTGTGTCCCTGCACATGGCAGCACTGTTGCACGGCCACGGAGCTGTCAGCCTGCCGCACTCAGGTCCACAGCCTGTGCCACAGTGAAGGGCACAGGAAATGTAAGCACGGTCCTGCGCAGCACCAGCACTGAGAGCCGGGGGCTCTGCCACCAGGCAGTGGGAAGCCAGGACCCAGTGTACGGCAGGGCTGCAGTGACAAGGAGATACACTGTCAGTGCAGCTAATGGCAGCAAGGCCACTGCCACTCAGCCTGCTCCTGCTCCTGACACCTATGTGAGCACTGGTGCTTCCCAGAGCAGGAGGACATGGCAAGAGGCAGAGCAGCAGCGAGCGATGCCAGCGGCAGACGTTGAGGGCAGCCTCTGTGGCAAGTTGCTGGGGCTGAACAAGAACGTGCTTGCAAAGTCTCTGCCAGCCCTGCCCAAAGGCATCGAGACTTTGCAACAGCCCAAGGGGAGCTGCTTGGCCAGAGCTCCTGGGGCAGAGGAGCACCGGGCACCTCTTGTTCCCATGGCACCAGCACCAGAACCTCATGGCTTTAGATGGCAGGCTGCTGCAGTACAAGCCCAGCACCAGCCACCTGCCCTGCACTGCGTCACAGCGCGTGGTGCAGATGTGCATGTGTCGTGCAGCACCGTCTCGAAGGACCAGTTCAGAGATGTGGCCAAAGAGGAGGCAAAAGTACCATTCTTTGCTGAGTGTGGCAAGCAGGCTGCAACAGGAGAGACACAGCACCAGGCACCTGCCCTGAGCAGCTCAGCAGAAAATGACACAGACCTGAATGTCCCATCCAGACCCACCCTGAAGAAGGTCCGTTTCAGTGATGTTGTTGAGGTGGCAGAGGCACCAGCCTCTCCCAGCATCGGCCGGCAGGCTGCAGCAGGACAAGCACAGGGCTGGGCAGCTGTCCTGCACAGCCACAAACAAAACAACATGGATCTGAGGGCTGCACCCAAGAGCATCCTGAAGAAGGTCTGTTTCAGAGATGTTGAGGAGGAGAGGCAGAGACCCCAGCCTCGTGTGGCTTTGACAGACAAGCTCCAGAAGCAGCATCGTCAGGAGAATCTGTTTCCTGTGCTTCCTCCTTGATCACATCCCAGAACTGGTAGATTGCACTGGCACTGGATGTGACCTGCACTTTTGCACCTCTTTGATGTTGACTGAGGCAGGTGCATGGCACCATGCTTCTGCTGCTGCCCATCCCAGGGGGTTGGAACTGGGTACCTTACGGGCCTTTCCAGCCCTAACTGTTCTATGTTTCTGTGATTCTATGATTCTATTTTATCAAGAATTGATGCTAAAAGTATCAAGTTTCATTTGTCTTTTTGAGGGAGTGGGGAGAGGGAAGGGAGAAGGGGCTATAGTGACTGGTACCAGCAGATTGTTGGGAAGCCAAAGCATGAAACTTACAGTGCTGTATTACAGGCACACTGCATATTACAATATTACATGTCTGACATTAAGTGTCTGACCTGTGGTCTGAAAGCTACCAAAAAGCAAAGGGAGGGATTCTCACCCACATTGCTGTGTGGATCATGACTGGGGCAATGTATCGGCTGTTTGAGTTCAGTAACAATTCCTGTTTTCCCATTTCAAACTTAGAGATTAGCTGGACGTGATAATCCTTTTATGAATCTTCTGTTGCTCTAAACCCAGTTTCCTTAGTGGAAAGAAAACTGGCTTTTCTTCAAAATACTCACACAGTGGCCAAGGGACAGCGAGGTATTGCTGCACAGGGAATCCAGCCCGTTATTTAGGATACTTTCCTTTGAAGGTGTGGGTTCTATTCTTTGCTCTCGACATAGATTTTTTGTCACCTTGGACAACATAGCTCCTGAAGGGCATGTTTAGGCATCTGAAAATACTAACAGGGGACTTGAAGATACAGTTATGCCATACAGCTTTAAGAAATAGAGCAGAAAGATTTTTCTAAATACAAACAGCATTCTGTCAGCAAACTACTTCTTATGGAATCATACAAAGGAAATCCTGGGTTTATACACATTCATTTTTTTTATGTTCATAAAATACTGATGAAATAAGAAACTGATTAGGCAAAGAAGGAAGCAGCAAACCTAACAGATACAAACAGACTGCTTTGCAGAGATGTATCTGCATGTCAGTTTCTAATTTTTGTGGTTTTAGAGATAAATGCCACAGAGAATTCTGTATTTTTACCCCTTCACGCATTTGAAAGTTAGAAGCAGCTATCAAGTCACAACAACAGCACCTCTAAGAGGCACAGACATGAACAGAATATTCTATTCTAATAAAGAACAATTCTGCACCCAACTACCTTATCTGGAAACAACTGTCGGAAGTCATGAAGGCATATTCCTTAGGCTCTGACATTTAGAATAACGTTGTGAAGGAAACAGGAGCTCCAAGAAATATTCTTCAGCTTGCCTGACCTCTATAGCCAGAATTTTGTGAAATGAGAGATCTCTGAAATTTGGAGTCATCTGGGTTTTCATGTCTGATTCTGAATACTGTAATCTCGCTACTTTTGGGAAGAATGCCAATGCCTGACAAAACACTTGTGGTTCTTACGATTGAGATTCTCGGGTTTGATTTCAAGGGCACAAGTGACATTAAAAGTAATCCTGGTTTGGACTTGCTACCTTATTCTGCATCTAGTAGTTTGCTTTTGAGTGCTTCTAATGTTTAAACACTAACTTGTCAATCCTTACACCATTTCTACAGCTTGCACAACTACAGTGGACACAATGGCAATCAGGGTTGTATTTAATTAAAATAAAAATAAATTCAAGGTAGATTTTTTATTACTGACTTGTAAGTGATATTCATATCCTCAATGGGAAACAATGTATCTTTGCAGTTTAGCAGCCTCTGCTGTTACAGATCTTGTTTGCAGAAAGCTTGAAAATATTTGTGGAGGACACTACATCCATCTTTTCACCTACGCTTAATAGATACTGTGTCACTACAGCAAACATCAAAGTGGGAGCAGGAGGCATTTCTAAACAGACCTTTATAAATTAAACTTTTATATGTTCCTTCTAAACAGGAACAGAAAGCCGGTCTAGATATTCTTTCTCTTCCCACTCTGATTTCATCCATGCCACATATTAAGTTTGAAGAGGGAGTAAAGATATTTGGCTTTCTTACAGATACAAAATAATGTCATATTGTAGATTGTGAGCTGGCACTGCAGCTAGACCATATGTGCCACTACCAAATAAGGGCCCGATCCTGCAGAACACTTAGCAAGTTGCAAGGTGTCAATGCCCCATGCAATCTGTCCCTTAGTCTTTGTTGGGCTGAAGACAAAACAACATCAGCAATCCTCTGTCTCCCTCACACAGTGATCTACAGTATAATCCATGTCGCTACTCTAAAGATACTTTCACTACGAAGGGTAAGGACCTCAGGCAGGTGTATTTGTAAGCCCTGAATGAAATTCTAGTAAAAATAATCAGATGTATCAAGTCTCTGGAAGTAAAAAAACCAAACAAACCAACTGCTAATATCACAGGCAAAAAAAAATACAGAGTGAATGAAAACAAATCTAAGAAGCACAATGTGATACCTTCACTTCTCCATTAGATTTTGTCTGTGACACAGCAAATACACCTAGAAACTTTTGATTTGGTTTACTCACCTCAAGGAAGAAGTTGACCAGGTATGGATCCTGTTTCAGCTTTGCACGTACTATACAGAGAAACTGAATTTCTTCACTTTCTGTTGGTGTTGCCAGAACTTCACCACACAGCCTGATCAATTTCTGCACTGGCCACCCCACCAGCCCCCTGCGGGGATCCCTGTGCCTTCAACCCTGCACTAGAGAGAGGCCAAGCCCAGCTGCACCTGCAAACGTGCCTGGGAAACCACCGCTGTCCCACGCAATGAAGGCACTGTGATGCTGTGAGATCCCAAAGTGTGAGATGCTGTGATACTGTGAGATCCTTGCTGTGAGATCCCCAAGTGAAGGCTTGGGAAAAGCACCACAGGAGGACGGGGGCCAGGTGACACGGGAGAGGTGGCCCTAGTAGGGGATGCGTGGTGGGAGATGAGGCTGCTCCTCAAGAGGTGTTTGTAGCAGCAATGCAGGGCTACAGCTGATGCAAGCCCCTTGGATGGGAGAGTGATGGGAATGAGGCCAGGAGCTTCAGTTTCAACCAAATACACTTTTCCTGCCCCCATGGTTTATGGCATTCATGGATTTACCAGATGAAAAGTTAAGATTATTGGATTAAATACACATAGTTGATTCTCCGCTTTTCAACCCCCCAAGGAGGTCTGGGCACTGAGACAAGGCTTCCAGGTCCCACTTAAGAAACAGGCAGTGCCTCAGATGCTCAGAGATGAAAAGAGGCTCTCCCTTGCCAACCCCAGGCAGCTGTAGGGAGGGGAGCTCCAGCTACATCCACCCCATTTATCCAGGCCACTGCAGTCCCCCTCCTGCCACCAATCCTGTGCTTACACCAGACACTCAACTGAGGTACTCCTGTTTGCATTGGAGACAGAACATGAGGAAGGAATCAGCATCAGTAATTACATGGTACAGTTTATGCAAGGTTCACATACATGCCTTTTGGGACAAGTACAGGGCACGAAGGTGACAGGAGAGGTTTGTATGCTGTCATCCCATCTCAGGCAGAATGGATAAGGCCAAAATTATGATTACTTTTGCACCTGAGTAGCCTCATTGGTGTTAATTAGGTGGTGGAAAAGGAGGATCCGTGTAAGCAAGATTCAAATCAGACACTGGTATTTATATCTGCCTCAGGTCCTCTCTATAGGGTTGCTTCTGTCAAAGTGAAGAATGAAACAAAGAGGGAAAAACCTAAATAGTGATTAATGAAGAACAGTCCATGTTTAATCACAGCTTTCAATTCAGACTTTATAATTTAAACTTCAGTAATTGTCTTCATGATTTTGGCATCTGCTTATCCCAGCCTACACACTATCTTTGAGCTAACAGCACGGCTTATCTTTACAATTAAACATTCAGTGTAGCAACAAATCTTCAATTTGGTGTGAGTCACTCAGCTGCTAAATCAAACAATATGTCACTAAACAAACCAGTTTTCCCTGACCTCATATGATGATAATGCCTTGTGAAATAGTCTTGAGATTTCTTTGGTGTAATTTGCTGGTACTTTCTGACACACTTGTTTTCATAAACTTAATTGGGTCCTGCATTAGAAACTGGATACAGCAGTACACAGTTGATAGCAGTTATCATGGGAATGAAGGCAGCCCACCTTGGAACTAGTTGCTAAAAAAAGCAAAATAACTTTCTCAAAGTAAGAGCTGCAGGTGAGGAAAAGTTACAACTGCATCAGCTCCAGTGGGTGTGTAGAGATCTCAACTGTGGCTATGGGGATTAGTAACACTGGTGGGGTGGCTGCTCCTGGTGCAGACAGGACCCTGGTGCTTCCATACACCAGCTTTGTTCCGCTGCTCTGCATCACAGGTGTCTGTATGTGCAGTCCTTATTAGCAGTAATCTGTAATCTTGAGCTTAACACAGTCAAGGTGGCACCTGGTGTCAGAAGGTTATGGTATCTAGCAACTCCATCTCTGCACTCAACCAAAGCAATGCTGGAGCAGAAGTTGTGATGTGCAGCCCCAGGGCAGGCAGGGCTCCCAAAACACACACTGCTATTTCACACAGCTGAAGGTTCTCAGAAGCTGGGTTTGGAGGCTTGGTGGATGCAGTCAGTCCCTTACACTGGCAGCACTGCCGTATGACAGTCACACATCCATCCAGAAATGGGTAGTGTTGTTTTGAGTGCTTGTGCTTTTAGCGCTCTGTCTCCTCAGCTCTGGAAGCCGCCAGAGCTCCAATAACCGTATCTGAAAACACCTGAGAGGGCTTCTACTTAAAGGTCCAACTGTGGCACATGAAAGCAGCTCCGTGCAGGTTTTGCTGTTAGCTGCAGGCACAACATGCCCAGTGGTTGTCCTCACTTCAGGCAGCAGCACAAGCTGCAGCATCGAGCTGATGCTGATGCCTGCCACCCAGGTATGTGTCCTTAGGGCCTCTTGAACCTCATAGAGGCTTATCGAGCCAATACTATATTGCAATCTGACATATTCTCACCTTAGCTGAAGGGATCCAGGTAGTAAGTCAATTTCTTTCGCATTCCTACTTCTGATACAGCTCTTTGTCCCTTGTCATTCCCCTCTGGCAGTGAAGCTAGTGCAGGCAAGTTCTCATGTCCCCATGTTAGCTGGTGTCAGATGAACTTTGCATCTTCTGTGCAGCACAAAATAAAGATGGCAATTTGAAAACTGTGGCCCAGAAGCTGTGTGAGAGTCAAGATGTCATAGTCATGGTGGCCTCCTGCAACCAGGAGAAGATATTAATCTGACTGTACCATTTAATTAGCTTATCAGATTTTTCATTGTCCTGCACTGCTTTACTTCAGTTCTCAGAATTATTTATAAGGGTAGATATCCTCCTTTTACCAAAGGAGGATCCTGTATGAAGCAATAGAAGATACAGAATTAGATATGGGCCATCAGCTGCCTGAATGAGCAAATGAACCCTAATAAATAGGCAGGAGAAAGCCACTTACGAACATGATTTCACATTTCAATCAATGCAGGTAAGGTGAAAAAAAATAAAGTCACTCATTTTCAATAGCAGTGACAAGAGAAATAGGCTTCGTGCTCTGTGTTCTCTTTAATTACTGCCTTTGTCTGGCTCAGAAGCTACATGAGGCACAGTGAATGCTATTAGCTATAGCAGAGCTGCTGATCTGTAAAAAAGCAGTATGATCAGATGCCAGCAAGGAGAAGGTAAGAGTTAGTTAAAAAAATCAGTTGTTTCTCATAGAAATAAAGCAGACCTCAGGGTAGGTGACATTCACAACAGAAAAGACAACAACTGAGAGGGACCCTGAGGATGACAAATCTCACTTGTTTTGATTATACATGTTATTCAATTCTGATTTTGCAAACCTTCACCTCCATTTGTGCCACGGAGCTCACCAGCACCATTTCAGCAACCCAGACTTTCCTGGAACAGTTTCCCCTCCCAGCTATTTGAGGCCTGAAAATGCTGCCAAGTTGTCAAACCACCTAATTTTCAACACAAATTAAAATGAACTAACTTATCCCCTTTACAATGGAATCATGATGGAAATTTTCAATTCTATACCTACAGACTACTCTTGGATCATGTTTTCATGTCTTCACAACTGTAGTAATTTTTTCCAACCATTTAAATTAGCTTATTTGGATTTTTTATTCACCTCAGCTTTTAGGTGAAAGCAGAGATGTTCGTATATCCTACAGCTCCAAGAGCTGGAAGAAGCATGCTGCATGTCATAAGGCTCGTAGTAAAGGCAGGTCACACAGTCCATGCCATTACATGTAGTCCTAAGGAAGCAGTGCTAAACACCTCTCCCAGACGTTTCAGAGAGGTGACTGAAAGACACAGATCCCTCCAAACTCATTTCATTCATGTTGAATAGCAGAATATGAAGACATTTCATGCAACCTCCTCCAGCCCAAATTAGTTCAGCTGTTGTGATGGATGTTCCAAGCTTCACTATTTACACATCCAGGCTACCATACCTGATGTGGTACAGGGCATTACAAGCAGGTTAGTGATCAGACAGTGCCACCAAAGTCACATCCCAACTCATGTTGTTTCATGTTTTCATTCAGAAAACATATCCATCCCAGCATATGTTTTCTCCATCCCCTCATTTACCTGAATGCCTCCAGGAACCACCCTCGATGGGAGAGCCAGCCTTGAGAGTTCTGGGTTTCATCCACACCAGAGACTGCATGGGTGATCTCTTTACTCATCAGCAGCTGTAGCTTTGTGAGGAAATTTATCTCTGTGTGTCCCACCTCTGGTATTCACTTACAATTTATGTATTGTAAATACCCCCTAGGAAAAATGTAATGGCAGCAGATTTCCTCACAGAGCTACGGCTGTGAGTGGCAGGCCTAGTGCAAGTAAGTCTTCAAAGTATCCCTTCAGTGTTCTTACAAGAAAAATGGGTCAGACTTTGCAGCTGAAGTCTTCTGGGGCTTTGACTTTAATTAAACTGTAAGTAAGATAACAGCACATCACCCTTATCCAGGCATACAATGAAGGGGATATGCTGCTATTAGCTCTTGCAAATGCAAAAGCCTGGGTGGGAGCTCCTCTTTCCTGTCCACCTGCCTCAAAGCACACAACAGCACTTGTAACATGAACAACCTGTTTAAATGATACGCAGATGATATGCCATGTGGAATAACACCAACAGGGCTTTTGTTCTTATGCCACTGACCAGAAGGAAGCTTACCAGAGGGAGATGCCATGTTATCCTGGCAGCATTGCCCCCACAAAGTACTTGGTTTTTCAGTGGATGGTCCTGGGAGGTCTCCATGGGGGCTACCAGGCTACTGCAGAGCAGGGGAACAAACCGAACCCCCAACCTCTTCAAGAGGAAACTGGTATTTCAGTACAAGTTTTCATGTAATAAATTTCTTTGTGTAAAAAATTGACATTTATGAGAAAAGTTGTCAAGAATAAAATGGGTGAGAGCAGTGAAAGGCTGACAGGAAGGTGTGTGGGATGCTGGAGCTGGTGGCAGGAGCTGGAAACTTATGTCATAGAGTGTGGTGAGCTAATAGATAACCTCAGTTTTACACTTCCAGGACACAAGAGTGACAGGGCAGCCTAAAAGGAAAGATTCTAGACTGCTTTGCTCAATTTGTTTTAACTTCTTTTCTTTTCAAAACAACACTTTGCTCAGCCCGATAAAGTTAGTACAACTTCATGTGCTTGTTTATACTATTCCCTACCTCTATGCTCTCAAACCTCACAAGTTTTTCAGGTTCTTTTCATGTTTTGTGTTCTTCTAAAATCTCAGGTGCTGCAGATAAAGGGCATCTTCAATGTTTTAGTTTCTGCTGTATTTTATAAAGCTTAGACAAAAATAATTTCAGTCCTAAACTGCAATACTTGAAATTCATTCTCATAATGTGAAGGATGACACTGTATTTTCCAATGCTTAACTTTCAAATTACTAATATTGACGCTGCAGAAAGGACTGAAATGTTCAAACCCTATGACTTTCATGCCAAGTGTGAGGTTTTGAGTTCTGGCATATACAGCCTTGTGCAAATATTAGCCCGTATCTAACTAATCTGCCCTAAACATTTGCTGTACCATCAATAACTACCCTCCCTTTGCAGCTTTTAGTGATCCTAAAGTTCTATCTTTTTGAAGACAACCATTAAGTCTATTCAGCATTCAAAGGAAGCCTCTGCTGATGGCTTTGCTTTCCTCCTCTGACATACATAAGCCTTGAAGCAAAGTACCCTGGATACAGTGGACAGGGAGGTGCTTCTTGAATATCAGCGGATGTTGCCTGGTGTAAGGACAGGAGATTTGTGAGCTTTGCAATTTTATCACGAGTTTCACCTGCTCAGTAATCCAAAGACACATATATAATCTGACAGAACCCTGTCCTGTTTGCTGTGGTTTATCTTCAGCCAAAGAGTAAATGGGTAAATGGTATCAGAATACTGAAAGGGCAGCCAGCAAGGGCAGTGCTTATACACCTGGGAGTATAGTATAAGAAGGAAACACAAATGCATCATAAATATGTATTTTAGAGCTGCAAGGCACCCATGCTCACAGCTGGCACATTTCAGCATGTTGAATTGCTTATATTGAATACCCATAATTGGTGATTGCAGCATCTGATTTACACTGTCACCATGCCACACGTCCTAGAACATTTAGTCACCTACTCTACACTTGTACCGAGATGCTTACATTATAAAAGCAAATATTTAAGGTGGTGCTTTTAAAATTATTATTATTTTTATATGAGGCAAAGCACAGCAGACTGTATTTGTGTCTTGGGTATTACAGGAAAATAAATAGGCCAGCTCCATCTTACTGGTAGCACAGAAAGTATTTAATATATAAGATGGAATTTAGTCTCTGGGGGCTACTTTAAAATGACAACTTAAAAGCTAGCACAGTCCCCTTTTGAAGCCAAAGAACATCAGCCCCGCGGATTCCCTCTCTGCCCTGTGCAGCCCTTCAGAATCCAGCCTTGCTATTTGTAGAGTGTTTGGTGCCATAGCATATTTTGCAGCTGGAATCACTTACACTCACTTGGCAACTGTATTCTGGCCATGCTGGCATCTCCTCAAGCTAGCAGCCTGCTTCTGTTCCCTTTTTTTGCTGCAGTCCTTCATAATTGAAACCAATTGTAGTTCTGCCATCTGAATGCAGTGCAAGGTCAGACAAGGGCTCATCCTGTTGTCTTCTGATGGTCACCCACTGTCTGGAAGTAGTTTAGCATGTACTTTATGCATGACATCCCAGTGATAGATGAAGTTCCTTAGGAGTGGCTCTGGGGAGGGAAGGAAGGAAGGAGGTAGGGGGCTGCTGCCCACTGGTCCCCATTCCTGCTGGGAGACCCATGGCTGCATGCTGCCCTGGGGTGGTGAGCCCAGAGCTGCAGCATGTCTGAGGCCCAGCAGCTATGCTGTCATTTAAACTGCTTCATTCACAGCAGCAGGAGACAAAGCCAGCATTCCCCTGGGGAGAAAGAAGGTGGTGAGTGCTGCCACAGCTCACTGCCATCACCTTATGAGGGTGACATCCACCTGTGATGACAAGAGTGAACGAGGCAAGTTCATGCGCTGTTATGGCAAAACCATGTCAGGTTTGTCCAGACTTCACCTTTTAAAGTAGAACGTGTTGCTGTGTGACTTCTGTCTTTTCTTCACTGCTGAACTGGGAAGGGGCAGAAGATGGGCATGTAACTGTAGGGGTACAATTTTGTCTAGTTCCAGATCAGAGACAATTCAAATGGCAAACTTACTTAAACTAAAGGGGGAACAGGGAGAGGCAGCAGCTGCCAAAGCAGAGCCTGGCATTCACGTTCCTGCTCACTGGGGACACCCTGCAACACTCTTCCGCATCAGAGAAGAGAGGAAACCTGCACCCGGCACCCAGCCAGCATTTGCTGCCTGGCATATGCTTCAGATCATGACTGGCTTTACTTACCTCTTGCCCCATGGACTGATGGAGACTGGCTTTTGGGAGCATCTCACACATTCCTGTGCAGTCACGTTTCCAGTGCTTGCCCTGTCACATAACTGCTTGTCTGTGTGTCTGTTATGACCTGAAGGTTTAGTGGTCTTTCAAAACTGCTTTCTTCCAGGTATTTTGTTTGGCATCAGAATTTGTAAGGGTGAAAGCTGGTGATGAGAAACGCATTTTGGGTTATTCTTACTCTGGCCTCTCACTGAACTTCTCAGCTGAATGTCTCTTAGTGAGATCTTTATTTAAACTTGTTTAAAGATGCTGTGATCTGCCTTGGCAACATCTTATTAGAATGCCAGGAACAAGATAGAAGCGATTAAGATCAAGAGCTGTGCAGCAATTTCCATTTCTGTGCTGCAAGTGTATGACATTTGCTCTGTCCATCCCTCATTCCACCACACACTCGACCTCTGGAGGTCCCTTCCTACCTAAGTGAGGCTCTGATTTTAAGACTGCTCCAGCACAGGCTTTTTATTCAATGTTCTGCAGCTTGAACTGAGTTCCATATAATGAGGACATTTGTTAAACAGCGTCTTTTTGAGGTATGTTGCTGCTTTTAGATTCCGTTTCATAGGTGTTTCCTTGAATAAAATATCCCACAACCTATATTCAGTCACATGAAGGATTTATGCCTGTCTTTTTCTGAAATGAGTGAAGAGAGGCATTCTGTATGGGAAAAGGAGGAACAAACCTTAATATTTTTCCTCTTTAGATTTAATTTATCACCATGTTGCCTTCTAAACTACATGTGTATGTGACTTCCTTTGCCTCCTCAGTGTCTTTCCTTTCTTCCTGGAAACTAACACATCTTGGGCATCTCTATTGCTTTTTCCCCAATATAAGAAAATAATTAATGTAATTTTAACTACATTTTTGGTGTCTCTTTTTCATTACATGGTTTACAACAGCTCAGGAAGGGGGGGAATTTTCCATAGGGAGGCACTTCCATTGGAAGAAGCAGGCTCCAGCAGATGCTCAGTTCCTAAAAGAAAAGTTCACACTTTGTAAATAAATAAGAAATCGGTCATGACTAATTCAGTGGCCTCAGCCACTGCAGTTCCTGGCGGGAGTGATATGGGGGTGGGTTCCCCATGGCAAGCAGCCCTGCCAAGAAGCCAGCCCCATAGTGCACCAGAGCTACACATCCCAGGAGGCAATGGGCTGACACCACACACTTTTGGGTCATTTCAACAAATAAAGGTGGTTTAATTCGGAAGTTCGATTTCAGTGGCAAATGATGACACACAGGTTATTTCACGTACATGTAGAAAAAATCTGTTTGAAAATTTGTTCTTGTGGGAAAACTGTTCCAAATCTTTCTCCCTTCTAAAGAGCATTTTCCAAGCATTGGTCCTTCGGGGGAACTTATTTATTACAATGAAGAAAGGCAGTGATCTCCATGAAGAGCTACTACCTGCATGCTGGATTAGAGTCTCCATGGATCCTATGGCATCTTGAAGCAGAGAAGGGAACCTGCTGGCTCTGTCTGGCCCAGGCATCTCCCAAAGGTACGAATTTCCTTTGGAGGCAGAATATATGCTCCAGCCCCTCTTCACACACCTGTGCCTTCCTGATTCCCCCTCTCGCCTGTGGGAGAGGGAACAACACCAACCCCACGCCTCCATCCTGCAGTCAATGGAAATGTTCCCAAATACCAACCTTTGCATAGACATGATTTCCAAACGTCCCTGTGCTGTGTGGGTTTCGCTGGTTAATAAACCTGTTTTACAAAAAGAGAACACTTTTTTTTTAAGCCTGCTCTCAGAAAGGAATGGAAAGTAACACACAATTAATTGGGAGTCATAATAACTTAGGTACTTGGGGATCATCAACGAAACAAACCATACTGTGCACGTTATTCAATGAGCCACAGACAATGAAGTAAATCAAAGGAACTGAGCTGCTCATAAGTAGAGTTGAATAAATTAAAAATTAGGACAGTGTCACAGAGCAACTAGCTCCTGCAAGCATTGGCTGGGAATAAACAGTTTTTATTCACAGCAGAGGACAGTTCTCACTGTGCCAGTATTAAATAATAGTCTTCCTTCAGTGATCCCACCAAGAAAGGAGAATTGATCTGCTGAGAACATTTTGCTCTACATCAAAGCAGATTTGTAGTGTTCTTTGAGGGCAGGCTGAAGAAAAGTGAATATTCCCCATGAATTTTCTGTGGAAACCCAGTTTTAGAGATGCCTGGATGTGCTCACCCTAAACCTACATCTCTCTCTCAAAACATAATGGAAATGCACATATAACCATAGAATGCGTTGGGTTGGAAGGGTCCTTAAAGATTCCAAACCCCCTGCCACAGGCAGGGATACCTTCAGCTAGAGCAGGTTGCTCAAAGGCCTATGTCTGACGCTCCTTGACAACAAAACATTCTTAAAGACAAAACCTTGAGGTAGAAACCAATATCCTCCCCCAGTCATCTGAAACCTCACTGACCCCTCCAGCTTCCTTTGTGTCCCTGGGGGGGGACCAAAACCTGCACTTCCAGGGTCATGGACTTCCCTGTCACTTCCCATGCCATCCCCATTCACCGTACTTCTCAGTTGCTCCCTGTGCATGGTTCAGCAGGCAGCATCCCTGTGGCTCTGCCAGGGGCACCTCTGCCATCCAAACCCACCCATCTGCATCTTATATAGCACCAAAATAATTCTCATTTTGCTGATGTCATGTAAGTGCAGTTTTTAAAGCTAATATGGAAAGAGGATGCAACAGCTGTGAGAGAAACAGCAGCCACTGTGGAAGACACAGCACCAAATCCACAGGCTGAATTTCAAATGTGAAGAGCATGTGTGTGGCTCTGAGGGCTTTGGCCATGGGAAGGACCAAGGGATGCTCCTCTGCTTGCCTGAACTGTCGTTCCCACAGCAAGGAAGTACAGTATTTTAAAAGCTTTCATTTTGATTTAAGTCCTTTGTGCACAATTTTGAGGGTAACTCCCAGCTCTGGCATGGGGAGCCATGCCGAGTAACTGCTTGCCTTGTGGAAACTCATTTTAAAGAATTTCTAGCATATCTCCTTTTGGTCATCACCATTTCAGGCTGTTTACTGTCTCCTCAAATGGCAGCTGTTAGATACACTGGTCATCTTAAACACTGGGGGTTTTATGCTTTTATAGTGTGGGGAAAGAATAACCACAGTACCTACTCTGGCACGTGGCATTCCTTGAGTTAGTCACTGCTCTCCCACTGTTGATTCCTGGATAATCATTTTTCCTCCTTGGCTGCTCTCAAAAATAGAGCTGAGGTTTTTCTAGGACTCTGGGAACTCTTTCTCACTTATTCAGGGGCCATTTTACATTTGCAACTTGTATTTTGTCTCCTGCCCATATTCCATCCCTGCTGCATGAGCAGCACATGCCCACCTGCACTATCTGAGGTTATGTGGGCACCTGCAAGGTCTGGCACCTCACTACTATTGGCAACTTGGCATCGTAAGTTTGGCTATTTGTTGAAATTTAAATCCTCCAGTGTCATTCCCACATCTGCACTCACTAACATGTAGGCTTAATGCCTTCTGGATGTAAGAGGATATGTTGTATTGAAGTAACGAGGAGCTGATGTGTGCCAGGTGGGACATCTTTGCAGTTTCTGCTCTACTTTTCATTCCTTCATCCTGTGCATTTTGTCAAAGGCCAGCTTTTGCTTCTATGAGGAGACTCACAGAGCTGTATGTGATGCTCAGATGGATGCTTTTCCTTTTCTCTCTGCATCTGCCCTTGTTTGGGAAGATGATACCTTAGACAGACATGGTTAAATTGTCCCTTCCTCCCACTTCCTACAACCAATGTGACTGTATGTCTGTTTGCAGACATCTTATCATGGATGTCAAACTTCTTTGCTATACTTGCAGGGACTCAAAAAGCACTAGAACATGTGCTGTAGATGCTGCTGCTTTGGTCTGTGTGATAAGCTCCCTCACTCCCCATGTGCCTTGCACCCATTCAGGGCCCAGGAAGCCCACAGGATTGCTCACAGGAGCTGAAGCAGCAGCAGGCAGCATCTGCAGCAAAGCACGCTGAAGTTAGTAAGAATCTTTTAAGCCCTCACCTTCATTTTTTGTCCTGTTCTTCATCTTTTGCTCTTCAGTGCCCACAAACCCACAAGCACTCAGTGGAGATTTGCTCTTCCTGTCCCATGCCTGCTAGGAGGATGTTGCCACATGGGTGTGATGAGGTGCCTCTCCATGCAGCGCTCTGCACTGGGGCTGACTGCTCAGCTCTCGCTGTCCATGTTTACTCACTGCAGCTGGGGCCAAGGGCAGCCTTCTGGAGCAGTGTGATTCCTTTGCATGCTCATCTCCCACAACAGAGGTTTTAGGAAGCACAGGCAGTTCCTTTTATTCTGATTACCAAGATGCTACCTGGAAATATGAAACTGGGCATTAAAGAGGAGAGGCATAGGTAGGGCATAGCATCTTTATGTAGTCACTCACTTACCTTGCACCTCTCTTCTATTATTGTAAGATATAAATAAAGACATTTTTCTTTCCACAGCCACCCACATCGTTTACTTAATGTTGCAATGGGCGCAGAAACCACTTGGGGGAACTTTTTCCATTGCAGTTAATTATAGATAAGGAAATTGTCACAAATACATACTGATCTGACTCAGCTGCCTTTATGAGCACTCAGTATCATAGAAATCCAGCAGATTTCACTAAGAAATGTCAGATGCTTAGGACACTTGCAAATGAAGCACTTGAGATTCCCTACTCTGATCATATCGTTTAGGAAAGTCTGGATTTGGGTGAGTGCCTAATTAAGCATTGAATTGGCACTGAAAGACCTTTTTGTTTTTTTGAGCAAGTTTTGAACTGTACCATGACCTACAAGAGCAGGCAAGTGTTATTTAGTTGCTAAATAGGATTTTGTATTGGTATAAGAAAACTATTGTGAACAGTTAGATTGGTGTCATGCTAAAAATGGCTCCGTACACACCAGTGTAAGGCTTGTGGCTTTTTGTCCTTTTAAACTCCTTCATTTAAAATACCGTTTGGGCTCTCGTAAGCAGAAGGTACGAGTGGAAGCTGGGATGAGCACCAAGAGCCTCATCAAGAGCAAAGCAGCGTCCGTCTCCCGCTCTGGTGAGGCAGAGGCGCAGCAGGATCACCAGGTGGAGCTCTGCCCCCTGTTCCCCGTGCCTTTTACAAAGCACATCTTCTAAGGCATGTCCTCTGAATCCTGTTTTCAGTGCTCAATAACGTTGTGCTGCTGTGTCCGTGCAGGGAATGCATGCAGCGAGCGAGCCGTACCTGCAGAGAGGCTCTTTTGGGAAGGGGGGCTGGGGAAGGCTCAGGGTGGGAGGCATGGGGACATCTGCGATGGGCATCAGGGTTTGTGGGTGGGCCTCCCTTTTCCCGAAGGAGCCATTAGATTCCATTGTCTGCAGTGGATGTTTTCAATGGGCTAACCCAGTGGTCCTGTCCCAGTGCAGGCACACAGCAGTCCCAGCTATGCCAGAGCCACCAGCACTGGCTGGTGACTGGGAGCCAGGGGAGACAGCACTGAGGAAATGGAGAGGTGAGGAAAAAGGAAAGAGAAAGGAAAAGGGAAAAAGAAAGGGAAAAGGAAAAAGAGTCTTGATGGCCTGAACTGCTACTTGTGTGGAAAGTGGACTTTTAGCCTTCTGACTCTGTAGCTGTTGGAGCATGACTACCTTTGAGAGAGGAACAAGCACATAATCACCACTGAATATCTGGGCCTTCAGCCTGCTGCTTTCCATGCTGACACCATGGCAGTCCTCCTCGACACTGAGCACAACACAGGGAAGCACTTCCCAGGATGGGGGAGCACCCCAAGAGATGCCCTGAGTCCCCATTTTAGCCACCCCTTGAATCATGACCAGTGCTAATGACGTCTTCTTTTCTTTTGGTGTCATTGACTCTTTTAACATTCAGTTTCTCACCTCTACCCTTTCACGTGGTAGGTTAGATGGGAATTATGCCTAACAATATTTTATCTATTTTTTAGCTTCCATGTTTTGCCATGGGAACCATGCTTTTGGAGAATCAGAATCAGGGGGCAGATACAATGCCATGGAAAGGTTGTTTTTCACAGTCCACAGGATATGTCCTTATGGGCTTGATAGCAGATGTGTTTCCTATTCCTCAGCCTGGTCTGGCTGGTCTGGCAAATGGCTCCTGAAGCAATGTATTTGGTAGCTGTAGAAAATGTTACCCCCTGAACTGAGAATGGAGATAGTTCCAGGAAAAGATGTGACAAACATGAGACCTGTGAGGAGATTTGCTTTTTCAGAAGGCAGAGGACAAACAGAGCACTTGGAAGATCAAGATCTACATAAAAAGTTATTTGTAAGGTGGGATTTGTTTGTGTGGGGGGTTTTTTGTAATAAATATGATTTGGTGATCATAGTCAGGTCACTGGATAAACTTCAGGGCTTCAAAGCACAGCTGGGCTTATGCAGCTTCCCTTGGTGGAAGGTCATCACTGGGATTTGCACTACAAAGGCTTGGCTTTCACCAGACCATCAGGGGATTTCTTCCCAAGAAAAAAATAGATTGGTGTTTGGTATCTCCCTGGTATGGCTTTACACAGTTTACAGGAATTAAAAGGCATTGCCATGCTAAAGCTCAGGGGCCTAGTGCTGCCTGACCAGCTCTTGCTAGGGCTATGGTTTGCCCAGCAGCATTAGGGAAAACAGCAAGAAACCCGTCAGCTTCTGGCTGGGACATCTTGGGAGGCTGAGGATTTACATCATCCTTTAAAACGTTTGAGTCACAGCAAACATTACATCTATTATGACAGATCTTTAAATAGAGATTGAAATGATCATTCTTCTTCTGTACCGTAGGAGTATAAGTTTTTCTTTGCCTCCTAGTCTAGAGGCTTAGGGTTGCCTGGTTACTCTGACTCAGAAGCTCTGTGAGGTGTCTCTTGGTGAAGGAGCAGATATGATCTGGCAATTAGAGAAGCTTGATTTGTCATCTAAATGTAGAAATCCTTAGGAAAAAATAACTATTTGAAGAGCAGTTGTACAGAAACCACAGTGAGAAAACTCTCAGAACATGCATTGGTACTGAACTTTGCTGGCTTGCTCATTGTAGAGGCATGAAGGTCATTAATAATATATGCAATAATCGGGATTTTTATTTCAGTGTTCAATTAATAGAATCCTGCTCATAGCATATAGGAATTGCAAATGTGATCAGAAAAGCATTCTTGTTGAAGAATTTCCCCATGGACTGGCGCTATAAAAAGACTCCATTCAGACAGCAATCTGTTAATCTTCAGCTGGAGTTAAAGGAACGTGATGTATTCATGCGAGGGCCACAGCACAGCCAGCACAGCAAGCTCAGAAGTGTCTTACCTGCTTAAGTGTGCCTGTATGTACATACATATTTGTATGTACTATATGTATGTGTATAAATGGTGCAGATGTTCTTATGACTATACATGTGTGCTGATTTGGGAAACCTGTGCTTCCAGAAATGGTTTTATTTTGTGAAGTATTTCCTCCAGAACTGAAGCCATGTTGTTTTAACAGTTGCTTCATAGATGCCCTTTAGTTGTTTGCATTTTGATGGATGGCAGCAAACACTTTAAGAACAAGGAGGGGCATTTAATGGTCAGGAAGGTGGGGAGTATTTGCAGAGAGGTGAGATCTGTGGACTGACAGTTTTGCTTGGAGGTCCAGAGAGCAGAAAGGCTCAGCCAGTGTAAACTCTAAAAGGTCAGAATTTGATTTAATGAACTTAACCTTCAAGAAAACAAGCCTTTTTCATGTAGCTATCCCCTTAGGCTTTCTTAATTCAACTAGCAATAAATGCAGAACAAACAGAATGACAAAGAAGTCCCATTTTGTAAATCTTGCAGTGTTTTTAACCAAGCGTTGCCAACTCATTTTATGGATGAGTTTTAAGATTAAATTTTGGCTCCTTAATGCTGTATCTAATAGGGGCAAGGTAAATCTACAGCACTGCATGGTTCCTTTATACCCTTCTTTTACACTCTCTACTGTAAGCTTCATCACCAAAGTCTGAATCACCATCTGTAACTTCCGCACCAGATGTGCTCTCATAGACTCACTTTAAAGTGAGTGAGTCTGCTCAGTTGCAGTGGGATATATGGCTTTAACACCTCCATGCTGTTGGGATTTCCTACTTCCCACAGTCTGCTTTTTGCAGGTATTAATGTAATGGCTGTAAGAGAGAAGCAGAAAGCAGTAAGTGTATGCCCTCTTGTCATTAAAAATAGAGGTAAATTGGAAAACATACATTCCCCAGGATTATTTTCATTAGCATGTAAGTGGCTGTAACAAACATTTTATATGTGAAATGGTGAAACTGTTAGGTAGTCATGATATTATCAGGTTCTTGCTAGAACTTTGCCAAAGAAAAAATATGCCTCACTAATCTCTTACTTGTTTGCCCAGAGAAGCTGTGGAAGTGCTCAAGGGCAGGCTGGATGGGACTTTGAGCAACCTGTGCAACCAGATGTCATGTCCCAGTGATGTGGGAGATGGCATGCAGAGTGATGGCTAGAATGGGTAATTAGAAATAATGGCAGTCAAAATTAATACCACCAGTTAATAAATAGGTATGTGGTTCAAATGCCAGAGGCGGATGGTCAGTTGCCTGTGGCAGCTCCTTGTCAGCTCCTGTCCCATGTGCTCCGAGTGGCCCTCAGACCTCCACAACCTTCCAGGAACAACAGGGCCCGAGCCTTTGCATTTGTGTTGAACCACCACTTGTGCCCTCCGCACTGCTCAGCATGCATTGGCAATGGGAAGGAGCAGGGAGAATCAGATTAAGAAGAAATTGCATAAAACATTATGGTTTTGTTGTTGCAGATCACAATATGTCCATAACCAGTAAAAGGACTTAAATCTGGTCACAACAAAGCAGGATTAACAATGGGAGAGTGAATATCAGTGATGCAGTTATTCTGAGCGAGCTACCTCCCAATAGTCTGCTTATTTTCTAATGATCTATTAAAGCATTATTTACATCTTCACATGAGGATCCTCCACCTGCTTCTTTACTGAGCCAATCCACTGTGTGAGATGTGTATGGGAGAGATATATGGAAGCCAGTATGATAATATTTCTGCTTGATTCACTCACATGTCTAACAACATTATTCCAACTGCTGTTACAGTTTTGATTGATGTATGTCTTACATTCTATTTGCTGAAGATAATATCTATGTTAACTCTCAGGAAATCCCAAAATAAAATGAACTTCATCAATCTCTTTTGTATGGTTTTACTGACCTCATCTATGCAATATATTTTGTCTCTACAGATAGTTTTATTTAGGAGGATGTAAAGAGAAACTGCAAATCAGATTCATTATATTTTTATACCTGTCTGTAAATCTCTTTTAGTTATTAAGATTCATGTTCATCTTTAGTCAGAAATATGGTCTTTTGCATCTTTTGTCAGTCATCTTTTGGCTTACAGAAGTTGCCACAGTAGAGATACTTTGCATCCCCAAGTTGTCGTTCTCCAGTAAATAACCCAAACACAGTATTCGTAAGATTTCAGTGTTCCCTACTGTAGAGGAGGAAAGACACAATAACACTGAAATGGACAGTCCAAGGATAAGAAGGATCTGCTTTTACACCAAATTTCTCACAGCATCTTTGTCATACTGCAAGTACCACAGTACTCCAGAAAGTCATTTAACAAAATCACCTGAAGGATAACAAACACAGAGACAGAAAGAAGCTTTCATAGGCAAACCTGAATTCAACAAATTTACAGAGTATAAAAGGAAACACAATGTAGAGGAGACTGACTTCTCAAGCCCTGAGGGAACATCACTTTCCTTTCAGAAACAGGTACATACAGTTACTGCAATGTTAGCCTAAACTGCAGCCCTAAGAAGAATCAGGCTTGTGACAGGCTACAGAACGCGTTTCTGCACTTTTGAGTTAATTTTAGTAAAAAGAAAAGGATTTTAATATTGCCCTTTCTTGGCTAATGAATGATCAAAGCTTTTCACATCTTTGGATGGAAACATGCCAGGCTCATTTTTTTTTTCCTAGTCTATGCCCACATGATGCATTCACAGCCTCCCAGTGGAGTAACATTACTTGAGGCTCAGAGAAAGAATAAATAAATTAGTAAGAGGCAGCTGCATGAAATATACATACACATATATAGCTGTGAGGTCCTGGCACCATACTTGGAACTCCTTTTCACAGACTTGGTCGAACAGCCTAGTACACTTCTGTCTTCCTACTGTGAACAAGTTTACCCCTTTTTAGTCACTTCATTACATATCTGGTGCATAATATTAATGATGTTCTCAGCAAATGAGAAGAATCACAAACACCAGTGATGACGGAGAAATAATCAAGGAGAAGGAAGTTACTAATGGCAAAATGGAGCCTCCCACAGAGCTTTCTGCTTAAAATAACATCTTTTGCTAATTGATACAGCCAATGGTGCTGGAGATGTTTTGTTTTGCACCTGATTTACACAGAGCTCAAGGAGTACTTAAATCAGACATGGTTTGAAGTGTTTATTTTTTTCTAAAGCAGTGTTGTAGAAAGTGTCTTAGAGACCCTGGAAACTTAGCAGCCAAGGCCAGCGATGCTCAAGCTGTGTGGGAAAGGATTGGGACAGAGCAGTTTCACATCATTAGGTGGCCTAGAAACTCACCTGAGTATATCCACCTCTGCATTTAGGAGAAATTGTGATGATTTCCTGGATCCTTACTCCCCAGAGACCAGTGGTGCTGGAAAAAGGAGGAGATGAAAAGTAACTCACCTGCCCAGTGAAACCTGCAGTGGGGTGGGCATGGATTTGTAAGATTGCTGGAGTGTAACAAAGTCCAGGCTGGGTTTTCCAGGCTCCTCTGAAGGACTAAGTGCACATTGCAGTGGATTTTCTTGCACCTGAAGCTGTGAATGCAGATGGTTTTCACACAGGACCCCTGGGGACCCTCGAATCCATTCCTGACAAACAGTAGGCTGCATGCATGTGTTGCTGCATGTAGGAGTTAGCTGCTCCTCTGCCATGAAAGTATCCTCCTCAAAGTTATTTTTGTATAGCCGCTCTTTTACTCAGTATGTGCAAAGCCTCAAGTTTTAATTGCCTTCTGATGTTTGAGCCTTTAGGATTCATGTTTTTATGATTCTCCTTGCAGCTATTTAATTCATATAAACCAAAGCTGATTTTTTCTACCTAATAGTCTCTGCATTTAAGTATGAAAACTAAAGACGCACATTTCTATGAAAGAACTAACTACTTATTTCAGATACTTTCCTGCATTATTATTTAAGGGTGTAGGAGGAGGGAGAGAGGGAAGAAATGCACTTCTCTCTGATTCAATCACAGAGGTGCAAACCATGAGTGGAGCTGCTCCCCCAGCTCCATTCCTAGCAAACAATGGTTCTTTGACCCAGCTTAAGATCACTTTTTCATCTTATTGTTGACTTCCTCAGCATTAACTTTGAGGAAGAGAAGTAATCCCAGGCAGTGCTCTGGCTTAGTGGGAGACAGAAGCAATAGCTACAGGAAGCTTTTTCAAGCCTTTCTGAAAGCAACATATTAAAGGGCAAAAGCTGCGCTACAGAGGATGCTCACTGTGCCAGGACAATAGCACAGATACCCTCACCGGAGCTGGTTAGGATTTTTTTTACATGAAGCCTTTCATATTGCTGTCAAAATATGCCAGCCCACTGAAACTTTTCATGGCAATGTACTGATGTACCTTTCCTCACTAAGAGCTTCTTCAATTGTAATAGACACCTCATCAAACAAAGAGAAGGTAACTCACCATGATGCACGAACGTTGCCATGAACTCCAAAGCTACAGTCACTCCTCATAGTTATTTTAATTAAACATGAAAAGAACCACATAAGCAGCAATGACACTCTCCACAGAAGAAGGTTTTATTTTTCCACCTCTCCTTGGTCTTTCCTAATGGCAACACATTGTGTGTTGGCTCAAAGAACGCATGTCTCAGAGAAGCTCTGCCAGAAGGAAGGAAGTTGGATTACTGTTGCTAGAGGGGCAGAACTAGGGTTTCCAAGGTATTTTAGCTATGTATTTCCTTACTTTCAAAAATGCTTATATTTCTTTTAGATTTAAAATAGAGGCTGAAATCATTAATTGCTACAGCTCTGCCTGTAACAAATATTTTAATTCACTTCAGGCTGCTGCCATACCCAACGAACTTTGTTTAGTAAAATCTTAAGAACATAGTATATTGCCAGCATCAATCAAGACTAGAGCTTCAATGGCATTGTCATCCATGACACTTATGTACAGAAGATAGAAGAAGTGTTTTGTACACTGGAAACCTCTGAATGGGAATATTAATGCCACCAGAGCATGTACACTGGAAACCTCTGAATGGGAATATTAATGCCACCAGAGCATGCCTCTACTCTGGGAGAAACACTGACAGAGAGTAAACCCCAATAAAGTGGGACAGAAGAAAACTTGAATTACTATCTGATGACAAAGTATATTGGAGTAGACTGGCTTCTTTTTACATAAAAAGGATTTCTAGAACAAGATCTCGAAACTTCTTGACGTTTCACAGTCTCTTGTCTAAAGGTCCGCCTGCAAAAAGCAGCTGTTCACGCCATAGTGGCTCACTTTCAATGTATATGAACTGCCATAATTACAAAAATTTGGAATATTGCATAAATGTTACTGGAGAAAAGGTATAGCCTAATGGATCTGTACCTACAATGGTGGTAGAATGTATCTGCATAACAATGAGGTTAACATACAGTGCTAGCCTCCTGCTTTTAGAGCTTTTGCTTGTATTAAATAGCTGCATCTTTAGGCAGTACCTAGGAGATAAATCAGGGTAGTTGGATTTTATTGTGTATGTGTGCCCATGTGTTTATTTAAATGCATTATACATACATATATACATACATGTATATACATATACATTACATATATATACATACACAGGCACAAGCTATTTTTCTACACAAATTACTTTGGTTGGCTATCCATGAAAGTATGGTACAAAAGAGAGCTTGAAGACTCATAGCAGAGTTTGGTGTGCTTCCAGCTGCCTACAGTCAGTGCTCCCAGAGAGATTCTGACTGAAGTCAAAGCAGCCTTCATGGGGCAAGAAAGCTTGTCATAGCAAAGAGTCCAGGGTGACCAGCAGGGCAGGCATTGCAGGAACTGTAGGCACAAGGGCAGAGTTAAGAATAAAGACTTCACTTGTCTCCCAACAGCAAACTAATTGAATTGGAGCAAAGTTGAGAAACCCCCAGACTTATATTAGGGTGGGGGGGGGACAGGGATGGGGACGGGGAGAGAGAGAATGGCAGTATACCTACAGAAGTTGAACGAAAGCTTAACAATTACAGCTATTGACAAACCTGACATAAACAGGCTTTGTCACTCATAATTAAGTAGTAATCTTGCTTAACATTATTCAGTAAAGATAACAGTGGTGACTCTTAACCCAGTTATACCTTAGACATGTACATGGTCAGCATCAATGTTTGCATTTAAACCTTAATTTCCTTCATGTTCAAAGGAGAGAAATTAGTATAGAATCACAGAATCATTCAGATTGGGAAAAAAAACCTTAAGATCATTGAGTCCAAGTGTCAACCTAGCACTGCCAAGTCCACCACTAAGCAGTCCCTAAGCACGACATAGACACATCTTTTAAATACTTCCAGGGGTGGTGACTGAACCTTTTTCCAGGCAGCCCGTTCCAACACTCTACAAGACATTTTAGGGTGTGTTTTATTTTATCTCTTAGATGTGAAGTTTAGCAGGAGACTGTGTCCCAGACTCCATCAACTATCTTGGTCTGATTTGTTAAGGGGACCTAAGGAGACTCACAGATAGAGATGTTGGCTCTTACTCAGATGGATACTATCTTGGGTAGTCCTTGCAAAGAAAGTTGCAAACTTCCCTGGTTTCCTCAGTTCTCTCCCTCATCCCTCCCACACCCTTTCCTGGTGGAGTAATCTCTCTTACTGCTTGTTTTCCCCGACAGCAGGGAATCCCTGCAGCACAGGAGAATCATGGGTTCTCTTGGCTCTCTGTGTGCAATCTGGCTGGAATGTGGTGTGAAAGGATGGTCATTCTGCTGAACCACCGTAATCTGTAAAGCAGGTTTGGTAGAAAGCTCTGGTGCTCATAAGGAACTACTTCACCTGCCTGCACTTGCAGGACATGATGCCAACAGCCCTGTGCTAGATCTCCAAAAGAGATGACAGGAGCCTGGATGGCTGCAGGAAAGCACTGTTGTGAAAGAGCACAGCCCAAGGTCATTCTGCCATTTGGAAATGCTGTGCCATTACGGTGCTCCTGAATGAGGGAGCTGACACAGGAGTATGTACTGTCCTTGAACAATTAAGCAGAGTTAAATAAAGGGTTAACTAAGGAAGCATTTGAAAGGAGGTCAGGTTTCACCTGCATGTGGGTCCTAGTATTTGTTTCTTGAATGAGGCCATCAAGGGGAAGATGGAGTCATGATGCTCAAACACAGTGCATTACTGATACCTACAATTTACTACACTGATGGCTGCTATGGACTGCAGAGTTATAATGTAGGGCAAAACACAGCATGCATGCACAGCGAAATGTATGGATATTCATTTCTCAAAGAAAGAGTATGTTATTTAGCTGAGTGGTGTAAAAGATTGGCTTCAACAGCAGGCAGGCCGGCTATGTGTCTCAGGAGGTGTAATCACGCTGCATATATCACACCTGTGTTATGGCACATAAGTTTTTGAGGAAGAGAAAGAAATAGCTAAGTAGATGTGCTGATTTAGCTCAGTGCTAAGTGACATTTTGGGGGCAGAAAGAAGGGGTGGTTAGAATTTCCAAGTGGGTTGGAGTGTGGTGTACCATTTGCATCCCCACCATTGATAATGGTGGATTTCAGCCACTCACTGTAACTATACAGCAAGTGTCCAGCTCTCTGCACTTGTCCATGTATGGAGCATCTTTTAAGCCTCACTTCATACTAAACATGACCTGCCACAATATTAGCATTATGATCCATACACTTCTATTTTCACTGTCATACAGATTTTCAACCCTGGCAAATTACAGATCTCAAATTCATCATATACCTATTTAATAGTTTCTACTGCTAGAATAACTTCTGCATTACTGAGCACTTTATACCTATGATTAATAGCCTTAATATTCACCTCAGTATGCACATATATTTTACCTGATACTGATACTATTCTCCCACCCTTAATTTTAGTAATTTAAGGTATTCTTTCAATATTTAAAAACTGTATCAGTTTCAAGTGAAATTGCAATCCACATATTATTTAAGTCATTTTAAGCTTCAAGTCACTTTATATGACATCATTGCAATTACATCCTTGCTCAATATATAGAACACTTACTCATAAACGAGAATGAGTTAGTCAGACGCACAGAGTTTTCAAGGTCACTATATTGTTAATAAAACTTGTTAACTGACAGAGGCATTAGTCATAAAGCTGAGTAAATGCAATGATTAAGCCACTCACAGCTCCTCACCATTCTGTTACATCCTGCTTTCTAAAGAGAGCATTTTTATTTTGGGGCCTGATTTAAACCTACTTAAGTCAGTGGAAAAACCCCTTGTATCTTCACTGGGCTTCGAATCAAACTGCCATCAAATAACAGAACCACAATCATGAAGGAAGCAGACAACAGGTTGATAACTCAGGCAGACTCCTACATATCAGCTCCTGGCACAGTTTGTGGCTGTAATGTTCATCTCAGTAAAACAGATGGAGCTTGACCAAGCTCTAGGTGGAACTGTAATCACAATTTATTCCTTCAGACATCTCTTCCTGCAGAAAGCACAGAATTTCCCTGCTGCAGAAAGAGTGGAATCATTATTGTTTGGACTTGATGGGGGTTTGTTGATCCCCCAGTGGTAGGCTGTTACTCATTTGCTGGGTGCAAGGGACTAAATGAGAGTATACATGCAACACACAACCATACAAAGTGTGCAATAAACAGAGTGATGAATAACCAAATGGAGACACTTCAGTTTAATGAAATCCCCACTCAGCTCCTGGGAGAGATCAAAACAGATCATCTCCCTTTTAGTGATAAGAAATACAGTATTTCTGTACACATTACCACTCTATGCTGAATGCTAATGAGTACTATGTATGTGTGGCCTGTATCTGCTCTGCCTTACTCACTGAAAAATTAGGTACTTGAATGATCCTTGCCAGATGAAAAGTTGAGAGGCTAGGAAGAAAACTATGGCTTTGTCAGTGCCAATATGCACAATATTGGATGAATCACATCCTATGTGGGATCCCACATCTCACCTAGTATGAGACATCTTGGATACTTCTAAATCTGAGCTAGTCACCCTAATCTCCCTTGGAAAAGGAAAAGATGGCAACTTTCAAGTGTCATTTCAATGACCGCCTGTAGGAGTTGTCCTTAAGAGTGAAGTAAATTATGCTGAGTAAACCTTCATTGACCATGCAAGGGTCCAAGGAAGACCAACTTATATGTAGGTTTCCACGTGGTGAGATTCATTCAAGACAGTCCCACTCAAAACCATCTACTGCTGGGTACCACAAGGTAACAGAAAGACCAAGTTGCCAGTACACACTGCCACTGAAACAGGCAGAATTCTTCCTCAGCAATGCTGAATCACTGCAATACACCCTTTGGGAAGCAGAGTCTGACACAGAGAGCAAGGGAGCACAGAAATCCTCTATGAGGAGACTGTCCACTGCAGTCCCATGTAGAAGCAAGGGACTGCATACAAGTGAAAATGTCCAGTTATAGGAGCAAGTTGCTAAACAAAACCATACTTACACAATGAGTATATACAATGTCTACAGACTCCAGAGATCAAGGCATTACACAGACTGGTGAGGGACAGGCAGCATCACAGCTAGAAAACTGATCTGGTTAGTATCAGCAAGACAGCAAAGTTTTTGTTGTCAGATGGAGCTAGAAAAAACAGTTTATGAATATTATCTTCACTGTAGAGTGTCATGCTGCAGAGGGACAACAGCAGCAAGGTGAAAGGATGACTCCTCCTACTAGTAATAATAATAAGGGAGCATTTAATACAAAATCATTTAATACAAAATAAAAAATACAAAAAGAGGTATCCAGAAGGTACAACAGCAGCAAAGACTTTGCCCTTGGTGTGATTCACATATTGGCACTGCAGCCCCTGCTACAGCCAGCTGCTACAGAAAGAGCTTTTTCTAAACAAGGCAGTTCTTAATCCAGCATGGTCCTAAGAAGGGAACATGAAGATTTTGGGAGGCAGACCAGCAAGCAGCAGTCAGTGCATATGTTTAAATTGCTCTCAGCAAACCAGGTAGGAAATGGAGCTATATAATTCTGTTAAGAATGTGCAGTTCTTGTAAACCAGCATGGAGTCTTCTACATTATTGTAGAGTATGTGGTTTATTAAACAGTATCTGGATACACACAAACTTCAGTTTAGTCAGCAGAATCATTTTAATCTCTTAAAATTATTTTGATCTCTTTTGTCTTTTAGTTTTGCCTGAAATTACCTTAACAAATCTAAAGCAACAGCTTAATAGGCAAAGGTAGCTGGGAAAGTGGTGAAGAGATTTTTTTACTGTTAGCGATGTGTTCATTTTACTCACGTGAGAGTAACCCCTTGTCCTTTTTTTGCTTTTTCCTTTCCATAATCCTAGGCAGTAAGGACTAAAATAAATACGTAAACAAAAAAATAAATAAATATTTACACTTATTTTTGCACTTTTTTTGGTGCATTTTTGTACAGTGCCTGTCACAGCCCAAACTGATACAATGATAGTGCACTCCTGACCTGTGCTGCTCAGAAGATCCAGAAAGGCTGCAGAGGATGAGGCAGAGTTCAGTCAAGTGGGCAGCAGGGTCAGGAGCAAAACATGTGTCAGCAAGGAGAGGAGAATTGAGAGCAGAAGTCAAGGTGAGGGGTGAGGAATGTTTGGGATGTGAGGATGGAGCATGTGGTCTTTGCTAACTGAAATGATTTTGAAGCTGCAAGAATATAAAAAGCAGTAGGGTTGTGCTAAGGCACAAGCACAGACTTAATAGGAAAGGCACCAGAAAACTGTAACAGAGTTTCTGTGTCTGAGGCAAAGATGGAGAAGCTAAATATCAAAGATGAGGAAACATGTGGGGGAGGCAGGGTAAATAGGATTTCTGAAACCCTCTAAATTCTTTGTGCTTCTAAAGTTTCCCTTGTTTTCAGAGTCCTACTCAAAGCCTGTGTTAGTAAATGAGCTTGTTTTGATCACTTTTTGGAAGAGAAGAGAGGGGGAGGAAATGCAGTCCTTGAATGAGATCAGTAGAGAATGCTAGAAAGGAGGATGAGGAAACATAAAGCTTCCTTAGAGATTTGGGTTTATTTTGCATGAAGGTTGTGACAGTGACATTAAATACAAATAAACTGGATGCTAATGACAGATTTGATCCCCTCATTGTGCCACAACTATCCTCTGAGAGGAGTCAGCTCTGTTTACACAGCCCAGCTATTTTAGCTAAGGATGAGGAATAGACTTTGATATTATTTCTGTGAATTTACCTGGCTCTATGGAATTGAACAGAGATGAAGAGCAGCCAGAATTAAACAGACATACAAAACTGTACCAGAGGTACCAGAGAGGCAAACACCTGAGACTATCCTGTGACATTTGGATAGTATTTGGAGAAGCAAGGAGGATTTTAGTTTGCTCTTCCTGTGCACACAGGAATGCCGTGCTAGCACCAGGAAGCTGTGCAGGTGGGCAAGAGAAATTCTGGAGAACTGACATCCGTGCTAAAAACCAGCAAGAATTCATTTCCTGCATCTGAACAGCTCAGGAGACTGTAAGAACTTTAATGCAGGAAAAGGTCACTTCAAATTTGAGTTTGTCTGGGGTTTATCTCTTTGGCTGAGAAAAACTGTACATTACAAAAAAAGACAAGAGGAAATCTCATCTAGGATAAAATTCCTTATATTAACCAAACTTCCATACTTGCAAGTTAATAATCACCTTATTTGTGGATCAATATGCATTTTACTGCTGTTCAACTTTATATATAATCCATTGTCATATAAAGAATGAGGCGTAGCATCACGCATGTATTTCTTAGTGCTATCAAGACTGTAAGATTCTGACAGCATCCTTCTTCCTACTGCCTTTGGAAAGTAGTCAGGTCATCCCTACACAGTGATGGAAAATTAAGGCACAGGGAGCCTAGGAGCCACACTGGTACCTATGTAAAAAAAAATCTGCCCCTAAATGATTTTCCAAATACTGCACTGGAAGTTTACAGCTAGGCAGAAAAGTGAATTAGTGTGGCTTTGTCCTGGTATCTCTGGTTTGGGGCACAGGGAGATATTTTACCAAGGCAGCTCTAGTCTGTACAGTTTCATGCGATTTAAAAACTCCGTGGGATGTTTGGAGAAGATGAGGATAATAGCGCTGCCATCTGCCCAGGACTTGAGCTGGGGAAACTGACTCCTGGTGATCAAAGGGAGCTCAACAGCCAAGAGAAAAAGCTGAAAAGAGCTTTAGTTTGGAGCACAATGCTTCTGGCCTCTGGCTGAAAAGAGAGCAAAACCAAGCATAAGCCATTGCGACATTTCTAATGAAAAGGGGAACCTTTTGTACTACCTGCAGGGTGGCAAAGGGCAGTAAGCACCTGGTGGGACCACCAGCTGGAAAGCAGGGATGTGAATGGGCAGCAGCAGCTCTTGAGATGATGAATGCTTTTTTGTCCTTAAGGGTTTTGCATCAGGCGGATTGCTGACAGCAGGTTTCTGTTTCCCTTGTGTGAATGTGGACCAAATCCTGACTTAACATAGGCCAGATTATTTGGTGGCCTACTTAAATGGGCTTGTGGTCCCTCCATCCCAGTCTTGGTGAAAAGGTGTCTATGCTGTCAAACATATTCTCTCTCCTGTTTGTCTCTAAAAACTCATTGCTGGTAGTCCAAAATGCATTAATTCTGGTTATCATCAGTGTGTTGTTCAAAGTTTCCCATGCCAAGAATCCACCTGGCTTAGCATCAGCCAAGCAGTTAGGATCTCCAAGCAGCTTTACAAGGTCATGGACTCTATTGCTAAATTCACACTTTTTGCTATTGCCATTTGTAAAGATTTGTCACACCATCAAAAACAATAGCCTTTCAGGCTGGAGTTTTCAAAGAAGTCATTGAATTCACAGAGGACTGGACACTAACCTCCTTTTCTGGTGGCTTTGAAAATCAGTAATTTCTATGCTAAGAATTAACCAACTAAGAGTTTGTGTCTCATTCAGTAACTTGATACCTCCTGTCCTGCAAGTCTTCTTTACCTTTCAGTAAAAATGTGTTTCCCATGTGAGGAGACAAGAAACAAGCAGAGGAAAGTAGGAACTCTGCATTAACAGCCCCCCAGAGCTGCCATGTTTGTTTTCTGTAAATGTATTTCCTTTTATAACCTGCTTGATACTCTAAACATGCACACATTTTTGAAGTAACAATATCCCAATAATCTACTTCCGCAGAAAGTCAATTTAATATGAGGCAAAAGCAGGAACAGCTTAAAAGCAAGAACAGTGCCTTGGTATATACACAACCATATGGATGCATGGATCTTTAATAGACATATTTATATTCATATATAAATATATACTAAGACATATATATAATACAGATGTGCAAAAGTTGTTTCTGCACCTTTTGTTGAAATCAACCCCCACTGGATCAAATGCACCCCTAGTAAAAACTGGGGCAAGAACTACAAGATATGTACTTGTTTCAGCTGGAATCACGGGTATTTTAAGCAGACAGAATGTATAGGCAGTATTTGATCAATCACAAATGTAGTAGAGTTGTCTCTAAGCTCCTTAATTCTAAAAATAATCAGTTCTGAATGGTAAATTAATGAACAAAATCCTCATGGTTTTGCTTTCTTTCCCAGAAATGCCAGGGTTTTTACATTTTTACTATCATGTATTTAATGAAGAAAAAAAGAATAGACAGTTTCATCCCGTTGATTTTCAATTATTATCTGCTAGTCCATTACATTGAATTACAAAGTTGTTCCAAGGAATTCACAACAATAGATACATTTATAAAGTAATGCATAAACCAGTAAAGTAGGTGGTTTAGCCAGTAGTTTTACGCACAAACTTGTGTGTAAAAACACTTGTCATACATGGATGAGGTGGTAAATCCAAAAATCCCAAACCCTACCTAGGCGCTCTATTTTTGTAATACAACTTTGCCATTCCAGTTATAATGTAGACAACAAACAGTTGAATGGAAAGGTCATGCAGTGCACAACTGCAATCTACAATTACTCCTAAATCCAAGAAGCAAAAGTACATCTAACTAGCACTTTGAAAGCAACAAATGCATCATTTCTTGCTTACTGCATTTTCTTGGTCATTAAAACAGAATATATTATTAATCAGAATAAAAATTGTCAAAGTTGTGTTTTAAAATATTTAACTATTTCTGAAGGAAAATTCCATAAACCATGAAACTATTGCCTTCTGACTTCAAACACAAAGAAATTAGTGAGGGAAATGCTGGCCTTGTAATGGAGCAGATGAGATGCAAATCAAAGTTCTCTAGGAAGTTTCTGCAAAACAATCGAAATAAGTCACCACAGAGGTAACAAAGCTGCTGTCAACAAAGGGAAATTGAAATACTATAAAACAAAGCATAAAAATTAATATAAACATAACTATTACAATGCACTGCATACAGAGGAGCACTAGCCAGTTTTGGTAGCTTACACAAATCATGTACCTTTGTCAAGTACCTCATAAAACATGATGTGGGAGCAGAGCTGGACAGGTGCCTTCTCCAGTGCTGCTGTGATTTTCCTTCGGTGACATCTCCAAGATAACTGCTTGGAACCACATGGCTCTTACCACCCTGCAGCTTCAAAAAAATCTTCATGCAACAAGGACATCATTATATGATACTATTGTTAGCACTGAAGTATGTCAAATCAACCTGGTTTTCATCTGTAGTACTGCAGCCAGTCTAAAATCCCTGTCGGTATCATCTGTCAAAGCAGTACAGCTAATAGTGTAACTCCAAACAGATGCAGGCAGCCTCCAAGACTTACCCTGCAACATCTAAACCCACCTCATTGCCAATGCTCTTGTTAATGTTAGTGCAGCAGCAGGGGAAAAGTATGACAGAAAGCCACCGTTATGAGTATCAAGCAGATCAATAAAGTACCAGTTTTTAAGTTTACTCTATGATTCCCTATCATGAAGTAAGAGCGCAACAGGCCAGCAGCAAGCAGGAGAGCAAATGGTCACTCTCATGGGCATAATATCCCATGCCACGGTGGGACTGGAGAGGTGTCTGCTTTTGCTCTGCCTCAGAACGTATCACCAATACCAAGAAGAAAACAAGCAGGCAAGTCTAATTTAGCACACATTTTATGCTGGTAGACCTGAAAGACATCTAGTGGTTTGAATTTCATTAGAAGGCTTCCATTGGGCAGGCACAGCAATCTTCTCTTTTAATTGCTTCTAAAGGCTGCTACCCATGTACTGGAAATCCTTGCCTTCTGCAGCTACAAAGATGGAATAATGATTCTGTACACTCGTATGTAAAATATGTGGATCTATGTTATACAGAGATCATAAATGCACATTTCAAAAATATATGTCTATTTTGAGTATAATGTAATGTTTTTCCTTGCTTTGATGCAATGAAAAATTGGACCCAGCCCATATACCCAGAAATCTAAAATCCAGTAATTTGATGGTAAAATGTTCAATGTTTGATTTGTTTGTACATTTTTAGAGACTAAAAAAAGAAAAATCCCCTGCACAAATGGAGAGATAATGTTGAAATTTCCATGTATTAAAGGACCAGAAGATCAAATATTGAAACATGATGGCAGCTCGCCAAACCAAGTTAAAACAATCAGGATCTTGTACTGAATTTCTAGCATTGCTAAAGCTGATTTCCCCGTTCATGAAAAAAGCTCCTTTAGAATGAGGAGAAGTGTGCTCCAACCTGTCAGAAATACTGTATTATTGAGAAAAGAAAAAAAAAAAGTGGTCAATGAAATAACTTCTCTGCAAGGTTTGCCCATGTTGTATAATTGGTTACATGTCCTGTACTCTTAGGCAGGAGTCAAAGGTGTCCAGGGTATCCAATGCTTTCTTGAACTCATGAGGGTGGTAAAATACTTGAACAGGTTGCCAAGAGAGGTGGTAGATGCCTACCAGGTGGTTATGGAAAGAAAACAGGATGATTATAAAAGACAATCTTCCTACTTACCAGCCTTCTACAAATTAGTGATTAAAGAGTTTTGTATCCACCATGTTTGGGGATCTTGATCGATTTCTCTTTCATGATCTCCCCAATGCTTTTTAAACTCCTAATATCCACAACAATCTGTGAAAATGAACTCTGCAATATATTTTATGCCATATGTAGAAGAAAACTTCCTTTGTTTTGAACTGCTGCCCTGGGTGTTCTGTAGTTCCCCATGACAAAACCCAGCATGTATGAGTTCTCTCATTACCTTCGGACCATTTGTAATTTTGTATAGGTCTCACCCCTATCTCAGTCATCTCCCCCCCAAGCTAAAGAAGCTGGAGCTGATTTAGCCACCTCTTACACAGCAGCCATTCTCTGTCTCTGATTATCTTAGTTACCATTCTTTGTACCTTTTCTGTATCTGTTAGACATATATTTTAGATGAAGAATCAAGGCATGCATGTATGTAGTACAGAAGAGCTACAGGATTTTATGCTAACATCATAAAATCCAATTTTTTTATTTCCTAATATTTTCTAATATTCTATTTGTCATTAAATATATATGGGAATATAGCAAGGACCCTATAATTTTGAACTCAAAATTGCAGCCACTGAGTAAAGAGAGCTATTTCCCTAATCTAAAATCCTGAACACAGTACACATCTAGTGTACAGGTTGATGTCATGAAAATTGGAAAATCTGCAAAATGCTAACGACATGATCAGATCATATAAACTTTAAAACTCAGTTAGTTACTTTATAAGATTGATGAGAAAACTGTTCAGTTTGGATCAGTAATGACTTCAGAAAGTGACAACACAAAAGCCTGCAGACAGGTTTCATATAAATGTGCTTTATTGCAGAGAAGTTACATTATTTACATGCTGCAACACATTACAACATAAATCTATCAAGTATTTCATGGTGGATGCTGTTGGTTGCCAGATAGCATTGTTATAAGAACCACATTATAAAGTGAAGAGACTTACAGCTTTATATAGTCTACAACTTGGAGTAGCTAAAATGTTAAAAGTCAAAGGCAGTGTTTTCTCAGGCCTGCCTGTTGTCATATGCATGCAAAAGCCTAAGGAGAGCAAATACAAAAGTATTGTCCAGTTTCAGGTCTATGATGCCACCAAAGCTGATGATAGGTGTGTACTGGTTTATATTTTAAAGCATATAATCTTGCATAAATTATACAAGTCTAGTAAGACTGGTAGAAATCTAATTATTTATAAACCATGGCTTAAAAATAAAGGAGAAATGCAGCTTGCACATGCATTTAAAAGGACAACCTAGCAAATGTTTGTGACCTTAGTGTTTATTACCTTTTCTCTTAACAGATCTGCTAGAAAATATCTTAATTCTAGAGTTGCACTTCTCTTGGCTGAATAATGACAATGAAACTCCAGAAAAAGATAGCTAAGCAATCTAGCAAATATATGCTGGTGGAGAAAAAACTATGAAATACAGAACATTGTTTATGTCTAACTTAGTATGCCTTCATTAAGCAATGTTTCTAGCAGCATCATAGTGAAATAGAATTGTTGAGTGAAGTTTGGCCCCTCATTTTCTTAAGTGTGAATTAAAGTCCCAATTGAATCTGTAGCCCATGTAACAGTAGCTAAATAAACTGGGGAAAGCTTTGTTGTTTTCTAAAGGGAAGTTCTCCAACTACATCAGCCTTAGGAGATGTGACTACAACAAGCCTAAAGAACCATACCAGACATTTCTTAAGAAGTGAGAGAAAGGGTCAGGATGAAGGAAAAGAAAAACAAATAAGGATATACAAGCCAATGCCTTCCCTGGTAAATCAACCATCATCCTTTTACTTGCCATGCAGCTGGGCTATTTTACACCAGCCAAGGAATGGGCTTTGTTTCTGTGTTTCTAATGAAGTTAGAAAAGGAAAAAAAGAAAAGGAGCAAAGAATTGTAGATGGACAGCAGTGGCACAGATGCAATAATGCATGAAGGGCTTGATCCTGCCAGTGATGACACATACCAGGGGCAGTGGTACTGTGTGGACACCTTGCTGATGTTGCTCCCTTAGTGCACGCTGCACCCCAACACAGCTGCTGCTGAGCAAAGCAGAGGCAGTGTGTCCTTGTTCAGCACGAATGTAAAGGATGGAGGGCAAGAC
Source organism: Melopsittacus undulatus (assembly GCF_012275295.1). NCBI lineage: Eukaryota > Metazoa > Chordata > Aves > Psittaciformes > Psittaculidae > Melopsittacus > Melopsittacus undulatus. Next base: position 114,945,514 of record NC_047527.1, read on the forward strand.
GAGTGCAGGTGCCAGGGCTGGCAACTGCTCTTGTGAGTATGTACAAATATCTCCTTTCCTTACTCTCCTATGGACTCCCACTTTTAACCTCAGCACCTGGCTGTGACAAAGTGCTAACTCAGTGAGTCAGCGCAACCTGCTGTAAGTGGCCCCCCCTCCCTGTTTACACAAACCACTGCTGAGATAGGCTGCAGAACCTTTCTGGAGGGGTAGCAGAGGTGCAAGGTGGTCACCATACTTTGCAGGTTGAAAGTTGTGCCTCTCTCTGCACACGAGGTCAGTGTGTCCTCCTGGGGGACTTATAGAAAGCTGCGTTCCCAGGCTGGACTTATTCCCTTGCAGCAAATTTTAGGGTTACTTTATCTCTGAAGCACTGATCAAATCCCACTGATATTGATGAATAGGTTACTAACAAATCCCATGAGTTGCTGGGACTGGGAAGGGAGAATCTGGGCACACCAAGTCTAACCTCAGCTCTTTTCCACACTAAGCAGAAAGCTAGATTTGGTCTGCATGTAGGATGCCAATGGCACTGTGTATGGAAAGTGGGTGCACAAATGTCCAAAGCACTCAGACTCATATGCCTGACTCCCTTTTACAGGTTAAGAGGGGTTGAAGGGGTCCCAGTTGGAAGATGGGTGTTAAAGGCAAAGACCAGATATTCTAGGCCCTAACTACACCCTACAAAAGAGGGGTGGGAGAGTCAGACAGGCCCAGGGTAGCAAAGATCTAAGTTTGCATGTCCCCGTGGTGGAACTGAGCACCATTCAGGCTAACTAGGTTAGTTGGGCAGTTTGGCTGCTTTAATCTGAAGCTAATGAGCAGAATTTATGATTGAGGCCAATTTGTGTAGACAGCACTGAGACCTGAGCCAATGACTTGAGCCAACTTGACCACAGCTGGCTCAGGTGTTGGCACATTCTCAGTTTCAGCTTAGCAGAGGCAGTAGGAAGATCCGTCTTGATCTACCAGTGTAGACATACCCACAGACCCCTGTCCCTTTTAAAGGACAAAGAAAGTCCTCTTCATGCCCAGCTTAAGTCCCTGTGCTCATTTCATTTCATCTTAAGCCACTTTTTCTATGATGCCACAAAAATCAGTTTATACTACATATGTGTAGGTGCATGTGTGTATTAGATAAGACATTTTATATATATTAAACATATATAAATATCTATTTTATATATATATTATATATATATTAAACAACACATTCTATTCGATCATCCTCATTTCATGTTCTTCCAATGAACCCCATCACTTCTCTCAAATTGCACAAGTTCTTTAGGACTGAGCTGTCTTTGTTTTGGAGTACTGTATAGATAGCCAATTCTAGTGGACAGCACCTTACTGGCACTGCATTTAGATAGCTGAGGGTTTTTTAGTATTAGTGATACTCCTCAGATCTTTTACAATAAGTCCTCAGGCCCTGATTCTGAACCATCACCAAGACTCATAGCTGTGAATGGGCCATCTGTGAATTAAGCTCATATGCACAATGAGGACTGTAGTTATTACTGAAAATTAGCACTGTATTAAGCACTAAAGTTTACTGCAAAAGTATGTGTAAATAAACAATTAAGTAAATAAATAAATAAAATCAAAGCATTTTGGAGAGTGGGAGAGAGATACCATCATTTCCCTTCCCACTGTCTCTTACAATTGCATACATGGGGGAAGAGTAATATTTTGGACTTCTCACTCCATGGGCCAATTTTTTGAGGTTTGCCAACAGGGATAAACAGTACACTGTTGTTCTATATGAACTAGCTCATGTATTTCCCAGGGTTATCTGGTTTTAGTAAAATAGGTAATAATTTGTGGGGAATATTTTCATTGTCATTCTTGCTTATTTTAATAGTGGGATATGCTCAGTATCACCACTGATATTTAAGCAAGATTTCTGTTTGTTAGATGACAGTTTCCAGTTAGTAACAAACAACAGATAAGTTGTCCTAAGACTTACCAGAATAAGCAGCTAAGACGACTGAATTTCCACTATAAACAAAGTCTATGAGCATTAACAGGGAAGTGCATAAACAAGTAACATACTGCGTATAAAACCCCTGAATAATACTGTATCAAACTATAAATAACAGAGAGTAAACCAAAAAAGAAAAAAACACTATATAAATCACAGGAAAGAAAAAAAAAATAATCTCCAAAGCCCAAAGGAATTTCCCTATATGAATTACGGCTTCCATAGCCAGTGAAAAATTACTGCAATTCTATATCTAAACAAAAAAGTCTACAGCAGGTATTTTAACTTGCAATTAGAAGAAAGTATCTGCAGATTGCATAAATGCGCTGTTGTGTCACATAATATCAAAGTTATTTGCAAAAAATTATACAATCTGGAATGCTTTAATATGAGACACAACAATGTACTTAAACACACAGTAATAAGAAAATGAGAGCAATCATTATATAAAATGTGTTTTGGGGATGCATTGAATTAGCGGTGCTATCTAGATTAAATATGTAAAGTGAAAAGTCGTCATTTTAATAAGCTGCTCATTGATACCCCTTTTTGCCATCAGGACATTTTGTGTTCCCTACTTCTGCTGGATCTTTAAAGTCCCAAGGGCAAGTTAAAGCCAGTTTTGGCATTCAGAAATAATTCAGTTGAGATCTACACTGTGCGTTTGTTACCACTGCATTTTTTTCTTTTAGAGAAGTGATTTCACAAAGGCAGGTTTCTTTCATTGACACAGTAAAATCCTTGGAGCAGGGACCATATTCTGGACACTGCTAATCACATTGTTGGCACTCAAGAACTAAATAATAACAACATTAATGATAATTTACTTTGCTTAACTCCTACTTCTTTGTAGTGCTGATTCCCTTGATTTGAGTGATGCTCCTTAGGAATTTTCAGATCCTTTTGGCCTAAGTCCCCTCTGTCTTTCCTGTTTTCCCTTTAATGTTGCTACTCTCCTCAGTCCAAAAGCCTCTTATTTTCGAGGTGTTGCTGTTTTATTTGCACTTATAGCAGAGGTGTTCGATAAAGCTACACTTCTTTCTGCATTTGGTAAATCTGGTGTATCATACTCCCAAGGGCAGACTTCAGCTCGAGATGCTAAAGGTTGCTGGAAGTAACTACTTGGCTTATGGGAGTCAGATGAAAGCACATTTCCCTCAGAAGAGGCATTTTTTTTCTGTTCTGCCAATTTATTGAAGTTTTCTTTTTCTGCTGCTCTCTGGGGTAGCTCTTCCAGCTCCCCAGCATAAGTATTAGGTGTGTATCTATTAACATTCTCATGCTTCAGCCCAGGGGAGACTGGAGACTTGGAATTTGACTGGATTTTGTCATTTTCAAAGACCTGCTGCTCTTGTGTCTCCTGAGAGGCTTCTTCCACCTTCTCTGCACATATTTGATTTGACTGCTGATACCCCTCAGGTGTCTTCAGCTTACGATGAGTTTTCCCCTTTGGCTGGGAAGGGTGTTTTTTCTCTGGCTCTGAGGAAGCAATAGACACGTGTTTTTGAACTTTAGAGTCAGAAGGCACAGGACCAGGAGTTTGGTCATATATTTCCCAAGGACAGACTTCTCCTATGTCGAAATTGTCCTTGTGTAGAGACTTAGCTGGGCCTGTGTCTGGATTTGCAGGTGTCTGACTAACCCTTTGCTGCTTCATAATTGAAGATTTATGGGCTTTCTTTGCTTCCTCAGAGTGGGTAGAGTTCTTCTGGTGGGAATCCTTATGCTCACCTTTATCAGAGACCGAGTGCTTTTTGCCGGCCTCCTTACCCTTTGGCTGAGGTTTTTGAGACTTAGTGCTTTCTTCCAGACTTTGTGTTTTACCTGTTAGTCCCAGAGTCTTTTCCTTGGCACTAGCAATAACACTGAGGGATTTTTGTAACACAGATGTTCTTGGATGCAGAGGCTTCTTATCGGCACTTAAGTTATGTGCACTTGCTGATTTGCACACCAAAGGGACCGATTCAGTGGAGACAGCTTCAACCTTTTCAGGAGCATTTTTGGTTAACTTGTTATCATTCAGTGAGTCCAGTAGCGAATTCTCAGCAGCTATAACTTCAGTGCTTTCTGTAGTTAAGCTATTCGGTTCTTCTGTTTGATCCCTAACATGATCATAAGTGCTGTGGGACTTTTTTAAGGAAAAGACTTTATTTTTCAAAGTCTCCTCTTTTGGCTTTGTCGAACTTGTGGAATCTGGTGGGTTTTTCTTCAGCGTAGCCATGTTCTTCACAGCACTGTGCTCCATCAGGTCCTTCTCATCCCTGGAGCACTGCCTGGTGACTGTCTCTGGGATTTCTGTAATGCGTCGCATTATTGAGCGCCCCAACCCTTTTTTAGAGCACCTTTTCTTCTGGAGATGTGGATTATTAGCAATCATCTTTTTCCTTTTATAGATTTCAAGCTGGGCATATAGTTTCTTCAATTCATCCTGCAAAGCAAAATGAATGGAAAAACTAGCAGGTACAGAACGAGTACAGTCAAACAAGCAGCCTGATGAATGCATCGCCTACTGCTCTAAAAATGGCATTGAACTTATTCCTGACTTGTCTAATTCTTGAATATGCCATTCCTCCATCAACCTGAATCCCAATTTTAAGTTCACACAAACGTGTAACCTTCCACAGCTGTGCGTCATACAGCATGTACAATCCATATACATTTATGCTGTATGTTTCAGATTTCACAGGGCTGTGTGTATGCTTTCCTGCTGAACTCACAGCTGTTCTTTACTCTGGGAATATCACCCCTTTTATCAGGTAATGCAGGAATAAAGTGGTTTTTTTTCTGTTAATCATGTGGTTTTTTTATTTTATCTATATAGTTATGTATAGTTACAGATACGTTATATACAAATGACTGGTCACACTGACACCACATATTGCTTGTACTTCAAGACAATTCAAAGAGGCTATGTAAACTGATAAACAGCTCTTGCTATGGACGATTCCTCCTCTTTAGCCTCCAGTATGACTTTTACTACAACTAGTGATGCAGTATCTCTTCATACTAGTGAATATTTTCCATGAGATTTTACATGACCTGATACCACAATCACTGAGAGACCTGAGCTGGCCTATTTCAGCTGATACCTGCACAAAAATTCAAATTGATGCAATTCAGAATTTACTCATAGGAAAAAGTGTTGTTGTTGAAAATAAATGCTATTTAAATTAATTATATCTACCCGAATATCTTCAGGATCCAAACTATGTTCACTCCATGCTGAATTGATACTGCTGTTCAGATAGGATCCAGATCGACCCATGTCAAGCTCATCTTCATAAGCTTCTGTAGCTATATCATCTCTTGGGTTATTGCTTGAATGTGAAAACTGCATAAAAAAGATGTTGCCATCAGTTTGAAAGTTTATTTCAGCATTACTGTACAATTTTACATCAACAGTTTTTATTGCACAGTGATCCTTCTATGGAATTCATACAAACTTCTGAACTCAGATCACTAGCTATAGGTGTCATTGGCACACGTAGTACAGAATATCAGTATTGTATGGAACAAACTCTTATTAAGAATGGCTTAACTTGATAACTCTTAGAGATTTTAACAAGAAAACCCTCTCCCTGAGCAGTTCATTTGGTGCTTGTTTGAACCTCTTTAAAACTGCATTTAAACCAAGCTAGCAGGAAATAGACTTTCAGCCAGTATTTCCAATTAGGCTACTAAAGCCCTAAGTCTGGATTTTATAATCCATACAGTTTAATAATCCTGCAGAAGGCAATTCTCCCATTTTAGATTCTGACCCTGAGAAGGAAGAGATGAGGTGGCAAAAATGGGAAAAAAAAAGAGGAAGGAAAAAACCAGCAGGAAACAAATAAAGAAGCAGACAAGGTAATTTCTCTAAGTTTTAGTAAATGTGTGGATCAAGAGTGGAGAGAGGCTGTCAGCTATTTTTTTATTCATAGTGATTCACTCATCTGTAGTTACTACTGTCCACATAGTCATCTGACTTCAGGACTTTATGAATGGAACTAAACCTTGTGAATCTTCTCTTAATTCCCTGCATTAGTTTGTGTGCTGGAAAAAAGGTTTGTGCAGTGTTACACAGATAACAAACTAAAAATGGAAATGCTGAATCCCTCATTATGAGTCAGCTTCAGAAAGGGCAACACATTTTTCAGGTTAGGCTAGAAAGGCCTCTCTGAAGGTATGAAATAAAGTACATAGATATGAGATAGAAAATAATAAGAATATTCTAAAGACCAGAAAAATAATTTAAAGTAAGGATATTCAGTATTAAGGCTCAGTCTATGTGTCCTCTTACTATGACTGTTTACTGTATGTACATTTGACAGTTACCAGCATACCCTATTCTGACACATAGGCAAAAGATGGGAATAAAGGCTTCATTAACCTGAAAATTGTACAAGTTGAACCAAATATCTGAAAAAAACCATAATTAGGCAAGGCGGGATTCTTTCCTCCTTGTATTAATCACATCAACATTTTAACTACTTTAAACTCCTGGAATTTTGAGAGCTGAAAGTAACAATCTTTGAAAATGTGTAAGAGTTTTTAAAGTAAAAAAAAAGAAAGTACAGCATTTTAGGTGCAGGGGGGGGAGGGAGGCTTGACTGGGGGGGGAAAAGGGGTGTGTGGTACTGCGGGAGACTGAGGTGGGGTTTTAAACCACGACAGCAACATAGACAAATCTTTTATCTTCCTATTCTATCAGCTGCTATTTCATACAGAATTGCTTCTGCCAAACATCTGTCTGCCTCAGCCTTGGAAAAAGAAAAAAAAACAGGAGACTCAAATACCTTAGGGATCAGAAGTAGCCCAACAGTGACTGTCACAGTCAAGTGTGTGTGTGCAAAGAACAGCATCAGCATCCAATCAGACTGAAGTCTCGAAGCAAGAATGAATCTGAAAATAGAATTCAAGGCTGCAATTCACTGCCTTTTCTCCAGTGCATTAGATTTAACATCTTTAATGTTCCATAGGTTTCTTTTCATTGAAAGGTCAGACACAACTGGTTTTATTCTGTACTGCTTTCATACAGACTAAAAATGACATCCTCATGCTTTGCCTATATATCAAAATTTGAAAACAACTCAGAAAAAAACCAATCTCCAACCAACAAAACAAGCCAGACCTTAAATGATATTGTTTATTCCACCTTCTTCACCCTACTTAGCTGTCCTTTTCGATGGTCTATACTGTCACAGCTTCTTTGGCCTGAACTGAGTTACGGCAGCTTATATACATTAAGGATCTCAATAGGTGATTTTAGGTTAAGTAAGCACATGTACTATGATAAATTGCAGTGCACTTCATAAGTACAGGATGCTCACAGATTGCAGCTACAGAGTGTTGCTGATAACCCATCAAAGAGAGAACCAAACTGAAATGCTTTTTAGCAGGGAGCAAAGAAATGGTGTTTATCGCAGGATCCCTCAGCCCAATGCTGAAGGCCCAAGAGCCTTGCAAATGCTAGGAAATGAGTGGCTGAACTTCCCAAACTAAGCAATTCCTTGTTGAGCTTTCTCAAAGAGCAGTAGAACAAGCAGTGCAGTTAAAGCTAGCTGGAACATGCTTGGCTTATCTGCCTTACTGAGTTCCCAGAGATAGAAATGGTAAGCAATGCAATGGATGAATAGATGTACTACTGGCTTGTAATTTGCAGGTTTACAAAAATCATTCAGACAGAAATGACATTTGCAACTTATCCAAGTCCACAGATGCATATTTTGCAGAAGCTTTTGTTAACAGAAATAGTCTGGCATGAAACACTGGCTTATATGCCATAATAATACAGTCATCATTTCTTGTTTAATACTTTGTAAATTAAATGTTTCATGAACACAATAAAATACTGTAATTATTTCTTGCAGAGATGTTGCTGTTGAGGGGTGCAGGGATATGAGGAGGCTCAGACCTGAGGTTTAGCTAACTGAACACAACATGGGAGCTATTGAAGATGACACGAGAAACTGCTGGATGCAAAAAACAACAGAGCAAAAAGTGAACAAAACTTGCAGACAGTCCTGATGGTGGATGGCAAGATTTCATAGGTGGTTAATGAGGAGCCATTTGAAACAAACTTTACAGGTAACTGAATGGAGCACTGGGGGCTCTTGGGGAGGAGAACTTGCAAGGTCAGTGGTACGGATGGAACCGTATCAGTAACAGCATGTAAGGCTGTGATTACCTAGGTAAAGATATCATAAATACCAAATTTGAGTACAGATGCAGCAAAATTGGGACAAATAGTAAAGGTTGCTTATTTGGGAGAATACAAGGACAGAGACAGAGAGAGTCTAAGGTAGATGGGGGAAGTACAAGCATGGAAAGAAGTGGGGATAAAAAGGGCTAGTAACATGAAAGCAAGTTGTCACTGAGCCCTGTACCTGATCACTGCAGTATCTTCTATCTTCTCATTAAATCCATCTCCTAATGTCTGTGTGATCTCACTCACTATTCTGTGCATGTGTGCATGTCCAACTCATGACCAAACTTTAGGCTGGACTAGCTAGCATACTGGAGACCCACATCAGGCAGGTCCAAGGTTTCAGCTCATGACAGGCTACAGGGCCCCAAACCTGAAAATGGATATCAGATTGGCGTAAGAACTGCACTCATATTTGAAGGAACTCTGAACATAGTGTGATTGTGAACCTACACAGGGTGCATGGTTCACTGGCGGATGTGATCAGCTGCAGAGGAGGAACACAACCAGGATGTACATGTTTGACCTATGCTGGTCCATGTGGCCAGCCATGCATTGCGCGTGACTGCACCAGTTCTCCATCTAGCTAGCTAGGGAACAACAGCAGCCAAGTCCATCAGGCAGAGAGAGGGGAGAAAGCTCCCAGATCCTGATGGCCACTGGATTTGGTGAACCCTTAACATCTCCAATCCCCAAATACTGCGAAGGGTTTTCGCTTGTTGTATGTGTGAAACCTTGACTAAGGCATCCACACCATACCCCTAAAAGCAAAACAGCATTTGTAGTAGCCCTTCAGACCTAGCTGAGATGGGATTTCTATTTGAATGAGATTTTTTTTCCATACAAATTTTGCTGTCCTCAGTAATACAAGAGAAAGAGTAATGCAGGAATTTAATGCTACGCTGATCAGAAGATAATCAAGAATCCTCTGTTTCTGAAATGGGAATAATACTTTTAAAGGAAAACAAAATGCAAACAATTCAAGGTTTTATTTAGCGCTTACATGAATCTTACATGAGCTTTGTGAGTTTTCAGACTGGATGGCTGCCTTGTAATATAGTAGGTGTCCTTCAGGGCTCCACTGCTTTCAACTTCACAACAACTCAGATATGTCACATAAACCTGAGCCTTACATTTCCACCCTTTCAGCTTACATCCAAAACTCGGTGGCGGAAGATAAAGGCAAAAAAGCAAACAAAAATAAAAAGTGAATTTCAAAGAGACTGGATTAAGACTTGTCTATACAGAAATTGACATGATCTCAGGAGGAATCATGTGCTTCCCATGCATTTTATTCATTCCTATCCATAAACAGTATGTTATTTCTTCAACAAACTGCCATGTACCAGACAGAGGGCAAAGAATCAATGCAAAATGTACTTTTTTACTTTTTTTTAAAGAACAAGATCAGCAGGCCTTTGCCTGAAGGATTCTTGAGAGGACAAACTAAGAGACCTAATCCTTTTGTGTCTCCTTCATAAGGCATGTATTAAAATGCCACATTTTCTCCTTTTCCCCTCTCTTTAATCCACGATTACTTTCATCCGGTCCTACTGTTAAAAGAAACTTTCAACCCACATAATAGCTCTTTGAATGCACTGAACTGTGCCTTCTAACATGTCCCAAAATATGGTTTAGGAACATTAATTAATGGGTGAAAATTTTGACTGAGAAGCTTTCATACTGGCTATCATCAATACAAAAGTGTTGTAACTGAATTACCTAACTATCTACCAGGAATGAAAAGGAAAATGCTTCTATTGAATAGAGATTTAAAACACTATTTTTGAAGATGCTTGTGTTAGTTGTGGAGTGAAGAAGATTTGAGACTGTGTGGATGTTGAAATGTGGGGTGAGGAGAAGCTGAAGGAAACAAAAAGTTGCAAGCCTGAAAGGTGCAGCAAACTTCATAACAATGATAAGGGAAAAGAGTACTTGGAAGGAATAGAGATGAAAAACTTGCCTTGCTGCTGTTTACTCAGAAAAAAAAAACATGCCTCATGGAAGCAAACATCAAGAAGGCAGAGAAAAATGTGAGTTCCAAGACAGACCAAGGAACAGAGAAGCTTATTTGAAGACTGTCAGAGGAGCAATTAAAAAAATACCCCAGAAGTTCTTAGTAGATAAGGTCTGTCAGGAGGCAAAGGAAAGTGTGAGAATGTCACAGAAATTCAGTAGGATCTCTTACAGGATGAGATTAAATTAATGTTATCTTACTATTTGACGTATTCTAGGATGAATTCATCTTTACAGGGTGCTCTGTAGGAAAGGCACATATAGTAATTTTCACGTAGCTCTGGCAAAGACCCTTATTTATTTGTTACTACTCTAATAATTTACAAGTATGAAATGTAGAGCTTGTTATAATCTTTACGAGACACGCATGCTTTATATTTGTTATAGCATTGTACACATACCTATGTTTTATATTGGCATATAAAGCACTATGCTTCATGCACAAACCAATACAATTAAAATACAGCTGCACCTTACCAATCTTAAACACCAGGAAAAGTTCACATAAACCAACATTCTTACCTGCTGTTCTAGGGATACAAACCAGTGAGCAGTATGTAGGTGACTGAAGACAGACAGTAGTTTTGTTTTATCTAATTTACCATATATGCTGAACTTTGAGACAAGATCATAACAGCTAATTATACTGAAAAAAACCCTAATTATACAATTAACAGGTTGATTGTACATATTCTTGAATTGTATGGCATCACTTTTAAGTTTAGTCATCAGTTCATCTGCAGAATTAAATATTTATAACACCTTCCATTATGCAACCTAACCCATTCACCCATTTTAAATTGCACCATATGAAACCTGAAAGATAAATAGTTAATTACTAGATCTACAGATCACTTGCCTAATTGTATGGAATATAGCAGAGATAATGAGCTCATTGTGAACTGCAACAGCCATATAACGTGGCTCATGAAATGCTGATGGGACTGTCCGCACTGCATAGCAGAGATAAACACCCCACAAGAGGAATAAAAATTCAGCTGTGAGAAGAACAAAAAGAAATAATTTACAATTAGTTTTATAGATGAAAAAGGAAGGAAATTTGAAGTACTACAGTATCTTCTGTATGTGTGAGTATCTATGTAAAGACAATACATGCTTATACAAGTACATATGTACACACATAGGCATTCAAACTCTTTCAGATACAGTCACTGTACATGACAGATTTGGTTTTAATTTTACACACTTCTTTTATTCCAAATCAGGAAGCTTTGCATTCATGGTGTTTCAGTTTTTCAACTGACAAACTTTAAGACAATGTCTAATAATGCCTTGCTTGCTTTTCAAATTGGTATTACAGAAGTTTGACATTACTTAGAATAACAAGCATTTTATTTGTGGCTCTGGTTCTTATAAATGCAAGTACTGGTGCTACAAGCTTTTTAAGACAACAGTTTCATTTCAAAGGTTTATAACTCAGATATAACAATATATTTTGGATTTAAAAATATCCTCTGTTCATGATAGTTTATTCTGCTGGTACCCATAATATGATGAGTCATTTCTGAGGGTCTAATATAATTACAACAAATGACGCACTTCTCTGTTAGGAGAAAAATGAGAAAAGGAAGAGAGGAGTAAGAGGTCAGGATCATCTTAAACTATCCTCTTAGAGCTAACTCATCTGCCCCAGCATTCCTCTGACTTCAGTCAACAGTTTGCTGTGCTTTGTTTTGGTTATGATACAACTGAAGTGATTTGATATCCACCTTGAAAAAACTGTCCGTCCAGAAAAAAAACCCCACATCCATCCATAAGTAGACCTGGTGCCTGTCCCTCTTGCCTCACAGTCTGGGTTGATGATGACTGGAAGTGTTTGAGTGTTAACCAGCAACATGCAGTTCCACGTTAGACCCCTGTAATGTCAGCACTGCTCTAGACCAGCTTCAGAAATATTGTGTAATCCCTTTGCTACTCATACACTCCTTTTGCCTTGTTGCTTTTTTTCTGTAAAAACTACATTCAAAGGTAGTATAATAGTAAAGTAGTCCCTTTTCACAGATACTTTTTGCACAGAATTATTAAACTGTAACTAGAACTGGTGATTGGTGACATCACCCTACTGTAGTGATCAGCAAATCATTACTGATCAGGTTTGGATAAGGACACAAATGCTTGTGAACCCTGCCATTACCAACAGATTGAAATAAAACATCTGCACTGGATATTTCATGAGACAGGTCCTCTGGTTCCTTTACTTTTAATAGTCTATAAATACTGTAAATTACCTATATTATATTGTTACAGCATTTAGAAACTTCTAATTTTGCTGTGAATCTCAGCTAAATCCTAAGAGACAAGTCTGGGTAGAGTGAAAATTAATTCAGTTACACAGATATCTCTGTGGTCTGACGAGTTCAGTTTGAACTCTGAATAACACTTTGCCTGTTTCTTACTTCTATCAAAAATAGATGGCCTAGCTTCAAGACCATTATTTTTACTAGAACATATCCTACATAAACCTGTCAGTTTTCCCAGTTACATAAAACCAAGCATCTGAAGATGCATAATCCATGCATGCAGCTATTTTTGTGTTCTTCCTTACCAAAAACCCAAGAATAATAAACCTTTTGACTAAGTAATAGTTTGACTTGGAACCTAAGTTTCAAAATGAAGGAAGCATGGTATAAATATTCTGAAACTGTGAGTTGCAGCTTTTTCTTTGAGCTCTGCAAAAGCATGCATGCAGGTATGTCTTTCCTATACCCCCCCCACACTCATTGCTTGGGCAAACTGGCTGCTACTTCCATTTCATTCCTAGTTAATTAGCTATGCTACTAGTGAAGTCTCTTACACCGGTGTCATAAAAACACCTATGCAGGAATGACCTACCAAGCCATCTTGCTCCTGAAGTCTTCTCTGAAATACAGATTTTGCTTCAATTAAATAAGATTAAAGGCTCCTTTACAAAAGTTAGCAGTTTTGGGTTTTGTCTCTAAGTACATGTGCCTCGGATATGCAGAATTGTGGCACTGACATGTATTGCTCTTCAAAGCACTATAATTCATTGCTTTAATTACTCTGTATTGATTTAGAAGAAACTGGAAAGGGGAAAATGGTTAGCATTAGGTCACTAAAGCCAAATCACTGTTATTTTACTGTCCCAGGTTCTATGGAAACTCTTCTTATTAATACAGTTCAGAAGGTATTTTCCAGAACATGCCAGAGAGCCTATTTCCTCTCATTTTGCCTTTCATCCAAAGTCTCCCTGCCATAAGAGACCAAACATTATCAGCAGAATTGAAGAGATGAGCTGTGAAATAACAGTCATAGTCCACAAAACTGCTCATTCTCCTTTCTTTTCCTCAACTGAAGTGAGAAGAGCCTCAAGTCTCTTACTGACTGAAAAGATCAGTTGCAAGTGCTGAGGCTGAGAGCTTGAAAACATTTGTTTTTTAAAGGGATGAAAAGACACATACAAAACTCCATATGCTGAAGGTATCCTATTTGAACTGAAGAGTGTGGGTCAAATTTTGCTTTTTTTCAGAAAAAAAACACAATCATGTCTACATTTGAAAATATGGAATATTTTTTTTAATTTTTTATTTGTATACAGGTATGTCAGAGAGCAAATTAACATGAAAAAGCTGCACCTCCATAATAAAAACCAATTTCAGTGACCTGGGCTCATGTGACCTCCAGATCTGATTAATTCTGAAAACTTCCATTTTCAGTTTTCCAATCATAGTTACAAGGAGTCCACAGGACAACAAGAGGATGCTTCAAAGTATTAATGTACTGAAGCATAACAGTAGTTTGCACCATTTAAGGAACAATGATTTTATAAAAGCTTTACATTTAGAGCAGAGTTGGCATTCCTGTCTGCAGATAATAATTAGTGTGACATCTGGTACACAACACAAATAGAGAACAGCTTTTAAATAACAAGGTAAAGAGTTCCTATGCTTGCTAAGCCATACAATATATATGTTACAATAATTTTATTAGCAATAACAAACAAAACAGACTGATAGAAAACCTATTTATTACCTAAACCACTAATTACAGAGCTAAAATGTATTATGTAGAAGATGTGCTTGAGAAGGGAAATTAAGTTCATATAATTTAACTACAAACTACTAGTGCAATTTATGATAAAAATCTGAAGGTGTGACAAAATTTTGCTGTACTGTTTTTCTACATGTCCTTTTTGGTTTCTAAATATAAAATAAGGTGACTTATAGTAATAAATACTAATGTATTTATCACACCAATGAAAAACACAGATATAACTAACTTCAAATTGAGGTTGGCCTAGAGGACATCCAGTGGGCCCTTCCAGCCTCACCTATTTTTTGACTGTGTGATTCTGTGATAGATCAGACGGATAGATAAGATAGATAGATAGATAGATAGAGGAGCAAATCTGGCCATTGTGCAGCAATGTTCTTACGTACCACTCATCTCTGAGGTCTTGTTAGTTCTGTCTATGGCCCACTAGTGACTGTTTCCTGCCAAATATCTTTAATGATTAAAAGTGGTGAGATATGGTATGAAATTTCTATTTGGCTTGCTGAATAATCTTCCACTAAAAGCCTGGTGTAGAAGAGTGACTTCCTGACCACTAAAGGAGTATCTCAGCATGTTGCAAACCTGCCAAGACCAAACGCAAAGCTCAAAACACATGATCCTGTTACTTTTAAGTATGATTTATCATAAGGCTTATAAATTAGCCCATTTTACACATTAAGAACAAGAGATACCATCTTTTCCCCTTCTGAAAAACGACGGAAACTCCTAGGAGACAGAGCTGTCAACAGCTGCCTGGACAGAAAATGTGAAGTCAAAAAAATAAAGCATAAAAGAGCTCTGAAAAAACTTGCAGTACCTACTCTGTAACTGCCCAAACCAGGCATTCAGATTCCAGGTGCAAATGTCTGACAGATAAAAGAGTAACAAAAGGCATAATTGCTTTAAAGGCATAAATGGATGCAGATATGAATGGAAGGTAAGAGATGAAAATATAATGTGACCTTAATATGTCATGTGCACAAATGAATTAATCTTTAAATATGTCTCTTTCTAGTCACTATCTATTTCTTACCCACATAACCTCTTACCTGGTCTTTGCATCATTTAATCAACCTGTTTATTTATATTCGTTAGTGTTTAAACCCCATGATTATTTTATTTGCAATGGCCATCATGTTTTCAGAAAATGAAGTGTTTTGGAACTTAGCTTGTTTACCCAATATACTGGACCAGAATCATGCTTAATGCCATCAGTCTGTTACAACTAAGAGGGTGCCATGTCTGCTCACCTGGGATTTGCTTAGGCCCCTGCTCATATTCTGCATCTTCTGATAAGGAAGGACAATGATACATGTTCACAATTTGTGACATACATCTGCTCCACAGAAAAGGGCAGGCTCTGTGTTAGTATTATTGACTTAAAACTTTGTCAGAAGATACTGGTTAATATATTAACTAGCTTTTGCTAAACATGCAGTTGTCTGTGTTGCAAATCATTCTTTCATATTTAAAACCAGTACAAGGCAAAGCCATGTCAAGACAGTCTCTGTGACCTTTTCTTGCAGTCCATTCGCTGAGTTGTGTCGTGCCTTGCACAGCACAATGAATCCAGACTGACCTGTTCCCGCCTGTCTACCCCCCAGCACAAGTAAACTCCCATGTTAATCCATATCCTTCCTCATTGCCTGCTCTGCGCATGTCTGTAGTTCACCTGACTGCATAGAACTGCAAAGCAAGATATGATGAACTGAAAGCAGTGATCAAGTCACTTTCCTTTCATTCAAGATTTGGAAGTCACCAGGAACTTCCTTACACTTGGGTAGGTACAGGAAGAGAACACGCACAGATGACAACTGGAGTAAAGGCAGCAAGGGCATGACTTCAGGAAAGATAAGAAAAAGTAGATTCAGAGAAGGAAAGATCATATAAAGGAAACATGAAAAATCAAGAAATGTGAAGCTGGATTTCTGAAGATGGCTTACACACCAACTCTTCTTAGGGGCCTTCGGAACATATTTCATCCTTACTCCTATAGCTTTGCTGTCTCTAAGAACTGGACAGCACTAAAATAAAAATACCACATATGCAGCCTTAACTAATTCTCTTTTACATATATAATCTTCAGTTAGCTATATAATTTCTTAAAAGACCAAACTCATCTAATGCATGTGACAGAGCAATTCCAGAGATAAATCAAGGTTGGGTAATGCAAGCTCTTTGATTTGTTGCAAATAGCATCCGTATGTGCAGTGACTGAGAAAAAACTGCAGATGAGAAAAAAAGGAGCCCTGTGCATGTGCACAACTGCATTCTAACTTTATATTTACCTCAAGCTCCTGTGCATATTAAAGAAACAACTAAAGACAAACTTTGCAGAGATGATCACAGAGAGCATTTCTTTTGCTATTTGGATGCCACCATAGGCATTTTTGCTGCAATATGCAGCCGAACTAAGGGCTGTATTTGCAGCCAGTGAGACCATACATAACATGTTATATATAGCTTTGGCTAAGCTTTGTAACTGAGCCAAAGGCATTGTAAAATGGGCAGCCAGATTAAACGGACCATATAACCCTAATCTCAATTGTGTCTCAGCTCTGGCTCTATGAAATAGGGATAATGCTACCCTGTCACTACAAGATGACAGCAGAAATAAATTTACCTGCATTTGTGAAAAGTTTAAATCCTAAACTGTGAATTTCCTTCCTGCCATGGTCAGGAAAGGAAAGTGAGTTATTTCAGGCTGTCCTGGTTGCTTCTTAGGTCTCCTACCCTACCAGAAATGTCTTTCTCTTGTGCTTCTTCAGGGTGGCCTCCTGGTGGAGATGGCTGTAGGCTAGAATTGCTGCAAGGAACTCCCTGGAGCCAGGATACCCATCCCCACGCTCACTTGCACTCTGCTATCCAAAAGCTACCTGAAAAAAGAAGACATCCCTGAAGGACTAAGGCCCACTTTCATGACTCTGTATGATGTTCTATGTCTGAGCATAAGCATCTTTGCAGGCCATGAACAGACCACTGCTCCCCAAAGACAGTGACATGCTCTGTGTCCTTTCCTTATACTAACAAGGGAAAGCCCATTACAGCTGTGGCTTAACTAAGTTCATTTGGCATTCTGAGCTTTGCCCTGTTGGCTAAACAGTACTGTTCAAACAGTTACGCCATTTTTTTCACACAGGTTTTAGATACAAATTACTGATTACAACTCTACTTATCCACAACACAGTTACAACAACTCATCTACTTCTCCATCAGGCTTCATTTCATACAGTTTAAATTCCCCCTACTGAAATAAAGGGTGCTATGGATCTGAAAGCATGGCTCTTCCATCTATTCATCCACTCAGGGTGCCAGCTGGAGCTGAGCATGCACCGTTTCAAAATAGGAAAAGAATTGTGTCCTCAATTGCTCCTGTGTTGCCAGCCAGCACAGCACAAACTCTTTCTGCCTCACTGCATCCAATCTCCCACCTGGAGAGGTGCACCATGTCATAGGAGAAGTTCTGTTCTTCAGCTGAAAGGATTTTCATATGTTTCAATCAATGAACTGTGATTACATATGGAAGTCTTTAGTATTAAGTTATTCCTAGCAAATTATAAATTACCAGAGCTTTACCTCTCACCATATCACAGCATTGTTTTCATTAGCTAGGCACAGCAATACAGGGACCTATGTATGGAGGAAGAATTAATAGTTTCAAATCCAGACATTTTTTCTGTCAGAACTTCCATGGCCTGTGACTGGGCAAGGCTGAGAAAGAAGACAAGGGGTCTGTGGGCTGCTGGGAGGCAAACCACACAGATACAAGACTGCCTTGCAGGTCCACTCAAAGCAACGTAAGAGACATGCTGACCCATGGTCAGTGGGCCCCGTGGCTGGAGGGTAACCTACAGACAACTGTTGCTGACAGTGGAGACATATCCAGTGACTTGACTGTGTGCAACATGCCTAGAAGTCTCACTGCATGAAACCTATGCCAGTACTTACATTTACAACCTCTAGGAACTCCCCTAATTTCTGCATTTCTCTTAGCCATTATACTCATGCATTTTTTCATTTCCCTACACAGATGCGCTGTTCTGCCTTACTCCTTCCATAGTCTACTGTCATTACTAAGGTCGACTGGCCACTCTTCAGTCTTCATGAGCCCCATTATCCGCTTCGCTTACATGTGGATGAAAGAGGGAGAACAGGATCAGAAAGATCTATCACCAACACCTGAAAGCAAGCTGAATGTGGGACCTCCTCTCTCACATGTTAAGGAAGATGCAAGCAATGCCAGTGGCATTCAAAGTATGTGAAAGGCTGGAAAGACTTGGAGCAGTACAAGAGAGATACTGAGGTGCCGGAGCAGGTCCAGAGAAGGGCAACAAAGCTGGTGAAGGGTCTGGAGCACAAGTCTGATGAGGAACAACTGAGGGAATTGGGGTTTGTTCATCTTGGAGAAGGCTCAGGGATGACCTTATCACTCTCTACAACTACTTAGGAATGAGGTTGTAGTGAGGTGGCGATCAGTTCTTTTCTCCCAGGTAAGAAGTGTCAGGACAGGAAGGAAGTGCCTCAAGCTGTGCCAGGGGAGGTTTAGACCGGGTATTAGGAAAAATTTCTTCACAGAGAGGGTGATCAGGCATTGGAATTGGCTGCCCAGGGCAGAGCTGGAGTCATCATCCCTGGAAGTGTGCAAAAACTATGTAGACGAGGCCCTCAGTAATATGGTTTAGTGATGGTCTTGGCAGACCTGGGGTAATGGTTGGACTTGATGATCTGTCACGGTTTGAGCATGTTTTGAGGGTGTTTTTGTTCAAGGTTTTTTCCAGCCAGGGGGAGTCTGGGAGGAAGGAGAGACAGGACACCTGACCCAGGCTAGTCAATGAGGTATTCCATACCATAGCACGTGATGCCCAGGATGCATACTGGGAAAGAGAAAGCTGGAGGGGTAGAGCTCTGGAGAAAAATGGAGGAGGGAGCACATGGTGCTCGGCCGGGCAGGGTGGAGTGAGTTATGGGTCGGTGGCTGGTGGGGTGTTGTATTCTTTTCACTTGCTGTTTGCTGTATCATTATTATTTGTAGTAGTAAATGGCAGTAGGGGTTTTGTGTTATGCCTTAGCAATTAAACCGTTCTTATCTCAATCCGTGGGGGCTACATTCTTTGGATTCTCCTTCCTAACTCTCAGGGAGTTGGGGGATTTGGTTTAAACCACGACATGATCTTAAAGGTTTTTTCCAATATAGCTGCTTCTACAATTCTAAGTGAATTCCAGAAAGGGTGGTGCAATGACAAGAGGAAGTCAGAGCATCTTCTAGCCTCTCCTAAAGCAATCTTTTCCCATGGGTGGCTTGCAGAAGCATCTGAGTAAAACATTTATCAATACATAAACATGCAGCCAAGGCAACCCAAATATGATTTCCTTAGCAGAATTACTTTATAGAAATGGTGCCTAAATAAAGGCTATGGGATTTGACCTGAATATAACATACCAAGAAAAAGTATCATCACCACAGGCAGTAATACAACCCAAACTGCTCAAACTGGGGGTTCCAGTATCTTTGCTACTCTTCCCCATATCTTTTCCAGATTCACCATATCCTAGAGATGAGGGACATAAACCACACACAGTGTTGGTGATGTGGACTGTGTACATGGTAGCGAGAGGCATGGGTTACAAGTAGGAAAGGGACAGAGCTGAAGGCTCCTCTTTAAAACAGGATTCTTTGCCTATTTCTGCTGCAAACATTTTATACAGCCCTGGTATTATAATTTACAGTAAGTTTTTCACAACTGATCACTTATTTTTACATGATACATTTTCAGAGTATTTAATGTGAGAACTAAAGCCAGATCCTCATCAGTGTTTAATTCTAACAAGTGCCTCCTGGTTGGGCTGTCCACATGGAGGAGGCTATAAAAAGTACTCTGAAAAAACAATCTCTCCATGTCTCAAGACAGACACTCAAAATGGATAGCTACTGTTGACAGTTTTGGTTTTAATCTTTGTACATCGATGCTAAGGAGAACATGGCCTAAAAATGCCCATTTTGGAAACAGTTCTTTATTCATTGCATGTTCTGAACAACACACCCCGAAGATGGCACAGGGCCACAATATATAGAGATAACAAAAAGAAATAATAATCATTCACTCACTGAATGCAGCAGAGGGGCTGTAGAAAATTTAATAAAGGGCCTTGTAAGGCTGTATTACAATGCCCTAACTCAGAACTGTACAGGTGGCCCTAAAGCCCAATCTGTCAGAGCCTGTCCTGGCAACTCATGCCCTCTTTAGATGCACAGATTATATATGTTAAATATCAACAAATGAACAGTGGGAGGGAGCTCTTTTGTGAACAGTCTGAAACACTCACTTTGTTCCTTTTCCTGGCTGAGGGCATGCAGTAATCATGGTGCAGCCTCGTGTTTGGAATCCTCTTGGTGCCCAAGCCCTAGAGCATGACCCACTGATTAGCAGGCTATGGCAGCTGCAACAGCCAGCTGCGCAGGAGCAGCACAGCTCCTGCAGCCGGGAGTCAAACAGGTACTGGGGAAGAATACTCCCTGCACTTGGTTAATATCTGTCATCACTTCTGGTTTAAATAAAACATGGAAAACCACACACAGAATGCAACACTACAGCTCAAATCCATGCTGGATAGGATTTGATAGCTGGCTGGGCTGAAGTCAGGAATGTCCACCTGGTAAGATATCACCTCTGCTCTTTATTTGTCTTTGTGCATGCATGTTTACCTCTCTGCCTTTCTCTCCTGTCTGAGACTTTGTTCATTTAACTGGCTATTTTCCTTTTTTGTTTTTTTTTTTGTTCCAGCTTCTGGGAAGTTCTTTTAAACCCTGTGCTGATACCTGTTTCACTTATAGGATCTTTTCCCTCAGGATACAGAATAATAGTTTGATTGGTGACACTGCAAGCCCTCAGGCACCAAAAGTTCATCGCATGGGTTTTTTTTTTCCCCTAACTCGGAATACTGCCTGTGAAAGGTGGAGGTATAGAATATATTCAGGCCATAGGAAAAAGGCTTTGTAGGTGAGCATTTTCAAGCAACTCAGGTCTTTCTGTAACATCTCAGACTGTCAACCATGCCATTGCTTGTCAATGAGACAGATGCCATAACCTTGAAAGTGATGCAGAAACGAACACAAAGGAAATAAAAGTATCTAGGCAAATAACAAATAGGCTACCCACACATATGCAACCTCAAGAAAAATACACACTAACTTACATTATGTTTGTAGATAAAATAAGATACACTGAATGCTAATTTTTCTCATCAGCATATCACAGAGTACAGAGGCAATGCTAGAAATGGCAACAACCCTTGAGTCTACTTCTCTCACAGAATCCTCTTAAACTTAATGGAAATGTAAATATAAAACATTCACTCCAATAAAAGTCTCCTGAGATAAAGCCCAAGTATCATGATTAGTATGGAAAATGCTTCATAAATCCTAACTCCAATAATGTCTGGTAGCATAAAGGATTCATCTCATTATGACTTTCTAACAGAGACTTGTTAATTCTCACTTCACTAATCTGTGACCTTGAAAATTCCCTCTCTGCATTTCAGTAAAGTGTTGACAGCTGATTGGAACAGGGAGGTATTCCAGCAAGGGCTACAGGTGACAGGCTATATTCCAAAACACACACTAGTTTTATATAAAGTACTGTGCCTGACTAAATTAAATAACAAGACTTTCATAAATTATTGCCTGGCATTTTTATTTTAGCATTTTAAATTAAAAATCATAATCCATCTTTTGCAAGGCTGCTCCCACTCAATTAAAGAAATAAAAGGGGTTCTGCACTATGGGTATTTCTCCTGACATATTTCTGAGATGAAGTATCTGGTTTTGGAACTAGTTCCCACTGGCTGTAAGCTACTCAGACTACTAACAAGGAAAATCTTGACATGCATACACACATGTATATTAAATACACACACATTAGTACAGACTTGTAGGTGTACATCTCCTAGTACTGCTAATGTGGCTGCATAGTTTACTGAAGATATACACAAACAAAGCTCTGTTTATAAAGTAGTTTGGGTAAGAAGGCACAATGACAGAACATAAGAAACTCTGCCTCATTTTGTTCAGGCTTGAGAGCTGGCTTTGCCTCTACTGCCCTTAAGTGTATTTTGAAAAACACTTAAAACCCCTCTAATTGTAAATATAGCTTAAAAATCATCTTGGAGTTTGTTTTTTTTTTTCAATACTAAGGAGACAGCAACTTACACAATTTCTTACCCAAAAGGGGCTATTGATCGGAATTAGGTATTATGATATCAGTTGTTAATCACTACACTACCATAGTCACGTATCCAGAGGATAAAAACATTCGGTTACCATTATGCAACAAAGTTTTATTAAACTACACTGTATTAATGTCTTTGAAATGCAATAAAATTTTGATGCAAAATGGGTTTGTGCAGATGACATCATCGTGTTCTACATTTAATTCTCTTTTGTTATTAATTTTACATCATCTCTAGTGACAGCACTATTCCATTACTGCATAGTATAGTTATATATTATCTGCACACCCCTCCAAAAGGGTTCAAATCAAGATAAATTTCAGAATGTCCTCCTTTATACTCCTCTCTGCATGGTTTACCAGTGAGCATATTGACACATGGGGTACTAGTGCGCCTGACTGCCCCTGAGATCTTACACAAAGGGGAGGAGAGCAGACCACAGGGACACCTTGGAACCATGGAAAGTAATTGGCCAAGCTGGAAGCAGTCTTCTGCCCTTTAAAACTGCTGTGTGCTGGCTTTCCGTGCACCACTCTCAGAGAAAACACTCCTCATACCCCCATGCTGCTTCTATCCATCTCATCTGCATTCTCGTGTGGAGAAGCCAACATTACCTCTCCATAATCCTCAGCAGACATGCTCTTGTTAGTGGGGTGTCCATGGGGGAAGCAAGATAAGGGCAGAAAGGCAAGAATTTATTTCAGCTTCCAAAACAGTGATGTATTTGAGATAACGAGTGGCACCGCTGGCCTGTAGTAGAAACAAGAGCTTTAGGTGAAGAAGCACTGAAGCTGTCCAGCCAGTGGGAGGAAGCACATTATATTGTATAACCAAACCCTTGCACAGGGAAGCCACTGTTTGCTATAAAAGTGAGAAAACAAAACTGAGTAATTTTTCTCCTTGATACGAGCTCTGCAGGGTGTCATGTTTTAGCTCCTGTCTATCCCAAGCACTAAGAACCCATTTAAAAAGTACATTTAGTTTGGACATCAGACGTGCATTTTCTACTCCCTTTATTCGATACTAATTTTTGTAAGTTATGAACAAGTGGTCTGGCAAGTTCTTTCCCTCCTCACACAAGAGAGCTCTGCTCAGTTCTGAGGTGCAGAAGCAAAAAGCGTCCATTAATCTAGTTATCATTTCTCCCTTGAATAGCACAGAAGAGCTAAGTATTTTCTGCCTTCAAAGATGAAATTTCTTGAGCACCCATCATGATTTATTACAATCCAAGTTACAAACCTTTGAAAGTCATAAAAGTCTCAGCGTACTTTAATTATGGTTTACTTCTCAGCCCATTTAAAAACATATATGCCAATATTTTATTTCCCTGGAAGCTTTTTACATGATATTAGGCAGGCTGACAAAACTTTAAAATACTCTAAAAGAAGAAAAATGAAAAGGCAACCAAGGTTTATTTAAGAAATTAAAAGATAAGCTAGAAAATGAACATACCAACAGCCATCATGTAATCCCAGCGGTCTATGAGGCACATATTGAAGATCAGGTAGTCAGATGTTTGCCCTTGGCCAATGAGTGGAATGTTTCTCTCCAAATTTTGGGTTACTGCAGAAGTCCAGCCAACGAGAAACCAAAAGACTATCAGGAGAATAACAGCCAGCATCCTCATCACTCGCCCACCTGTCATGTATGGAATACGCTGAGCAGTTCGGGAAAGGAATACCTTCAAAACCCTGAAAAATTCAGACAGAGAGTTAAGATGAGTACAAGCAGTGTTGCAGGAACTGGATTTTCATTTTAGTTCACTATCAGATTATTAAAAAAAAAATCAACCTTCTTTCCCCTGACAGTGTGTACAAGAGCGAAATGTGAAACATTATTACTTTCATATTCATCGTATTTAAATGGAACTGACTGCTGCCCAGAGAGCGCTACATAGCAATAATAGAAAGTATTAGCTATGCTTATATTAGAGATGCACATCCACATGCTGTGCTGTCAAGCTGTTTTGTACCTTCCAGCTCCCAGTGGAACACTTCTGTCTTTGGAAAAGGGAAGGTCATTTCCATAAAACAGCAATCATGTGTGTGAGATTTCATTTTGTTTTGGTGCTGTTTGTCTGCTAATCCCCAATCACGCTATTTACAGAGAAAAAAATTAACACTTCTAGGATATATTTCCCATTGGGTTTGATGCTTCTGAGACAATACTCCTTGTAGAAATAACTGTGGAAGGCATTTTGCTCATTATGTGGTTTCTGACTTGCTTATGGACAAAGCTTGCCGAGCTGGGACAGAACCATTGAAAGAAAAGCCACATCATACATTAGACACACACCATGTAACAGCCACTGAACACATAACACTCAATTTAAAAGTATTTGCACTTACTATTAGGTTTACTCCCACCAAGAACTGTTTAAGGAAACACCACCTCTATTTTCTACTCATCACCACCTGCTAAAGCAGAAAAAGGTCCTGCTCGGAGTATGAATGCAACCAAAATTTGATGAAACAGCCTCAGGAAGAGCAAGTAGTTTGACTCTTCAGGTAGCACAGAGTATCTCTTTGTGTTGCCTGCAGCATGGGATTCAGAAGCATCTAACCTCTCCTATGAGAAAAGGAGGCTTCAGGGGCTGCCACTGCAGTGCTCCTGCCTCAACCTGGCCAAGCTAATAGGGATGGACAGTGAGGAAACGTTATCAGAACCAGATGGGCCGATGTTTAAACACTGAGATTACAATGAGGAGCCTTTTAAAGTGAGCTGCTTTAGTGATTTTATCCTCAAAACCACGGTGGTTCCTCACTCTTGAGCGTGAGCATGTACAGTGAATAATCTTGATATGCATGAAGCGACAAATTACTTCTGAGGTTTATGGAACTTGAACTCTGAAAAAGAGAGCTGGGGTTTTAAATGCCCTTGTCAGCTCCAAGGCCTTTTCAGCATACCAAGCACCAAGCCATCTCCCAAGCTGCTCCATGGCCAGACTTGGCTTTCCAGCAAAAAATTAGTATCACTCCAGATTAATATTTATGCTTATATTTGCTTAAGAGAAGGTAGAAGCAACTGGCGTTGCCTCTCAAACAAATAACAGAACAGTGTCTTTTAAGGCAGAAGCACAAAAGCTTTTCCACATCCATAAAAATGAATCATCATTTGACAACAAACACAGCCTTCACAGTGTGCATTAGGTGAAGTCAGAGATCTGAATATGTTCAACAGTATTCAGCTGTTTCCCTCCCAACAGTTAACCCGCAGGGGGTCACCGTTTTTGATCTTTCCATGTTTGATATATATTCTGCTCTCCCTTTACAGATGCTAAGTGTTTCATGTTGGAAGCAGCTTCCCAAAGACTTCAGGCAGGATAGACAGAAAACTCCACAGAGGCAAGGCAGGCTACTTCCCTCTACATTGCTTAGTCACAGTACTACAGTTCCAGGGCAGCACTGGTAAATCCTCATTTTATTGTTCTAAAAATCAGTAAGTGAGGGCTTTCCTCCTCCCTGTTGTAAATGCCAATCAATATTTAGCTTCTCTAAAGAGACGAAAAAAGTATTCCTTTTGTAGTGAACTTGAAAACACAACCTTTTCACAGCTGTAGCTTGCCACTTGAGAAAGATTTCACTGTACATGTTTCTGAAGGTTTAAGAATTAGAGAAATTACACAAACCAACTCAGAACTACCAGAAACATTTATTTTCTTTGTATTTTGGCTCTCCAAAGTCAGTTCTTGGTGATTCTACTGAAAGCCAAGATGTGAGCCTTTTCTGGATGTAGCAAGGCAGCACCCATTACATTTTTTCCAGTACTAGCTCATTAACTGCTAAGTATGAGACAGCTTTCTAAGGGAGACAGGTGGGCTGCTGATGCATTATTGATCTGAGCAGAGTGAAACAAATATCTTGGAGTACAGCAGTTAAACCCCCTCCAATTTAGATCATGTTTCTTTTTTTCTCTTCACCAAAATAAGTATCCACCACCATTTCTACCTTGGACATATAGGCTTGCATGTAACCCAACCTTGTTTTTCCCAAATTCTTTTTCTGAGAAGCTGTAAGGAAAGCTGAGTTGGATTTGTAGTGTTGACAATCTCCTTTCCAGAGGCTATGGCATAAAAGTACTCTACCAGAACACAAGCTCCAGAATCTCAATTCCCTCATCTTCCTGTTATCATCTCAACACTGGCTGATGTGCTCCACCTCTTCTCATGTCCTGTGTATTATTGAACACGTATGAAAGCAGAGAGGAGTGCCGAGGAGTTTCCCCTCCCAGGAGCAGCCCTACTCACCAGGCTGGAGGATCATTTGCCTTCCAATATCTCTGACTCATATGCTATCGAAGTTCACCATAAAAAAGTTGAATCACTGCAATATTTGATCAAAATGCCCCTGCAAACACGTACTGTCTGATGACTAATACTCTGCATCAGAAAACTGAGGAGTTCTCCATTCGAATAACTGCCCTGACTTCTGGGTAGACAGTGCTCAGCCCTCCTTTTCTGCACTGTTTTATATCTATATATTGGATTGAACTAGCTATTCAACAAATGAGAGAGATTTCTTACAGGAAGGTAAGAAGTGGAGCTGGTGGGATGCATGTACACTAGGCAAGTAAAAATACTCAGGGTGGTCCCTGGCATCGATGCCAACCAGAACAGAAGAGCAGGCATCCATACTATTATCCTCCAGCACAAGGCAGCTGCATGCCTGTGCCAGCTCCTGAACCACACTGGGGAACAGTTTGGAAGCATTCAGCTTACCACAGACCAAGGGCAAGCCAGGAATCACTAAAACAATTCAGCAGGACAGAAGATGGAGTTCCAGCACGAACAAATGTTTTCTGATGCTGCTTAATTTATTAATATAGATGTAGCCATGGATTCAAATCCCTGAGCAAATTAATGTTTCATTATGTCAATGTCAACCAGAAAGACTCCTCCTCCTGTTCTGTCTATCCCCAGAATACCTGGTAGTGCCAGGCAGTGCTCTGGCAGAAGCTTAGGGCATTGTTTGAGATACAGGGACTCTGATCTAAAGCAGAAGAAGAAAGTCAACCATCTTCCTCAGCATCTTCTAACTCTTCTCCCAGCTAAAACCATTCAGCATATGCAATCCACTCTTATGGGCTACTATTGGATAACCCGTCATTTTCAGTGGCATGTCATCAGCTCTGTTTACAGGCAGATCAGATGGAACACTGCAATGTGCCCTACCTGCTTTCCTGGGAGACACAGCTGCCTTCAAAGCAAAGCTTTGACTTATAGACAGCTACTGGCAGCATTAAAGCTGATAGGCAACAGCCGTCCTTTCTACAGAGTAAACAAAAGGCGCAGTTCAGGCTGAATGAACTGTCTGGAGACCACTGCAGGTAACTCTCAACTCTGCTGGCTGCATTGCCAAGCCTGGGGGAAACTAAGCTATAGGGTCTGAATGTTTATTTGGTATGCCTGGCTTCATATATATGAACAAGGGATTGGCCAAGTTGCAAGCATAGAGCTGAGAGCCAAGTGAAGCCCAGCAGCTGGGGAGAGAAGTGATGCTGCAAGTGAATCTGAGGCAGAGGGACAGAGCATGCTGGCTCACAGGACTGCCTGGGAGCACCCACTTGGAATCAGCAAGCAAAGCATGTGGCTGCTGCTGTAGAAGTTAAATCCTGAGATGCAGTGTGTAAACTTAGAAAATAAATAAAATCATACTGAATTTTCATGTCATATCAATAATCTGCCCTGTGAACAGAAAACATGGCCCCCGAACTATCAGCTGACTGCCTAAGTGGCAGGAACAACAGGTGAAGGATCCGGTTTTGACAGCAATGACCTGGCACAATTTGTTTATTTTTTATTTCTAGCATCTGTCATTTTGTGGCTTTACTGAGTCATCCTGTCAAACTGTTCTGTTCCAGACTGATGATCTTTATTGTGATACGAAAGCTACGTCAGAAAGATAACAGGTCAAGCTCTTATGAAGGATGTTGCCCTCCTGTGGTGCATGGATTATGTCTTATCTGCTTTTTCTGGACTAACAGTGAACACACCGCTAGTTACTTCCAGTTTGTAAACTGATGTGAAATTACTAGAAGTAAAAAAGTACTGACAGCACATGTATGTATGGCACTACGTCATTACAAGAGAGCCTACACTTGATACTTGACACACAGGCACACACACATACACAAACAGTGAATGCAGGTTTTATTTCAACATCAGAAAAGGTGTCTGAAGGAAGAAAATCAACACTTAAGGCCCAAGGCTTTACAAACTATAGTTAGATGCACTCATACCACCAGTTACTGGCTCTCAGCTGGGAAGGATAAAACCCAACTGGGAAAACTGAATGGCTTTCTAATCTTTCACGTCCCAGCTGAAAGTCTCCAAATCAGTCATCATCTACTTCCCAAGTGATTTCTCAAGACCTCAGCATAGAACAGACTTGAAGTCCAGCACTGAAGAAGATACTGAAATTGGGATGATCTTTCACTTTCTTGTGTCTGATAATCTCGAACCTGAGCAAACCTGGGCTAAAAGCTGTGCCATGTCAACAGCACAAAAACAGCATGACAAGACCTACATAATATGCATCATGTCCTTCTTGTCCAGCAAAAAGTACAATCAGAAAAAGAAGTTCTGGCAATTATTTGGATGTATGAATACCTCTAAGAGTCCCCATTCTGAGTGTTGCCAGTGAACCTGGACACATATCACTGATAGCCATCAAAATAACTCCACTTGCAATAAATCAAAGTACAGATAATAGACTATCTCCCATATTTTTTCATTTCAGGAGATATTCTGTATAGCAAATACACTGTCAAGAAGACCACTGCCATGAAAGGCAACAAATTTTTAGATGCACTAACCCTTCCAAATACACTGTTATGGGCAACAGAGCACAAACTGACTGAAGGCTAGCCTGCACAGTGAGACTTCATCTTCCTTTTATCTTACATAGAGTTTTAAAGTGATTTCCTAATGTAGAAAAATAATGTAATACAAATTTATCAGATGTATGGCTAGAAAAGCAAGCTGTGAAGAGGGTTACAAAATGCATTTTACCTCAGTGCCTGGTAAAAACTACCACTAATAAGCAAAGACATATGGGTCGTGACTTGATGCTAACCTACTTTGTAGTTTCCTAGTTTAGTTTTAATATCACATATAAAAAGGTAATTCTAGAGTGCCTAAATGAAAGTTCTCGTTCTGGATCAATGTATAGGAGATAAACTGTGCTGCTGCAATTTCCAAGAGTTTGAGCAGACTGAGGAAGGTAGGAGGGAAATCACATGCTGTTCAAGTGAAGGCTCTGGGTTTTGGGAGGCAACAGGAATCCAATAGATTTCCCACTGCAATCAGAACCACTCACTCATTCCCATGTGAGCAGCACTGGACTCTCAGCCTCATGCATATTTAATAACATGGAAAGAGCCTAAAAATATGACCTGCTTTGATGAAAGTGTATTGATTTGAAGTAGCTTTTGTCTGTCAATCTGTAGTTAGGCCTGGAATAAGCAAACAAAATTATTTGTTATTTCTTTCAATGCAGCCTAGATTCTAACATTTTTCATGCTATTCTACACTTTATTTTCTTCTTTCACCTTCAAGACTGAAGTCTCACTTGAGAAACTCTCAGTTTCCCAGTGGACTATAGATCAAAAAGCTTTCTCTGTCTGCAGCCAGTTCCAAGGACCATAGCTGGAATCTTTTGACAGACCAGCTTTTCCCCAGCGCTTCCTCTCTCCGCAGCTCACTGCCCTGCTGCCCACATCTGTTCTGGCTGCCTGCTAGCTCCCATTGCAGGAGACACTGAAACTGTGTGTGCTGTCTTTTGCAATGCTTTTGTTCATATTACCATATCATCTAGGTAAGTCTCATCAGAAATGGCCATTCCTCAACTTGATTTGCCCATCCTGGGTGTGTGCTGAGGGATGTATCGAGCACTGAGAGGTAAGAAGGCTCAACAAGGGGACTTGCCATGTCACGTAACTAGGTTTCAGTGATGCAGACCAAGTCTCCTTATTTATGAAATCCTCATCTGCTTTGTGCTAATTATCTCTTCTAATAAACCACTTACTGCACTAATACCCCCATGAATCCTGCTGAGATTAGCAGAACTACAGAGCAGTCAGTGAAATATCTGACTGTCGAACCCTGACCAGACAGAGCTGTCACAGAGCATACCATGACTATATAAACCATTAAATAAAAAGCCAGTCAATCTGTCCCCAGACAACTAGCAGTGACATGTGTCCTGTTTGTTAACTATTCAAGGTTAAAGCTACATCACACAGTTACTTTGGTGTCACCAAAATCAAGGGCTCACAATCACAGAATCCTGGTTGAGATGCCTAGAATTCTGAAAATCCCAGGTCCTTGGGACAGGACAAAGCCACCTCTCTATGGGTCTGCTACAAAATGGCTAACCTAGCCAATTCAGTAATTTCTTCCTGATAGATATGTTTAAATAACTACAGCCCTCACTCAGTAAAAACAAGGTTAGCTCCTCAGACATTTTACTCCATAACCAAACCAACCTTGTTGAGCTCTTTTCTTCATTCAGATTTTAGGCAGTTTTGTGGCAGAAACCTTAATTCACAGATCCTGAAGACTCCTGCCACTAGTAGTGTAGACTGAAGATTATAAATCCTTCAGCCGATACAAGCTTTGGCTAAGCTAGTTATTTGCTTCTTAAAAATCATCAGGTGGTTACTAACTTTTTGCAAATCTAAAGCCATTCAGTTCTTCACTCTCTTTGACAATACTTTGTCAAATACTTTGACAACAAGCAGTACAAAGGTTCTCATGGTCATTATTTCTCAGAAGTTTACACTGAGAAAATATACCCAAGAACCCCTGGGTAATCCCTTCCTACAAAAGGTCAAAAACATTTTCAAGGCATTCATTACAAAATTTGCTTCACAAAGCACTGTGGAGTTGACAGTGAAAGAGCCAACTCCCCTCCTGATCCCAGCTTACAGTTTTTCATTTAACAAAGGCTGATGAGTAAAACCAGCTGGGATGACATAAATTCCCCTCATTGTTAGTGCTGCTCCATACAGACACCCTCTCCTACTGAAAACATCCACTGACAACTTCAACAACCATTTAAATGTCAGAGATACTTTCTAGTGATCAGCGATAAGGTAGTCCATCAAAACCATATGCCAAATCTTGTATTTTTGTGCTTAAAACAGTCACACTACAGATAGCAAGTATTGCCAAGGATAAATCCCAAACCCAGGCCAACGTAAATTTGGTAGTAGCTACATATCTTGATACAGAAAGATTTTCTTTCCTTTCTTCTCCTCCTTAGTTCTATGGCACACATCGTTCTTCTGATAAGAGAATGACAAGCCCCACTTTAAAAGACAGTACCTTTTTAGCATTTTTAATGTGGCCAAAAAACCAAAATACCTCCTCCCTTTTAAGCCAAAGACAGCAGATACTCTGAGCTGTTTGCATGATATGAAGAGTTGCAGCTTTAAGAAAAACAAAGCATTTGACATTTTCAACAGGATCATAAGAATTAGTAATCCATAACAGCTGTGCTACATGTTTCACCCTTTTATAGATTTATTAGGTTAATTATTTAGGTACTATACAAGAAGAATGCAAAGCTTTTCTCTGGATCAAAAAGTAGTGAACAGTAATTTAGTGAGCTTGAGTGAATTACAATTCATTCTGTTAGCAGTTTTTACTGTGAGGACTGAACTATATATTCATAGCATACTTACAGATCACTATATTTTACTTTTTGAGAAATGCAGTAAACAGCAGTCAGCAACCGAAGGAAAACAGCATAATTTCACAGATAAATGTCTTCATGTTCAGAATGGATGCTTCATTGGTTTCCCCTTTGTATTCCATTACACATGTGGCTAATACAATATTGTATCTTTTAGTTTATATGTGTTACAAAATAAAAAGATTTTATTTTACTTACATACTTTCATTTAATTTACTTTTTTGTATCTCTAATTACATAGCAAGTTTCTATGCTAAAGCAGCATAAAATGAAATGTGCTGTTATGTGATCTCTTCTTACTAGCTGTCTTAACAACACTAAAACCTATTAATTTTGCTCTTACAACATTATCAAGCAATTCTACTACTGAATTTTCCGGAGCATGATCTGAGATCCTACAGCCTGTAGCCCAGATGTAGCTCTTCACCCAGGCTGGGCAGTTACTAGCTGACATCCCTGGGACCCCATTAATGCACAGACCAGTACAGGTGTGTTTGCATGGTCTCCATGGCCTCAGCAACAAGAAGGTTCCCTATCCCTGCTCTAAAGGAACAAACCTATTGATTTACAAGACCTAATCTCAGAGTTTGAGTTTGGATTTGTCATCACAGGAGCTTCAGTGACCAAATGATTTCTTTGAATACTCCACTTGTAAGAGATGGAAAACAGAGCAAAATTCAGTTAACTTAGGAGCCAAACTGTATTTTCCTCACAGTTTCTCATGCTGGTGAGATTTTCAAAAGGATCTTCAAACTCCATGTGACATTGTGTATTACCTATATTCATAAGATACTAAAGATAAAATTCTTTAAGAAATGATGGAGTCAGTAGACTTGACAGATGTGATATTGCCCTGTCTGTCAGAGACTGCTGAGCAAGCTCAGGAAGACACAGATCTGGGAGGCAGCAGCGGGTGGCAATAGGAGACCTGGAGCAGACTGAGGAACCTGGAAACAAAATTCCCAAGAAACACAGGAGTGGAGAGCTTAAGGAAATTTCAAAATCCATTAAGCTGGATCAAATCAAGACATACCCTGCAATGGCATCACACACAAGTGAAGAACTGGGCACAAACACTGCTATTTCTGAACTGAAAAGAATCAGTCACTTTGACCAGTCAAACAGGTGCTTAATTTTCTGAGTTTTCTCTTTGCCTCTTTGGAGGATGTTCCTGCAGGAGAAGGCACGCACAGCTCCAAACTGTTGCTGACTATGGGTCCTGCTGCATTGTCAGAGGACACTTGAGTGTTTTTCAAAACAAACTGGTTTCAATCTATTGCCTTGAAAAAATTCCAGTGAACAGAAAGAGACCAGGAGAAGTTCTGTATCTGTGGAATGCTCACGGAAGCACTATGCCTAAAATCTTTTGGCATGAAAGTATCTCTTCACAAATTGACTTGCAAGCACTTGTTTCATTTTCTGCTGTGAAATGATGTTCCTACACAGTACTTTAAAATGAAAATCCATTATTAAAGATGCAGGAAGCAAATATCAGCAATTGAAGGGACAGGAACCTCTCCCATCTTTATAAAATGTAATGCATCACCATTTTTATGCCCTCCTATTTCATCAGTATCTTTTGGAATGTGTTTTTTTCCCTTTCGCTTTTCTTCTGTCAGAATGTTTCAGTGCTGGAAGTTACTGTGAACTGGTTAAGAGAGCTTCATACAGCTGCCTTCATATCAAATGACCAGAAGCATGTACACTTCACATATTCAAAAAAAGCCATATAAATGTTTACATTTTTAAGTTACATATTGCTCCCAATCTTACCACTTCATTGCTAATCATACGCAGATATGGAAACCTTATTAAAAAACTAAGCCAAAACAAAAATCCTGTATTTCAGCTAACATTTGTGAAATCCACATAGTGAAATTTCCCAAAATTCTTGCTTTTCCTTCAAATTAATACAGTTAATATGTGGAGAAACCTCTTTTTCTACTAGTCCATATAAATGAAACATGCAGAGTTCTTATATAAAAACACTAAAAGTTATCTATCTTGTTCTAACAAAATAAGAGTTACGTAATTATGAATAAGAACAATCTAAATCTGCATTTCTTCTCAACTGCAGGGACACTGTGGAAGAGGATACATTGAAAGGCCCCGTCTTTGATGTGTTCTGCTCTCATTTACTTGCATTCATTATCACACCAGATAATTAAACAGCACAAATGCTATAGAAAGAACTTGTCTTACTATTTTATTTCATTAAGCTGTAAGAAAGAGAAATCACACCCACTGGACACAGTCCTCCTTTCAGATCCATAATGCAGACTCCTGTACTTCAGCAGAGCTCAAGAAGAGGTACTGGGTTGTCAACACCTTTATTGTATGATGCAAAGCTGACAGGAGTTAATGAAATATGGTACAAAAAGCTGCAGAGACACACAACTGTAATATGTAGTTATAATATTTGTTGAGGGTTTTGTGCCCATTTTAATAAAATAAATGTTAACCACTTTATATGTGATTGACAGGCAGCAGTGTTTTATATCAACCCTTTTGAAAAAGCAGCTCTTTATCAGCACTGTGCTCTCCTTCCACTTGTAGAATGAATATTAACTTTATCTTGTGGTTGTGCATACAGGTATCACAGCTAAGACCTTCATGTGTATTTGAAAGGAAAGTTTATACTTCAGCTTCTCTGCAAAAGATAAGATTCAAACCACTCTTACGACAGATAAAATCAGGAACATCTCCACGTGTCATGACAATCAGCAGTGTTACCACCAATAGAAACTGAGACCATAAACAATGCCAACTTCTTTGGATAAAAGTTCCATGTGATAAAATTTTGTTATTATTAAGAATATTCCTCTGCAAATGTGCACCTGGAGTAGATTACACTGAAGGGAATAAAAATCCTGGCAAGGGCATTAAAGCTCACCGGGCATCTGCAGAGTTTTTGTGTCTCTGGTTGATTCATTCACAGAATGCCAGAACAGCCAAGACTGGAAGGGAGAAATTGAGAAATTGCCTAATCCAACTCTTCTGATCCAAGATGGATCAACAAGAGCAGGTTACTCAGGACCTTGTATAGCTGGGCTTTGCGTTATTGTCTACATTACACATCTCATACAGTGGGGAAAGGAAGAGGTCAGTTGCTGGCATGGAAAATCAGGGACCCTCTGATAGAATATAAAGTCCAACATGCAAGTTAAACACCAAAGGCTTCCACAGAAGCTTCACATCTTACAGTGAAGCTTCCAGGCTCACAGGAGATACTTATGGTGCAGGAACAACATCACACATAAATATGGCTTCACAGCATCAATAGATGTGCAGATACAGCTACTAAAGGTTGCAGTACTACCCGCAGACCTCCCTTGCTATGGTAGTCTCTTTATTTTAAATTTTAAAATCCTGCATTCTTAAAAGCAACAATGACAAAAAGTTGTCATTGTTCAAGCTGTGTTCATTATTTCAAACCCCTCTTTCCTTCCAAACGCAGATGATGCAGAGGACAAACAGACATTAGTTGGTAACTAAGCTGCTAGTCATGTAAATTCCCTGATATTTTGCCCAACTTATTTATGTTTCCTTCTTGGCATTCACTAAGAAGTTTAGAGGAGAAAAAAAAAAGAAATTTACAGTAAATGTAAGCAGACCAAAATAGAACTTTTCAGGCCCAATCTCACTCATATTCCTGTTTGTCAAATACCTCTCCTGATGGAAGAACAAGTAAAGCAATGACCATGTAAGAAAATGAACATCAATATGTGCACAGCAGCTTGTCAGCTATAAAGCAGAAAACAAACTCGGGCCAGAGCAAAGTCAAATACAGAAGAATTAGAAGAATGCATCTCTTCTGTTTATCATATTACAGTAAAGGGACAAATAACTGAAAAATCCAGCAACAAAAAAGCCCCAGCTGTATAGAATCAATGTCTGATAAACAGCTGAAGAGGGATGGATTCTTCTGCTCTGATTAGCCTCAGCCTGGCTTTTGCAAGCAGCACGATACCCAGCAGTGCAGATCAGCCCCATGTTTTTGCATATGCTATTTCTGCATGGATCTGGCATGCTACTGATTACTGTTACTGAAACAGATCAGTTATAATGATGCTCTGGAAGAGATAAATTGCATTCTGTATGTTCTTCTTCCAATGTTTCACATAAAATACAACATACAATTAAAGGAAATTTAAAGAAATGTAGTCCAGAATCATTCTCTAGTATGAGCAATATCTGAATAAAAGGAATCCTTTCATAAGTTTCCATGTTCTATTGCCAGGTAAATGCCCATTCAACTATGTTTACTCTCAATATGTTTAAGTGTAGCAATCAGAAAAACCTGCTAATTGGGCTAGTTATGAGCACTTCTGAGGAAGCTACAGTTTCTTGGAAACTAGTTTCTGAACGTCTGTCTGATTTTAAACTTTGTGAAAATAATTAAAGTTGCATGTTTTGACAAATACTTGCTGTTCCTTCCCCTGCACTGCATAAGCCACACTGCTAGGAATCTGCCTCAATCTGCCTCAAAAATCACTGCTGATCATGACTTGAGTGCTCCGTGGATGGTACAGGCACTTTGAAAAAGACAGAATGGAAGAGTAAGTTGTTCTGTTTGTGAGCAGGCAGCTGGGATGCATGGAGCTCTTGGGACACCAGCTGAGGGCTTTTGGTGACACTGTGATGGGTGTCTTCTACAGCTTGCCTGATCAGGAATACAGACTAGGTCCTGACGTAGGTCTTCTTCAGACACCTAGTGGAAGCCTCATGTTTGCAGGTTCTGGTTCTCATGAGGGTTTTCAGCAACCTCAGTAACTGCTGGAAGTGCAACACAGCAGGTCACATGCAGTCTGGGAAGTTTCTGAAACACACTGATGATAACTTCTTGATGTGGATGACTGAGGAACCAAGGAAAGGAAGCACTCTGCTGGACCCCATTCTTACAGAGAAGGAAGAACTGCTGGGGCTGTGAAGGTCAGGGACAACCCTGGCTGCAGTGACCATGAATGGTGGAGTTCAGGATCCTGGAAGAATGGAAAAAAACTTCAACCTCCTCCAAGCTCAGGAATGGATCTTACCAATCTGCAGGAAATCAAGCAAAGGTGGCAGGAAATGCATATGGATGAACAGGGAGCTCCTGATCAAACTCAGATATCAAAAGGAAGCATACAAGAAGTGGAAGGAGGACCCAGGTGACTCAGGAGGAATATAGAGACACTGAGCATACAGCAGTGGATTTACGGAACCCAGCTGGAGTTCATTTTGGTGAGGGCAGATTCAACTGGCAACAAGAAAGGCTTCTATGCATGTAACAGAACAGAAGCAAAGAAATAAAAGTTTAGGGAAAATGCAGGCCCACATTCAGCAAGGTCACCAGGTGCTTGCTGAATGATGCAAGGACCTGGTGCCAAATGACACAAAAGGACTGGAATACTAATGCCGTCTTCACCTTAATCTGTACTAGGAGGACTTATGTTCAGGAATCTCAGGTCCCCAAGATCAGTGGGAAAGTCTAGAGCAAGGAAAAGTCAACCTTGATGGAAGAGAATAAGGTCAGGGAACACTTAAGTGAACTCCATATACTTTAGTCCATGCATGAGTCATGACAAGATCTGTCCAATGTCATTGTGAGGCCGCGTTCAATACTCTTTGAAAGGTCAAAATGATCGGGGGAGTTACTATTGACTGGAAGAAAGCAGATGTCACTTTGACCTTCAAGAAAAGCAAGAAGGAGGACTCCAGGAACTACAGGTTGGTCAAACTCATCTCAATCCTTGGGAATGTGACAAAAATAAATTTTCCTGGAAACCTTTTCCAAACACAAGGTAACTGGGAGTAGTCAGTATGGATTTATGAAGATGGAATCATGCCTGACTGACCTGGTCTTCTGCAAAAAGAAAACTGGCTTGCCGAGGGAAGAGCAGTGGATGATGTTTATCCTGACTCAGAAAGACTTTTCACACTGTTTTCTAAAACATCCTCATAGAAAAGCTGATAAAATAGAGGTGAGATAAAGGACAGTGAGCTGGACTGAAAACTGTCTGAACTGCCTGGCTCAGAGGGTTGTGGACTAGCAGCAAAAAGTTCAGTTGGAGGCCAGTCACTAGTGCTCACCAAGAGTCAATACTAGGGTCAACACTGTTTAACCTCTTCATTGACAACCTGGACAATGGAGCAGAGTACACCCTCAAGAAGTTTGGAGATGGTACGAAACTGGGGGGAGTGGCTGAGAGATCAGACAGTTTTGCTGCCATTGAGGGGGATCAAAAACAGGCTGGAGAAATGAGCAAACAGGAATATCAAAGTTCAGCAATGGAAAATGCCAAGTCCTGCAGCTGGGCAAGAATAACCCTATGCAGTAGTACCTGCTGGGGGCTGACTAGCTCGAAAGCAGCTTTGCAGAGCACAACTTGGGGATAGTGCTGGACACCAAATTCACCATGAACCAGCAAAATACCCTTGTGGTAAAGATGGCCAGCAGCATCGTGGCGGAGTATACCTGCGTACTCAGCCTGAGGCAAAGCATATCTAGCAGCTTGAGGGAGGTGGGTCCTATCCCTCTACTCAGCATTGTTGAGGCCATATCTGAAGTGCTGTGTTGCCACATCTAGAGTGCTGTGTCAAGTTCTGGCTCCCTGGTACAAGACAGACACAGACATACTGAAGCTAAGCCCAGTGAAGGGCCACAAAGATAAGTAAAGAACTTGACCATCTTTCATAAGGGGAGAGGCTTAGAGGGCTGTTCAGCCTGGAGAAAAGAAGGCTCAGGGAGAATCTTTTTGATGTATATAAATATTTGATGGAAGGGAGTAAAAAATATGGAGCCAGACCCTTCGCACTGGTGCCCTGTGACAAAATAAGAGACAATGGGTGCAGAAAGAAATCCAGGAAATTTCATTTAAACACAAGAAAAACCTTTTTTGCTGTAACTGTGGTCAGACAATAGAACAGGTTGCCAAGAGAGATTGTGGATCTCCATCCCTGGGGAAATTCAGAACCTGACTGTACATGGCTCTGAGCATCCTATCTGGCTAAGCCTGCTCTGAGCAGTTAGGTGTGACTATATGATCTCCAGAGGTCCTTGCCAACCTCAATGCTACTGATTCTGTTATCTTTGTGTAGCCAGTACATATACGTATAGATAGATGGAAAAAAAATGTGTTTTCTTAGTATGTTTTCTGCAACAAGCTTTTTATTCAAACCTTAAATCTTAAAGATTTAATACTCTTCAGAAGTATATTAGCATCAAAAGTATAGTTACCTCTAGAAACCCTTTTGTATAAGTTCTATAAACTTCCTCAGAGCTTTGACTGAATATTCTGTGAAGTATCGCAGATTTCTGTTCTCAGGGGCCCACTACAGTACACCTTTTCACTTTTATTTTCCAAATTTATTACAAGACAACACTGTCACCCATTTTAATGAAGAAGGTAATGAAATGCTCACACTCCCCTGCAAGGTTGTATATACCAATGCAACACAAAACTTCAAGAAATAAATGAAACATTCTGTTCATCTGTCATTCTGTAATAAAATATAAACAAAAAAAAGTCAACTGCAAGGAAAATGAACTCTCATCTCCTGTGCTTCCTCTCCTGTGCACAGGAAGAAACAGCCCTTTCTGATGAGCCAAATTCTGGAAAGTGCTGCTTTGCATGTTCATCATAAAATAATGAAAAAAAAGAGACAATTTAAATTAAGGTCAAAGGTCAGTTGTCATTGGTTCTAAGCCTATCTAGAAAAACAAGAAAAATGTGTCTATTTAAAGACAAATGGAATTAAAATTATTCTGCTGTTCTGAAGGAGCAGTAAGCAAGCATAAGGGAGAGCTTATCTAAATGCCACAGTTCTCAAGAAGAAAGAGGTTTACTGCTAAGAGATAGATGATATACTCAGAGGTTCTCACAGAAATCACATGGAAAACATCTAAAAGATACAGACCCAGGCAATCTACTCACATACCACAATGAGACCCTATTGACAACAACATGGACTGAACAGAACGAGGGGAAAATGCAATAAGCTTGAAGCTCTGTAAAACCTGCAAGGACGAAGCAAGGATTAAGAGTTCCAGCTCCATTTTGAGGTCACACATACAGTAGTTGACAGCCATGAACTTTTTGTTTAAACAAAATTATTTCAATCAGAGAGACATCAAATATTGCTAGAAAAGTCCTGTGGTAATGACCTTCCTTCATAACCCAAAAAAATAAATGTGGGGAAAAGGGAGAAGTAATAAGACTCTTTTGTTATTTATAGCAA
The DNA here is from genome assembly GCF_012275295.1 of Melopsittacus undulatus. Lineage (NCBI taxonomy): Eukaryota > Metazoa > Chordata > Aves > Psittaciformes > Psittaculidae > Melopsittacus > Melopsittacus undulatus. The sequence continues at coordinate 114,985,868 of NC_047527.1, forward strand.
GATATTGCCCCAATTCAAACTTGGTGACATCCACGCAACAAGAACTAATCACGTAAGAAACAGATTTGGACTTGCAAATCTAGCAAGCAGCTTAAATGTGCTGCTTCATATAGCATGAAGACAAAAACAAAACAAATCAGCCCAGTCTAAGTGAACACGGAGATAAAAGGGAACAGAAAACATGGTTTGTTTTTACTGAAATAGTCTTGAGATACATAATTTGCTTTCTGTATTCTACCTGATAACTCTTGCAAATGACATTGATGATGCTGACTTTGCATGCTAATACAGATGCATGATGACAGACCTGAGGCTTTCCAGGGCACAGCATGTGGCCAGCTCTTCATACATCAGAGCCTGCAAGGGCTGCATCCAGGCTGCAACAAGCTGGGAAAAAGCTAAACTTAAATGCCCATTATCTCTGAGAAGATAGCTACAAAACCCATCTCACTAATTTTGATTTCTGATATCTTCAAGAATCTCTTGCTGATCTGACAAACAAGCAAGGGAATAGGTAATACTGGTTCTCCAGAAGGAAAATGAAGACTGGATAAAGGTACAACCCACTCCCTGTAAGGCTACAATAAAAGAACGTGAAAGAAACATATGGATGCCCTAACCAGGGAAAACTTGGAGGGCATGGGCTAGACCAAATGCTGAGGCAATTGTGCAATACTCTCATCTTCAGGAGGCATTACAGGACATGCTAATCTAATTCATATCTCTGTATCTCTAATACAGAGATGCTGTATTAGAACAAAGCACACCAGTATCAGGACTGGAAGAACCATGACTTTGTTAGTGAGGTGTGTATCTCAACTCTTTGTTAAGAGTTAGGGTTTTTTTGCTCAAGTTGGCCTCAAGTTGTTCCAGGGGAGTCTTAGACTGGATTTTAGGAAAAATTTATTCACTGAAAGGATTGTCAAGCCTTTGAACAGGCTGCCCAGGGAAGTGGCTGAGTCACCATCCCTAAAGGTATTTAAAAGACATGAGGTGTGGCACTTAGGAAAATGGTTTAGTGGTGAATCAATCTAGCAGTGTTAGGTTTATGGTTGGTCTCAATGATCTGAAGGGTCTTTTCCAACCTAAATGATTCTGACTGGAACACTGTTGCAGGGCTCTCCTGCTTTCAGACATCTGCATGACACTGTACCTTGTGGGGGAAAATCAAGTGTCAAGTACCAAAGCACTTGTCTGGTACTCCTGCATCATGCTTCAGTGCATGGCAAATGCCCATTGGTGGCATGCCTAAATTTTCAATCAGAAAGAAAAAAGCTGTTAGCACAAAACCCATTCATCTATGTAAGTCTGATTTTGGTACAGGAAGAACTCTAGAGCAGTTATCAAAGAGTCTAGGTATCGTTGATGAGAACCAGGGGTTCTTGACAAAGATAAATGAATACCAGTACCAGAATGCCACATGAGAGAAAGAGCAAGCACAGGAACAAAGTTCAAAGAGAAGTATAAATAGACAGTGGCTATCACCATCATGTTTCCCTTCAAATAAGAAAAGGATATGAAAACACACAGAATGTTAAATAAGAATTCTGTGTCTTGCCCATATCAGTGATCCCAATGGTTCAGCTGTGCAACAAATGTGAATGCAAATCCTAATGAAGAATGAGAAAAACTGTACAGAGCACCAGTTCATGGGGCTTCCAGCCCTGAGGTTTCATTGTAGGAAGCCAACAAATTGAACTGAGTACCAGCTAACATTTCTGAGAGATACTGACAAAGTTTTCTTAAAAGAGACTAAGCCACAGACAAAACTGAGTACTGCATAATACGTTGTTGCAAACCCCTACATTCTAGCATGTTCAAATGGTAAAATGGTCAATGTCTTTTTCATGGATATAACAGGGTTTTATTCATCAGAGGCCAGTGCTGGAGGATGCTCACCAGAAGCCATCAACTGCTACTTCTAAAAAGAGTTTGACAGTCACCACCTATAAAGTTTCCAGGGCAATACAAGGGCTATTTTCTCAACAAGCAAAGTATGATTTTCAAATTGAATAAAAACTTGGGAGATTGGGTCACTGAAGCCACATTCTCTAACGCGTCTGAAAAAGTGCAGAGGAGCAAAGTCCAGAGCTGGATTATGTTAATCTGATTTAAAAGAAAAAAAAAAGCCTGTCCAGTCTAAGATAGAAGGCAGACTTACTGCTGAGGAAAGATCCTGCATAAGGTAATTAAGGCTATTACTAAGGGATGGCTAGGACACTGTAATTCCAGCCCTTTTCTCAGTGTCAATATAGTACATATGGAGACTTGTTCAAAGCCAACGAGAGTGATTTCTGAGGTGCTAGAGAAACATGTCAGAAGGAATAAATGATGGTCATTTCTGCACAGAAGGAAATCATAGAACAGCTAGGAAAAAAGACCAGTTTAATAAAAAATTATTTCAAATAGGTTCAATACACAACTTCATATAACAAAACAAACAGTAGCATAAAAAAATTCCTAAGAGCTTGTCACATGTCAAAACTAGAAAAATGAGCACAAGAACAGAAGATTTGAAAAAAACATACACACAAACTTGATTGCAACATATGGAAATAAAGTTTGTAGACTGTTAGCCTTATTTCAGTGAGACAATTGTACCAAACAATTCCACACTTATACATATAAACGCTCTTTCTATGATGAAACTGCCATGTGTCTTCTGACACTAGACCTTGTATAGAAGCTATGAATTTATGTAGCTGGAACAGAAGTATGATTTCAGACATGTAATGCCAACTTGCATTATTCACAACTGAATAGTAGAAAATGATGACAAAGTAATGCTGAAAAACATACCAGAGGAAGACCCTGTTCCACATATAGCAACAAGGCAGCACCAATGCATCTCTGGTTGCTGCTGACTTTTTTTTTAGAATACAAAGATGAAAACAAGAACTGCAGCCTGCACTGCTGAAAACTGATGCCAGAGTGAGAGATGCTTAATGGATATATAAAATGACAGGTAAGGAGAAACAAAAAGCTTAGGAAGATTTATGGTCACAAGAGTGGCTGTCACTTCCCCACTAATCTATGCAAGCCAATGCTTGAGGCAGAGGCTGCCTACAGCAGCTGCCCCATACTCACACAAATTTGAAGTCTTCCCTAGGCAGACCTGTGAGGAACAGGAGGCATCTCCATGAAATCCCAGCAATAGGGGGAGAGATTGTTTTGCTCAAGAAGATTCAGAAAAATAACAGATGTTGCTGTTGCAGAGGCCAAGTGCAGAACATGGCTCCACCAGGACAACTGTGCTGCTATGCACTGCCAGAGCACAACCGGTGGTGATGGCTGCGATGAGACCCAGGGGCTCTTGAGTAACTCAATGCTGCCAGCTAACTTAATTCCCACATTAGGAATAGGCACTCAACATTTTACCCGGATTATTAACCGCTAGTTTTTTTAGATTTGCCCAGAAACAGAGGCTCCAGCTTGAACCCTATACAACTAACTGCAATTATGTACAGAGGTTCACATTTGGACCTAAAAGAGGCAGGATGTACAACAGAGAATTAAAACTCAGCTGCATGTAAAATCTGCCAGTGCACCGTACTATAATATCCTGAAACAGCAAAAGAGTTTAAATTTTTAATACAAATATTCTGTGGTAATTTTTAATTGAAAACATTACAGATTAGGTTTAAAGGAATAGCGTGGTACTTGCAACTGAATCAATACATACTGAAGCTTTCTTCAGGACCTATGGACTCCTGAGCCTCAAGCAGCCAAGGCAACACTGTCTTGGCCTTTCCAGTTCAGATCACAGATCTAATTCATTGCATCTAAAATTATTAGAGCACCTTGGGCATCTTTCATAAAAGTGTGTGTGAGGATAACTCACCAATGTGCAGACTGGTACAATGCTGCCGAGCTTCATCCCTGTGTATATTACAGTATGCCAACACACCATTTTACGTCACCAGGGGTTGCTTACCACTGGGCAGATAAAGACTCAAGTTTTCAAGAACATAATGGCAATGTTTGGCCTTCACAATAAGCCAGAAAAGAAGAACTAATATCTGATAATGTCTGGCCCAGGCACCAGTTTTCCCAGTGCTAAAGATCTGCATTAGGGTAAGTGATCAGGACTAATTTCAAAGCTGCTGGTGCATCCCATTAAACAGTGCAACTATAAATACATCATTTCACTTTAAGAATACGCTTAATTTCTCAATAGACCCATACTAACATGAATCCTACAATTTCTATTGTATGTTCATAAAATAAAGGCCAAATATAAGACTAACCACTAAATTATATAGCTTGATCAGCTGAGGATCATGACATTTTTCTATACAAACCCCTGCAATTTGTAGTGGTATTTAACCAGAGTATCTCTCAAGAAGGGATTCAGCCTTGATCTGAAAGCAGCACAAAAAATTCCTCATGTCTCTTGTTAGTTTTTTTCAGTAGCTAAGCACCCCTCTGAGAAGAATTTGTGCCAGATTGCTCATTTGAATTTCTTCGGCTTTGGCTTCCAGCTACCAGATATTAAACCTCAGTCCAATAGATTAAAGAGCCTTTTGTGACTACTTTTCCTCTCCCTGTTTGTTTATACACCACACAAGAAGTCATTGCTCGTCTTCTTGCTGATCTAAAAAACAGATTAGGTTTCATAGTGGCAAGCACTTTTCCCAGCCCTCGAGTACTTTCTGAACCACATACCTCCTTTAAGAATGCATCTCAGGAAAAGGGCATAATGCATTTGTATTACTCCCAAAGATGTTACCTCCTGCTGCGAAATCAATCTCTATTGATAACCTTTAAAACTCCTCCTCAATTTTGTGTCTTTAACTAGTCCCTAACTATAATTTGCCTTTTGGCTGTACTCAAGTGTACCTCTTTGGCTAAAACCAAGTTGCCAAGCAATAAAGATTACTTTTCATTATTATCCTGAAACAAAATTTACCATTTCACCAAGGTTTCCATTGTCCACAAATTTTATGATTTTTTGCTGGGTTCTTCATTGGAACTGAAAATGCTAAATAGTATCAGGCTTACTGCTGATCCTTCACAGTAGCCCACCAGCAGCCTCCCATCCCGTCATGATTTTGCAAAGACAATCAGTGTATGTGATCTGCAGGTCTTTGCTTCCACTTAAATCTGATCAGCCCCTGTGTGAGTCATAGTTAAATCCCGTTTCACTCTCCTCCTCAAATAGCCTGTAATTCATGCATTGCAGTGCAATGCCTGGTTTCTCTTTCATGCCACAATCCCATCCAGCTGGGCAGAAGATACTGTGTTCAGCCAACCAATTCTGCCCTTCCAATATAATGAGGACACCCCCCTTTACACCCCCTCCCTGCCCCAGTCTGTGCAGCTACATGACTCGTATCGCAAGTGCATGCGCAAAGATGCTGCTGCTGTACTGTACCACAGAACAAAGTTTTGCCACTTGAGGGGGTCCTGGACTTGAACAAGTGCATGTGGATGAGTTCATGCTCATGAACAGATGGGTTCCAGCTCCAGTTCTGAGGCTCTTCTGCTATCGTGTAATCTGATGTGCAAAACCAGTCCTTTCTCCCATTATCTGCTATGGTGCTTTTGCATGCTATCAAAAGACATCTGAAAAGGCTTGTGATTTCTGTAGATCATTGCAAAGAGCCTTCCAACCCACTGTAGTTTTTTTTTCCTTAATCACGATAGCAATATAATTTAATATTAAAACACCAGATACTTTCTTTACCTTCTCTTTGAACTTTCCTAGCCAAACTCAGTCTACTACGATAAAGCAAAATGTGTGTCACATTAAGGTGGTTTAAAAAAGCAGCCCTTGGAACTGTATGGCTGTATCTACAATATTTTATATAAATTAAATATTAATAGGAATATGTATGAGAATATTTTCAGGATCACTGTGCTCTAGTAATCTTACATACTTTATGTGCTGCTGATTTTTTTTTGCTTAAAGATAATGTTTATTAGTCCCAGTTCTACACGGTGCTCCATCAAGATTAATTCTGCACTGAGTGCCTTTATAACAGCTGTGCTACATTTTATTAGTTTATACATATGAAAGTAGCTATTTTATTCAGAAATATGAAACAGAACCATTGTGCTGTCTAGTTAAGGCTAGTTATTGCTTGGGAATGGCAGAGATACAAAAGACTAAATATGATTTTAATAATGCAGATTTTAGCAGGAAAAAAAGCCACAATAAAGCAGAATGTGACTCTTATTTAACCTGGGAAAACTACAAAAACGAGAATTCCGTCTTCAGTGTGCATAATACAGGAATGCTATATGGAATTTACTAACATCTCTAAGTTGTTATCTATCTAAAGCCCTGGGGTTTTTCATATGCTACAAAAATAAATAAACAAACTAGCAAAGGGTGGCTGCAGGCTAGAGAAATGAATTACACCCAGGAAATGAATTAATTAGGTTAAAACATACTAACAAGAAAACAGTTTTTCCTATGACCAGTCTAATTAGTGAAACTTTGCTCCTTATGAACTTCTACTGTATGTGAACACAACACTTTTGCAGCAAGTCCAACTCTCTTCCTCCTAAGCGGTATCTCCCAGCTTTTCACTCTGCCTCAAACCCTAAAGCCTCTATTTCTCTGCCATTTCCCCCAGCAGCCAGGCATGAGGCACAGCATGGGAGCCACCAGCAGCACGTGGTCACTGACCACTCAGGGCACATCAGGCAGAGAGGGACCTGCTGATGCCGTGGGTTTTGGCCTTCTCTCTACAGGAACCTTTGTATGGTCTGTTTTCTGTCCCAACACTTCTTCTCAAAGTGTGTACAACCTCTTATTCAGTGCTATCACTGAAGTCTTTTCATCAGAAACAAGCATCAGCAATGCAAGCTTCAAATAACACAAATGACATAAGAACACAATAATAGTTTCCCTGTCCTGCTCTCCTGGTTTAAACAGAGATGGGTAAATGTGCTACATGTGGAAAAAGCAGTGGAAGAGGACATGGATGCCCTGCTGTCATGTAAGACTTACTTTTTCCTAATTACATTAAATTAATAATAAATACCAAAAATACCCGATGCCTTTCTTTGTTCACCATGTCTCTCTCAGCCAGCTCTAGGTACCTCCCTCTCATCTGAGTCATCAGTATAAGAAAATGAAGCTGATAATAGTGACAGTAATGAAGGAAGGCTCTTTTTTAATCTTTAATTTCTGCACTGCTGTTGGCTCTGATATTCAAAGCAATGTCATGGAGCTCTCACACAAACACAAATTGAAGAGGCACAACAAGGAGCTACAGCTGCAAGAGCATCAGAGGCATGGAGCTCCAGCAGCCCAAAGCAAAACCTATATGGCTGTGAGCCCTTCTCTGCCAAGCATTGGCAAATTTTGGAACCTTCTTGAGATAATTTTCATTGCAGAAGAGAAACTGGCAGTACAAAACATGTATCTTGTCAGTGCAGGATGTTTATTTTCTGAAGTCCAGCTGCCCTTCTTCCTGAAGCCGGAATGATAACAGGCAGTGCTCTGGCAACAATGTTCAGCCAAGGCTTCAGACCGTGGGTCTGACCATGTTTCTCCCCTCTCCAGAAAAAAGTCTTCACTCCTTCACTTCCCTCTCTGCAGAGATCTGCATAGACTTGTGTACCAGACAGCACTTACTGCTTCTCTGACGGGAGCTTCATTTCTGACCACATACCCCTTCCCTTTTTCTGCTTAACACAATGTAGCCATAAGACCAGGGAAACAGCACATCAAACCTGCCCTGATGTTGCATGGAAGATACAGAAACATGGTGTCACTCAGCTTTGTTTAGACTGTCAGGAATTAAAGTTTACAAAGAAACTTGAGATTACACCTTTGTTACACAACTGCACAAAAATAACATGAAGTTTTCTCTGTATTAACTGTTAATTCAAACCCAATTCCTACAAAAAGCCATCTTGGGGTGAATACTAACTCAAGTTGCAGCCTACACGCTTTCAGTAGGAGATGGGAAATCATCCAGTTATAGGCAGTCCCACAAATCCCTCAGAAGGAGAGTCAGATAAATCATCTGTATCTTCTTTCCCTTCCCTAGCTACAAGAGGAGGTTATGCCATGACCTCCTCTTTCATGTTCTCACCATCAATGCAAACCTCCACCCAAGTGCTTCAAGAAGCAAACCAACATCTTGGATTTCCCTGCTAGCACCAGTCTCCTCTCTGTAAGGTACTGAACCATGACACAGAGAATCACACTCTTTTGGGTTGGAAAACACCCTTGAGATCACCAAGTCCAACCTTAAACCTAACACTACCAAGACAACCACTAAATCATGTCCACCACTAAATCATATGTGCACCACTGCACACTACCCACACTGGTCTTACCATCCTTTCTTTATCTTCTACAAAGATCTGTAGAAAGGGCATCTACATGCTCCGACTGTTCCAAATGGCAAGGCACAGCAATGTAATCTTAGCATAGCATTTTAAAGAAGTGCAGAACTGCCTCACAGTGTTAAGATCTTGTCCTCCCACTAACATGCCCATCCCACCACCACTACTTACAAAAAAGCCATTGTATGCCATTGTCTTGTTTTCCATACCTGGAACATTATGTTCTCCATACCTTCTCATTCTCCTCACCTCCCCACTTTCCTCTGTTTCTCCTAGTAATATAAGAAATGGACACTCCCATAAACTAGTGACCCCATTCCTGTGTCGCATTCTGCTAAACTGTCTGTAAACTGTCCTCTGTATGCACACACGCATATATATATGTCTGTATGTATAAACCTATAGCTTTCTTCCATTCTCATGCTTTAACACAGAATTAAGGATTCTGTACTAATCCTGACACCAAGACAGCAGAAGTTAATGAAATACTGAAAATAATGAGATAATCTGTCCATCAAATATAGTGCTCATAAAAGGACACAAAGAGTCCTCAGTCACAGAAACATACAGAAAGATGCAACATCAGCACCTCTTTTAAAACTAAAAGATTAAATCTGAGACATCATTATTTCTTCAGAGAATGATTTTGAAGAATTCATTGTTGAGGAAAGTATTTTTATGTTCACAGCTCTACAGGTACATGTCTTAAATTAAGCTCATTTCCTTACCCTTATTCTTCCACCCCCATAAACATCAGCTCATTATTTCAAAAATGCACAATGAATAAGAAAGAGGCAATTTAAGATGAGGCACTGCAGAAAGTGACTGTGACAGGCGTTGAAAGAATGAATCAGTACAACTTCCCTGTTCTTTTCCTTAAGCATTTGCTTTTGGCTACTTTTCTGATTTCTCCTTGATGCTTGACCATAACAAAATCTCAGAGAAGGCTGGGAAGTGGGAAGCTGTGAGGGAAAAAAGCCACAAAGAAAACAAGTTTTTCAGTGCCTCCTACCTGTCTTTGGGTAACTTTCATGTGCCAGTGCTACTCAAAGCACCTCATTTGTTAGGAAATACAGCTTTAGACTTTCTGGTTATCCTTAACAGCTGCTTTTACACAGTACTGGTTTCCCCATTAAGCTTAGAAAAATCACAAGTTCCTTGCTAGCAATCAGTTCTTCCTCCAGGCAAGACACAGGCTACCTGCAGCAGGGAACCAGTGCTTGTCATGTGTATTTGTGGTGTCTGCAGTAAGCCATTCTTCAACCCTGCAATGACTGTGCATTAAATTAGACTGCCAAAAATTCTACCAAATTTCTATTAGCATTGTACTATTCCTAATTAGCATAACTGCTACAAGTGTATATAATAAAGTTTATCATCTAACTTGACTCAGTCTTTTGCAATGCAGTCTCCTGGACTAAAATATTAAGTACTAAAAAGACCACACTATCAAGAATGTAGGATATGAATGGTCAGGACAGGATCATGTGAGGAACACAAAGATAGATTCCTAGAGAAAATAATTCTAGATTCATGTATTAAATAGTTCGGTCTTTTTTTCTCTATTTTTCAGAAATAAATATAGAATTACTCAGGTTGGAATTACCCTTCAAGGTCATCCAGTGCTCACAGCAGGCTTAGTGCTGAATTGAGACCAGGTTGCTCAGGGCTTTATCCAATTGGGTCTTAAAAACCTCCAAGTATGGAAATTCACAACCTCATGGGCAACCAGCTCCACTGCCTAATTACCCTAACAGTGAAAATGTTTCCCTTGACCCTGATTCTAATTTATATTGTAAAAAGTTGAAATCTCCCATTTCATCATCATCTTTTGTTCTTCCAATATACACTGCTGTAAAGCTTGGCTCCATCTTCTCAGTAACCTCCTTGTAGGTGTCAGCTTCTGCTAGGTCACTCTAATGCCATCTCTTCTACAGGCTGAGCCAGCCCTGTTCCCTCAACCTCTCCTTCCAGGGCAAGTGCTCCAATCCCTGAACATCTTGATGGCCTTTCAGTGAACTCACTCAAGTCAATTGATGCCCTGGGAGAGTCCAAAACCGGACCAAGAATTGCAGATATGGTCAAAGGCTTGCTGAGTAAAGTTGAATAATCACTTCCCCCAGCCTTCTGGCTGCTGTCCTGTTGATACAGTCCAGTAGGCTGCTAGCCTTCATTCTTTTGTGCTGACCAAGGATGAGGATGTAGTTCGTTCTTTGTTTCCTATTCAGTCTTTGTCATGTTTGCTGATTCTGTCAGCAGAGGTGCCAAGTAGCACCAAACAGCTGAATAAGCAAAGCAGAAGTGCAAGATTTTCTGCCCAATTTTGCAGCCTGTCCCAACTTCATATAAACAGAAGATCAACTGCCCTGTCAAAAAATTGCTTCCTCATATCATGTAAAATCATATAAACAACCTTTTAGGGTAGCAAAACTGCAATGGCAATGTGAGTCTTCCACAGTCTTTGGCTGTTTCTTTATATATCTGAGCTACAGATAACAAACGATTCAAGCAAAGTTTCCGGTTCTGTTATCTCTTCTACAGTGCCCTACTTTTTATTCTTTTTGCATCAGAAATTGTCCATCCCAGAAAATATCATGAAGGTGTAGGATTTTCTGGACGGATTTCAATGCAAACATGTGGCCAGACAGTATTAGACAGTCAGAGTTCACCAGCCCAAGTGTACACTTTTAACCAGGGACACAAAATAGAGATCTGCAAGAAGAGGCTCCATTTCAATGGAAAGCAGGTTTTTTCTTCTCCAAAAATGTGACATACAATTAATGCAACATAAACTACAACATACTATCAGTCCTCATTCAGTTTACAAACATAATATCAAACCTTGTCTTTCTAACATGCCAACACAGCAATGAGGTTAAGATAAAAAGATGAACAAGCCTACTCATCCAAGATGTCCAAGTACCAATATACACACATGGAAGATTTCTTTGCTCCAATAAACATACTGACAGAATGTAACAGTAATTTCTTGCACTTCAGTTTAAAAAGGAAAAAGCATTAAGATTTCATCCAGCATACCCAGAAAAAGCTTCAGTTTTTAACGGGACTGTAGAAGTGGGACTTGAAGTTGGGTCTATGAATCGCATATGAATGTACTGCCCACCCTGTGGAACCCAGAACTTCCCACACATTTTTGCTGACAGGCACTGATGTTTGTAAGCATATAGCCTGTTTTCTGTGATCGCCTGAAGAAAGCAACCCTTGACTTATGAGCCATAGGAAAATATAGTAAGTATATACACCATACTGCACTGTTTTACCCACCATTGCTGTACCTTAGCTTACACTAGGAGATCATCTCTCTATGAACACTTTACAAGGAAACTTCTGAATAGTCTACAAACACCTCTATATTTCCTGTGTTCAAGGAACATATATTAACTTCCTGGAAAAAGGAGTTCTTGTACAATTTCACAGCTGATGTATACATTTTTCATCAGATCCTTTCTGCATTCACAGTTCTCTACTGGGATTAGCAGCGCACAATTTGAGCAATCATGAGGAGAAATACACAGCGGTTTTAAAAATCAGAAACAGCGATTGTTTATGATAATGTTTGCAGCTCTTCCATCTACGTACCCACACAGATTGCACATACTCCCACAGAGATGGAAATTAATATGCGAAATACCTGTGCAGTTTGAGCGTCACAGTTCCATAAACAGTAGCAAAGCCCAGAAGACGAACCCATCTTAGGAGAATACAGCGAAATACACTTGGCTCAAAATACAAAATGACAACCTATAGAACAGAAAGAGAGAGCTTCAGTACTGTTTTAATGTGAAAGGGGTTCTTCATTCAGATGCAGAATAGTTGCAAAACAGGACAGCAGACATATTTCAGCTCATATTGCTGTATATTTAGATTTTCTAGTAAAGTGGCAGGAGGATCAGATCAACCAGCTGGCACAGTTCTAGGCACCAACTCCTTCTGAAGGGAGCTGGAAAAAGCTCTATGACAGACTGTGAAGTGACAACACTCTAAAATGCAGTTCCACTGACTTTTCTTAACTGAGTGAAAACATGTACCCAGAGAAGAGGATAGAACAGACAAGGACATTTTCCTTAAGCTATTCGAGTAATATGCAGCTGGCCTAATTCTGATTCGATGGACTGTATTTGCTAGGTTACACCTCAAAGTCACTACTTCTAATAAACTAGCAAAATGATAGCTGGCCATTTTCCTCTACCAGCTATTCTGACACACTAAAATTGATTGCACTACCCCCTCTCTGTCCCAAACCCCCAAATCTCAACATCATATTTGACTCTTTCTTATTCTTTCCCATGTATTTTCCCTAAGGTATACTAAATATCCCTATGCATCACCACTTGCTTAACAAAAATAACCTATTTGTTCACTTATGGATTTATCTAATCACAACAACAGAAAGGTCCTACTGGTCTTTTACTCTATCTACTAATTAACCACGCATGAGAACAACATTCAATGAATAGTAACATAAAGCTACTTCTGCAAGTACACAATGATTATAAAAGCATCATTAGCAAGTAAAATGTCACCCTTATCTAAATCAGGGCTATCCAAGTAATGGACTTGGTCATGATCTGAACCTTGAGTCCATTTCTCCTCATTCCAACAGATGTTTTCCCAGGTGTCCAGAGGGATGATCCCACATTTCTTCCCACTGGTTTGGCCCCACCAGGAACCTGCAGTCACAGGGATTTGGCTGTACCCCTTACCCCATGTGAAGACCTGGCTTGGTCCAGCAAAGCCAGGTCTGGTGTATCCCACCTATTTGACTAGGATGTAGTAAAATGACCCAAAGCACCACAGTACAAATCAATTGGGTAATCCTGGTCTAGAGAAAGAAAGCACTGAAACATTTCAGGCCATCTGCCACAGCTTCATTTAGAGTCAGTACATTCTGGCAGTAGAGGTAGTATTGTGCCTACCGGCTGCCACATGGTATTATTTTCCTAAGTAAATGCTTTTCTATGTGGGAATTCAAGCCCAGGATATTGGCCAAAAGCCCAGGACTATGTCCTTTGGGTGACACAGACATATTTAGGAGAGTGGGGGCAAAAATGGCAGACATGTGGGCTGAGATAGAAAAAGCTGTTGTGCTTCATTGGCATGTTTTTTTCACAGCAGAATCAAGCTATTTCTTAAAAAAATATGGTTTGTTAAATCAAACCATGGTGCAAAATTTAATCTTTTTTTCAGTTATTGGACTGACATGTTTCAAGACAGACGTTTTCTGGGAATCTGACAAATTCTGCATGTGGGGAAGATAACAGAATACAGCAAAAGGCCCACTTCTCCTTGGAAAATCAGCTGGAAAACCAAAATGCACCCAGACACATACATGAACATGCTTATGTAAATAGAGCATACAGCAAGAAGTTTCTCAGAAGAACCTGAGTAATAGTATTGACCTCTTATGCTAATATTATACACATTAGGATAATTGCAGAACCAGAGCAAAGTCTGTAGCAGTAACCCACCTCCTGAGGTTTGCCAGCGGGTGGAAAACACCACGTTTAATCTTTGATTCTTCCAAACTAGAAAAACTCTGTCAAATAAAGAGACTCTGAACATGTCAAAGCTGATATGAAGGCAGAATTTTTCAGGTTATTGAAATGGGTGGGTCTGAAATCTCTCTTGGCATAGAATTTTCTGAACAAGGGCAACAGCTCTCTTTGCCATGCAATCTGACACAGCAATTTTATCTGCAGTTGCTTGCTGAAATATTAACTGCTTCTGTCTAGAAAATCTCATTGATTTGCATTGAAACATTTGTATGAGCAGCTGAGGCATTTGGCTGGCTATCAACCAAGAAAACACCACTTCAAATGCAGCATGGTGTGAGTGGGTATGTGGCAGCTCACCATGAAGGCTGCAGAGGCAAGGCTCTGTTGGTGAAAACTGTTCTCACTTTTTCAGTTTGAATTGTAGACAAATTTTAACTACTTATCTACCTAGTGGTCGAGTACATTGGAGAAGTAAAACTTGACCCAAGTTGATCCCCTTTTAGGTCTTCCTTGTGTTTATACAATGGAGAGTAGTCACTACAGAACCACATAATGGTTTGGGTTGGAAGGGACCTTAAACATCACCTAGTTCCAACCCCCCTGCCATGGGTTACAATCCCCCCAAGGGCCAATACCCACTTCAACTTACTTTTCCGTAACCTGCACATTATAGTCTGGTCTGGCAGGGACAGTTACAAAATGGTCTGACACGGACCAAGGTTTTGAACAGCAAGAATTGCTGTACTTACGTTTTGCCTGCTTTTTAGGTTTTCCAGAAAGTTATTGTAAGAATACATTATTCCCATTCCCATCAGGGCTCCCCGGGATGTTCAGGTGACCACCTTCTCTAACCTCTTGTCAGCATTAAGGCACAACTTTTAAACTGAATACTCTTTCATGCATTGGAGCTAAGGGCTACAGAAACACTGACCTGGAAGCTCAGCACAACAAAAGCCATGCTCAAGCTTTTCATCTTGCTGGAATCACATTATTGTAAAGAAAATGTATGTGCTGAAAAGTATGGCTGCTGCCCTCCATCCCTCACTCTCCCTAGCTAGAAAGCAAACAAAAAAAGAAACAGAGAACCACATAATGGTTTGGGTTGGAAGGGACCTTACAGATCATGTAGCTCCAACTCCCCTGACATGTGCAAGTACACCTTCCACTAGACCAGGTTGCTCAAAGCCCTGTCCAGCCTGGCCTTGAACACTGCCAGGGTTGGGGCAGCCACAGCATTTCTGAGGAACCTGCTCCAGGGCTTCATCACCCTCACGGTGATGAAGTTTTTTCTCATATCTAATACAAATCTCCCCTATGTTAGGTTAAAGCCATCCCCCCTTGTTCTACTGCTGCATGCTCTTGTAAAAAGCCCCTCTCCAGATTTCTTGTAAGCCTCCTTTAGGCACTGGAAGCTGCTCTAAGGTCTCTCCAGAGCCTTCTTTTCTCCAGGTTGATCCACTCCAACACTCTTAGTCTGCCTTCACAGGAGAGGTGCTCCAGCCTCTGATCATCTCTGTGGCCCTTCTCTGGACTTGCTTGAGAAGGTCCACATTCCTCTTGTGTTGGGGGCACCAAAGCTGAATGCAACACTCCAGGTGGGATGTCCTAGAAGAAGAAGTCTTGGTTTTGCTTTTTATCAGCCTGTTCTACCTCCTGGTTATCAGAACTCTATTCCCTACTGTTATTCTCAGATAAAAGCTTCCCTTAAAGCAACAAACTATATGCAGCAAAGGGTTGCTGAGCTCCAAGCGAGGAGCGTAGGATAAGCACAGAATTCACCCACGTACCCTGGCTGCTCTCAGCAGAATAAGGGAATCCCTCTGTAGTTCTAAAAGACTACTCTGCCCACCAAAAATCTGACAATCATTCTTTTTCCCTTTTCGCTTTTATAATGCATTAGACCGTGACAGCAGCATAAATCTCATTAAAAATGCTTAGATGGAAGCTTTCCTGATGGAAGTCACAAAACCTAGTTACTGTACATAAGGAAATGTGATACCCTCTGTTTCAGCAGCTTCTGAAATCCATTTAAATACTAGACATCAGTTTCTGTTTGTTAAACATCAAAGATTTGGGGGGAAAAAATGGCTGGAAACCAGCAGAGAAGTCAGTGCCTGTTCATATCCCAGCTACTGCAGCTGTGCATGCGACTTCATGAACAGTGGTCCATTTTTGTCATTTGGACAAATTCATTTAGATGTTTGCTTTTAACCTCAATGTATTTTAAGCTATTGTTACCCTTTTAAGCTATTGTTAACCTTGCCAAAACACTTTCCCAGCAGTCATGCTACTACTTGTGGAGTCAGAGATGAAAAGACTTTCTAAGGTCACCAGCTAACTGTCAAGTATGTTTAGAGCTGGAGAATTACGGACATGGAAGAGAGACTTAGGTTGCTGACACAGCGATCAGCCAGCTCAGTTATTCAGCTGACATGATGAACAGATGCACATGCTCTCTAAAGACAATGGCTAAAGTCAATGCAGGCACCTTGCCCACTACAGCAAATCTTTGTTATCACGACAGGTAGGACAGTAAAAGTGCAAAGAGGACTAACATTTAACAATTTAATGTTCAAAAGCATAAAAGACATTGTTCTGACAAGAAATGAGCAAATAATGAGTTTCATAGCCTCAGTGCTGCTTCTCCTTGAAAGATACACAACATTTAGAGAGGTACTTTAAAAGAAAAAAAAAAACAACACAACTTTATCAAACTTCATCAGTGCTCTGCAATGTTAACAGTGAGCAATACTTCCAGGCAATACAAAATACTTTGTTTTTCTGATTAAGTGTACTGTGCACATTATAACACAATTAATTTTGTCCTTCACCTTGGGAACAAGATCCAGGTGAAAATGTTTTATTTAATACTGTGCAGTTGCCCAAGGTGCACTGACTGGGATTCAGTCTGCCTAAATCAGACATACAATTTCTCTCTACATTGTAGGGGTCTAGTAAATCAGCCCTCCTAATGTGAGTTCCACAGATAGACCATGGGTAAAAGCAGGTACCTTGAAGGACCTTGAAGAAGTTTAGGGCTTCAGCTACTTGGACAGAAGCTTTGCCTAAAGGCTTCATATAATCATCTCCACTGACTAGAAAGCTACTTCAGCACTTATTTTAGGGAAGTCCCTTCACTGTATGTCAATTAATAATCTGCATTAGGAAGACTAAGCCAAACACTCTGTAGCCAGCTCTATCAATTTTGTAATGTATTTAAGACAAGTTGCTTGCTACTTTGATTCTTAAGCCATAAAAATCACACGAATAGATCAAAACCTCATTTTCTTTTTCAATCATCAGATTTCTACACTCCATGTTGAGAGGGAATGGGCAATGCTATAATGTCTCAAAAGATCAACAGTCAGACAACAATTATTTTTAAAAATACATGGAATTGTCATGTAAAATTTTGAGCAGGAGGTTAACTCACAAAGCTCCAAAGCGTTCACTTTTGAACTGCTCTTATTTTTGTCCTCAGTTGTAGAATCATAGAAAGATGTGAGTTGGAAGGGACCTTTATGCGTCATAAAGTTCCTAATGCTGTGGGTAGGGATGTTATCCATGTTATGTACTTGGAAATGATATACAGAGCTTAGACTGTGAGCATCAGAATTATCTGGTTATGGGTCTGAAATGGAAGTCACCTATGCTGGATAAAAGCAATGTAAAATTATTACTTTTTTTCTCATTTTCAAATAACCAAATTTCTCTTAAAATTGTGCCCCATTAACCCAAAAAAAGCTTTACAGGAATACTTCCTACTTCTTTATTTAACTTAAGATTTTGCTGCAAATACTCAGCATAGTTCAATGCAGGACATGACACAGCCATTTAAGATAATGCCTTTTGGGCTAATTCCATTAACAAGCATCTAGGAGATACTGTGAAGAGATACATCCGATCTGTTCCACTGCCCAACACCATCTGCCCTTGCCTGTCTGCAAGAGCTGTCTTGGGCTGCCTCTAGGCAATTCTGCTATGGAACAAGCCATCAGATGCTTCTTCTTGGTACCGTGCTGTGCTTTGAGATGGGCAGTTGTCCATGGCTCAGTACTTTCTTTCAACATATAAAACATCCTCTAGTGTAACCTAGTACATCAAGTCACCTATTAACGCTTCAATCCCAATACTGAGAAGAGATTTCCTGCAACAGAGATGCTGTTTGCATTATTAGATAAGCTTGCCATCCAAACTCATAATAGTCTGGCACTATGCTTTCTAGAAAAGGGACCGATCCACTTGCATGTGGGCACACTGCCATCTTAACAGATGGGCATGAATAAAGGGATTCATGAGCCTGTGTACACCACTGGTACCACATACCACTGTTTGAAACATGATTCACAGCTCAGAGCAGCTGCTTAAATATTAGCAATGCACAACTCATTATCCACTCCTGTACCACCAACAAATATTTCCGGTGCAACTACACAAAACATTTTAGAGGTATGGTAACAGTTAAATACAGACTTAGGCTAATTACATAAGAACACTTCCATCTCCATCCCATTTTTTTAAACAACATGTGCTTTCTAAGCCATAACATTTTATTCTAATAGACCTGTGGACACACAGTACCACCAAATCCTGTTATCCTTGAAAATCTCAGGATTTTGAAGCAGAGCTGTGCTGGCTCATTAGCTCAATGCCTCCGTAGAGCACACAGTTGCTGCAGAAAACCACAGTAACTATTCAGTAGGTTTTATTCTTGCCTTTGAATTGGAAGTAAATCAGCATTTGAGGCTCTCTGCTGCTGGGGGCAATGTGTTTCAGATGTATGCCAAAGTCAAAATAATTACAGCCATTTAAGATCTTTTGGGTTTCTCCATAAAAGACATTTTTTTTCCTAGTCACCCACACAAAGTCCAGCTTGAAATTCTGAAAACCTTCTCTTCCCTCCCACTATACTTTCAACTGTAGACAGGTTTTCTCCATTGTCTGTCTGAAAACAAACATTAAGCCTCTGGTGTGTTTCAGCAAAGACATGTCTTGCCTGTAAGGTCTTTTGGAGACCATGACGTAGTATATGTACATAACCACAAGGAGCAGTGTAAGATAGATGGAGAGACATCTAGAGCTGAATTCATCAGAATGCTTTGCTATCACAAAGTTTTATTACACTTTGGATTCATCCCCATCAAGCAGTAATAGCAGATCTTTACAGCTCTTTATGGAACATATTTCTTACAGGGGAGCTCATTTAATCTCCTGAGAGATTCATCTGGCAAGTAAGCAAACAGAACTTTCAACATCATTTCAGTTTGATACAAGACTCCATACTTAGCGCCGTTTTTTATTGGTATGTCTTCAATCATGATAACACTTGACAGGGCACCTCTGAATAGGTTATTTTCAGGGAAATGAACGTCCATGTGACTTCCAAGATGGCATCATGTCTTTTCTTCAATTCGAAGAGAAAAAGTGGTACGTCACAGATCCTACCAGCTCTGAAAATATTCATTTGTGACCTGAAAATTCATTTATTTGCCATAAATTCCAGCCTCTGGTTTGTTACTAATGATTCAGCTTCACTGTTCCTATTGACACTGGCTTAAAGAATAGCATTCTCAAGTAAAGAAATGCAAAGCTAACACATAATCCACAATATCTTTAAGAAGAGACATGCTTGTACTCAGTAAAGAGATTTGCTCACAACAGAAGAAGTGTTAAGCCCAGCACAACTGCACATGCAGTAGAGGAGGGCATTCCAGGTTTTTTTCCTAGTAAGTGCTACAATTTCACCAGCAAATACTCCCTTAGCTTACAAGAGATGTCAGTTGATGCCCTGGTTGCATCAGTTATAAATGCTAAGGGTTGCAGGGTTCCACAGGGGTGAATTGACAACCAGAGAGAGAAAAGGGATACAAAGAATGACAACACACCATGTCTGTGTTCTCTCTGGGGAAAGAAAAGCGTTAAGAACTGGTACTACCAAAAGGACTGGACCCTTGCTCCATGCAGCTTCAGGAACCTTCTGGGAGAAACAAAAATTACCTTGAAACCAAGCTAAATCAAGAGACGCATTATCATATACCTTCTCTGTATCTATCCCCAAACACAGAAATTAATGCCTAGCTTTTCACTGTAATAGAATAAGCTATTTAATTGTAGACTTCTCAAATATAGAGATTTCAGTGGTACTGCTCAGGAAGTGGTGATCCTAAAACAGTAAAGCATAGTCATTCAGAAAGTATTACGTCTCTCAGCCTAATGGGCTATAGGCATTGAGCTGATGGAGGTGGCAAACCCAACTTCTTGGGGACAAATATGTTCCCAGAAAAGGTGCCTTCCTGACCATTTTGAGTTACTGCATGCTTCAACAGTCAGATGAATGTCCTAGTTTACCTACTTCATATGTGAAGAAAAAAAAAAACAAAACCAAAATAAACCCTTTCTTATTGGATGCACTTCTATAATCTTTTCCTAACAAAGATGTGGTCACCAAACATTTTTAGGAGCTGAATCATCTCTATCAAAAAAGATAAGACATTTATTCAACCAAGTCATTTGCCAAATACTTAACGTATTTTAACAAGGCTAAAATGTTAGTTTCATTTTATGAGTAAGTGCACTATGCAGTATTTTATTTAAAAAAGGAAAATCTAACAATTCATTTTAAGACAATGTCTGTGATTTGAAGAAAAAGGAACCTTTGAAAAACATTATGGTAGTCTATATTGAAATAAATCTTGCAAGAGCTGAAGCTAAATCAAGAACATAATAGACTAAATTATTCAGAGCACCTTGTCAAGTATACTTAATGCAAGACACAAGTCATAAAACAGCCTCACAGATGTCTGCATTTCATTACAAAATGGCTGAATTCCCTACGAACATACAGTGCAGAAAGGGATTTCGTGGAGTATTTTCAAACAGTGACTTCTACCTGGGAAAAAGAGTTCCAAAATTTAGAGTTCCAAAAATACCTGTTCTCCTGGTCTTAATCTAACCAAGCCAGTGAAGTATTTAATACCAAGTTTGTGAGAAAAAAATACCTGATGGTTCCAGGAATACCTCTTTCCTGGCTGCATGCTCTCTCTAACTACACGTTGGGCAGATCCAGGAGCTAAGGTAGGAATTTTATTGACATCAACTTTTAAAATGGTTACTTGGAAAAGATAATGGGGACACCAAGTCTTCAAAATACTTTGTTAAACCACAGCAAAGAGTAGGACAGAAGTGGTTGTTATCCTCTGCAAGAAAGTTTTTGTCAATATTTATTTTGACAACTACTGATTTAGAAAATCTCTTTACACAAAATATCAGCCAAACATCTCCAGCCAATGCTGATTAGTTTACTGCAGACACCACTGCTGGAACTATTGACTTTTCATCTTCAGCTTATATACCTGTGGCAGCAACAGCAGTGGGAACAAGCCAAGGGCCCCAGTGTGACAAACCTCCAGCGGAAGTGGTGGGAGCACTCCACCTCTTCATGTTCCTGAGTACAGAACAGATGTCTCTTTGGGAAATCTGCTTTAGGTAAACTGAAGCTATCAGCTTCAATAGAGGTAATTGGGTGAATTGTGAAAACGAGCAACATACTCTGATGACATTGATCTATAACCCCACTGTACTTCTATATTAACCATATTAAGCAAATTATGTCATTAACATTATTAATTATTTATAGGTAATTAACAAAGTCCAAAAGAAACCAGCCACAGCTGCGATCTCAAAATTCACTCCATAGTAGAAATTATAGAAATAGGAAAAAAACAATTTCTCTTCCTACTGTTTTTCTTATATTTTTCACAGCATGAGGATATGAACATTGTTGCCTTCCAAAAAAACTGTGGACAGTTGGCTTGGGTAAGAGGGACAGAGTGCTCTTGCTCTTTGGTTCTAGTCAAAAGGAAACAAAAATGTTTTATGTAAGTCCAGGCAAGAAAAATACACACTGTTGAACAGGTATTGAGAAATTATCATGACTGAGAAATTAAGACAAACTTAGCAAAAACAAATTTCTACATTCAAAACAATCAACTCTTTGGAGACTTTCTCTCAGTCACATATGATCTAAAGGTGATTTTTAAAGAACACATAAATCAGTTCCACTCCTCTCTGAAGCACTGGAAGAGAGCAGACTGCAGAACCAGCTCTTTTCTGCACAGAACACAGGCACATGTACTATGGATCCACTTCTCTGGAAACACAACCATAGGCAAGTCACTACTTACCTACAGATGGCCCAGGGATGCTGCAAAGCAGTAGTTAAATAATGGCCCAATAAAGGCAAAGTGGATATGATACATGTATGAGTGGGATTACTATCATGGTTGACTGAAAGAGCAGGGGACTGATCTCAGTGAAGAAGGAGACCTTTCTTCTTATGTGTTCCTAAGGCAACAATTTTCCTCCAGGTTTTTATTGACTTTTTCTTCACAGAACTTGTATTTTGGGATGTATTTCTGCCATTCTGGTTCTTCAGCATGGACAGAAAAGAAAAATCTCAATCACCTCTATAATTAGAGAACAGGTGAGATTAATGGAAGGACTACAGACAAGGAAACATGCTTCTTATCTCCTGATTTCATTTAGGCTCCAAGGTGCAGGCGAATGAAGCCTACAGCACAATTTCTGTCTTCCTATTTTGACTTTCAGTTGGCAATTGAAAACACCAGAAACAAATTTTGCTCCTGTAGATCTACAAGTAGGAGCTCCCGGGTCTTGGCATCTGAATTTGAACTCAGACATATCTGGGCCCTTACATTCCTTGCCATGCACGTACAAGATAAAGCCAGATCAATTAATCAATAACATTTTTATTTTTCTAGAGATAGGATTTCCTGTCTCTCATGGCATTTAACCAGCATACTTAACCCTTCACTGGCGAAATCTGTCTCACCAGCCTTTCAGGTCCCTGCATTAAGGTGAATAACTAGGTCTCAGGAAACACAAGTCCTTCTTCTTCTGTCACAGTGTTTCAGAGGAGGAAAATATTCTTAAACAAATTAAAGCAATACAGAGTAGATACTTGGGTGGTGCAAAAATGAATGCATTTATAAAACTTCAAGATCCTATAAACATACATTGACACTATGGTGCTGCAGAACTTTATTCTCTGTTTATCGGTATACGTGTGCATATGAGAGGACTGTTGTAAATAAAGCATCAAGCATTTTTTGTATGAAAATTTTATATACATAGACATTTCTTAATCCCTTTTCAGTTGGCATGTATGCATGTGTGTGTGCATAAAATGTACAAACTTATTCCCATGCTTGTATGAGTATTTATCTATCTATACATTTATACAGAGAATAGATTTGATGCTTTCCTTGTGATTTCTTTTGTGCCTGCAAAATCATGATTCTCCTTCAAAAGTTAGCTACTTTTCATACTGCTTCTACAGCACATCGATTCCAAAATAGCAGCATAATTAAATTGAAGTATATCTGTGCCAATGTTTTCTTCTTAATGAAAAGCAACACAGAACTTTATCAGTATCAGTCTCCCTGAAATACACTTTTAGTGCAGAGGGGTTCACAGGCATCTCCATGAGCCAGAAAACACAGTATATGAGAAAGTCATATTCTCTGTCTTCACTCTCTTCCAACCCCATGCAACTAGAGTGAATTGATACTATAATCCCTATATTTCTATAAGGAATATAAATCTGGAGTGAAGTTTCTACACATCTGTTTTAGGGAAGACAAGTGAAACATCTAAGTCCAAGACAGTCCCTCTGTATTCAATGGGGAACATCACAGAGGGCAACTCACATGATCCTCCTACAAACCCTAAGGTGGTCCATCAGAGTTGCTGTCTAGTGCTGTCCATCAGAGATGCCTACTTTGCTTCTCAAGGCTATAAAGGGAGCCTAGGGGTAAAATGTGACATTCAGAGGAAAATAGCCACTGCAAAGTTTTACTCATGGTTCCCATCACTCTCACCACTCTCTCCTGAAACAAGTTCACATACAGCTGGTAACCTGGCAGACTATATAAATTACATCCTTCAACTCTGAAATACTACAGAGGGGAACAAGCTGGAAGAAGCTTCAGAACTATTTAGCTTAATTTAATATTTATTGCTACTTTAAATTGGAGGTCTCAAAGGAAGCAAAGAACTTAGGACAATTCAACTGTTTTGGAAAGAAATGGGCCTAGAACACAGGGTATGTCTTGTGGATTTTAAGGTAGCTATTAGTGAATGCAGAACACAGAAATAAGATGGCAATGAAAGTAACAAAGACATTAGCTTGTTGAGGGCTATGATCTGAATGGACAGGTGTTAGTTCCAATACAGAAGAAAAATGCAGAGGTCTTATAATGACAAGCAGTGATCTCAGACTAGCCATATTGAATACAATCTGTCAAGAAGCAATATATCAACAACATAGCTGGATGATCTCAGAGAAGCCGGAAAAGGATTCTTCTTTACAGACTGCAGGAGGAATATTTATTAAAAGGTACAAGAACAACATACTCAACTCTGAAAGATCAGTTCTCAAAGCTTCAACACATGTAGGTGGCAATCAACTAAACAGAGCAACGAGTAAGAACACAAATCTCCCTCTGGAAATGCTGCGCAGAAGTGTGAAGTAGGAGGAATGAATCTCAGAGCAGATCTTCAGGAAATTTCATGTTGCCTTGGAAAAGTTTAGTCTGTGGAGGTCATTGAGCAGTTGGTGGGAAGTCGGAAGTAAACTGGTGCAGGTAAGAGGAAGCAGGTGAAAAGGGGGCCTGCACAGTGTGATATCACTGACTGGGGGAAACTAAGGGTAATAAATTCTCTACCTCTGGAAAGCCAAGTTTCATGACAACTTAATGATCTGTATTACTGCTCATCACCTGAAAAATCAGCAACAGTAAAACCCCTCAGGGATAATAGGCACATCTCATCTTCCAAGAATCACATTTGCTAACCTTTGCATACATTATGGCTTTCCATAAATTGCATTGGCAAATGCACAAGTAAACATATTGATGAGTTCTTGATTGTCTGACATGGGCAATTTCTTTTTCAAAAAGAAACAGATAAACCACAAAAACATTCAAGATGTAAGGTTGTACCAGTATCTTTGATCTTTAATGTCTTTTTCAGTTGTCATAAAAAACTTCAGTCCTCTCTCTCACACGAGATGAACTCTTCTCAGGTCCTAAAGATCTGAACTCAAACACTCAGGACAGCATTATGATTTGCAATCTATTTTGCTGAACTACGCTTTCTCTGTAACTTAGGGTTTGCAATTTTGTGATTAAAACTGTCTTTTAGTTCAATCATATAAAATAACTGCAGAAAAATCAATTGTGCATAAGGAAAAGAAACTCAGAGGAGGTGATTTTTCATTATTTTGAAAATTTAGTGGGATTAGGAAAACAACAGACCTGTCCTCAGTGCAACAATCAGCAGGTTTCTGAGGAAAGTCCTTGAGAGTTGATGCTTTAACCTGGAAAACAACCAGCTTCAAGCTATGTTTTTCCAGTAATAACAGTTCAGGTCCATATGCTATTCACTGCTCATACCTAAAAATAACTTAAGTATTCATTGAGGCAGGTATTAGAAGCCAGGTCTCCACCTTCTAACCAACAGGTAACCTAGCCAATAGGTAAAATACCTTTCCTACTACACTGTAGAATTAGATTAATATTTGTGCTTATACCCGTTTACTACTGCCTAACAAAGCAATGTGAAATGGACCATTAGCAGCACAAGAGGCTAAACACTTCTCATGCTACAGCATTTTAGACCTTAAGCACTAAAACCTTCTTCAAGGTTTAGTCTACAATGTTTGTATCCTCTGAGCCAGAGAGGTGAACTGAACCTGAGTGCCATGTCCAGAATGAAACCAGTACTGAGTGGGATACTGGATAAAAAAAGCTATCTATAGATTGCTGGTTTTATCACCTATACTCAGTAAGAAAGGAAGGCTTGCATGTGCACCTGAAGGGAGGGCTCAAATCTGCAGCCCTTTGTGAAGGAAAGCATTTTCCCATGCACAAAAACTAGGCAGATCATAAACCACAAATCCTCTCTTCAGCATATCCAACTCGTTCAGCTAGCAAAGCGGGTGTGCTGGCTTCTGTGCCTCTGACAGGAACACACAGTTCTCTAGTGTAAAGAGTACCTCACTTGACCTCAAGGCACCAGAATCAGGCACTGCAATCTGGAGTTGCAATGCATAACCCCTATGGCTAGAAGTCGAGTCCTTAAAAGACTTGTCATGATAAAAATATGAACCTTTTTCATATTTTTATCGTGGCAAGTCTTTTAAGGGCTCGACTTCTAGCCATAGGGGTTCCCTGCTGATGGCTTAACTAATCAACCATCTTTGGTCTCCTTTCAGAGACACTCACCAAAATAGCTACAACCATACCTGATGGTTTCCTCCTGTGGCTGTAGCTGTAGCTGTAAAAATATGTATTATTTTACTGATCTTTGAGGGCAAGATCTCTCATTTGCATTCCTGACACATCTCACCTGCACAGTCCACAAAATGCATTCATTCACAGACAACAAAACAGCAGAAGGAGGCTTTCTTCAATGTGCCATTCCTTTCTGAGCACAAAGGAGTCCTCAAACATTTCACCAATTTATCAAAGAAAAGGCCCACCCTCTACCAGAAGAGACATATTCTACTGCATTTTGCTGTTAGGCAGTCTTCTGCATTTAACACAAATTATTTATTTATATGAACTTCTTTCTCCATCCTCCCTACACAGCTGCTTGGAGTGTTGCATAAACAACTTTACAACAAAAACAACATAAATGCAGAAGGACAAAATCTTTAAGAGCAAAATAAACAGTTGTCACCAGAACTAAGAATGAGATGGGAAACAGAAATCAAAATAACCAAACCCCAGGGGGGGCAGGGAGAAACACAGCAATTTAATTTTTTTAAAGAGAAGTCAGGCTGGTACAATAGATAGAAAGGACAGAAAGGTGGATAAAACACCCAAGCAGGGACACCCTGCATCTCAGACTGGCCAAAACAAACACTTCAAGACTCACAGTTAGATGATAAACTGGGAATACCAAAAAGGCCATGATCTTGTTTTTCTTCAAGGTGCTTGAACACTTACTATATATATATCGCATCTACTTACGACTTCAAACAAACCCATTCAGGCAGATTTTGACAGGATTGCTTGTGACACCTCTCAGAAAAATGCATTACTTCAGATGGTCTATGAGAATGAATCTAGCAGATTCTGTGTATTGTGCTACAGAATTTCATCTGCTTTATGAAAGATACACATGGAGGAGGAAAAAAAACCCTTTCTTTAAACTTGCTTAGGTAACTACAAAATCTCAAGAATGCCTGCCATGCTCTTTAGACCAACAGAGCACTCAGACAATGTTTAACTACAGGGACTTCTCTAGCCTCTATTTCTTTTCCTGCTTTTCACTCTGAGTGGTTTCAACATTTTTCTTTTCTCTGTACACTACCCAAATTTCTTAATCAATTAGGATTAAACATTACTTGAAGTGAGATCAAGGTTACAAACTTTTTTTTGTTTGTTTATTGAAAATAACAGTGACTTTTCCAACTTTGTTTTCAATAATTCATACTCCTATAACTTGTTTGTTTTAGATCTGTGGCTTTGTCATTAATATAAAACCTCCATATGCTAAGTACGGTATAAAGTAGGATTAGTTATCTACTATGAAATTAATTTAATGACTACAAGTTCTTGATCACCTCTGATGTCTGCAATACACACTGGAGAGTAAAAACAGAAATGTATGCATTTTACAGTTGCATCATTTAATATGAAAGGTTGTTGATACTATCAGGTTAGCCCATTTATAGACACTAGAGGAAATCCTGAGACACTAGAGGTTTCTTTTGCAAATGTCATAAACACTGATGGCACTAAACCAAAACAGAGGAGATATCCTCCCTGAGAAAGGGAGTGCTCCTTATTAACTCTCACAACCAACAGTGGTAACTCTAGCCCATAGAAAGTTATCTTGGCTTGGGGTCAAACAAATCAAGTTTCTTTTCCTATAAGCCTAGTATCCTGTCTTGTCTTTTGGTTCCAGAAAAGTTACATAAAGAGCAGCTAAAAATTAAATTTGTATTTTTTTTAAATATTCTTGGTGACATCTGAAATTGGCTGACACCTTACTGTTACCAATGCTAAATCTATTAATCTTGCTTAAGACTTACACTGTAGGTATTTAGAGTACATTCTGATTCAGGTATATTCCAAAATTCCTGCAGCTTCACAAAATTGAGCATATAACTGTCTAACAGAGCCTTATGTTGAATTAATGGCTAAGACAATCCTTAGGGTTTGGAAAGACTTGTTATGTCAGCATTTTGCCTTTTCTTCTTGTAGCAATGACTGGTGATTACTTGAACATAGAGTGCCTGCTACTACAGAAGTAACTTATTTGGATTATGATTTCCAAGATGTAAATATGCCTCAAGGGTTGGACTGTAGATACAAGTTTAATAAATACAGAAATTAACCCAGTACACAGACTTCTACAGATGAGTTCTTCACAAATTTCAAGGCAATGCCATCAACAGACAGAACAAATGATGAGCTGTCTCCATGGGCCTGGAAGCTCTGTCAGAGCCTCAAGACAGCATTTCAATGGTTCAGCATGCTAGTGACTGGGTTAGGAGTGAGCTGAACATTGCGAACACTTGCTCTGTACCTCAATACATTCTATATTTGAAAGAATTAGGCAGTTAACAAATTAAGTAAGACTAGTAGATCAAGCCAACATACTACTGGAACACATAAAATTATTTTCAACTCTGACTAATATGACAACTTGAGCACTTTGATTGACATGGGAGAAGAAGTATGAACACTAAACCATAGCTCCAAGGTTTAAAAGCAATTGTTATGTTTCCTATAGAAAATTCCCAAATTCAAAATAAAAATAAAACTCTAAACAAGATACAATACTGGGAAGAAAAGTGGAAAGAACTTCCTTATGTCAATAAAACTTTCTTTACTTCTCTTCCTCAATGTTATTATAGTCTACACAAGTACCAGCATACCAGCATATGCTATACAAAATGCCTGTTGGATACACATGTAACAGGTTTAATCATTTGTCTAGTGAAAATGACCAAAAAAGTTTTGCTAATACAGGAAAATTAGTATCAACATGCATTTCATGGGGGGAGAAGTTAAGCAAAGAACTATGCAGATTTCCCTTTATCAAAATTGTTTCTTCACCAAACTTTGTACACACACCATGAAGCAGAACCAAACCTCTTCATGTAGTAATACACTCTCAGCCAGCAGGTGCCCACAGTGGTGATGTGCTGCTGCCTGAGTGGCAGCCAACCACAGCAGCAGCAGAGGGCACATCTTCCTCTGAGAAACTCGTAACACAACTTTTCTCCACCACAAAGCACCAAGATTTCAGCACACCCAAGGAACATGCTCCGCCTCTGCAGCAGACCTGCCCATGTGCACCAGGACACATTCAAAATTAATCAGAATTCAGTATGTACACTATGACTATGCTTTGCATTTTGCAGTGGATCTGGCCCTTTAGATTACTTTTAAAACCAATGACCCCAACAGTAATAAACTTTACAGGTATTCAAAATGATTTCTTAGGCTTACTTTTACCTGCTTTTTGGCTTACTGCCTTTCTCACTACCTTTGAGTTAGTCTCACACCGAATATGTAAAAAAAAGATTTTCTATTGTCTGCAATATATAAGAGGAGCAGACAACAAGTAGTCCTTATTTGCCAAGGGGCCTAAGGCATGTAAATGAACTTACACTAACTTCAAGACTTATGCTCTGCTGTTAGTTACAAAAACCTTGCCCAATCTTGTATGCATCTGCACCACCTCCCACCCAGCACTACCACTCCACACAAACGAACAGATGTAACTCACGCCAGTGCTGAACTATGAAACATCTAACTCCCTTCTGAGCCCTCGTTAGCTGTTGGCATGTAAGAGCCAGACATGCTGGCAAGGACAGACCAGGGAACTGAGCAACCTCACTCAAGCCATGTAGAAGCAGTTTTAAATCCCTGATCAGTTAGAGAATGTTCAAAGACATGTATCTCTAATAGCATGCCAACTGTGAGGCAGCTCAACGATCTGAAGCTGCCCTGTTCTCACACACTCTAGCAGAATAGACTGTGAATGCAGTCCACATGGAATGCTTGACTGCATTCAACGGGACAGCCTGTACCCTTATGAGTTCAGGTCAGGTCCCTAAAATCAGACAAATCTGAGTTACAAATTCATGGTTCCCTGACTATTCAGTAGAAGACTTAAGAATTCACTTGAGTAAAATTGGGACTTCTGGTTCTTGCTCCTTGACATTGCAAGCATTCCCACTATTCCTCTTGCTATCTTAAATCCTCTAGATTGAGAATTTCTAGTGGGAGTGATGTTTTTTCATCTTACTATTGCCTGCTGCTTTTTTTTATTATCGAATGTCTTGTCATGCAAGTGGGGTGCAGCTCCATAGAAATCAGTAGAGTAATTCTAAAATACAGTCCACATGGGACTGGAATCAGGCTTTTTTTTCTGTTAGCATTCTTATGGCTTAATCTTTTCAAGCACAAATCAAACATTTTCAGGTCATTTTCATAGAATACCTATCATCTCTAGCAGTATAAAAACAGTTGCATGCTACCAGTCTTTTGAGAAGATGAAAAATTCACCATCAAATATGTCCTTGCTCACATCTTTAATAAAATATTTTTAAACACTTTCATTGTTATTATTAGTAACAGCCATTTGTAATGTGATTCCTACTCATTGATCAGGACCCTGCTGTGCACAGCACAGCTATGCCAAACATCCCTGTACCAAAGACTTCATAATTAAAATATGAGACGAGAAACCACACGTCAATACAGAGGAAGCACAAGGAAAGAATAAAAGATTTATCTTCTACAATTATGTAAGTGGTGGTTTAGGAAAGGAGAAGAAAACTTGCAAGAAGTATTGAGAAATAACTGTATGCAAGCAAAGAACAAGCACTGAATGTACAATCTGTGGTTTTACAGGTGTTTTCTGTAACATGTAAGCATGACAATGAGAGGAAAGTCAACACTATATCAAAGTACAAGATGTCACTTCTGTCTTGTTTTCATTTCTCTATTGTTAGTTGCTCAACTGTGGATTAATTTTCCTGTTGCTATATTTGACTTTAGAGATGTTTTAATTCTCAGGGCAAAGCTGTGCATTTTGTTTTCTCATTAATATCCTTCCTTTTTTCCCCATATATTGCTTTTACTAGTTGAACAACAACAAGGTTTTAGAATCCCATCTTATTTAAAAGATTAACACCAAAGAATAATGCAAATTGTGGATGATTGAAATAATTAAAAATAAATTTGAGAAATGATACACTATAAGAGAACTGTATAAACATGTTATTTTTTTCCACTTGCAACTTCTTGTGTGATGAAAAAAAGTCTCATTTATTTATTTTCTATGGGGTTTTTGTCCATATATATTATCTTGGAATTGCTTACTTTTGGGTTTTTTTTTTTGCTTTGAAATCCACCCATCCATTTCCAGTGAGAGTTTTGATCAAATTCTCTATTTCTCTCTTTGCTTTTTTCTTTTTCCCAAGAAAGTGCAGAACTTACCGAACTATACCATACTACTACAGGAAATCTACTTTGGATTCACATTTCAAGGACAGATCAGTACACAGATGCTATACGTTGGCTATGTACAAGATAATTTTTAATAGTTTCCTCAAAATGTGTATATATTTGCAGATCTGTATTTTAGTCACACAAAGGCAGAGGATCTAGAAATCTAATAGTTAGTATAAAACACTGTTTGCTGAAAATACTATTGCTTTTTCTATGTGGGCCTAATATACAGACTTGCATGCAGTCAGGTTTGTATCACATTGGTAAAAGCTATTTGTTTGCATTAGTGAACATCTTCTATTCCATCTCCAGTACTACTGTTACTTGAAGAACAGCTAAGAAGAAATACAGCATATATTATACATTAGTACTTGTTGACGTGCTTGGATAATTTTATATTGCAACTTACATTTTATGTTGTAAACACGTCTCTGCTCTCATTTGCATTACTCTTTCCAGTTCCTCTCTACAAGTGAAAAGCTAATTCCTTATTTGCATCAGGTAAGAATTGCTTTTGGGGTAAAAGCATTGATTTAAATCCCATTTATCCCAGAGTTTAGAAATTGTAAGTTTAAATGTACTACACAGTAATAAACCTTTCCACTATCAATATTACAAATCTATAACATTTTTCCAGTGCAGTTTTCACTAGTTATTATAGCATTTTGCATGTAAACTGAGAACTGCTTAACAAAATCTAGCAGTTGGTATTAAAAGCCATAAAGTTATAATTCCCAGCATCTTCTCAGTTCTCAGAATACAGAACTGACTAAGGGCAGTCTCATCTCTGATGGATGAAGTCTCCTTTCTTAAGGATCTGTTCCAAAACTATCAACTTTTCTTTCTCCATCGCATTGCATTGAATTTCTCATCTCTCCTAATCATTAATCATTAATCATCTTCCATGGTATGACACTTTAAGTCGATGGTTAGGAAATACTAATGCATTCACATACATAAAAGAAGAGGGACTGAGAAGAAAAACTGAGTGCAGAAAAAAGCGTATTTCAACTCCTGTATTATTCACATTGAACAGGCTTTGAGATGGAGATTCTGTCTTTTCCTTTTCCTCTCTGTTGATGTACAGCACTCCAAAAAAAATGTCATGGAAGTTGATAGGTAAGATATCTTGTTTTATCACTCAGCTTTACGTTTTAAAACAGTCTGTGTCTTACCTTTAATATCTTAGCCTCATATTCCAAGGCATAGTGAGTTATCATACCACCTTGTGCCACTCTGACTGCACTGGCTTACAATTGCACTGAATTTCATATCAGAAACAGCTTGGTAATATCAGATTATCTAAGTCAAGTCTTCCTTAGGCATGAACTGCTTCTGCTTTCATTTTGCTTCAGCTTCTTCTTGATGCAGATAGCAATAACCCTGAACTAAAGAAGCAGGCAACAACTCAGTCAAACAAGTTCAGCAAGGTTTAACAACAAGGTTCAGGCTTTTCACTTGACTACAGTTGTTGCTGTGTGTGCATCTCAGGTATGAAAGCATGAATAAACAGTGAGAAAGCACATTTGGTGTAGAAAAAATATGAACATACCTCTCGTTTTCACTGAAAGACACCTGGGTAAGTGAAAACAAATGATGGAAATCTATCTCCCATCAACACGTAGTCTCTCAGGAGCTAAACTAATTAGTGAAAGTAAATCATTGATGTCAGGACTATGCTATACTGAGAATATGTCAAATGTTACATACAACTTTCAATATTTTCCTTTCTGTCACAGTTCAATCCTGGCTCATCTATAGTAGCAAAAACTCTTGTTACAGTTTAATAAAAAGTGTGGTGTATAATTTTTCATCATTTTTCCTGTAAAAGTTCTATCACATTTATATACCTGAGAGAGCTTTCTTCATGTGTTGATTTTTTCATAAACTTAAGTCACTGCAGTAAAATCTGAATATAGTCTAAAACACTGTGCACAATGACCCAGTTCACCTGCTCAGTGGTCAATGCAACTATCAATGACTGTTCAGCCAAGAAAACCATTTATATCCTTTCCAGCTTATATGTCACTGAAATCCACAAGAATTATATAAAAGAGAATACACAATCATTCAGTAAGACTTTTTTCCTGTTTTGATACTCCAATTCAGCAGAAATAGTAGGGCCAAGTAAAGAATTTCACTGATCAGATTTTTTTTCTATCAGGTGCTCTTCAGTAATTCCTTGGCTTGCCTATGCTGTGGTCTTCCACTCAAGTGCTAGCCAGTCCTCTAATGGTTTAGCTTTAGAGAGCAGGACAAAGACGATTAATTATTATAGCATGGTTACAGGCATTAGTAAGAAGCATTAGCATGGAGCACTGCTTTTCTCCATATGAATGCACCCATATTTCACTTGTTGATAATTTTTGTGTGTCAATGTTTTCTATGATTAGAAAAGAGCCCCCCCACAACTTCTACTTTTTGAATGTAGCAGATTTTTAATTTGTGCACGTTATTACACTATATCAAATGAAGTTTCAAAGTCCTGGTTAAATACTGTGCATTGGTTCTCAGGATTGTGGTCTGGTTTTATAATACTACTTTGAAAAGAAGCTAATTTAGGGCCATTATCTATAAGTTCTTATATATGCAAGGAAGTGTATTCATGCGAGTTACTTCAGTAGAATTGAGTAAAGACCACAAGATCTTGCCCTGCTCCCCTCACCACAAAGATTAATTTCACTGAATAAAGGGCTGACAAAACTGTACCACATACATCCCTGCAAGCCAGCAGTGCAGGACAGTCATTTAAAATAAAAAGATCAGTGAAAACCCAGTGTGGCAGTCGGTTCAGGTCACCGACTGCTGTCCTTTCCTCTCCAGCTCTAAGGCCCAGCATGAACACGTACACTTGGCTATTCAGTGAACCTAGAT
The DNA here is from genome assembly GCF_012275295.1 of Melopsittacus undulatus. Taxonomy (NCBI): domain Eukaryota; kingdom Metazoa; phylum Chordata; class Aves; order Psittaciformes; family Psittaculidae; genus Melopsittacus; species Melopsittacus undulatus. The sequence goes on from NC_047527.1 coordinate 115,020,123, forward strand.
GCTGATGAACATGTCCTTCAAACTCAGTTCTCACAAAATCTTTCGGAGTAGCAAAAATAATACTGTTCTCCTACAGTCCTGTACTGCACCTTTGGATCCAGGGAAGGAGGAAATCAGGTTTTGTCTCAGTATCACAAGCAGTGTCACAAGCATTAGCATGGGAGTCCAAGAAATGAAAATAGTAACATCAGTACCCTTACTTCACTGACCTATCTACAGCTTGTCATTTAGAAACTTTACTGTATGTTCCAACAGTATCACATATTTCATTATGGTTTAAAAACTACAACCATCTAACTTTATTATATGCCTGCACGCTGCCCAGGTTTTTAAGACCCATCTGGATGAAGCCTTTAGTAACTTTGTCTTATGGCTAGTTTTGTAACTGACCCTCCTTTTCACTGGAGGCCTCCTGAGGTCCCTTCCAGCTTCACAGTATCCTGTGAATACAGCACACAAACATACACAAACACAAAGGACAATCTCCTCACCAAATTCAACCTTTATAAATTCTTAGAATTTATTATGTTGTAACTCCACTGAGTTTCCACTAACCCAAACATTTGTCATATACACAGAGATATTGCTTTGAATGCAAACCCAAAATTATTAGTTCCCTAGTTGCATGTTAACTTCAAAAAGTATCTTTGTCTGACAATGACACTGACTGAGAGAGACAAATTATTGCATAATATGACAAGGGGCAAGGGCTTTAATCTAATAGAGGGTAGGTTTAGGCTAGATATTAGGAAGTTCTTCACAATGCGGGTGCTAACACTGGCACAGGTTGCCCAGAGAAGCTGTAGCTGCTCCATCCCTGGCAATGTTCAAGGCCAAGCTGCATGGGGCTTTGAGCAACCTGCTCTAGTGGAAGGTGTCTCTGCCCGTAGCTAGGACGTTGGAACTAGATGATTGTTAAAGGTCCCTTCCAACCCAAATCATTCTATGATTCTGTAATCTTCTGCCCAGTTCCTTCACTTCTTTTCCCAAGCAAGACATAAAATCCTGGCAACACAATTATTTATAATCTGTCTTATCCATTGGTTAGACATCTAATCCAAATAAAACAGAAAAACCTTTTCTAGAGTAGAAGGGAAATCTGTAGTGATTCTCTCAGAGCAGATAGTTACACTGTGTTCTTGGACTTCAGTACCATGAACAGTATACTGAAGACATGCAGGTTCTTTAGCTACTGTGAAACAAGAACAATAAAATGATCAGTGCTTATTGTAAAAGCTTTAAAACCTATTTTATGAATAAAGAAAATGTAGTTACATACTGAAAAAGAATCAAGCTAAAACTTCTGGGGTACCAGAGCAGGCTTGCAGCACTAGATATTCTGGAAAAAGACAATTTTTTCAATTGGCCTCAGTGAATGTCAACATGTAAGGAATAATCAGTGGCTGAGCTCTTGCAATTCATCTTTTATAAGCATACTTGAGGGACAAATGCATAAAAGTATTATGCAGTATTCCATTTTCACATTCATTAATGCCAAACCCAGAGGTTTTCAGTGACCTTCTTGCTCTGTTCAGGGCTGTGACTAATGGAACTACCACAGCCTAATCCTCCCAGCACTTATGGTTCACCTCTTCCATGCTAATGTACGTATATTATGTATGCATGTAATGCATGATTATTTGAGAGCAATAAGCCTACATCCACACCTAAGCTCCAGTGCTCCCTACTTTCTATTCCTTCTCATATCACAGAAGGGGTAGGTAAGTCATTCTAGCTTGAGTATGAAAACAGAAGTAGCACAGTCCCAGAAACAGATCCTGACACCTATCACATGCAACAAGATGTCCAAGAACAAGGTTTATTCCAGGCTTTGCTACTGAACTGCCTTATGAGCATTAGGAAGTCAATGCACTGCCACTCAGAAGCTCCATTTCTCTAAACTTAGAGCTAGATTGCCACACTATAATTAGAGGGTTGGAAAAAAAAAAAGATAACCATGAAGACAAGGAATTTGGATTCTTAAGCCAAAAAAAAGAGACAACTGAAGGGAAAAATCCTAACAGTCTTTGAAAAGATACTATGCTGTTTCCTAAACTAGTTCATCTTATGGTCTGAACTCACTGTTGTAAAGATTCTCCTCCCACTGGCTAATATAACTTTCACTTGCTGGAATTTAAACACAGTACTTCTTATCTGCTATGTCAAGAACATAGAAATTATTCCCTTCCTCTTTGTTTCATGGTACTCACTAACTTTTATTACTGGCTGTAGAAAATATATAATACTGCATGGTTTTTGGAGTGCATTTTGGAGTTTCAGTTAAAGCTGACTAGCACTATGGAAAATCTTTAATGTATCAGTTGCCTAGATGGAACTCATCACCAAATACCCCAGGCTTTCTTTATAGTCAGTTAAGCCTTGGCCATGATCCAAGTCTAAAACAAGTCATAAAAGACCCTGTTTCTTTTCAGAAAGAAACTTGGTGAGTGTAGAACTGTTTCAGCTATGAATACATATATAAGAAACACAGACTCACAGAAAAGTTTTATTTGAAAGGATGCTCCAGATGTCATCTAGCCCAGCTACCTGCTCAAAGCAGATCAGGTCACTCAGAGCTGTGCCCATTCAATTCCTGTTACCTCCAAGGATGGATATTCCACAAACTTGGAGAACCTGTTCCAGCATTTAAACACCCTCACAGTAAAAAAATGTTTTCTAGCACCTAATCAGAGTTTCCTACTTTCCTACTTGTTACCATTAAAGACATCTAAAATCAGCTGAGATCAGACTCCTAATTGAATTAATAGGCTACTCTTTCATAGTATCGTGCTTGTGCTCACTTTATTCAATGGTCTTTGCAGCATGCAAAGAGTTTTCAAATCTGTGTTGCTGCAAGATGCATTTCAAACATTAATAAGACAGGGAGTTAGAAAAGGCTACGAAGAAAAGGTTAGAAAAAAAGCCCAACAATAGTTAGTATTTCTGGAAAAGGAAAGTAATGAGAATCCTCCCATCAGATGCCAAGTATAGAAGTTAAGAGACTCCTCCATAAGACAGCTTTTGGCTCTCTGTTCAAAATCTAAGAACAAAGAAATATAAGCAAAATCAATTAGAAAGCCCACTGTTAATTTGGATAAGGTCCATCGATAATTGGAAAGACTAAATAAAGGGAAATCAAAGATGTCACTATGAGAACTGAAAAAATGTACGAAATGAGTGCCTCAGAAATGACAGCTTCCCAGCAACTCCTGGGTAAAATCTATGCATTTATAATAGACAAAGCTCATCTGCCTGCTTATAATTCAGGACAGATCCGTATGTTGTTATCAGTACAGCAGAATTTGAATAATAAATTTTGGTGGAGACCATCATTTGCACTTCCCGTTTGGTTACAAGGGCATTGTAACAGATGTTTTTCTCACCAAAAGCAGCTGGCTGGTGATATTATTTTTCAATTAGTGATACTACACTATGAATAAATTACTGCATGTAGATATGAAAACAATGACAATTAGTGAAAGAAATTATGCAATTAACAAAGTAGGTTTTGGTTTCTGTTTAATTGGAGGGTAAGGAAAGTCAGAGATGCAATAAAGCCCTTCTGGATGCATTGAAATTTGTATGCTGAAGTCTCTCAAAACAATCCAAGACAGACTGGGTAAATGGCTCTAGAAAAAGCAAGAATTAGGGAAATGTAGAGAGACAGAGAGTAAAGACGCAAAAGACTTACAGCAGTATTGAGAAAATCTATGGGGATTTTGCTTTTCAAATAAGAATGCAATTTTGCACTGAATCCTTAAAAGAACCAGAGATTTGAGTTATTTAGAACTGAAATGCTGTCATTTTATCTCTTTACATTGTACATACAATTACATGTAAATTACATGTAATTATATTACAGCTGTGTAATTCTGCACTTAGTTGAGTGTTAAAGTAAAGCTTTTTGGTTTTACCCTTTTGGAAGAAGAGATGACACAAAGAGAAAAACAGCCTTATGTTACAGAATACTTTACTGTAGTGATGCTCTTACTGTAGTGATGCTAGTCTGGATCAAACCGCTGAACTCCATTCTGTATTTTAACTTGCATTTCATGCTAGCTGAGGAAAACATAACCTAATGCACGTGCATAAAAGGTGAGACCTACATTAATTAGTCTTCAGTCTCTAAGTACTTCTTTATGGGAAAATGAGAACCAAATCAAATATATGAAATAACTGTGCCTCTGTGCATGTGTATCAGCAGAGATGCCATCTTTAACCACATCACTGAGTTACAGAATACTGCCAATTCTTCTCAGAAACAAATAAAAGTATCAAATAGCAGAAAGAAGTAACAGAAAGAATAAACAATGGATATGATCCAGGAAAAAGATGACATGCTTTGCATGTATCTGTCTTAATAACCAATATGATAATCTGTGCTATGCACCTTGCTATAAAAACCTGAGTGTGAATGTCAGCTGGTACAAATGAGACTCTCCATTCAGAGCTCAGGTTTTCTTTTGTTCTTTCTCATGCCATCCTGCTCTGCACTGCATTCCTTTTCCAGACAATAAGGAGGCAAGCACATTTAGATACTGCCCATGTACAGCAAAATGTCAAGAGTTCGCATTCCAAGGACTCATACCTTGCAGAAACACAGGCTCTTCTTTCTTAAAGATTACATAGGGTCCTCTTTCTTAAAGATTATGTAATAGACCTCTCTGGCTATGGGCTATGCTTTGCATTCTTTGCACATTTATTGTTCCACTCTCTTGCCCTGGATCAGAAGTTGATGAAATCTTCCTTGCAGTGCATTGAGGGACAGAGATGTTGAAATCCTGATATCTCAGTATCAGGCCAAATCTTCTTTGTTTTTTACAAAACCATACTCTTGCAGTTGGTGAAATCAGTATTAATTCCTCTGTCTGAACATTAAGATGACTTCCCAGTACCACACTCTCTACATCCCCCCCCTAAGACGCTGAACACAGAAACAACACTTTTTCTGTGTTTCAGCCTGATCAGGAGTCACAGGCTGATCAGTAATTACCTATGTAATAAAGAAAGAGAGCCTCAGCAAAGAGTGTGGAAGCACAAAACTGCTGTAAGAGAGCACTCAGGCTGCACACTTGCATGTTAGTGACTAACAGAATGTGTTATCAGTGGAGAGTTTTATACAGTATGAAAATGAAAAGTGCAGAGAAGGACAAGCTCTAGTCAGAAATCGATATCCCAACCTGGAGACAGGAATCAGGAATTTTTAGCAAAAATTTTCCCTCAGAATACACTAAATTGCCAGAAAAAAAAAAAAAGCAGGGGAATGTTTAAATATCAGTGAAAAGCTGAGGGGATGCTTCAGTTATCAAACCCCTCCCTCCCAGCCCCATTTCCTTTCCTCTCTTATCCCTCTGCATTTAAAGGTTGTGTGGATGGCCATCTGTTGGCACCTGATGCCGGAAAATAGACAGCCACCAAAGGATGTCCTTTGTAACATAGAGGACCAAGACAAAACCTGGAAAAGAAATTGAGGAATCAGTGACAGGGAGCAGACTGAAGACACAGCAAGAGCTATGATGAGGCTTCTGGCACACTTCAGAATTGAGGCTGTGCAAACATTTCTTATGGAGCCTCAGTCTTGGGAAGCCACTACAATGTCCCAGAGTTCACTGGGAAAGCCACTACAAGGCCTCAGGGTTTTCTGGGAAAGCAGAGAGGAGACAGCCATGGACAGGAAACCTCTCATGTTAATGCTTTAAGTTGTGACTTTATAAATGCTTCATAGCATTTCCATACAGGCCAAGAAAGCAGTGTGCGGGCTTTCTGTTCTGCTCACTGGAAAAGGGTATGAAAGAAGCATTTGTGGAATAACGTGGAAAACCCCAAAACTTTTCTGCCTGGCATCTGCAAAGTGAAAGATAAAAAACCACATAAAACTATCCTAGAAATGCACACACTTTTTCTTCAGAACCTAAAAGGCACACGTGATAAAAAAAAACCCTGCATATAAATTCCATTGGGGATTGTGTTTATCATAGTATTCTTCACACCTCATTCTACTACAGTTTATCTGCTACTTGTTCTGCAACTGCTAAGGAGCTCTGTTTTCCAGCTAATCTCTCACTATCTAAAGGATGATCTGTGCAAGCACAGAAGATTCTGACTATTGAGGAAAATAGAATAGGAAAATAATCCAAAACTCTGTTTTTGTTCCTTCTGTCTCCTGATCTGCACGCTATCAACTTCATTCAATGTACATTTTGGTGTCTTCCTTTATCTAGTCATTACATTGGTTTTATGTGGCAATTAACAAACTCAGGTTTCCCAGGATTTTTGAAAAGAGAAAGGAATAATATTTCTATGAGTTTTGTGATATAATCCTCACATGACTGTGAAATAATTTTTTCCTACTTACAGCATAGGGATCACATCGTTTTCCCAAATACATGGTACTGCAGATCTCACATAGCTTCAGAAATATCAAAATATATGCCAATAATTCTCTGAAGTAATCACTCTTTATACTACATTCTAAAGAAATACTTGGTATAATCAGTGTCTTCCTTTTACATACCTTGCGTATCCTTCCCACAGGATAGTACAGAGAGGTACTATCTTTCAAAGCAAAAACTCAGTTTAACCCAGAACACCTAAAAACTTCTAAATAAAAAACACTGGAAAGTTCCTTAAACTGAAAATGAAGAATTATTATAAATATAGGAAAATGTTCAAGTGTTCTTAAGAATACTCACTGAAGACAGCCCATTTTATAGTCAGATTAAACTAATCGTTACATAAATAGTTTTGACATTTATATGTTCACCAAGGTGATTCAATGTATTAAGATGTCAGCAAGGATGTAATTTTTCAAAAAAGCTATAGTTTGACTTACCGGGAAGTACAGAAGAAGTGATCCAAAAAGAATGGTTTCCAGCAGCACCAGCCCTGAAGCCCTGATACTCTAGAAGACAAAGAACAATACAAAACATTAGAAAATTCTCTCTGTGTCACATTTACGTGCTGGGTTCTTTGCAGAAGGCACCTTCACTCCTGTCATCATAACTCTTCCACAGTAATGCTTACTAAAGCACAGTATTAAGCTGTCTGTCATACTGGCATGCTCCACGTTCTTTAATTCACAGGCCCATTACAATGGTTGTGTTTTACAAAATCCAATTTAAAAAATCATTCTTTCCTATGTTAGATACTGTTCAACACACATTACCTGGATACCTTTTGAAACTGCTAAAATTGCTCTCAAGTGTGAAGAATTATGGATTGTGGGAATTACAGATACGAATTTGACTTTAGAATTTGTTCTGTACTATTTAAATTTCAAGAACTCCTTTGAACATTTTGACTTATTTAATATTAATGACTAGGCTTCTACAATACATATGAATAATCGACAATTTTAATGAATACAGAGTGTGCTCTTAGATTGAAAGCACCCTTTATTCTCCCTGAAATTTTGTACAAAGATGTTGATTCAGACATTAAACTTGTCAGGCTTCTAAAATACCATGCAGTTTCCTCACTGGTTCTAATTCAGTCTCTTCATCATTGTTTTCTTACATTTTAAAATTTGAAAAAGTCAATTCTTTTTCCTAATACAAAATATATTCCAATAAGTTTAATGATTTATGTATAGTGCATCTGCATCTTAAAGACAAAACATTAACACTGTTTCCCATTTATTTAACCATCTCATTCCCCTGAGATACTGTTTCATACTCTGCTCTAGAAGAACACAGCTCTTTCTCAAATGCAAGCAAGGCAGGCATATAGGATAGCAGAATCAGCTTCGCCAAGAATCTTCTGAAAAATACCCTTCTTTTACCTCACAAATTCCTCTTGTGGGCTGGAATTAATGGTTTGTGGTAATCTCTCTAACGGTTTTAGATGGGAGTAGTTTATCTTTCAGAACTAAGGCAATCACTAGAAATATAATTGTCTATCAGAATGGATTTGCAGACAAACTTGGTGCCCTGGGGTCCAGTTTCTGCTTGCTGGTAGAATTTTCTAGATAAAATGCAGTATTTCAGTGAATCTAGACTCTTACTCAGGTTTCCTATTTCATCATTACTTTAACTAGCCACTTTTAAATATCTAAAGTACTGAACATAGGTTGAAAAACATGGAGAAAATTCTTAGGAAGCCTTTTTAATATGAGACAGTTATGGAGCTACCTGATTTCCAGTAATGGTGAAATTTGCAGCAATGTTTGTCCAAAGCACGTGTATCAGCAGAGACATCAACAATATCCTATATAAGTGTTCACCTCAAAAATCATCATGAGAAGTTATTTCCAATGGGTATCCACATCAAAGCTTCTGCTTTAAGAAAACACTAAAATAACAGCTCCAGGACCATCTTAGTGCTACTGATGCTGTATTAGTCACAATTTAAGCCTGGAATGAGGATTATGAATGGTTTTCCACTCATTTTAAGATTATAACGGCACCTTTTTGGTTCAACCACTGCAAGATGTTTCCACAAAAATCTTGGGCCCACAGCTCGTTTCCTTATTTTTTGGCCAGAATTGCTCATGCATTTGAGAATTATTATGACTCCTCTTTTCTAGACTTTTCCAATTCTTTCACTTTTCCAATTCTTTCACTTTTCCTCGTGGATCTTAACCTTAGACTTTCACGTTAAGAGTTTCATACCAAGGACTGCAAAACTGTTCTGCCTCCTCTCTCTAAAACTGAATCCTGAAACCAAGATACATATATTTTTAGCAAAATTTTTACAGAAATTATATCATTCCATGAAATGTTCCTTACTGAATACTGACCAGCAAGTGCAGGTTATATTTAGAATGAGTTCCTACAATGCAAGGCACTGGTTTCAAGAACCAAAATGTAAATGTTTTGGGTTTTCTTTTTTTTCTATTATGATGTTGGGTAAAGCATAAACATAATCTCAGCAAAAAGCTGGGAAATTGATAACTGAAATGCCAGTGTCAGATTTTTAGGCTCAAGTGATACCATTGTTCAACGACATATCATATTCAAGTGAGTCATTAATTTATCTTATTTGTTTCTGTCACTTGGATAGACAGGCAGCCTCACCCACTAGTCTGCTAACATAAAGACGGTCCAGCACTTCTGTACTATATTTCCCCATGCAATAGCGCTGCCTCATTTCATATGTAGAAGGATGCGCCAGAGACACAAAGCATTTATATCAACAGACAAAAAATTGCCCGAAACACATTTATTCTGTATTTGCGAGACAGTCATTTGTTATAAGCATCCCTAAGCAATAAACAAAGACCCAAAGGGATGATATTATCTTCCATGGCTGCTGTAATAAAATTGTTAATGTACCCATATTTCTGTATTCAGATGCATTCAACTTTTCCAAGTGGCACTTTAAGATCAATACATATAGACAACTGCTCAAAACTGCTTTCTGCAGACACCTCTGATCTAGACTAAAAGCAAAAAGGTGGAAGTAAATGTTTAAATGCCAGTTATGAAGTCATTAAATGGAATACTTCCAGGTTGCTTTAATTAAGAAGTGACTAGACTCCCAATTATTTTACAGCGTAAATGTTCAAAGCTATGGATCATGGACACTGCTTGGACACATATAATAGAAAAGTGCAAATATTTTTATAAATGATAAATGCAGCACGAGTTGTTTCACGCTTCTAATGAACACGTAAATTTAGCCTGAGCAAGATGTAAATTTTGTGTGCAGCACATGAAAAAAAAAAGCTCAGAAGGCTTAGAAAAAGTTAAAAGGACAACCAAAGGACTACTTTTGTGTTAAGTGTAGAGAAAAAAAAAAAAAGGGAAGGAAACAGAAGTATCATAGTTCTCCCAAATTCATTTTTTGAAACTCTGACTTTTAACTTTCTCTGCTGCAGAGGTATTTTAATATCAAAAAAAGTAACATGAAATCTTTTTGTATATAATACGTTACAAAATTGTATACTATATGTATATATATACAATACCAACTGAAAAAATATGTGAGACTTTTTTTCTTCCAACAACCCCCATGATAGCCCAAGAGGTATGGTCCAGGAAGTAAAGTTTTCATCCAGCACTGAAGCTTTAATAACAGTTAAGAGCTAAAGAGGAAAAAAACAAAACTAAAGCAGGATGGTTTTTAACTGATCTTTAGATAAAGGTATTCTATATCAGATAGACAGCATTGCCAGCAGTTTCTGAGCACCACTTTTTCCACCAAAAGTTGAATACTCCATCGTACAGACTTTGCAAATACAGGCCTCTAAGGCATTGCTGTGGTCAGCATCGCGAACGTTTGCATGGGAAACTGCAACATACTCAGCAGTGGATATACCCCCATACCTCAGGGGATAAGCCTTTGTTCTTTTAAGAAAACAAATGAAAGAATGGGAACAAATAATAACCTAAAGCCTCCACCAACTGGCATCCTATACTGTCTGCACAGTTAAAATTCTCCACAGAAATCAAGGTATTTTAGGAAATAGCCCTGAAATGCCATGCAGTGGGGTTTTCTTCCACTTGCATGTAACATTCGCTCAATTTCTTTTTCTCTTCCTTAACAGCTGCTTGGGGTTTTTTGCATCTGCCTTGCTTGCTGGCATTTATTTTGGTTTTTTGCTAATTTATTTCTGGCTGTTCATCTTGTGTACAGTTTGTTTATTGCCACTTCATCTGTGTGCTCATTTCCTTTTGGGGATTTTATTTCTATGTTTACTTATTTGTGTCAGTAAAACTGTCCTTACTAGTTTTCCTTGTCTCACTTCACAGTTCTATATTGCTGTCACTTAAGTAATACTGCAATTTATTTTGCTTCAAGTTTCATATTAACTTTCATACTTAGCTTAGCTACCTCTACCATGCATTTTCCACATTCTCTAGATTTGTTTGCTTTTTGATTAACTGAGATCTTGGTTAAAACAACATTATTATGTTGATGATGATGTCCAAGGAGGAAAAATAAGTATTGGAACTAGGCATTAGTTTCAATCCAGCCCTCATCCAGAAACACTGGAATCAAACCAAAAAGAAGAAATTTAACAGTATGGTATGTATTATATTAAAGATCAAGGCCAGCTATGTACTGGTCCCTACCACTTTCTGAAAGAAGATGAAGTAACACCACACAGCGGAGTAAAATGGTAACTCCTGAGAAACGTAAACCATCAATTAGCTGACTTAAAGCAACACTGCTCACTAAGATGGATTAAAATGATGCCAAGGAAAGTCACCAGAAAAAAAAAAATCTTATAATTAGAAGTTTCTTGTTCTAATCTACTTTATCCAGAGGAAGTAAATAAGGAAAGTTCCAAAACTTGATATACTCCACACAAGCTTAATAAAGGGAATACGAACATTACAACTAGTAATGAGCTGAAAGAAGACTGAGATGCCTTTTTCTTTTCACAGTCCCAGTTACCAACATGCTTTGTATCTAACAAATAAACACTCTAATATCCACAATGCGCATAATAAAATCTAAATAGTTTCTCCTGCCCCTTAACTTCTTTGCAATCCTATCGAAGCTTAGCTCCCTCAAGCTTTACCAGTATGTTTTATGCTCTAGTCCCCATGAGTAGTCATTCACTGGACCCTCTCTGTTTTTTTCCACACTCTTTTTGAACCATGAAGCTCAAATATGGACCCAGTGTTTCAGAAGCAGCCTCACTAGAACTAAGTAGAGAGGAGTAACAGCTTTCCTCTGTCTGCTGGTCATCCTCCTGTTGCCCAGTATATAGTTTCCTGCACTGCAGCAGGGCTCAGTGTTGACTCATATTAAGCCTGATTTCACTGAAACTTCTGCAGCCAGGCAACTCAGGACATTTGATTAATGGAAAGATCAGGATAAAATAAAGACTTGGACATACAACATATGAACAGCCTTTGTTAAGATGATAGTATAAAGGCAAGGGATTTTCACTGAGCTTTCTCATCCATCTCATTCCAAGGCTGTGTTTCAGCCAGGTTTTTTTATCTATCTGCCTACTGGTTCCAGTTTTGGATCTGAGGGAGCACAAAACTGGAATTTCATCCTCTATTTGATAGATATCTTGAGATACTCCATAAAGAAACTGACCAAAACAAGAGGGCAGCTCCTGGAGAAAAGCAGAAATGGTGACTACAAGAGCTGAGGAGCAAGCACACATGTTCTAACTCTCAGATGTCCCTGGAGAAGAATGGGTGAAGACAGATCATGCTCATGTCACAGCACTTCAAAAGCAGGTTTTCAGTGTTGCTGAACTGTTCAGTTTACTGCTGAGACCTTCTCTATGCTACAAAGGAGCTATTCATCATGTCCATGCATGTGATGGACATATATTGTACACTGCCTATGAAACTAATGGGTGGGTGGGGAGTTCCTAGGTAGGGCAGGCCAAATATCCCCTATCTTACCTTCTGCTTCCCCTTACAAATTGCCTTAGTAGAGCAATTGACTTGACTAGGCCTGCAAACAATACTGTTTGCAAAAGGCTGCAAATTTCTGTAAATGACTCCGGATTTGCTCAGTCTTCAGTCTATTCCTATGCACTGTTTTTATAAAGTCTATTTAACTTTTCACCCAGTCTTGTCCCATATAACTTTTCCCAACTACATGTACATTGTTATCTTTTTCAGTGAAGTAGCTGCATGGAAAAACTATAGTGCTAATTTTCAGAAATTTTATTTCACTCTAAGTTTACCTTTAAGAAATAGTATATAGAGATCCTTCTTTCTGTCCCTGAGCTTGAGCTACAGCGAGCAAGATGTTGGCTACTTGGTTAAGAGATAAAAGCTGGACCTGCCAGTTCCCAGGTTTACTGCTGACATTTAGAGAAGAATGGAACTGCATTTCACTGTTCACACCTGGATGAGAATTAGTAGGAACTAAAGAACTGGCACAAAAACAACTGGAAGGAGTCCTCTGAATGGTTCTGTCACATTTTTTTCTTATTTTCTCAATAACAAATTCAAGCCCTTATTAGGATTCCTACCCAGGAAATGGGAAAATTCAAATGGCATCACAAGGCTGTGCTTTCATGTTATTGTGGTTGGTTGACGTACGAAATTCAAGCAACTCATTTCCCAGCTAACTGCAGGAAGCACTCTTGATTTCAAGCGAGAAAGGGCTGCACCTCTTTTGAAAATTTCTCTGTAAAATAATCAAGATGAAATTCTGTGTCCTGTTCAACCTCTTACCACACTGACAAATACTTTTAATGATAATTGTTCTATTTGAATAATAGCCTCCTAATAGCACATGGATTGCAAATACAGTAAATTTCATAGCAAAGGCCAATTTTCCAAAGACAGACCTACAGTTATGTGCTGCCATTTAAGCCATACTGGCAAACTGACAGAAATTTCTGGCATTTGCAGGTTTCGTAAAGTATTCCTAAACCAAATAAATATAATCCTCTTGGGTTTTCCTCATTTCTCTTTAAAGAACACTAACACAAAGGTCATTTTTTTATTACTAGTTATAGCAGAATTCAAATAAAATATAACTATTAAATTTACTTTATACTTGAAAAAAATCAGGAAAAGCAAAGGTCAAGCAGCCATCAATCATAAATCAATTTCATTCAAAGTGCACAAGATGTCAGGGAACCAAGAAACCCCCAAATACTTAATTTTTCCACTCATGTGGCCCTTAATTCTTTCTGTTATACAAGTAATGAAATATTGTTATGATATATCATGATGAAGATAAAGTGTTATGCATTTTGAGACATGGGTCCTGCTGCATATAAGTTGCACTACACCACCTACAAGACAGACATTTGAAAAAAACAGTATTTTTTTACGAACAACCCTCACAGTGAAAATTGTTAATATCCCAGGGACATCTTTTCTTATAAGAGCAGGAATTTGTTCCTTGGGGACATACTGTTTAGATCAAGACACCTGGTTCTCACCAAACAGTAGTGAATATGTAGACAAAGGAAAATCCGTAATGAGGCAAATAATGCCTAAGTTCAGTTTCAGTCTCTTCACATCCTTATGGGCTAATTTAAAAGCTGAACACGTAAAATGATTATCATCAAAATTCTGGATCATTTACAGTTCCTGTTTCACTAGGCTATGCATTCAATTAATGCAGAAATTAAATGAAAGGAAGATGCAAAAGCATTATGGTCTTCAAGAATAAAATGCACTTTAGTGTTGATAGCTGTTTAATCAGCAAGAGAACAAACGGAATATACAGAAAATGTGATGGAATATGAAACCAAATTTCATAAGCAGGAGATAGTGTTCAGTTAGCATGTTCTCCGATTTAGTTTACAAATAGCTTCAGAGTACCTGAAGTTCAGCTTTCTTATTCAACATGGCGTCACCTGCTACAGAAGGCAATACCACGGCTCACTAAAACAGTCTGTACAAATTGCAGCTCAACCATGTGGAAAGAATTAATTTATGGTAGATTATGAAAGGGGGGAAAAAACCAACAAAAAAAACCCCTAAAATAACAACCTGACTGCAAAGCTCAAAATTTGTAGTATCTCAGAAAAAAACAAACTGAGAATGACATAAGAAGAGAAAGGTTAGAATAAATCTGATAAAGATAAAATCTCATTATTCACATGACTGAGAAGGCAAATGAACTATAGATGAAGAACATTAATCTAATTTCAAACAAAAGCTCTTAATTCTGAAGATTTTAAATCCAACTCCATTTTATTTTATTCACTTTTACTTTACAAGAGCCAAGAGGCTAACAACTAATGATTGGATCTGAGAAATGTTGATCCCCAAAATGGTGAGATTTTTTGGCTTGCCAGAATTTATTACTGTAAGTAATAAGTTTAGATCACAGATTGCCTGTTTCACTGAAAATAAGAGCCCATTTGCCTTTGAAGGAAATATTGCTATGTATAATTTTTCTTCCAACCACTGTATTGCTGAAAGCCCCAGACTCAGGTCAGCCTCAAGTTATCATGGGTCCTGCAGAAAAAGGCAATAAAATAGACTGTCTTTCCTCCACAAAGATAAGGGACAACATAGGGATAAGGACAAATCTGAACAAAACTGGAAAGACGAGGCAATATCATTTATTATAACAAGCAATCAGTAGGCCCAGTCTACCAGCATCCCACCTGTAGCCACATCTTTGTTAGCACTTGGATCTGAAGACATGATACAGAGAGCAGGGGAAACTCTCAAAAAGCTCCTACTAAGCATAAGGGAAGGATGAAGGAACCAAGGGGTGGTTTTGAAAAACGTAACAAGACGATGATAATGGAGGCTGGTGTTGACACCTATGCATGAAAGAAATGGCATCAGGAGGGAGAAAAAAGTTCATGTGGGAGTTCAAAAACTAAAATGTATAGCTCGTGTACAGTGTCAACAGGGAGGTGAAATAAGGTCAACACAAAGTGGCAGGACAGAAAACTGCATCATTCCGGATAGAGGCAGGCCATGATTGCACGGCCAGCTGAAAGGACATTGCGGTAACAAAGACACAAGATAACAAGTTGAAACTGGAATTTTAGATCTGTGGGCCAGCAGAAAACATGTATTAAAAGGGAACTCAGAAGGAGTTCAGTAAGGCTTAGACATAGGTGGAAACTAAGTGAGCTCCTGAGTTCAAAATGATGTTAGATAACAAGCAGGTTGCTACAGTAACTAAGAAAGCGGTAGCTGAACATCTTAAAGGGAAGCAGGAGAAGATCAAGGCTTCTTTTCAGCTATATTGATATTGATGAGAAGATGTCAGAGAAAAATGTCAAGATTTTATTCCAGACAGTGGGAGGCATGGCTGGGACAGGGAAGGCAGCAAGCAAGCTGACTGTGTTCACAGCAAAAAGTCCTAAAGAGAAGCTGACAGCATAAGGCAGCTGCTTGTGAGCCATAAACCTACAACTTTTGGCCAAAGAAATGAAGAAAAGAATGAAGAACAGGCATATGTTTTAGTGTGAAGGATCTGTGTTCAGCTTCCACCACATGATATGGCAAAAAACCCCACCACATAAAAAGCAGCACATACAGTTTCTCTGAGGATGCTACCATTAAAGTTTTACAGTAAAAAAAATTTAGTAAAAAATGAAAGGCTTTTCCTAGAATAAGGTTTCCAAAACAGTTTTATTTCTGCTGTTTTAAAGTTCTCATGCTATGCTTTTTCTGGTATTTTTTTCCCCAATTTCTTAATTAAAGCTATTCCTTCCGTCTTCTGAGTGAAACTTAAATTATAAAAAAAAAAATAAAATAAAAATTCTCATATTCAAATGTACTTTTTAGTTACACCAGTTTTCAGTGTCAAAATGTGGTCCGAACACTGGAACGTAAATCCCAGCTGTATCAAACCCCTCATTTTAATCTCCAAACCTTGGCCCTGTCTAGTGGCCAAGTGTTTTTCCCAGGGACAAAGAGCTCATCAAGCAAATGACTGTCAATATGAAATCCTGCAAGCCTTCCTGGTTGAAAAGCCCCTCCACAACAAATTTGACTCACACCTGGAAAAGTTCTTCTTAGACCCTTAAAACAAAAAGAGCGGCTTACTTCAGACAGATGTCTGCTCTTGGAGATGGAAGCATGCCAAAGACCTTGTGCAAACCAGTAGGGACTTCGCTATTGTTATTGATTGTACAAGGAAGTTTCACAGCAGCATACAACTCCAAGACAAATAGCAGGATAAATAAATAATGTTGCTGTTGTTCTGCTGACATGACAGGAAGTCCCATCACAGCCAATCTGCAAACACCCATTCACAAACCCAAATGAAGCTTCAGGTAAATGCAACTGTCCTGAAGTTACTGCATCAGAGAATCAGTGGGGAAAGCTTATTATCATGTGAGGTCTACTCAGCTTCCCTACAAGGACCATGAACACAAGCCTATGTTGTAAAAGTTGTTCTCATCAGAAAACATACGCTGAAATTCAAGGATTCAATTACCTTTACTTTACATAATTCGTTTTAAAAGCAAAATCATAGTGTAATACAATTAAACTCACATACACCTTTAAAGGCTACAACAGCCTTGTCTCTGGTGACAACTATCTTCCAGGCCAGCACCCTACACTGAAAATGCACTACTATCAGCTCCATTAACTTAAACTTTGGGGCTCTATGTTGCAAAGTTTTGTGGACTGCTGGTGAAACAGAAGCTGACAATGATTCATAGACTGCAAGTTCTTAAACATCAGGACATTAAGGTTAAGAAAGTAAAGGCCAAGAATCACTCTCAATACCAAAGCAGAGCAAACATGTCATAGTCCACAGCTGATTTACATCACTTCAAAGGCAATACACTCATCGATAAACTGAGTACTGATGAAAAGTCATTCTTAAGACCTAACTTGTCTATTAAGGGTCAACTCTGTCTAGATAACACTGTATATAGCCTTTTTGTGCTCACTACTGCCCTGCTCTTCTCATTATCTCTTCTTCGTAAGACTGAACTGAAATAAACCAACACATTTTTTATTTAGATCTTTATTTTCTTCACACTTCAGTTTTACCTTAGGCCTAAAGCATCTATAGTGGAACTAGGTTTATTCTTCTATTCATAATTACTTCATTCCTCTAAGCCATGTATTAGAATGAAAATTTCTACAGAGCTGAAGCCTTTGGGTTTATTGAGTGCCACAACACCCTGCAAACACAGGGCAACACCACCATTGCAGCCATGCCTACCAATGCCTGCTGTCTTTGGGAACTCCAGCAGCCATTATATCATCTCTGATTCTCAGCTGCTGCTGCAGACTAACAGCTCCTGCACTTCTTATCTTTTCAGTGTGGCAACTCTGCAATTATTTATGTGGGAGTTAAAAACATACAGCATCCCTAAAGGCATATCTTAACTACGCAGAAAAATGGAAAAGGACATTTTATGAGTCTTGTTTTATGAATAAAGGGAATGAGAATTCCACTAAAAAAAACAACAGTTTTGAAAACATCACCAATGTCTTTAAAGCTGAGAAGCTCAAGACTACAATAAGCTTGCCTGACAATTCACAAGAAACTAGGTTCTCACCCTAGGATATGATGAAGGAAGGGTTTAGAAAGCACTGCACAGAATGTGTATGTGCTGAGTGAACTGTCAGGTATGCCCACCAGCACAGCATGTAAAGGCAGCTGCTCCATCTGCGCAAGATCTCTTCCCTCTATCAAGTTTCCACTTCAGCTGAAATGTCAGAAATTGGCATCTAGGGAGAAAAAAGCAGAATGTGCACCAAAGATGAAAGGCATCCAGACAGAAGCACATCAAGATGCCACTGTAGAGTTAAAGAAACCCAACAGGATTGGCTGATTTACATTAGCAAAAAATGTAGTTTGCAAAGTCAGCATGCTTTAATATTTAAACATGTATCACACATCAATAGTCTGTGATTATCTCACTCTGAATGACTGCATCCTACCATGACTGAAGTAAGGGAGAAAAGACATTCTTGATTTCTTAATATTAGAAAGGGGAAGTACAGCATTAATTTGCATGTTGCCTTTCCATGTATGTGCAGTTTTGTGCAGTATTTAAAATCATATTGTTTAGCAACTATATTAAGTTTTCTAATCAGATTTAGTAGAACACTTAAAAGTATTTACACTAAATGGAAAAATAGGAAAGTGATGGCACAGAACATCTAGCTACCCTGAACTCTAAACACTAGAAATCTTTATTCAACAGAGTATAAAAACATGCAAAACCAGCCAGTTGCTGTTACTTGCCACAGTTCCCTCAAGAGAAGTAAAATGATATTTTCTTCTTGCTGATGAGCCATATGGTCTTTTTAACTGTTTGTTCCTTGATCACTGTTCCAGATACAGATTTTTATCCTCTCATTAAAAATACTTATATTTCTGTATTTCCAACAATTCTTGAGCGTTCATAAATGGGGGCAAAAAAAAAAGACTTAAGGTAATTTTGTTATAAATTTCAAACATTTGGGATTGGAAATAGTCTTGAATGAGGACAAGCTCTTCATTTCAGTGGTCTATATTGCAGCCCTTCATCACTGATAATATCACATGACATCACCATTCCCAACTGTTGTTTCAAAGACTCTCCTCTAAGGATTTTTTCCATTATTTTCAGAGGTGAAAACATCCTTTTCCAAATGTGCTTGTTGCTGCCAGTTTTACCTTGATGTACTGGATCTACCTCCATAGGTATATCAGGAAGATGAAAAGATCAGATTCCCCCAAATGTTATCTCCAACACACCAATGGTTTCCCTAACCCACTCAGACCCTGGCAGCACCACAGTGCATGACAAAGATGATGGCAAAATAGCTTGGCTTTAGTGCAACTACTCTGAAGCCTTTAGTGTTGACCTGAATGAGAATGCACAGCAAAGACCCTTCTGAATAGATCTAGCGTGAGTCAAGATTGGCATCACATTTTTATCTCTTCTTCATCACTGAAGAAGCAATTAGCCTCTTCCACACTATTGTTGAATTCAGCTTCTCTGGTCTCCTTGCCAGTAGTGGTTCTTAGCATTTCTTAAGGGCATTTACAGTTCCTCACAGCAGTTGTGTTCTATCTAATAGCTCCATGTTTGAATTGGTATGCTGCTACACTGTTATTTTTAGCTCTTCTTTCCAATTCATTTGAAAAGGCAGCCCAATAACAGATGAGCTCTTCAGGTTTTTTTCAGGCAATGTCCTTCCACAGTCCAGGAGTTTCATGAGAAAGTGTCCCTCAGGGGTCGGTGTTGGGAGCCGTCTTGCTCAACATCTTTGTCGCTGACATGGACGGTGGGATTGAGTGCGCCCTCAGCAAGTTTGCCGATGACACCAAGCTGTGTGGTTCTGTTGATACGCTGGAGGGAAGGAATGGCATCCAGAGGGACCTTGACTCACTTGTGAGGTGGGCTGATGCCAACCTCATGAAGTTTAACCATGACAAGTGCAAGGTCCTACACCTGGGTCGGAGCAATCCCAGGAACAGCTACAGATTGGGCTGAGAAGAGATTCAGAGCAGCCCTGCAGAGAAGGACTTGGGGGTGTTGGTCAATGAGAAAATGAACATGAGCCAGCTTCAGTGTGTGCTTACAGCCCAGAAAGCCAACCGTATCCTGGGCTGCATCAAAAGGAGCGTGACCAGCAGGTCAAAAGAGGTGATCCTGCCCCTCTACTCTGCTGTTGTGAGACCTGGAACTGTAGGAACAAGTCCAGAGGAGGGCCACGAGGATGATCAGGGGACTGGAGCACCTCCCATATGAAGACAGGCTGAGAAAGTTGGGGCTGTTCAGCCTGGAGAAGAGAAGGCTGCATGGACACCTCATAGCAGCCTTCCAGTATCTGAAAGGGGTCTATAAGGATGCTGGGAAGGGACTGTTCATTAGGGACTGTAGTGATAGGACAAGGGGTAACGGGTTGAAACTTAAACAGGGGAAGTTTAGATTGGATATAAGGAGGAAGTTCTTTACTATAAGGGTGGTGAAGCACTGGGACGGGTTACCCAGAGAATGAATGGTGAATGCTTCTTCCCTGTCGGTGTTCAAGGCCAGGTTGGACAGAGGCTTGGGTGACACGGTTTAGTGTGAGGTGTCCCTTGCCCATGGCAGGGAAGTTGGAACTAGATGATCTTAAGCTCCTTTCCATCCCTAACTATTCTATCGTTCTGAGAATGAGTTTACAATGCAGCTGGCTTCCTTTCTAAGGTTCTGGTAGATCTTTAGCCCTTGTTATCCTATGTTAATTTTGAAATAATTTTAAAAATAATCTGTTTTTTATTTATATTTATTTAAACACTCTGTTTCTTAGTGGTACTGTGCAGCTTTGCTACAGCAAAGTTTGCACTGCATGTAATCAGTGCTCCAGCTTGCCACTCTCTGTTTGAGCTCTCCATTGGTTCATATAACATTACTCACATAGATGAGTTCTATTTTATTGTTATTTTTCTTAAAAAATCACTGTTCACCTTCTCACTTTTAAGAATATCTGTTACAGCACTTGTGATTTCTGTCCTTGCCTGTCCAGCTACTCCATTTAGCTTAGCCTCATACTTTTGGGACACGTTTTTAGTAGTAATATTTGCATTTCCCAATCAATAATAATGCCACAGCATGCAAGGATGTTTGCTAATGTTCACCTTGAGCTGATTTTGTTTTTAGCTGTTCAGCTTGGAGAATATTTTGCACCTCTGTATACAGCCTTGAAGACTTGACTGGAGGACTAAAAGTTCTTCTACAGGATCCTCTCATAGTCTGTCAAGTCCTTTGAAAACTGAAGAGGAGCCTAGTCCTTTATACACTCCTTTACAACTGCTAGAACACAGACCTAGTCCATCCAAAGTGCTGACTGCCCCAGTTAAGCCTGTTCCTTGCTTTGCATCGTGTCCCTTTACCTGCCCTGCACTGCAGAAGCCTCAACATCTCCCCAGCTGCAGCATTTAGCAAGATCATCCTGTTGGGGCAGTCTGATAAAACTCAATGTTTCCAGTATTCAGGAAAACCCTCTTTTACCCAGGTTTCATTGCACAGCTCCCCCAGTGTCATCAAACTGGTGCTGACAGGTGGTGTCAGCTTTCTGATGGGATTTTGTCCATTTCCATCTCCCACTTTTTCAGCCTCTTGCAGTTTGTATCAATGCCAGGCTCAGGGTTTCCAGCTTTCACTACTGCTTGGCATGAGTGTTGTCTAGAGTAGTTAAAAGATTTCTCTGAAGTGATCTGCACATCTGCTTTCCCTTCTGTATTACCAGTGAATATCTTTTTCTTTTTTCTTTGTTTGGCACATTTCCTCAATTTACTCTCCTGATGAAATGCTTTGTCTTTTCCCATTACAGCAGTAGCATCTGCTTTATCTTGTTACATTTTTCATCTTTTTCTGTCTTTCCCTACAATGCTTTTCACTAGTGGTTTAGCTTCTGTTACTCCTTCTGTTCATTCTTCCTTTTTTTTTATTCTTATCATTTTGGAATCCTCCCTTCTCTCGGCAAAAGGCCACGTTTTCTGCCTGTGATTTTCTCCAGTTATGACACTTGCAGTTTAATAACACTGCTGCTGAGCTAATCCTGGGGCTGCTGAGTCACTTTCACCTGTGTTTGACAAAGCCTCAAATGAAATCCTCAGCATCGATCTGAGCTTTCTCACAGGATCTTTCTGCAGTTCTATTTTGCACTGTTTGCCAATGCTGACTACTGCTTGAAGTCACCAGTTGGCAGTTTCATTTACAGATTAGCAATGCCAAGACTCTGTTCATTGGTACCAGTGGTACTTTGGAGTAACTGTGTCTTGGACAAATGAGCTGAATTTTGCTTTGCCACTTATAAACATGCAAGTCTGCATGAGTAACTACAATGCTTTCAAAAAGAGGAATGAAATCTAAACTCTGCCATCCTACTTCAGGTCACAGCCTGTGCTATATTATTAAAGAAGGATACCAGAGAGTAATTCTTCCTCCTCTGTCCTCCCAGGTTCCAACAATAAAAGTTAGGGACTTCCTGCACCAGATGTTTCACCAAACCTTTGTGTTTCAACAGCCAATAATGGAAATATATTTCTAAACTGTATCTGAATCAATTGATACTTTGGGATCCATGTTATTTTTGGCCTATGAGTGACATATAGCAACTTCAAGTTCTGTAAAAAACCTATTTGATATTTTTAACCACTTGAGAGATGCTTTGAACACCCTCTAGTTATGTCTTAAGAGGAACCATGATACCTGTTCACATGTCAACATGTCTGTCCTACATGGCTTTATACCACATTTCCTGCATTGCCTTTTTCCTCAGTCATCTCTTGGTTACCTACAAGAAGTGTAGTCTGGCCCCTTGAGATCATAATTTTTAAAAGCTTTTAGTTGCAAACTTTAGCAAAAGTACTCTCATATCCACATGCTCATAAGCCACCTTCACAGAGCCATAAATATATCTGTAGGGTGTCATATTCTCACAAAAGCCCACTTCCCACACTTATCCATGGAACAAGTAGTTCTATTTTTTATTACCATTCCTATGAATTTGCAAGTTGTGTAGATTGGACCTACTGATCTTTAGTACTTGTCACCATCAAGGGAAGTCTGTGTAAACACAGATGTCACATTTCCTACCTTCCATTCTTCCTCTACTGCTGTTAATGTAAGCAGTCTCTCACTCCACAGCAAATACTTCAGTAGTTTTGCAGAGCTCTTTCAGAAGCCTGAAGAGGACTCTTTAGAGGAACCTTCAGGAGTTCTGAAAGAAAAGACCTCTCTCTAAAGAGAACTCTTGCTTTTAGAAGCCAGTCATCTGGCTTGATGTAGGCTTTGCCTATTTATTACCATCCATTTTGTCAAAATCTTTCACTCATTGAACCACTTTGGTAGCAACTGTTGAAAACATCTCTGTTCTTATTGCTATGCTCTTTGGAAGCAGATCACTAGATCTATTACCAATGATGGATATTTTAGTAACTGGCTTTGATCTAGCATATATTCCACACTATAGATGAAATAAGCTGATGAGTGACTCTTCCACAGCAGTTTCCTTTTTTAAGTACTGCTTGGTCATATGTGTAACCACTGTGCTACAAATATCTGAAGTATTTCTTCTCTAAAATACTTCAGATGTGCATCTGCTCTTACTGATCTGTTGAATTTTTTGCAACAAAGGTTGTCACTTCCATCATCATCTAAAGGGTCCTTATCATTCTCTGAATTATTATACTCACAATATCACAGTCAAAGTGCCAGGGGTTCCCAAGGTGTTTCCCATTTGCAGATCATAACCTCTCAGGACCTTAGTTAACATTTACCAGAAGCCTCTAGAAACTACAAGCATTAAGTAGTGTTTTGCACAGTCACTTTTTCTAGAGTGGTAGTCTGCTCCCATTTGCCTTCTCATTTTACTGAGCTCCTTTTACCAATCAGCAAAAGTACCAAAATGCCACATTATCTTCATTCTTTCCAGCACTGTGGCATTAACTTATAATTTTTTTTTATTCTTAACCCACATCCTTTGCTCTTCTAAGAGACTGAAGAGTGTTTCTTGATACGGTAGCAGTATGCAGCTGTTTCTGTTAGAAAGCTGTACTAAAAATTACTTTTTGTAACTATTTGAATATTATTGTGCCATATGTAGGAGAGAATCCAAAAAATGTTCTCTGACAACCACCCAGCACAGTGGAAATGAGCAGTTTAACAGAGTAACTTTAATCACAGACACATATACTAACCTAATTAAAATCTGTTTCACTAACAGCTGGAAATTCTCAAAATGAAGATATTTTGAATATATTTCAGTATCTGTTCTTTCATTTTCATTACTCTTCCCCCTTGGCGGAGAGTACACAACCAGCTACTTCACTCCAAATTTCTGTCATTATCCAATGTAACCAGCAGTTTTCTCATGCAAATACTCACTGTTCTCAGTGTGTTTGCCCTTCATACAACTTCTCATTTAATGGTAATCACACAAAATCTTTTTCTTTTTAAAATCATGCTGTACCAACAAGATAAAGAACATAAAAGGAATCCAAGAAAAAAACTCAGCTGAATGACATGAAAAGCAATGGAACATCTATTTATCGGTTTCTATTCCTTGGAAACATTGATCACACAGGAAAGCACTGTTAATCATCAATTTTTTTTTTTGTCTCATTTTTCCTCCCCATTTCCTTGTGGGCTATACGGTTAAAGAAAAGCAAACACTCTTCTAAGGTAGCAAAATTATAAATGAATCCATCTCTGTCCAACTAAATGAAATGCAATGTCTCAAAGGCATCGCATTCTTTTCCGAAGGAAAAAAAGGTTTTGTTTAATGTCCAGCTCTCTTTCAGATGTTATGATGTAAGTAATCTAGAAAAAAATAAGCTTAGTCTTTTTCATAAAGACTGAAAAGTTCTTTAGAAATGAGGCAAGGTGTGTATGTGCCTCTTTGGTATTGACTGATGGCTTGGCTTTGTGAACGAAGATTTGGGAAGGGCTTTACCCATGCTTACTACAGGTGCGATGATGACTAAAAGGGCAACACAGAACAGGCAAATCCGGCTGGAAAAAAGGCTGCTTGGTCATTCAGGATGTTTCCGAACAAGCCTGTCATCTCCTGGGTCAATCTTGAGTGACCAATGTCCTGAATCGCCTGCATGCAGGGTTGGGTCTGCGGCTTTCAGTGCACCTTATCACCTGCCATTTTGTCCCTCGCCTGTTGCTACAGGGCTTTGCAAGTGTGAGTAAACCCTTCAGGCCTGCACAGTGGGGTATTACTTAGGTATTAAATAATCAGATTCCATCTGCTTCTTTTCTCGCAGCCTACTTGAAATGGCTAATCATCACAAAAGTAAAAATGCACCTTTCATTACTAGCAGGTTTTGTGAAACAAGACTTTTGTAGTATGTTTAATAAAGATGTGTCTTTTCCTTACTCTAGGGGATATGTGTATCAGAACACACATAAGTGTACAAGTGCAAGTGTACGCAATTTTACTCATCTCAGATCTCTAACTATATATCAGAAAACACTGAAATTTCTTACAAAACAATCAATATTTCAGTATGAAATAATAATCAAGCCAAACTTGCAATAGTTGCATATCAAGTGATCTAAGTGATTTACTCTGTTTCACTTTGCAGGTCTAGAGGGTAAAGTTTTGCTAGAAATGCCTCTTTCAGGATGATGTCTATGACATTAAAATCGAGTTACATTACGGTGTGGACTAAAACCTCACAAAACTAGAATGAAGTTCTCCTAAGTTAATGTTAAGCAACTGAACAGATGCCTACAACAGAGCTTTCACAATGAAAACTTTATAAATACAATTAAGTCTGTCATTTGAATCATTTTATGAAATATCGTTAAATACAAAGACTCTGTCAGAAACAGAAGAGACTAAAACAAACATTGTTACTGCTCATTCTGTGATTTCCTGCCAGGATATCAAAGTCTTTCAAAACGAACCACACATTTGTAACACAGACACTGTAGGATTACGAACACTGGGGGACCTAGCATACCAAAAACCCAAAAGGAAATGCTTATCTAGCTATGGAAAGTGAATGAAGCTATTAATTTCAACAGCGTAGCATACTACTGTGTGCACACCTACATCTCCCAAATACAGGTAGTAAATATGTACCAGCTTCTACTTCTTTTTTTTCCTTTTTTTTTTTTTTTTTCTGATTTGGAAATTTCAGAGAATATTCTGTATTTACTGAGGCAACAGTCAGATTCTATGGCATCTCACATGTTAGAAGGTTCTAAGTGAGGTAAAAGCAAAAAGTTCATTAGGTTAGTACATAAAACATAATCGCAGCCTGCATTAGCAATTGATAAACACTCCTTAATATATTCACACTTTAGATAAAAAAATCTCTTTGACCATGGAATCGAGATTAAACTCCCTAGGAACTAGAATAATTTGGAAAAATTTCTCTTTGATACAATTATTTTCAGCTAGTCGCAAACTCATTGAAACTAGACATCATTCCCAGAAGTGGTGAAACAGACTTTCAAGATCCAGAGATTATAAATACCCACGTGCCTCCTTAGATGCCCATGTAATTGGCCTGTTCTCCCAAGACTACTTTGAACATAGTAGTTTCCTTGATTTTTGCTGATCATCCATAAATGTAAGCAGATTTCAGTGGGAGACATATATTGCTCAGATTCCCAACCCAGCCCCAAAAAAAATACATAAACGATTTAGGTACCTCCATGCCTAATGCAAAGCATTTCTGTTTGTAAATCACACCCTGTCCTCGAGTTGAGCTCCTTACTTGAGAAACCGACTGCCTCAGTCAGTTATAACATGCGAAGCTATCACATAAATGAGTCTGTACCACACAATAAGTCGAATATCAAAGTAAAATGTCTGCTTACCTTTGCCTTGCGAAAATGGTAGACTACCAGCATGCTTATGAAGTCCAGCAGCATACAGAGCGTTTGGAATGAGATGATAGCCAGCCGTAAATACTTGTCCTCCTGTGCATAGCAGGGAGTATCGTCTGTACAGTAAGAACATCCTTCCCTGCAGGGCAGGCAGGTGTAGACTTCCTCCGACAATTCACCACTGGAAAAGCGATTTTCTGCATCCTTTCCTGAAAGTTTCAAGACAGTAAAGGGGAGACACCTTTAGTTGTACAGGATGGGCAGTTCAACCATACAGGAGAAGAATTCCTGTGCTGACTCCCTTTCCCTCCTTGTTGGCGCCTCTGAGCTACAAAATGGCTTGCCTCGACTGCTTTTCTTGTTTCACTCACCTTTTGTCACTTTCAGAAAACACAGACCAATTTAGACATGAAGGAAAGTGATCTCCTTAATTGCAAAAACTTTCCTACTGGATTTAAAGTGGGCTAAATCTGCATGGGAATTCTTCGAAGGTGAAAAAAATACATCAAAGATTTGGGAATAAGGAAAGGACTTTATACAGGCACAGGAAAAGCAGACCCATTAACTACTTAATGTTCACAGTACAAGCTCTGATCCTATTGCAGATTGTTCCTTAATTTCATAAACATGCTATCTAGTGAATTAATTGTCTTCAAATTAGATAAAACCCTTCTTAATTAACATTTGTTCATCATCCTGTTGCATGATTGCACTACTCTGTCTCCAAAGCAAAACCAGTGCACTTATACTAAGCATATTTTTCCATTGATCATACAGCACACCAGGAAATCGGAAAACCTATTGGCAAGTTAATATTTTGTCTACAAAAACCAATGATTCTTGGGCTGACATCTTGTCCATCAAAGTAGACCCAGCAACAGAGCACAGAGGGGGGATTCCTATTTTTTCTGATCCATGAATACTTGCCCATAACCCCTGTGGAAGACTGCTTACCCTACAGGCAACAAATGGAATAAAAAGGTAAAAGAAAAATGGGAAAAAAAAAGGAACATTGTTAAATACGAAGGAAAAGTGAATTTGCTGAAGATGTTTCACGTAAGCAGGACAGCCTTAGGAACTTCCAGAAGGAAGAGAATGTGGCTGAAGTAAAATTAATGGTGTGTTAAAATGTGTGATGACATCCCTCTTCTTCACAAGACTTCACCAGCCTATCTCCACAAAGAGATCTTCTGCCAAAACTGCTTGTAGGATTCTTGCCTAGAATTCCTGTAGTAGTATCAGCTTGAACCTCCAAACACATACTACAGCCATTCTAACCATGTCATCTTTTCCTTTATTCTTTTTACAGAATGCAGCTGGGTGAGAGGGTTAAGTTTCCTCAAACCACTGTTTTTTCTCCCATTACTTCAGTCATTTCTAGTCTCACAATAGCTGTCCTACTGTTCACTTTTTGAAATCATCTGTAGAGTTTGGCAGATCGAGCTGCATCTGGATGAACTGAAGGGGTTTTTCATTACTAGCTATATCAAAACTCATGTTTATGTTAGCTCTCATTAATATATGCTCAAATCAAGGTGACCCCAGATCATGTAATTACACCCCCTAACATATCAGCACATGAAAAAACTTTAATGAGACCAATTTCACATTATGTTAGCTATTTAGAAGCTAAATATCTAATCTAAGGTAGCTGCATAGGCTCCTCCATCTATACTAAATGGAGAAAATAAAGGTTATTTGCCTGAAGAGTTACTTTTCCCATCTAAAGACAATTTCTGCCTTTCTAAAGCAGCAGAAGTACCCTCCAGGGGAGTCCTGCAAGCCCTGCTCTCAGTCTTGACTACAGTTGAAACCTAAGTGACTAATACATGCCAAGCATACACACTTTAGACAGCTGATATAAAACAAATCTCATCCTCATCCCTAATGATCAATGCTGTTATGATCTCTACCCACATTATTTTTGTGTGTTCTATGGCATTTGGTATGACAAAAATTTAAGATTTTTTTTTATATAGTAGTTAAATCCCAACTCCATCATAACTCACTGCAGTGCAGGAGGAACCGAACACCATCCTTTACCAAAAGATTCAAACAACCAACAGAAAAAGCACTATCACAAAGCTGCCTTCTGCGAGACTCCACAGTATGAAAAGGGAAACAAATACTCACCGGATAAACTGTTGAACAAACTGTGCTATTTATGCTACATATATACAGGACACACAATATATATGTCTCTCTGACATATATATGAAATACTTAGTTATCTTGGCCAGTCTATATGCAAACCAGATCAAATCAATAAAAAACAGGCCAACCCATGACACAGGTCAAAAGATTTAGCATCTGGAGCTTAGGGCTGTGAACAAATAGAGAATTTTAAAGCTTTCTTAATATCAAAAGTTACTCACCTTTCCTCTATAATCCCCATCACATTTTACATAAGAAAGCAGAGTTCAAGAGTAACTAACATAGGAAGGAACTCGGAAGTTTTACTTGCAGATCTGTAGTATGGGGGCATGATTTTATATGTATCACGTCATATAATCCCACACACGATTTACCAGTACAAAACTCCTGAATCTGTATCTAGGAGCATCACAGGGGTGCAAATTAAGTGTTGAATGATATTAAAGGTATTTCTGTAGTGGAACAGGAAAAGCTAGGGTTTGCACAAGGCAGAAAACAATACACACAGTCATGGACAAAGCTTGGTGAAAGCTACTCATCCACAGGTATTTATACAAACTGCTCCTACAGCAGAGAACTGACGACATGAACCTTTGGCTAAAGGATGGTGTGAAGAAGCTGGGGATGGTATTCACATGAAAGCAGGAGTCAGAGAAGGATGCCTTGTTACACCTTTAAGCAACAGCTTTACACCTGTGACTACACCGTGAGCTCTGCAACAATTCCGGCACAAAATCTGCACAGCGATTACACTTTGGTTATATGATCAAAACAACAGACATCAGCTTTGGGCATGCAGTTTATATATTTTCCCTGCTGAATATCAACAGAGTTCTGTTTCCCTTACTGTAAGCAACTCAGTCTAAGTACCACACAATGTGCATCCTGGGCAAGCGTGGGCTGTATGTCATTCATACCATACAGCCAGACAGACTCTCAGGCCTGACCCATTTCTAATGCGTCATCAGCAAGTATTAAAATTTGAATGCTCCTCTGAATTCTCCTTTGCAAATGAAGTAAAATGAAAACGTATTCAAGGCCAGGTTGGAACCAGATGATCTTTAAGATCCCTTCCAACCCAAACCATTCTATAATGATTCTATGAAAACAATTAAAGCCTACACAAAGCCAGTGGCTAGGACATTCTTGTTTGCTCTGGCCAAAGAGAAAACTACTGGAAAATTTCCTCAGTACTTGTGCTTGACAACAGATGCCAGAAATCTCTGTTTCTCCATAGCAAGAGTTCTTTCCATGCTTTTAAATTTATTTACAAATCAAATATTCTTCAAGTGGGTATGTTTTACAGGATCCCCAAGAGTATCACAAATGACAAACCAAAGGGCTAGAACTCCTTAGTGATTATATAATCTGAGAGTTACAAACCACTGGGATTTTACTGTATAACCCTGTATGAGGATAAAAAGGAGCCTGTATTATTAATATTAGCTCTGGTTTATTTTTTCTATTTTTAAAAATAAAACTCATGCAAAGGCACTTACTCTGAAAGCTGTTCACTGAGAAGATGTTGGGATCATAGAATCCAGCTTTGCAAATACACTTGTAGGCTCCAAGCACAAATCCAAGGCCTTTAATTGGCATGCACTGTGAGAAAGGGAAGAAGGAAAATCATGTAGATGATTATACAGCTATATACTCAGATGTACATTCAAGCAGAAACACATTACAAGATACTGTGAGCAGACTTCTAAGAAAAAATAGGCAGTCCTTCCAGTCTGACAGTATTTTCTCAATAACTTTTCCCATAGTCATGTATCACTCTAGTTTGTATTTTTTTTCTTGTTGTTCATCACAACAAAGAGTTGTAATCAAGTCTGCCCCATTGATAAAATGGCCAAGTGCCAAACTTGACTCTTGTGCTTCAGCTCTAGGTGGGACATCAGATGGCTGTGCTTTTCCCTAAGGAGTTTCCAGCACTTTTCCCCAGCACATTAGGTAGGTTTCAGATGGCTGGAGCTCACACTACCTGAGGAAGAACACGGACACCTGCAGCCAAGTCACCAACCTTCTGCAAGCAACATGTGCTGGTACTGGTGCCCCCATCACAACAGCAACCACACAGGAGTAGAGACTGACTCGGTCAAAACAAAGCCAACAGCTGTAAAGAAAAATGCTGCAGACCTAAATCCAACCTACATGAAAGACAGTAAACCTACACCAACAGAAGCCTCATGTTTCTGAGCTCTCTTGTCCCTTTTTGAGGAAGTGATGTGAAACAAGTTTTATTTTAACTTCACTTTTGCTTAATGTTGACATCAGGACAACCACAGCAAATTTATCACGGTGACAGAACATCTACTCTCAGAACTCTTCTGTACAACAAATAGACCCTGCCTAATACAGATGAAAGAAACAGTTCATCAACATAAAGGCAGAAACACTGGTAAGATGGTTTTGCCGTAGTACAGCTTATTTTACTTTATCAGATCAAAGTAGTTTACTGTACTAGATGCCTTTCCCTTCCATATAGGTGTACCTATATCAACTTGCCTCCATGAACAAGAACAAGACACTAGCAGTTCCTCAGTGAGCAACTGAATGATTTAACTAAAATACCCTCTGTCCTCTCACTTCCTTACATTTCACTTGTTTGTGACTGTGACTTCAGAATACACTTCAATCTCTTAATGCCTGTGACTGGGAAGAAGATGCAGAGGACATGCCTTGTTAAAAAAACCCCTGTATTTCAAAAATCAAAAGCACACCAAAACAGGACAAGTCTGCAATGACACTCAAGAAAAACTGAATTTTCTTATCTCAGATTTCAGCTTTGTGCCATAATTCTGCCTGATGTTAGGAAAGCCACTTTGCTTTTCTTTGTGTCTGTTTCCCAAATGGCACTGTCTTCTCTGACACCCTTTGCAAATCTGATGTCCATGCACGCACTGCGGGTCTGTAGGTGCTATTGGAAAACAACTAATAAGCAGGAAACTGGCATGCAAGAACAGTGAAAATTCATTCAGCCCTTGTACAAACGTGAGAGCAAGAAAAAATGGAAAGAGAAGGCACAAATCATTTTCCTTCACTCTTCACCTTCACCCTACAGAAATGTGACTATTGACAGGCTGTAGTATAGGAGAAATCAAAGTGGAATGAGTGTGTGTGAGAGTCCAGTAACAGCAAAACTTCCTTAACCAAGCACAAAAATGTAGTTAAAGTAATAAAAAGAATTTTTCTAGGGAAAAATCTGTTCTGGCTTTCTGACATCTTACTTTGTAACAGGAAGGTACATGCTGCTATAGACACTGCATTTTCTTTTTGAAGGCAAGGAAGAAAAGTAGCTTCTACTGCATTCTGAGAACACAGCAGCAGCCCTAGTACCACTTCCATAATCCACTTCCACTGAACAAATTCTTCATATAAAATGTATCACAGACTCATGAATCTGTTCTGCATTAGAATAAATGCCTTACTGATGATCCCTTCAAACACATCCAATATTCACACAAAAAAATACAGTCTATAAAAATTTGTAACTTTTATTGCTGCTGATCAGTCTAGAACTTTAAATTCAGCAAAATATTACAAAACACTGTCTTTCCTTGGTCTAGAACATCATCATTTCCAGTCTTTGGCAGCTGTAATGCACATCCTAAAAAAAACACTGGTCAAATTCTGTTTCTTGCAGTCTATATAATCCCATGCAAAGGTGTACTAGGGATCAGAAGGTCAGTCTGGTATAAGAAGGGATGAAAAGAAGGAGAGAAAGCAGCCTAAATCCCACTAGATGCAGTTTCAAACTCTGAAATTCCACGTGGCTCAACATTAGATGGAAATAGAACGATTTACAGCCCAACTTTCTTTAACAAATTGCAGCAGCTATGCAAGGAACTGCACTAAATATCATGTGGCCAAAAATGCAGAAAACACTTTTCCTGGGAAGAAAAATATCCCCTTCTTTTTGCCAATGATTTAACGGTCACTTATTCTATTAACCAATGGTGGTAAAAATTATGGTGAAAAAAGTAATAAGTAAACTAAGAGTTTGCTGGTACAGAAGGAGTTTAGCAAAACAAGCACAGATTTATTTAATCAAGATTCTTTTGTCAGATACAGAGGCTTTTCCTGGCTGTCTGTACGTGACTCCACATAATGCATAGCAGGCACATCCAATCAACTTTTCTCCTTGTCCTGGCAAGAAGCACCCTGGTTTCCAGTGGACCCCACAGCAGATCCCGAGACCAAGCCTTGCAAAGCTGTACTAGCTCAACCATGGCAGCCTACAGCATCAGTTGTGGGCTTCAGACTGCCAGGACCACAGACACTGAGCAAATCACAACAGACCATGTAGACACAGCCAGTAAAATATTAATCTGCTGTTAAGTTACTTAAGATTTGACCCATAAAGAACTTAGCGCTAAAAAAAAGCACATGTGTGAAAAATATCTGCCTCCACATAAGCAAAAAAAGGAAGCATAAAACTGACCTGGTTTCAGATTTCATTATAAATGCGAAAGCAAAGCTCTGGGAATAAAACTCCATCTTCCTGAGTACTTTTTTTTCTTCATCAGCAGTCATCAGCCTTTTTAAAATCATGCCTTATTTAATTCATAAGAGCAGCTACCATAGGATAGATCAAAAGCCCCATTTAGTCCTGTATCACATCTCTTATATGCCCAGCAGTCAGTGTCAAGGCAAACAGTGAAAGATGCTTGGTGGCATCTTTCCCCCATATACCCTTCAGGACATCATTCTCCTAAATGGAATTTGTATTGCTTTACTTTCCAGCCATTAGTACTTATAGATGGCTTGCTTACATTAAGATCAGTTTTATCATAATCTTTGCTAAAAATAGAATAATAGGTGGCTGTACCATTCATACAATATATTTATTTCATCTGTCTATTCCCTGGTATTATATTTTCAGCTTTACAAGATAATATAACAACTCCCAGGCCTAACAGAGTATACTTTAAAAAAAGTCAGCTCAAAAATAAGATATTCAGTGAATATTTATCTTGAAATTATTTATAAATATATAGCTTCTGAAGCAACACAGACACAACAACTAAACCAGTTTAAAAATAATAAAAATAGTTGTATTGGTTTAATTTTACGCTGCTTGTTGTAAAGGACAAAGTTAGAAAAATCTAAAAGGATAACTCTGTTGGAAAGAAAATAAATCCTTCACATAATCTGTGCAATTGCTTTGCAAGTCTGAGATAGATCTTCAACATTAAGACTGGCAAAGCTCTTCATCAGATCTGATAGCCAGAAACCAAATGACAAAGTATTCAGCACATACCAAAGCAGGTGTTAGATTCACATCAGAAAACAGAAGAGAACAGGCAAAAGAAACCAGTAGTGTAAGAGAAAGTGTGGGGCATCATGTCCCACATGTAATTTAGAAACTGAGAAAAACCATTAACACTAAATAAATCCGTCATGTGGTATTCTGGCACAGAGGGGTTAAACCAAAAATTTTAGATTTTGATTTAAGAAAATCAAAAAATAAGCCAGACTTGACTTGAGTATCTCAAGTTTTTCAAAGTGCACCTCTGAAATCCTTTATTTCCACATACAGCAATAAGGACATCTCCCTTTTCTAAAGTCAACTCCTTGTTCCAATGGTGTAATACTAACAAAGACATGACAGATAAAGCCCATATTCTTTGCTCTTGTCAGGCGTAGCACATATGGATTTTCTAGAAAATGCCACATATGTAATAGTCATTTTGTGCCTGGCATATGATAGCAGTTGGAGCAGATTGGTGTCCTGAGACCTTCTTTCTGATCATATTTACCATGTGGTCAAGCACCCTAACTCATAAAAATAAATGAAAGAAGATAAAAGTCAGAATAAATTCTCTCTGCCAAAATCAGTGACAGCTCTGTCACTGAAAAGGCCTTATCCACTGTATTTTCTCACTTCATTTACCCTTTGAGAGCAGCTTTGTGTTACTGTGTGTCTGCAGCCTCAGAAGTGAACAACGAGCACATCTGTGCATCCGAGAGCCTTGTGCATCGCCCAGGAGCACTCTGCTAGTCTCTAGCCAGCTCAGGAGGCAGCCAGCCTGCCAACAACACTAGTCATAAGCTTTTTCTTTCCACATACAAACTTTGCTTTCAAAAGGACAGGACAGGGGTTGCCACTCCATAATTTACACTGCATAGTTGCATGATAGGCCCTATAGCTTTTGTTGCCCCTTCTGAGTGCGCTAGTGGAATTAATTGTTTCTTAAACTCAAGTTTAAAAATGTGTTTTCCAACAAGGGACTTCCACTGACACTGAGTTGTTTAAGTCCTGAGTCAGGCAAATCATAGTGACAGTTGATCTGCTTAAGCTTAGAGCAGAGGTAGCCGTCAGGACAATATTTGCCTTGACAGTTTGAGGCTTTGCTAAAACATTCCCCACTGCTTTTTAATGTGACTTCTCACTATTTTGGTTTTGTTAAGCCATGGGACAAGATTCAATACCAATGGTAATGAACCTCAGCCCGTTTACACAAATAATTATAAACTAATGTGACTACTGACAAATCACAAACAGAAAAGTCAATGTCAAATCATCCCCAGTTCGAGCAGAAGGCATTCACTAAGCATAAGACACCGCAGTGTCTTTAACTTCTAACTGACCTCTCCCGCAATGTGAATCAGTTTGGTGACCAGACTCTATGTCTGGGGACATACAGGATTCACTTCTGGGTCTCATTTCCTATGATGTCAATGTTATCAGCCCACTGGTGGACAAATATGACAAAAATGCAAGTGCTTGTGAAAAAAAAAAAATGGTGGAAATGAAGCATTTTGCAAAGAAACAGAAGAGAGATCAGAAATCCAAGCAAATCACGGTACTTGCGTAGAAGACAGTGAAAGGGGGAAAAGTTTAATTTGGCAGTACCTGAAAGCAAGTTGTTTGGGGGCCACAGAAGAGCTAAAGAGAAAACACATTATCAACACACATGGAAAACCCAGGGTTGGCTTACGAACTGTGCTTCCCACAGTCAGGATCCTTTACAGAATGACAAAAGCACAACTACAGCAGTTTTCAGAGGATGGGTAGCTTGGACACTTCAAGGTTCTCAGCCATGACAGCGTTGCAGACAGATTTTTCACTAGTGCTGGAAATACCTGTGCAGGTTATAATCAGGCTCCTCTAAAAAACAAATCTTCTCAAAAGTCTCTTCACATGACAGACTAGAACTGTCACTGGTAACCCAGATATCTTTTTAGAACACATCGAACTTTGTTTCCAACTAACATACTAAACAACTAAATTACAATCTCTCCTAGAAAACTAAGCAGCAATTACAGGGGAACCTGTTAACAGACACCAAAAGGACTGAGAATTTTATAGCCATTAAATAATGTAGCATGATTACTTTAAAGGCATGTTCTCAGGGCCAGATCTCCTCAGCTTTGAGGATAAAATAAGAATTTTTTCCACTACTAGCACAGGTTAAACTGCATTTAGAGCAAAGTCTAATGCACTTCCTTAGCATCTTACATACACTACAGGGAATTATTTCAATACTGAATCTCCACCCCTTTTTTCCTATCACCAGGATATTTTTAGCTTTAAAAACAGGCAATGCTGGAAATACCAAACATTAACTGCAGAATATCATCTGGATGCTGTTAAGGAAAATATGCCAAAATACACAGAAGTCCGTTACCTCTGGATAACTGGTTCTGTCAACTACTTCTGCATTGATCTGTACTTGGCAGCAAGTGTTACAGACGTTTTCACAGTTGGCCTGCCTCTGCTAGTAAATGCAATTATCTGCACTGTGACAATACAAATTACTTTTATTCTGAAATCCATTTTGCACATTTATAGACTTTATTAAAAATATTTATTCCCAATATTAAAAATACCCATTCACATTTTCTTCTAAAGGCTGATAGGAAATACTAGAATAGCCACTCCAAGCCAGAACTCATAATGAGAATTGTGGAGTTTAAGCAAAGAAAACTCACTTAAAACAGAAAGAGAGTGCATGGGAACTGCCCAGATCATCTCGCAAAAGTGCACAGCCAAATATCTTGTAGACTGCACCATTCCTCTAAAACACTCTGACTGTTAGGGTACTGCCAGCATGGATACCCTGATGGCCCTGCTAGTTGGAAAAGGAAAAAAATCCTACAGTTAATTCAAAAGCTAACAAATAGCTGCTATAATAAATAGGTAATCGAGATGTATAATTCAAAAAGGGGAATTGCTGTAATTTCTGTTGCATTTCCCAGCAACCATTGATGTAATTATTTCTTGACCCTTACATACTATTTTTAACCTGATTCCGTACACTAGGAAGACATATGTGATCACACTGGAACTGCGTGTACCAGTTTCTGTCTGTTTTCCCAACCCAGTATAACTCTTCAGAACTACTGGCTGGTTCCACACAGTGCAATCAGGGTGAGAAACTTGCTAAGTTCCTACATGCTTCATGAAAATAACATCCTGGTAGAGAAGAGGAACCTTATCAATGTCCCTGATAAGGGAGAGACTATAACATAGAATTATAGAATAGTTAGGGTTGGAAAGGACCTTAAGATCATTTAGTTCCAACACCCCTGACATGGACAGTGACATCTCTCACTAAACCATGCCACCCAAGGCTCTGTCTAGCCTGGCCTTGAACAATGCCAGGGATGGAGCATTCACAGCTTCCCTGGGTAACCCATTCCAGTGCCTCACCACACAGTATAAAGAACTTCCTTCTTATATCTAACCTGAACTTCCCCTGTTTAAGTTTCAACCCATTACTCCTTGTCCTATCACTACAGTCCCTAATGAAGAGTCCCTCCCCAGCATCCCTGTAGGCCCCCTTCAGATACTGGAAGGCTGCTATGAGGTCTCCATGCAGCCTTCCCTTCTCCAGGCTGAACAGCCCCAATTTTCTCAGCCTGTCTTCATACGGGAGGTGCTCCAGTCCCCTCATCATCCTCATGGCCCTCCTCTGGACTTGCTTCAACAGCCCCATGTCCTTCTTGTGTTGATGTTATCACAATGGCATACCTTTTACTGGACACTACAGAATGATCTCTGAAACATCACAGTCATAAGAAAAGCTTTAGCACTTGTGCCTTCTTAGACATCAGCTAACAGCATAAGAAAACCCATTAGGAAAGCAGGCTAAAATAATATGATGCTCCTGTTCCTTGGCATTTAGTCCATCTTCAGGACAAGCTGGTCCATTTTTCCAGAGGTTTTTATTACTCAGGACTGCCAGGAATCTTGAGTTGAGTCCAACTATGCGAAGTTCGGTAAATGATGCTCCTAGTCACAAAATCACTTCTTACTGAAGTTCTACTTGAGTATTTTATATGAAACATGATTGAGAAAACAGCTGCATAAGAGATACAAATTTTATTACCTTTGCTCAATTTTATAGTATTCTTTCCTTTCATATTAGTGCAACATTAGACAGCAATTGAAGGAAAATACCCATCTCACTGGTACTTGAGCGAAGATGCAGTATCTTTTACCACAAAACAGAATCTGACATGATCAGTTAAATAAGCCTTTCTCTTTACTTGGAGGTCGTTGGTAAAACACAACTCCTACCTAGGTTCTGTCCATCAGCAGCACACATTTTGAAAGCATATTTCTTTCATTCAAGAAGACAGTCAAGTCCTGTAGCAGGGTGACTGCTTCATCCACAACTTGATCAATACCCTTGTATTAGTTTTGCTTTATTCTGGACTGTAGCCTCTACAGTTTGGCAGTGTGTCAGCTCATCAAGAAAGTTAATCTTGCTTACAAGACAGTATCAGAGTGTGAGCTTTTCTGCTTGTCACACAAGCCTCCATCTTCCAGCCACAAGTGTCCCATCCCCTGGGTTGGTTGGGATATCCCCTAGAACCGAAGTTGAGAGCACTATTTGCTAGTTCATGCAGTCTCTTCTTCAGCACTAGGCAAACACAAGGGCTTTAAAAAATGCATTTGAGCAAGACATATAGGTATATTTTCGGGTAACGAACCAGAAACAAGAGGTTGCAACTAAAACTAATATCAAACAGCAATACACTGTCTACTTGCTTGCTGCTTCATCCAGGACACTGAAAAGAGATCAGCCATGAGAGTACAACATGGAATCCTGTTTTTTTGCTCTGAACACTATAATTTTTCTTTCAACTTTTATCAGTTTTGAGGAAAAAATGCTCTAATTTTGAGTAGTAAATGTCTTATAGGTAAGTCCTCACTTCTAAGTCTAAGGCTAGCCAGAGGACTGGTAATCCAGCTCCCCATATGCAGCCACCATATTCTAGGCAGATACCTCAAAAATCTTCCCTCTGTTCTTCTCCCCTTATCTCAAATCTGTACTTCTTATCTAAAGCCAGTATACCCATGGTGACTCATATCTCACTCCTCCATTGTCTTCTGGAGCTGGAGGGGTTGGCCATAAATATAAGTACTTTGGAAGGCTCTCTCTAAATGACCACTTTTGACATTTAATGATGCTTCTGTCTGCCAGCCATAATTTTTCCCTCAGGTTTGTACTTAATCCAGCAAGGCTATTCCTGTGCCCTAGCGATTAACAGCCACTTTTTTCATTCCTGCTCAACTGCCATTTTCTGCCCAAGCTGAACTCCTCCTGTATACAAAGCTACAGCCAGTCTCCGTTTAATATTACAACACTCACCCATTAAAAAGTTGTTCTTTATTCTTGTATAAATTCTTTGTCGCTGACATGGACAATAGGATTGAGTGTGCCCTCAGCAAGTTTGCCGATGACACCAAGCTGTGTGGTTCAGTTGATACACTGGAGGGAAGGAATGCCATCCAGAGGGACCTTGACACACTTGTGAGGTGGGCTGATGGCAACCTCATGAAGTGTAACCATGACAAGTACAAGGTCCTACACCTGGGTGGGAGCAATCCCAGGCACAGCTACAGGTTGGGCTGAGAGGAGATTCAGAGCATCCCTGCAGAGAAGGACTTGGGGGTGTTGGTTGATGAGAAACTGAACATGAGCCAGCTTCAGTGGGCACTTGCAGTGCAGAAAGCCAACCATATTCTAGGCTGTGTCAAAAGGAGCGTGACCAGCAAGTCGAAGGAGGTGATCCTGCCCCTCTACTCTGCTCTTGTGAGAACCCACTTGGAGTATTGTGTGCAGTTCTGGTGTCCTCAACATAAAAGGACATGGAACTGTTGGAACAAGTCCAGAGGAGGGCCACAAGGATGATCAGGGGACTGGAGCACCTCCCGTATGAAGACAGGCTGAGAAAGTTGGGGCTGTTCAGCCTGGAGAAGGGAAGGCTGCATGGAGACCTCATAGCAGCCTTCCAGTATCTGAAGGGGGCCTACAGGGATGCTGGGGAGGGACTCTTCATTAGGGACTGTAGTGATAGGACAAGGAGTAATGGGTTGAAACTTAAACAGGGGAAGTTCAGGTTAGATATAGGAAGGAAGTTCTTTACTGTAAGGGTGGTGAGGCACTGGAATGGGTTACCCAGGGAAGCTGTGAATGCTCCATCCCTGGCATTGTTCAAGGCCAGGCTAGACAGAGCCTTGGGTGGCATGGTTTAGTGAGAGATGTCACTGTCCATGTCAGGGGTGTTGGAACTAAATGATCTTAAGGTCCTTTCCAACCCTAACTATTCTGTGATTCTAAATCTGAAGTATAACTAATCTTTACTATAGAAGTACAGTCCCATTTAATTAATCCTCCAAGATGTATAACAATACACACACAGAAATGAAGGCTAAGTTCAAATTTAAGCCAGAAGAATAAAATAGACTGTTAGCTTTAGTTTAGTACTCTGCTTTCCCTCAGGTCTGCAGTTTCTTCAGTTCAGCACCGTTTTTTGAGCCAAGGTCCTAAAACAGCAGACAGCTTAACTAATTTTAAAATGAGCTCTCTGCTAACTCCAGTGGCATACAGCAACACCACAGAGATACAAGAAAGACGGCATTGTTCTGGTTTGCAGTTGGAGGTCAAAGCAAAGTTTCAAACAATCTCTGGAACTTTGTATTCTGTCTCCTGCAGGGTAACTACTTGTAATGCTGTCTGAAAAGCACACCTGAAAATATGGAAGCCAGTTTCCTAGGGATCATTAAGAATGTCAGAAAAATCAGCAAGCTCACACTAAAACACAGGAATCAAAGTGGCCTTCAGGAAGTCAGGTACCTATAACCCATCAATTGTATTTAATGAACTCAAATGAAAGTGGGTCCCAACAAATAACAAGTAAAATGGTATATCCACCGGACAGAAAGCAAGCTGGAGTTTTCTTTCTATTATTCAGCAGCTGCCAGGAGCTGGTTCACAAAGCAGGATGGGCTGGATCTTTTCTGACATTGCTAAAATTAAAAAGGAAATTGTTTTCTATTATTAATTAGAGAAATGTATCTCTTGTTCTCAGAGCTCTCAGAAATGGTGAAACAGCATCTGGTAGCAGTACACTGCAGACATACAGACCTCGGCAGACAGTAAGATGCTTGGAAGAGTTTGCCTCAGACTCAACAAAATGTCAAGTTTACTTTCCATCTGATGGAGCAAACTTATTTTGTTTCCTGTAGCCCAGAAAGCCAACCATATCCTCGCCTGTGTCAAAAGGAGCGTGACCAGCAGGGCAAAAGAGGTGATCCTGCCCCTCTGCTCTGCTCTCGTGAGACCTCACTTGGAGTAGTGTGTGCAGTTCTGGTGTCCTCAACATAAAAAGGACGTGGAACTGTTAGAACAAGTCCACAGGAGGGCCACGAGGATGATCAGGGGACTGGAGCACCTCCCGTATGAAAACAGGCTGAGAAAGTTGGGGCTGTTCAGCCTGGAGAAGAGAAGGCTGCGTGGAGACCTCATAGCAGCCTTCCAGTATCTGAAGGGGGCCTATAAGGATGCTGGGGAGGGACTGTTCATTAGGGACTGTAGCGATAGGACAAGGGGTAATGGGTTTAAACTTAAATAGGGGACATTCAGGCTAGACATAAGGAAGAAGTTCTTTACTGTAGGGGTGGTGAAGCACTGGAACAAGTTACCCAGGGAAGCTGTGAATGCTCCATCCCTGGCAGTGTTCAAGGCCAGGCTAGACAGAGCCTTGGGTGGCATGGTTTAGTGAGAGATGTCACTGTCCATGTCAGGGGTGTTGGAACTAAATGATCTTAAGGTCCTTTCCAACCCTAACTATTCTGTGATTCTGATTCTATTCTATAAAACCACTACAGAAATAGCACCAAAGACTTGCCAGACTTAATGTGACAGACACATGCACACAGGAAAGCCCATCCTCACTCCATCCATCATCATCTCACTTTTTAACTCTCACTTTGAAATCATGTGAAGAGGTTGCAACACAGTTATCACTTCTATCAAGTGGCAAAACCCCTGAGATCAGTGTAACTAAAGCCAGAACACACAAAAGCAGAATCAGGTTGCATATTACATGCATAGATTTTAGTTGGTAACATGGAGATATCATAAAGGTGACAACAGAAAAGGAAACAACTTTCAGGTTATGAGAGAAAATGTTTGGCTACTAACTTCATCAACCTGCAGTTAATGGCATCAGACTTTGCTCTGTATTTAGAAATAAGTAATACTTACCATCTTCCTTCTATCAGCTCTACAAGAACAACAATATTATACACAGGCTTCTAAAATTAACTTACTGTTACATTTTACATTACTGCTCTCCCCTCTGTCCTTTCCACTGCAAAACACAACATGTCACTAAGGACATAAGACTTGTGACCCACCTCCCCAGAAGTCTTAAACCTCACCCTCAGGAATGGCTCTCCATCTGCCTCACTCTGACAGATTCTTATTCCAACATTTATGAAGCAAGTGGCAAATCAGGCACCAGCCCATTCAGTAATCGAAAAGCCTTCCCTGTTCAAATACACTGATCAGGACTTTTCCAAGTCTAACAGACACAGATCGAGACTTACAAATTTCTCTTCTGAGACTTCTAAAATTCTATCTTGACCACTGACTTCATTTAAACAAACAAAAAAAAAAACTCTCCGAAAGGTAAACTGTATTTACATGTTTCTGTATGGCAAGTGAATTATAAACCAGCTAAGTTTGAAAACAAGTTTCTATCAAGCTTTCTTGAGCATGAGATGAGGCAAAGTCTCTCAAGGACTGCCATTGCTTCATAGATTCCAGGAAGTTTCTGAATTCAATATACAAAAGTTATAATTCTATAATACATTGAATACAATCCTATAATAACTATAACCAAAAATTAAAAACTTAGTTATCATATTATAGGATTGTATTCACTATATTATAGAATTATAAAGCTTCATGAATTGACCATGGTAGAAGGTTATGGTAAAATTCTGTTCTTGCTCACCTCAACCTTCCAGAGTCAGCTGCAGAAAACTCTAAACCCCAGGAACAGTGTTCTGAAGGCTCAGAAAAGCCAGAAACATCAAGTGAAGAAGCAAAGCACTCTATTATCAGCATGAGAGCCCCGCTGACCTTCAGAGCCACAAGCTTGGCAGGTTCTCGATAAGGTTCAATATACACAAGAGTTCACAGGCACCCCAGGACATGTACTTGAGATTGTCAATAGGACTTACCTACTAGGCATCCTTACCTATCTCTCACCAGGAAAATGTTTAATTTGCTTATCTACAGGATTCTTTTTTGTTTGTGTTGCAAATGATTTATCTTTTTCTTACCTATGGACCTCGGACTTCTCGGGGAGGGGGACTTTTTTTTTTATCCCACTTGCAACTCCTCAAGGCATCTGAAGATTGGGCATTTCATACAGCTTTGTACCATGAGAAGTATTTTGGTGAACTCGTATAAATACCAGGAC
This sequence comes from Melopsittacus undulatus, assembly GCF_012275295.1. Classification (NCBI taxonomy): domain Eukaryota; kingdom Metazoa; phylum Chordata; class Aves; order Psittaciformes; family Psittaculidae; genus Melopsittacus; species Melopsittacus undulatus. The sequence continues at coordinate 115,063,657 of NC_047527.1, forward strand.
ATTTACCCAATATCACACCCATAAGGAAATATAGCTGGGGGAAGGGGGGAGAGGGAGGAGAATCACAGAATTCCAAGGGTTGGAAGGGACCTCAAAAGATCATCTAGTCCAACCCCCCTGCACGAGCAGGGAAACCTAGAGTACAGAGAAGGGAGGATCTTTGGTCTAAAAAGCAGTAACTTGCTCACTATAATGTAAATAATTATTAAAGTATTGTGGCATAGAGAAGGTTACTTGACAAGCTAAACTGTACTTGGATTTTTTTATAATGCTTTGCTCTCTTTATTAGCTCATTTGAGAATAGTATGTGGCATATAATTACCCTGACCTGTAAAAAAAGTTAATATTGGCAGTGATGCTGGTACTGGCAGAGCAAGTTATAGACCCTGAAGTTAATTATATTCAAAGTAAAGTAAATTTGGGAAATGTACTGGGATGCACTCAGCATTTGGCTACTTTTCAAATTACAATCTACTGTAAATGCACAATTTCATTTCCCCAATGAACTTTTATAGGCTTATGTTAGAACAATTAGCAGTTTTGTGACGGAAAAGTTCCCTGCTTAAGGACCAAATGCAAATAAGTGAGGGTAAAATGAAACACCTCCACCTACAGAATATATCCTTCCCCCTGCAGCTAGGTGATTGCCAGATGCCCTTTCATCTACCTCCAGCTCCCACAAGTGAGAGAGGGGAAGGATGGGCAACTATGTACTGCAGCCATCCTGCTTTCTCTCATTATAGCTTCCACAGCTTCAAGACAGAAACATTACTTTCAACAGCACTCTTTAGCACCTTATGAGATTTTACACCAGTAGTCACAGAAACTATTAGTAGCCTGAAAACTGTCTCACTCCCTTAGAGATATGCTACAGGCTCGTCAGTCACATCTCATCACTAACTCCTCTTATAAGACTGAAATAAATACATGGCAGAAGGGAAGGGAAGACATCTCATCCTGCACTCATCTCATAGGAATAAAAGTGAATACTACTCTTAATTTGAAATAATAACTACATAAATTTACACAAATACCAACCATATAAACTTAATATTAAAAAAAAATACATAATTCATACTTAGCCACCAAAGAAACATGTCTGCATGGAAACCTGTACTGAAAATACCCAACATAATTACTAGAGTGGATATTTACAATCACCATCAGTTAGCCATAGCTAAAGCAACAGAGGGTACCCTCATGGATTACTTCTTATGCTCAGGTCAGAATCTGGATTAAAGGCTGGTTTGGCAATAAGAAATTTCTAACTGTAAGAGTGTAATATAGAACAATATCAAGCGAAATCCCAAGAAAATGCAGAGAGAAAACAATGTAAACATAAATGTTGCAGGGGGATATGGGGGAGATGATGGGAAGAAGCCTGCAGCCAGAAGGCAGCCCGCTGGAGAAGCAGAGAGGTGCTGCAGCCCAGCCATGCACTGGGGTTGTCTCCTTGCCTTTCTGCACCTCGTTGAACATAACTGATATGTGCCCTCAAAAAAATCACATCAGTTGAACCAGCATTTTCTATGAAAATCTCTTTGCATCAGAAAACTGCAGCTCTTATTTTAAACTCTTCTTATTTTAGTTTTTCTCACTTCAAAATTAACATGGGGGGGGGGGGGGGGGGAGAGAATTGACTACATCTTATTATCACAAGGACCCAATCCACCATCATCCTCCCCTTACTTCTTTCCCCACCTTTTAATCGTTAAACCTTCCAAAGAAAGCCATTTATCCTCACTGGCAATTGTGCTTCTGAATCTCAAAGTACAGCTGAGGAAACACATTTGAAAGACAAACCAGCTTCTAGTGGCATAATGTCAAAAGCAGCTGAAAATACACAGTGGTTCATCAAAAAGGACAATTCTTCAGGAAATGATTAGTGGTTATTTTCAGAATCACAATAACATGCTTCTATGATTTTATGCTCAGAGCTGTGCAGAACAAAAGACATATATGGTCTCTGTCACATGAGGTTTATTGTAACAGACACTTGAAAGACAAAATGAGAAGGATCCAATTCTGTTCTCATTTGCCTTCATTTTAAGTAACAGAATTCCAGTGACTCCAATGCTTCCAGTCACCTTACTGAAACTACTGGCTAATGATGCCAGAACCAGTGCCACTTTGTTTCATTCTGCTTTTATACTTTAATTTATACTCAACTCCTTTAATATAAATTCATTTGTTGAGACTACTAAGAAGTTATAAAACCTAAAGAACAAAGACCACCATCATCTCAGGTGCCACTCTAATTGCCAGCTTCCAGCATATTCCAGAAGGACCCAAGGTAGGGCAGCCTTGCTGCTATTGTCAATTAGCAAATAACACTCATTAAGCCACATGATTTTCCAGGCCCTCAAAAAATTCCAGCTTTAACAGTGAACACTTTCCTAAAACTGTTTAATCCCCAAATCCTTTTTTCAATCCACAGTTTCAGCAAGCCAAGCCCCTCTCCTGCCTGTAAAGTAAACTTGCCTTGAGATGCCAACCAATTGCTAAGTTTTACCTTTGAAATGGCTGGATTTCAGTGTTAGCAGGGAGAAAAAATCCCTGAGCTATTCTTGAAGTCAATAAAGTGGACTGTGGGATCTTTGAAGGATGAAGAGAGTTATGTGATTGTTAACAGCACTTCAATTACTTTTGTTGAACATCCTACTCACCATAATCAATGCCAGAGAGATTATTGACACAGCCTGAACTTGATTGGTAGGACTAACAAAGGTAGGCTCTTTCCAAGAAAAAAACAAAGCTCCTTTGGAGTATCTATTTGTAGCATCACTTGAGATTATGGAAAAAGCTAGCTCAGAACATAACACTGTGCCATGGCCTGATGCACATCTTAATTAGACAACAGAAATAGCTATTAGTTTGCAAAAAGCCTGTCTCAAAAAAGCAGTTCTACTGGCAGAACTTCAGCCCAGAGACACCTTTTCACTCTCAGTAGATTAGCCAATTTTTATGCAGCAGCAACAGGTAGCTATGAGAATTTCAGTTTCAATAATCATCTATATCTCTCCACACACAGCAAACTCTCCCTTTATCATGTAAACCCATCATACTTTTCATGTCCTAAATTACTCTTCATGCAAACTGCCCACTGGATTGGAAAGGCCACGTACCACAACACACGTTGGGTTTCCCCTTTCCGCCCTCCTGCCTGTAGCCCTGTTTGCATCCTTGGGAGGTTTCTCTACCTGCACAACTTGAAATGGTGTCAGTTAAAGCTCTCCCTTCTCTGCCCTGCTTCACATATTCTCTTATTTCACTTTTCTTTCTGGTCTAAGACATGCTTTTTAATTTATAGCAAAACTGGGGAGAAGTTGCTAAAAGTTTTTAGGCCATTATCCTGGCATTCACACTCATTATACACATCTCCTGAACTGAACGTTTCAGCAGCTCCAAACAAATAAAATTGTTAGTCTGTTACTCCTATCAAGATCATGCAGATTTCAATCAGGACATTTATTACAAAATTTCATCCTTCAAAATAACAAAACTGCATTAAACTTATTGTCCAAGTAAACTACCTCTTTCAGAGAGGTAAGAGGCACTCCCCAAATGAAGATACTAACTTCAGATATATTTTCTCCCCATTTGCTTTCAGAGAAGCAGGCATCGTAGCTGCGTATGTCTTATGGCTACAACAAAAATTCCTTCTTTGCATGGGAGATTATGCCATCTTCTCTATACTGTTTTGCTGCTTACTCTGAAACAGTTGCTTGGATTTTCATGGTTGCCTTGCTGGAATAAGAAACTACCAAAGTGAGCAAGACAATCAAAACATAGTCCTAAAATAAGGTGCCTAACAAAGCTGTTATTCTGTTATCTTTGGAGATGTCAAGCACTTCTCAGCTTTTGGAAGAATCATTTATACAAATATTTAAGCCCTCAAAGCCAACACATTTACCAATCATTTAGACATAATCATCTTGTCACTTACATACAGCTCAACAAACATGTCATTGGGAAAACCCTACAGTGTAATTAACACTGGCTTGAATGACAGTCGAATAAAAAAAAAACATTATAAGCATTTTCATTCAAACCTGAAAGGCAATATCTAGTACATCAACACTCACTTCACCAGGAAGATGGATTTTTCCCCATTATTATTCTTAATTGTACATATGTAGCTTTCAATTTAATTTCACTGAGTATTTTAATCATGGCTTGGCTTTAAGGTTTCCTATTTAGCAGTGCAGTCCACATTTTTATTCTCAGGAACAGAAGAGATCAAGCCACATTGCCTGATAGCACTATTGTCAAGAAATCCAACAGTCAGAGAGAACAGAAAAGAGAAAAACTGACTGTAAATTTTAGGAATCTTCAATTCTGTAGATAAAAATTTAAAACCAAACAGTGCCAGCTCCACTTCATTAACCATATCTTCCCAAATATACTGTCCAGTTTTCTGAAGGAACTGTGGCCTCAAAAGGTCTTTTTTTTGCTGCCAGTGTTGTATTTCACAGGGAAACAACCTGCAGTCATGCTTACCTATATTTCCTCTACATTGACTGCAGAGATGCAAGCAGAGCTATTTGTCAATGTATCATTTTTCAATACACACACAACTGTTCTCTAAGCAGAACAGCCCAGAGCTCCAAGATGCAGCAGTCTCACCAGCACATCTGAATTCTGCATAAATACTATTAGTGTCTGATTAAATATTAATTACAAGAATGTAGTTGTAGAGCATTTAACTGGGGAAAGGCTATTAGCAAATTGCATTTTTTCTGCCAAAAAAACACCTAGCACAGCACAATCTCCTGCTTTCTGCCCTACTTAATATAGATCATAAAGAGGCAGTAAGTGACCTGAAAGCATCAATCCCACCCACCCAGTGGCAAAGGCTGTGGTCCACCATCCTCCTCAGTTTTAACCAGACCAAATCCTGGCTAAAACACATGCCTGGGAGACACAAGTACTATTTTTGTTTCAACAGAAGCAAGAGGAGAACGTTCAGTTTCAAAGAGAAGCCAAGTCTGTAAGGAGGAAGCCAATGCCACAGCTACTCCTGACCTCCCCTATGGCTCCTCCTCCCCTTCTGCCTGATGCACTCATACCCCAGAGCTCCTAGCCATGCAGGGGTACCCACTGACCACACATGGACCACAGCCATCCTTCTCCATGAGGGAAGGACCATCTCAGCTACCCACACTTATTATTTGCAGATAAGACCAAGAACCCTTCCCAGGCTCCCTGCCTTGCCCAGCTGATGCCTGTCTTATCCTGGGGATGAGCACCAGCTCTGCTAGCAGCTACACAGCAATGACACTGCTTCTTCCCCTAACAAACTTATGCTGTGTGGTGGGTATATCACAAAGACTCAAATTCTACCAACAGGAGAGCAGAACTAGCACCTCCATCAAAAAGTTGCAGTTGTTCCTATTTGCTAATTTACAGTGATAAGATATGGGCTGAAGACAAGCTCCAGCACTACTATGGGGAGGGCTGAGCAAATACTTCTTAACTGTTATTAGCAAAATAAGAATGGTTTGGGTGATATTTAAATTCTTTATATATTCACACCAGTAAAAAGTACTGGAGAGGAAAGGGAAAGCTTAAATTCTATATAATTAAAACATTGGTTCAGCAATGGCTGCAGGAATGATAGTCCACCAGGTGGGCACTGACAAACCAGAACTACCTACACCTACAAACGCAGTGCTGTGGGCATCACAGGTCCAGGTCCTTCCCTTGGGCTGAAGAGCCCAGGCTCACATCTCGCATCCCTAGAAATTGCTCTAGCATGCAGAATTGTTCCGAGTTTCTCTGAGGCTCCTTAAAGTATTTTATTTCAAGTCTCTGAATATGTCTTAGAAAAGGTATCTCACCTCTCAGATGCACCCTTTAGCTACCAGGCTACTGATCAATTCACACCTCCTCAGCACTTCCATGCATCATGGCAGCACTTAAATAAAGTGACTTATTAAGTGACACTAGTGGGGTAGAGTTGAAGTGTAAAATTCACTTCCCATTTCCCCACACCAAAATAACACCTTTACTTTTTTCCCCCACAGACTTTTCTCCTGTTCAAGGTGCCCTCTAGGCTTTCACATGTTTGAACTGAACACCGGAATATTTTATAGCACTCAGGAGAGCAACGGATGGCAGAGACACATGGTCCGTGTCCAAGGGACTCACAGCCTAAAGAAGCAGGCAAGGGTGAGGCAGCAGGATGGTAGTAGCAGTTTGGTGTCACAATTTCTGGGACACCATCTAGGCATCTCTGAGAAATGCCCTTCCTGGGCTTTCCCATTCAGTGCTGGGTTCTCTCCTGTCTGCCTCCCTTGCCTTTCGGGAGACATTGTTACAGTTCAGAGCTGCACCTGTAGCAATTTCTCTGCTCATCTTTTTCTTCTTTCCCTGTTTTTAATTTCCTTCAGAGTCTTTCTGCTTCTGTTTTTTCCCTCATTTTCTGTTTCTTTGTTATATCAGTTTGATATGACTGAAATCAAAGCTATTATCACTTTTGGTTAATGAAGGCCAAACTCAATCACAACATTCTTCCCCATAAGACAGGACACATGAAATGCTTAGGAATTAAAAAGTGACCAAGCAGAGGTCTATGTGGGCTATTTTTTCAGACAAACTTGAGCAAATCAAAAAAGGACATGAATCCAGAAGCACCTTTAGCTTGGCTGGCATCCTCAGTCAGGATGAACCAGCTCCCTACAACCCTGTGCCACTTCTGTCACCTTCCCAAGGCACTTCCTCTCAAGCAATCCGTATACCACATTTGCAGTATTTTTTGTGTAGTCAGAGCAGTTGCTATTGGAAAGCTGGTAACTTCCAAGAAATGAGGCATGCAACCTGATAGAGTACCATCACACTAAAAGCTCCCAGGGGCTCTGCAGGAAGTGCTTGTCCCACCTGGGGCCCATAAGAAACAGTGCTGCAAATAGCACCATGTACAGAAGTATAAAACTATGCTTGGGGACAGAATTTGAGAATGTGTTTTCATTCCAGTTGTTTTTTGCCTGCAGCTTCCTTAAACACGTGTGGTATTGCTCCATGTGACCCTCAGTTTCTACACTAAAGTTTTAGAGTTACAGAACAAGCTGAGCCAGAGATGTTCTGTGTTGCCTCTGCGTTTCATACGTTATGCTGAATGCTGAGGGAAAATTAAGAAAAACAGATTTCTTCTTAAGGGTTATCAGCATAGGATTAGCCTACTAGGAGATGAATGCCAAGGAACCTCTCACTAGGCAGCCTGGATTCAGGCACTCCGGAGCTGCAAACTCTCTGGGAGAGCACAAGCTTTTATTTGCAGATACACTTGATCCTAGCTTACACTTGTAATTATTTGTCACTGTTCATCTTCATAGAAATTAAAGGATTTACATATTTTCAATAACTGGTTTAAAATAATATGTAAAGGTTTGATTAGTTTTCAAATGTAGCTTACAAAGATAATTAAAAGTGTTCAGTCTGTATTACCTAAAAAGCAGCCAAGGAAGAGAAGCTAACAAACCACGATTCTTTCCCCTTCTTTTACTAATGCTTTTTTTGTGTTCTGCACACCTCAGTATTTAGCTATATACTTTTAAAATTGAACATTGCAACTAGGATTACTGTGCCATTTCTCAGGAGTCACAGTGAAGATTTTTAATATGTTTTTTCTTCTGTTGCCCTCCTTTGCTATGTTTTTCAACTAATACTGAGGCATTTGAAAACAAAAGTGACCCAGAAAGCCCAACAATTAATTCCAGAAGCAGTGATTGCAACAAAAAGTTGGTATAACAGATTTTAAATAGGCTAGTGCTCTAATGCCCCTGCCTTCCACAGTCAACAGCCATAAATCCTAACTCATTCTTTGAAATCAGAAGCAGGTTGCTGATGCAGACAGCTCCAGTTTCACCTGGGAGGTACTGAGGTGAAGTCATTGCATGGGAGAGAAGAAAAATACAGCCAGCTGACTATGCACCATTTAACTCAACAGCTCCTTAGTGGAGCAGCATCAGCAGGGGTACAGCTGCCAAGTGAAATGTAGCTTTGTATAACACTTTACTGCCCATTTGTGTGCTATCGGTATAGCAAATAGTCAAAAGGCCACAGAGGAACAGAGCCCATCAAAGCAATCTGCAATCTGCTGAACCCAGGGCATACCCTGAATGGTTAGTAGGTAAGAATTCAGCAAGCTTGTGGCTCTGTCCCCTGAATTTTGTTAGAAATTAAATTTTCTCAAAAATGCCTTCTGAGACAGTGCAGTGCTTGACAGCACTGACAGGATGTAAAGTCTCTGCTTTTAGACCTTAGACTATATAAAGGGTGGGTGACAAAAGGATTTAACATCTCTCTTGCTACTCTAGATGCCTTTGTTACCACCTAAAAAAAAAATCTACAGGCAGTACAATGAAGGAAGTCTGGCTTCTTAAAAGATGTACCTCATGTGACATATACTGTGAAGGCAGTGAGGCACTGGGAACAGGCTGCCCAAGGAAGTTGTGAATGCTCCATCCCTAGCGGTGTTCAAGGCCAGGTTGACAGAGCCTTGGGTGACATGGTTTAGTGCCCCTGCCCATAGCAGGAGGGTTGGAATTAGGGACCTTAAGGTCCTTTCCAATCCAAACCATTCTGTGATTCTATCTTTCACTGGAAGCTCTACTTAAATCATTTCACGTAGCCGGGACACTTACAACATGCTCTGCACTTCTGCAGCTTCTCCTGTCTGAAGCACATAAAATCACTCCACATCTTTCACTTCATGGAGAGCTTTCACTCTTCTCCACTCCTTTCTCTCCACAAAGTGTATAAGACCATAATGTATTTGTGACATACATCCCACTGTCATACTGGCAAATTGGCTCAAAATTTTCTCTGTGAGATGGCCTGCCAGTCACACAACACAATCGTGAATGCATCTTTTACATGGGAAATGAGGCTATAAATGCAATAGAAATATATCCAACACAGCTTCCCCCACTCCCATCACTCACTAACCCTGGATTCTGTGCTCACTACACACCAAGCTGCAAGACTGCTCCCACCTAACCCGGATGGCTGGCCTCCAAAATACTTCGAAGCAGACTCCCCATTTAGCACCACTGGGGTATTGCAGTGTGCCCACAAATCTGCCAAGATCTGAATCTTCTTTATCTCAGGGCAGATCTGAACACCATTAGAGAGCACTCAGTTTCAGCCCTTTTTGCTGTCAAGCTTTGCACACCTCTGCAATCACAACTTCAAGTGCATGACCTGGACAGAGAGGTGACTGCAGTTACCTGAAACAGAGGAGTGACCAATATACTTGACACTTTACCAAATTAACGTATAAATCATCAATAACGTATAAATCAACCCATTCCTTTTCTTAGGATCATTTATCTCCACCATAGCTTCCATGTCTCTAGAAGCACTACCACAGCTGCAGATAGGTTAATCTCACTATAGCTATGCTGATCTAACTAAACACTTCTTGTGTCCAGTTCCACTAGTTGAGTCATAGAATCATAGAATCACAGAATGGTTTGGGTTGGAAAGGACCTTAAGATCATCTAGTTCTAACCCCCCTGCCATGGGCAGGGACACCTCACATTAAACCATGTCATGCAAGGCTTCGTCCAACCTAGCTGCAAGTCAAGGGCAACAGATAAACATTATGACATTAGCATGCTAACTGCCTCTGTGACCATCCAGCAGCAGAAAGAAGGGCTCCTACTGACTGATGGTATCTTCAGAGGGAAGGGAAGAACCCAACACTACATGCTTTCTGAGCAAGGAGACTATACCAGCCAATCAGCAACCCCATGCAGCTAACCATCAGCTTCTCTACTCAATAACACTCTGAGGCACTCATGCCCACCACTGCTGCCATGACTTCTCCTTCCAAGTATGGCTCCTGCCCTGTCCAAAGCAGCAACTAAGCAAGGATAATGATATAATAAATACTAATTGATTATTGATCAATAGTCACTTTGATTATCATCTGCAGAAACCAGCTTCCTGAGCAAAATAAACAAGAGTATAGGGGTTTCCTCATGGACTTCTCCCAACCAGTGAGTCACTTGTCTGCAGCCTAAAAGGATCTGCCCCAAAATCCAAAGGTCCAAAGATGATACAAAAGCTGCATAATCAACTTGGTATGCATCATTGACCTACACCCCGCCAGAAAACACAGTAGCATTTGAACCATCCCTTGCCACATTTGTAGCATTGATAGCAAGATGAGCAGCCTCAATGGCACCATTTCAATTCACTGGAAATGTCCTCACATCTGGGGTGCTGCTGCACCTTGTTCAGACAAGCATTGTTAATCAGACAGCCCTCAATGTTAACCAAGGCTGCAGCTGCAACTTTACACATAGAATATGAGGATGGACTACAGAGAACTGCTTATGAAAAACAAAATGTACTTTCTAATCTTGTTTCCCCAATGGATTCAATTCAGAACATTCTGATTTGCTGTTTCAAAGCAAGCACACAGTCAGAAACCTATATTCTTTCCCCACATAACAGGAACGCGTCTTTGCTGTCTCCTAAGCAATGCAACAGTGGTGTGAAAAGATTCCTAGGAGAAACAGGAGTCAGAGCCTAGAACACAGGCAACAGCTGTTTTCTTCTTCCTCTTAGTAAATCCTCAGAATTTTAATAATTATTACATGACTTCACTAAGAAAGTTTCAATGTCAGAACAGAAACTCATATGCAGCAAGAAAATGCAGGAAATGAAGTGTCAATTCACTAAGGTAATTTTTTCATTAAAAAAATAAAATCAAGTTCAAGGTTGGATAAACCACTATTGGGGTTTGCCATTATCATTACTGACAAATAAAAATGTCTTTGATCTGTGTGCCGCTACTCTTTCCAGTGAAGATATGGGTACACATTAGCATTTGTGCTTAGCTTTCTGTCTGAATTTAAGATTTGCTTTCTGGTGCAATGGGAGATTCTAGTAACACTCTAATACGATTTTTAATGAGCAGATACGTATTTACACTTTCAGCCAAAGGATGAGGTTTTCTGTCTGGGAATTACATGATTTTTTATTTCATGTCTCAGTGCCTGTGGACTGAAAGCACACCATGCTGATACTTCTCTCAAAGTAACTTTTAAAGATTTTTAATTTTATATACTGTCTTCATTTCAAGTCATTCTGTTCAAAACCACACTTAACTAGAAACTAATGAAGTATTTAGATCAGGATCATTGTATTGTTTTCGTAAGTAAAAATCATGTTTTCCTTAACCAGCTAGCAATATAATTATCTGTCATTCCAAATATGCATTATCTTTATTATTCATAAGAATGGCATTAAACCATTAAATACACAATTTGACATCTTTTAATTGTATTTTTCACATAGTACTCTAAAATGATTAAAAGTTTCAGTGAATCTTCTCTAATCCAAACTCCCACATATATTCAGCCAAGCAGTTTACCAACAGAAATAATGGTGTGAACAATGAAAACCAAGTGGCAAATGCCTAACACCTAGACACTTGCAATACAAACAGGCGTACAGAACATGTGTGACAAACATGTTCTAAGAAAACCAGAAGTGGTTTGAATTTGCAATATTAAGTTGTGGAGAAAAGCTAAGGCAAACCAAGAATTAGCCACCAAAATGTTGTGTGAATGTCTCTGCAAAAAAAAACATACGTAAGGAATTAATTTTTAAAACCAATCTGTTTTTCAGTTTTCTCAGCTCTAACTAATATACACAAAATAAAAGAAACAAAAATACTAAAGTTGTGCAATAAAGAAGTTAAGTCAAATACAGTCAAGATTAGTGGAAAAATTCCTCTTGCCTTATTACAGTGTTTAAACCAAGCTTTACATAAATGTCAACATGAAGACACTAAGATTTCTAAAGAAATATAGTCCATAGCATTCTAACTGTGTTTGCTTTTTGCTTTAGTAGCTAACTCAGTTGCACAGCATCTTTGCTGTCTTAATCATTCCCCATTTCATCACTCCTTTACACCACAAGGCAAAGGTTACTCAAGCAGTAGTAGTTTCTTTTATTTTTCTTTCTTCCTTTCCTCCTGTGATTAACTGCATATTCATATATTACCACAAATCTTCCCCAGATCATACGGGAATAATTTCAATCTGCCCCAGGATCATTTCTGTCATTATTGACTATTCATTCCCATTAGCAGCTGTCACCCATCCTGCTATTCAACATAAAAATAAACTCCTGCATTATCCAATCCTTGCGTCATAGGACATGAGTCTGTCTCAAATGTGATATATCATAGAATAGTTAGGGTTGGAAAGGACCTTATCCTTTATATGATGTATCTCAAAAGACTACAGCATAAACTGTGACCTGTCTGCTCCAAGTTCTGACCAGCTCTGCTGAAGCTTCTGACTGATGGGAAGAAGCAACAGTTCAGAATGTGTTTTCAGCAACAGTCCTGCACTGTACCATGGCTCCCAGGAGTCCACTTTCTCAGTCACAGCTCCTTCCTACCAGAGACATCAGTCACAAAGGTTGCTCCCAGTAAAGCTTTGGAGGGCAAACTGCAGTCTTGCTCCCCTCTTGCGGTTCCCTTGGCTTTCTGAGTTTTCCAACACAGCTCACCATGCCTGACCGACTGACACCATGACAGGAGGTGAGGCCATTCCTGATCACCACACCATGACACTGCTGGTGATGTTCCAGCCATGAGCCACATGTATCTCTCTGTTGCAGGCTCCCTGGGCTGTCCTTTCATTGCCATGTCATTAGCTGCATTTCTGAATGTCCTACACTGGCTCCTTTCTCTATCATTTTCTCAAGCCATGTATCATAAATATTACACATCTACCTGTTTCTGAATTCATATGACTGATTGTTCCATTTTACAAATCCTGCTCTGTCCTGGTGCCATTTCAGCTAAACCACCTGGGCTTCTTTTCATTCGTGTTTGAACATAGCAATAGACTTCCTAGGATGACCTGTCTGCTGTTATCTTCCACCTTCACCCTATGGTCCTGAAATTCATGTTTCTGTGGCCCTTACAGCACTGCTCTATCTGACACCAGAAGCAAGGAGAGGAACTTAAGATGGCCCACCCAGCAAGCGTCAAGACAAAGACAAGAATCACAGGATAAAATATATCTGTATAATCTCAGGCTGTCACCCCTTCTTCATTCAACACACAGGCTACATCTGAACTTGGGACAAATCCCAGTAATTACTGACAGTGCCTGCTGCCCAAGTAACCCTTGCTTCATTTGTTGGGGTACTTGAGCATTAGAGGACTTGCCAGATGATTCTGGGATTCAGATAACTGAATGTACTTCCCTGAAGAACCTGTTTCTATCCCTGCCCAGACTCCAAAGGGTATATGTAGTCTATCTGGCAGAACTGAGCTCACCCTGCCTTTTCTACAAGTCAACATGAGGTCTCCTGGCCAGTGAGCTGATCCAAAGCCATGTACCTCCACAGCACAACGCCCAGGCTTATATGCCCTGTGCAAGAAGTCAGGCACTTGGTTGCATGTAAGGTGCCTGGAATCAGCAGTCAAGGGTTTACCAAGAACACTGTCTTTTTTCCTACAGGTCAGTTTGGTTGGACCCCATCACACTTTCCTTGCTGCTACAAAAAATGTATGATGCTCAAAGCAGCTCTCCTGAATTCTCCTCACAGCACTCCTATCAAAATAGGAAGCAAAAAAGAGTTTTCAGAGAAGCAGACATCTGCTGAAGCCTGGGCTTAGCAGACTTTGGTTAAATCAAAATCAAGAGAAGCAAAGCAGCAGAGATCAGAAGAAAGAAACAGGCACTGAGCAGATGACATTGCACTCACATGTTTTTGCTGCTGCAGAGGGAAGCCAGCTGAAGCAGTCTGATAACCACACATGGTATGATCAGCAACTTCAGTGGCTAGACAGATGGGAGCAGGAAGCAAAAAAGATGACACAGAAACAACACCCAGGAGTAAATAATGGAAAATAATTCCAGTGAGAGCTGCCTTAACAGTGCCTCTAAAATTTGTGTGTAAAGAGTCCTGCAGAGGCCACTGCACAAGGAATCTGAAATATATAGCAGCATCAGAGTGCTCAGCAACCTGCAGCTATTTGCAGGTTAGAAGCATCCTACATGCTGAGCACAGGAGTTACAGACTCACAGGGTGCTTGTTCACCCTCCCTGCTGCACAGCAAGTGGGACCAGCAGCAGGACCAAGCTCTTCTGGTTTCACTGCACACTCACCTGGTCCCAAACCACCCTGCATGAATCAGCTGCTTCTTGATGGTAGGTCACCTCTGCCCCTGGCTGCCACCTCTGTCAATGGATAATAACTGCTGCAGTTCTTCCTATATATTTGTATGCAATAATATGACTCCATGTATTTCTACATGGCCTAGCAAACACAAGCTGTGTTGCTGACTTAGTTTCACTTGCATAATGCTAAATCTAAACTAGTATTCTCAATGGTGTTTTATAGCTGAATTAACCTGTAAATATTCTAGGAGTCAAAACACTGAAAGGATGCAGACTATGCTGTTCTATTTTTAAAGAAGCAACTGTTACATTTCATTTTAGCAAACATTTATCTTCATTTTCATTAAAAGAAAATGCTGTTTCCACAAGGTTTGATAGAAACTGAGTAAAGGATGCTACATGCCTTGTGAGTCCCATGTAATTCCCAGCTTTCACAAGCCTTCAGAGTTACCTTAAAGTAGGAAACACCCAGCCAACATTTCCTATAATTTAGCCCCAAAAAATCAGAAACTAGTGTTGGGGGTTATGCTCAGAACGACTCCAACAGTAACCTTAGAATAAAGCTCTGAACAGGGTTTGATGATCAGATGGCATGCACCAAGGTGTCAAGAAATAAGTGTACTCAAACACAGTGAGAGATTGTTTTCCTCCCCCTTCCTATGATCTCTGACCCTGCTCTGCAGTGATCATATGCTACAGCTTTTATCTAAAAAAAATCCCCAGTAAAGTCACAATAGGTGAAGTGATAATACTGTAGACATAGCCTACTTCTCCTTTTGTGTGGCAGCTCTCTGAAATACTCATAAAATATGCATGTTTTAAGTTTCTTCATGGCACAGACTATTGTGCTAGTTAGCTTGATGAAAACAGTGCAGCAGCAAATTTAAAGGGACACTGCCAGTTTGGTTTGAGGCCCTAAAAACTGTTTAAATGGACTCAAATTGGGCTAAAAATGGACTCCAATTCAGCATCTGTGTTTGGAGGTGTTGGGTATTAAACAAATCTAATAGCCACAGAAATACATGTTGCAACAAATATCTTTAAGAATAATCTGAATTCTTTCAAATTATGTTCCATAAAATTGTGAAGCCCCTTTCAAAACATGACTGTCAAAATAAGAATAAAGAAGAAAGAACTTTTTGTACCACAAACCTCCCCAGCAAAGATCTTTGCTTCTTCCACTGACTTGCTATCTTCTGAAAAGACAGCTCTAAAGTAAAGATAATATTGCAGGGAAGTTCAAGCATCTTGGTTAAGTCTGAAAACTTTTCAAGTCTTGGTGACAAAACCTTCAGAGAAGCTAACCCCAGCCTTCAGCTCTGAGTACCCATTACCTCAGACCACTCTGGAACATACCCAGAAATGGCAGATGGACTTCAGCTTTAATGCTTCTTCCATTACTAGCCTTTTTGACTCACTGATCCATTCCCTAAAGAACAACTGCAGAACTTGGGTCATGAAGGCCTTAAGTCTGTTGACAGACTTCCTTAGCAAGAGCTAACCAGGCTTGCAAACTTTCTGAACAGATGTTGACAGCCAAGGAAGGCACTGAACCTAAGTAATCCTGACATTGCTGCTCCCCCCCATACCTGGGCATGCAGGCTGGC
Organism: Melopsittacus undulatus; assembly: GCF_012275295.1. Lineage (NCBI taxonomy): Eukaryota > Metazoa > Chordata > Aves > Psittaciformes > Psittaculidae > Melopsittacus > Melopsittacus undulatus. Next base: position 115,079,423 of record NC_047527.1, read on the forward strand.
AGGCACGCAAGTACTGACAAAGCAGGCTCCCTGCAGAAGGCAGCGGCTGCAGTTGCCTGGTTGAGCATCTGCCCTTCTTCCCTATTTCTGTGATAGTTTTTAGGTTAGACCAGTTGCATAGGACACAGAAAGACATAGGTTTAGGTCCATCTTGTCAGCACCATGTTCAGACACCTTTTAAATCCCAACAAGGAGCATTAACTACCACACTGGATGTGCGTGTGAAAGGAGATGAAGGGCAGGAAGAGATGAGGAGCACTCCTTAGCCATGCAGCTGAAGCATTATCAAATAGAATTAAAGATTCATTATACAAGACAAAGAAATTATATACACAGCAGGAAGAATGCAAGCCTTCTCCCTAACTAGGGAGGTCCCTAACTATTTGGCTACAGACCAGCACTTTCCCCAACCCTTTTTGCCTGTCTGACTCATCTTGAATACTTGGTTACACAGTAGTATCAAGTAAACAAGAAGAGAGGTTAGTGGTATCCTAGCTAAGAACATCATCAGCCTGGTGGCATACTAATCCTCTGATCTGGGTGGTTTTGTGTTCACTCAGAAAGAAGACTACTGGAATTTGGTCTCCTTCATCCTGGGTGAGAGTTTTAATTACTCAGCCACTGCAGAACACGGGTACCAGCAGCAGCTCTTCCTCCAGCTGTGTTTTAAAATTAAAAGAGTGAGGCATTGTGAGTTCCATGGGAAAAAAAAAAGAAAGGCTGACCATAATGAATATGGGGGCTCAGCAGCATGTAAAGAAACATGCCCTCGCTGGCTTGCCAAAAGTCATACAATAGGTCAGCAGCAGAGCAGAGAACTAAATCTGACCTGCCTCCTGACCCAGTGCTCTTTCTGCTGCATCTTCTGAGCCCCCGGCATTGAAGTAAAGCTCAGCGACTCAAGATTGCACAGCTTAACATGAGTTTGCCTCGCAGAGTGCTGAACCCCTTCAGCACATTTCCTCTTGGACAAAGAAGACATACACACACTATTCCTCCCCTGCTGGTTTTATGTCTTGGTGGCATTCCCCTACTTTGAAGAAAAGGTACAAAGATGCAGAAAGACAACCTGCCCAGGCTCTGGGGAGCCTTCTCAGAGTGCATGGCTATGGTGAAATGATCAAAGCAAAACAGTTTGTGCTGCTACCACTCTTCTCTGGGTCCTTTGAAGAAAAGAAGTAACAGCTCACAAAAAAAATAATGGGTATTTACTCTTGCAGTTTACACAGCACGTGATCACTATCCAGCTTCTTTGGCTTTTGCTACAGCTGGTGACACACTTCCTACAGCTATTGGAGGGAAAAAAAGCTTATTTTCAGACATCAGCTATTTCAGTCTCTTAAGGGCTTTTCACTCTCCTTCTCACAGTTAACTGGCAAAGAATCTCTCTAAAGCACTGTCTTCCAAATTGCTGCTCATGGAGCTTGGCAGTCAAAGGAATAACATCTGATAATGTCAAAGGAATAATCTATATCACCATCACCTTCTTCTGTCTTCCCCTTCCCCCAAAAGGATAAATCAAACTAACCATCACCTACTTAAAGATTTTCCCTCTCTTTTGTTACCCCTCTCTAATGTCTACTTAAAACTGTGGCTCAGAACATTTCTCAGTGTATGGCAGATAACACACTGATAAGACAGTAGGACAGTCTTAAATGCCAGAAAATTTGGAATGACTCATCTTCATGAAAGCAAGCCATGTGAGTCACTGCCATGATGACTCAGAAGCTGGAGGAGAAGGCACCTTTCTGAAAGGAAGAACTGAAATTGTCCTACTTTTCCAAATATATAACTTGGAGAGGAGCTTCCCATAGGGGTAAATTTGGGGGGCAAGGAGTGAGGGGGAATTACATCATCAAAAAGTAAGGGTCAACATGTATATTAGTAGCATAAAAGAAAACCACCACTGACATTGTGAATCACCATATTTTCATTATTAGACCTCCTATTTAATAAATAACATCCGTTTTTTCTTGTTATGGCAAATCAAATTGCGTTAGGCTTTTTGTTGAAGTGCTTGATAGCCTGAACTTCATTGACCATTCAATAAATGACTTCATGAGTGACCACAGGAAAAATAAAACTCAAAAGACCTACAGTTCATTAAAGCTGTCAGCAGAAGTGGATAAATATGACACACTGAATAACAAATTGCAGTGTTTCCAGATGTAAACTTGATATGGCATTTATCCATCATGCTTCACTTGATGGCAGCAGCAATATCAGATTGGATCATCTGAAACAAACAGTATGACCTTTTAAGTCTGCTTGTCATAATTTATATGTAAGCCGTAAATTATAACTCTGCCTATCAAAAATCGTGCAAAGATCAAGCACCCAAATGTGATGGCAGAAGTCATGCAAATTTCCCTGAGAAAATGTGGTCATCTATGGACCACATGGGCTCCAGGCTATGTGAACCACAAGGCAAAACAGTCTTTGTAGACATTACAAGGCTTTTTTTTTTTTTCAGGGTCTTACACAGAGCTACAAGAGAGAAAATCCATTAAATAGAAAAATTCAGCTACTACAGAGACAGGTAAGCTAGAAAACTCCATCTGGTTATCTGGTCTGAGCCATCAAATTTCAGCTAACCTATCCACCCAGTGCTGAAGCAGGTGCCTCAAAATGGTCTCTCATATCCCAGACCTCACTGCCAGCTTGGTGCTAAAGCTGAGGGCACACTGAACAGCATCGCACAGTTCATCATCCATCTTGTTGCCTGATTAATGGGCTTCCCTCCCTCAGGCTTTTTATCTGTCTTTTTTGTCTGCCTTGTGTGTCCTTAAACTCTTTAGCTAGTCTCTTCTGTGATCTCACCTTCCAAATTTTCAGTTTCCTTTTCTAAACTCTGTGAAGACAGTTTGGGTTTTTCTTCTTTTCCAATGTTGCCAACAGGATCTGCACTACTGTTGAGTAAAATGTCCTTTGAATGCTTCCAGTGTTAAAATCACTTTATTCTTCCAGTTTCACCCCTTGCCACCAGACTGGCTGTAGAAATCTGATTTTTCTTTCTTCAAGGCTGTAGAAATCTGATATTTCTTTCTTCAAATTGGCCATCCTACACCTGCAGCTGTTCTGGCCACATTCTTTTACACTCTTGCATGGACTTAAGGCTAATCAAGGGCAGTCTCTAAATACCTTCTCTTCAACCTGCTTCACATTCCCTTGAATTGATTTTGATATTTAATTTTAGATGAGAAGACCAGAAACATGCAAATGAACTCCTGAGGGCCCTTTCAATCTGAGCTGCTCTCCGAGTCTCTTGGGTTCATAGCCACTGTGCCTTAAAAGAAAAGCAGCAGTTTCTTCCCAACCAGAACCTAGCTATTTGTCTGAGAAGGCATCACCATTTCAAGACAGTTTACAGTGCATACCTACCACCTAGGCAGTCACACAAAGACCTGCTTTAAAAGGCTGTGAGTGTTCAGATACTTCATAAGGAGAAGCACATAAGCATGCAAAGCAGACAGGTTTCGCAGATGTTCCTGAAAAATTTACCTGTTATTGAGTATTGAGCCAGACAGCCAGCATGACTGGCTCTAGCTCTTGAGGATATTGCTGCCCTGGGTGTTTATTCTGCCCCAGCCACAGTTGAATTACTCAGTTCTCACTCTGGCCTTACCATCAGCAGCTGGTAAAGGTGGGTTTGCATTAAAGCGCAGGATGGAAAACCGATGTCTATAATCCCTTGTCAGCACCCTGTCACAGAGGTGCAGGCCTCCGACAGCAGTGATATGTAGAGGGCTGGGGCAGCAGTGTTTCAATCTACCACACATAGGTTTGCCAGCAAATATCTATTATAGTCTGGAATTTCTCTGGATTTCAATTCAGGTAATTGTTTGTTTTCTTATAAGAGACTATGGATGCAAGGAGAGCAATGCTTTCCTCCCACATTTCTATTATTACCTCAAAGGTACGTATAGATCTTGCCAAAAGTTCCCCAGCAGCCAGCTCTTGTACACGTTCTGATTTCAGGATGCCTCAGCTCGATTCACCTGAAAAGGCCTAGTTACCAAACGCACCAAGTGCCAGCTCTCTCCAGAAGCAGGCTGTGTATATTTGAGTAAGTAGACTGCTATTGCTAGCACAGGAAAGAGTGACTTTTTACAAGGGCATCTAGTGACAGGACAAGGGGAAATGGCTTTAAGCTGACAGAAGAGAGATTTAGATTAGATAGGAGGAAAAAATTCTTCACTGTGCAGGTTTTGAGGCACTGGCACAGGTTGCTCAGAGAGGCTGTGGCTGCCCCAGCCCTGCCTGTGTTCAAGACCAGGCTGGAGAGGGCTTTGAGCAACCTGGTCTAGTGAAAAGTATCCTTATCTACGGCAGGGGGTTTGGAACTAGATGATGATCTTTAAGGTCCCTTCGAACCCAAATCATAACATGATTCCATGATTGTATTCAGGAGGCTGAGCTCCCTGGTCCCTCTGCACAGCCAAAACACTTGATCTGTCTCCCAGACTTTTCCTCTTCATCAGGCTAGATACATGGCAGGCATGAATCAGCAAAATTCCCACTGGCTAATAGAAATTTTAATACCATCTTCTGGCAGGTTCTCTACCTCAGCTGTCATAGACATATTGCCCTTCAGTTTTCTATAGCTTTCAGTCACCTCTTAAAAACTAACTTGAGGGCACACCACAGAGTACTCATTTTGAAGCAGCAAGTAAAGACAACTTAGAAGAAAAACCATGAAATACAAGTGAAACCAAGCCAGAATGACTTGCTAATCTCTGTGTATATATGTGATTATATGATATTGCTAGTTTTGCCGAGGCACACTAAGAGAGTCAGTGGTTTTGGGGCTGCCTTCAGAAAGAGGAGTAAACAAATTCCTCTGACACAATTGTGTTTGTGTTTATAAAAGTCTGATTTCCCTGAGCACAGAAGCAATCAAACAGCAGAAGGCAGTGGGTGTGTTGGTGCTGCAGAATGCAGTGCACCTTCGAGAGATCCCATCTTCAACCAGGCTGGCCCAAATTGCTGCCACAGGAGCTCACAGCTCCCATTTGGGCCAGCACATCCATTCAGGCTTGCAGGTTAACTGCTTAATGCTTTCAATGTCATCTTTCTTTGGTCCCTGGCTCCCTGGCTGTAGCACTAAAAGTCAAGGAAAACTTGATGGGAGCAAGCTGAAGCAAACTGCAGTGGCGGTATTCTCAGCCAGTGTGCAAGCCCTGTGGAGCTGCTCGGAGAGAGTGTTAGTAGTGGCAGTCAGAAAGCTGCCACCCGTTGCACTCTGTAGAGCAACCAGCAGTGCACTCAGCACTGAAGCTTAGGATGCTCCAAGAAAGCACTAAAGTTTCCTGAGCCAGAGCGACTATTCCCTAAACTGAGTGACCTTATATTTAAGCATTTCCCGTGCCACTGCATGTCTTGCTGCTTTTACTTTTCCTACCCATCCAGAATAACTTACATGAGACTTCAGGAGCTATTGCAAGGTAAGACTGGATGTGGGAACAATGCACTCACTGTACCTTAGAAAACATATTTACACTTTAGTCAAATACATGCATATCCTTAAGAAATACCGATAAAAGGAACTTCAGTGGCTCTAGGAGCTAAAATCTGGATTAGCCTCAGGCTTGTCCATACTCTTGGCTCAGTCTCTGAGCTCCCCTGTCTCCCAGTGCCCAGTGCCCTTTTGTTCTTTCCTTAGCTGCTGTCATTCCCTCTGGAAAAAATCACTCAGAGATGCTGCGTGTACAGCAGGAACATTTATTACGCCCTGCACCACATCCCACCTTTACAAGCTGCTTCTGCAAGCGATTGATAAGATCCTGAATTACATCAACAACAGAAATTAGCATTGCTGCACAGCAGTGTTAATGCCTCTATTAATTCACGACCTCCATGAAAGCAAGGCCAAAATTCACAGTCATCACTTACAGGAGATTCCAGGCACAGCCCAAATCAGACAATCAGCAAACCATATGTCTAATGATAAGATATTGATACTATTTGACATCGAAATTACTTCAGAACTTCACCTCACAAAGGCTATATATTTTAATTATGAAGTTATTTATAGCCTTGATAAGAGGATAAAACTAAGTCCCTTCTGCCTATCCCTGGTTGCTGAGCACAGGGATGTTAAAGATCCTCCTTGCATTCAGGGATCAGGATAACCCATCTTACTTCTTCAAAATAACACTGCCCTCAAAACTAAGTTTGCAAGTGTTGACTTTTTTGGTATTTATTTGTATTCAAACATGATGACATTAGAGGTAACTACCTACACCTTAAGGTACTAGAGCAGCATAATGTTAAATTGTCAATAAAAGTAAATTGTTCTGTTTTCACTGGTTATGAACACATCTCAGAATACCACAGTTAATACAACAGCTGTACACATAACATACATAATTATAAACATCTGTTCCGATTTAAAGAAAATAAAAAGTAATACTTCTCTTAAAATGCTGTTTACTACAAAAATAAACATGCAGAAGTAGATTCTATTGCACTTTTTCTTGTGTTTGCAGACAGCTGAAAAATAATGGGGAGTTATACAGATAAAGAAGCAACATATATGAATTTACCTCTTGTCATCTTAGACATAGGGCTGCAGTGCAACTGGAAGGATAATAGAATCATAGACTAGTTAGGGTTGGAAAGGACCTTAAGATCATCTAGTTCCAACCCCCCTGCCATGGGCAGGGACACCTCACACTAAACCATATCACCCAAGGCTTCCTCCAACCTGGCCTTGAACATGGAAAACAACAGTACTTTAAACTCAGAATTATCTCCCCAAAACCACTTGTACAGTCTATCAATTCTGACAGCATTTTGCTGCACTTAAAATGGTCCCACATTTTTTAGTGGCTGGAATTATAGCATGATACTAATTTTTAATCTGTTTTTTTCAGAAAGGGGGTGACAGGACAGGACATAAGGAAGGAAAAACAAAATTCCTCCAAATTACTTCCTATTGCAAAGCATTCTTGAGTTCAGTGTCCAGAAACTGTAACTGCTTGCTCCAAACAGTTACCAAACAGGCAGTTAAGAAGTAGGGAAAAAACACAAATTACACATGCAGCTGACAGAATAATCCTGCTAGAGCCAGAAATCATAGGTGTAACTTTCAAAATCCAGCCTTACTAAGCCTTCCTGAATTAATAAAGAGATAACCTAGATATTTTCCTATCTTTTCCTTTTCCACAATTCCCAGTTCAAAATATTGGTTGGTTGTGCAATCTTAAATTCCCACTTGCTCTGCGAGAACTAACGCCTTCCTCTCTAGCCAACATTTTTTACAAATAGATCTTCAAGAAATACCCTGCGCAACAAGCAGAAGTTCCAGAACATTTGGATGGGACTGCTCAAATAAACATTAAGGACATCTGTTCTGAAAACTAAACTGATCTTTGTGGTTTTGTATGAGTAATACGCTAAAAACGGATCATAAGTGGCCAAATTCTGTTCTCAATCAAACTTAAACTTCAATGATTTGAACACTACCACCCTAATTATCTCAGCTGATATGCACCACTTCTGCCCATTGGCAAAGAAGCTACAATGTTCGCAATATTTCAGGATGAGGTGCTTTTCACAGCACCTCGTCCTGAAATTCTCTCCTTTCATTATCATCGTTGAGATTCTCTCCTTTCATTGTCTCTCCACTGATAATTTTATCCTTCCTAGTCCTTGATCTACTATAATTTAGTCATTTCATTTCACTTTGCACTTTTCTTCAAGTTGAGAATTACAATTTGAAAAAAGTGCAGAAGAAAGGCAGAAATGGAGAATGGCTAGCATTAGCATACATTTAATCCACTCAAATCACACCTCTGTTCAGTCCAACAGCAGACTATGAGCTAGTAACAGCCATGAGTAACTCAGGGGGATAGATTACCAAAGGAACTAAGGAATTTCCCATTGATTAGAGTCTTTAATTTCACATTGTGGTTTGTCTCAAAGAAATGCCTGAGATCAGCTGCAATTTATCAGACTTGACAGCTTTTACTTACACCCTAGAAAGATGAATTTCCTCAACAGCAGGAATTACTGAGTGACATTTTGTGCTTTGATTTATGCAGGTGATCAGACCAGTTATTGGTATCTTCTCCATACGGCCTTGAAATTGGCGAGTCACAGCCGAGACTATGATACCTGATTTTGAGTCACCTAGACTTTCCAAATAAGTATTTATTTTATAGGCTAGTCTTTGCCTCAAACAATTGTAAGGTGAAACAATTTCTCAAGTAATCAGGTTCTGGCTCGTTCCAATTCTTCGTATTCTTGGATAGGAATGTGTTTCTTAGCTTTGGTTTAATCCAAGTTCAAAATTAAGAAACTTCATGTATGCACAAACCATAGCCTGGAGGAAAGCAATAATCAGTTTTAGGTTGTAGGTGGGAAAGAAAACACAACCCACCAATATTTTCTTTCAATACCATCAATACATCATTTCTGATCACTGCTAACTTTCAGTTATTTTGAGATAGAGAAAGACAAAGTGATTTTGTAATCTTTACTGTATTCTTTGTATCTTTGAAAAATTAAAAGAATAAAAACTACTCTAGTGCAAGATTCAGTGAATTCAAATTTCCACAGCTCCCCACAGAAAATCATTTGAGGCCAGGAAAGTTAATATCTCACAGCAGCAGAATATCCCATCAGCAGCAGAACAACTCTTGCACTAATGGAACACAGGAATTCTCAATTACCAAATGGTAGAAAGCATTCTATGCAATTCCTGGCAAAAGGCACAATATCAAACATATTAAATCACAATTACATTTTATAACATTTTTACTTTCCCCCTCATTTCAATTTGGATGTGATATTAGCAACCAATAACTCAAGAGCAGTCAGAAATAGAAATCAGATCCTTGTACTATCCAAGAAGAGCTTAAAATAAGGAAAACTATTTCAAAGGCTATGAAGCACTAACCTTCTCCTTTAACATTTTTTTAAAGTATTATATACTGAAGCCTTAAGTCATATGGGAAACGGGAGGAGGCAACATTAGAAGTAGGTATCAAAAGATTACATCCCACAATTCACAGTAAATAATTACTTTGGCAAAGACAGAAATAATACAAGGTTACATAAGAATTTCAAACATTATTTGTACCCTGCAATCTCTTCCAAGAGCAGTACCATACCCTGCAATCGTCTACAATGTATTTCCCTGTCTCATTGCTTCTACACTGCAGTAACCAGTGCATCAGCAACAAAAAAATATAATTATGGCTGAATTTGATAAGGGGAAGTCCACAGGGACCAAAATCAGCCCTTCAGTGAATATCATACTCCAGTGGCAGCAAAGGGGATAAATATGAGGCTCTGCTTGGGCATGATGCAGAAGAAACTGAAGTCAGTGGAGTCAAATAAAATTTTCCTACTTTGTCTCACCCTAAAGGATTCTCAAAATTGACAAAAAATAGATTAGAAACTTTTTAAAATTTCATAGAAACAATACGGAAGTTGTAGCGAACTCCCAGTGATAACCACTACACCACATTTGAAGTCTCTAGTGTTTTTTAAATAAAATTTAAAAGGACAATTTTTTACTTTATGCCTCGACTTTACAGTCTCATTTTGCTCCATAAGTAGTCTAGAATGATATTCTGACTTTTCTAGAGCTACTGTCCAATGCAAGCTACTGTGAAAAACCATGTTCAAGTCTCCTTTCAAAAACAATGCAAACCCAGCATCACAGGAGAACTCAGAGGACCTCTCCATAGCAGGGAAAGGATTTGTCATCACTTTTACATTGCTGTAAAGACCAAAGGTCATCTCTCTTCACCATTTTCATCAAAAGAAACCACTTGAAATGACTGTGGGATGTTGCCAGCTGAGAATATGGATATCAAGCACTGAGACTTTTAGCTGTGTTATTATGACAGCTCAGCAAGGTCTCAAACACCTTGATATTACATGCACTAAAATAATATAGAATACACCTGCCAACAGGCAAAGTTGCTTTATACTGAAAAAGGTCTATGCTAATTGCACAAACCTATAGAGGAGTTAAGCACTAGTAACAGTGATCCCAGCAGTATGGACAACATTGAACAAGCAGGTGGAACTAACAAAGCTAACAATAGGACACTTTAAATTGATACATTTATGGGTTTAACTGAAAATAACTGTATCTGGAATCATGGTACATATTACTTGCATACCATAATAATTTGAAACAGCTGGAAACTTGTGTATTTTAGGTGCACACAAAACACAAAGTAATGAAAGAGTAAATTTGGCACCTTTTTTCCATGTGCACAATGAAATGCATGCAGTGTATGAAAACCATTGTTAAAAAAACTGTAGCAAATGCATTATATGATATAGTGGGATGTTTATTTGGTAAAGGGGGAGCTATAAGTCAAGTAGAATGGCTAAACTGAACCAGTGTGGGCTACTTGAGGTGCTGTGAGTGGTAATTCTGCTATTAAATCACATTCATAGCTTAACAGTGATGAAACTGTAAAGGCTTGAAGAGTAGAAGCTTATACCTTGACATGGAAAGCTATACTGTCCTGAGCTACTGCTCAGCTCCAGAAAGATGCTGTGTGTAGCGAGTGTTGCAAGCAAGTTAGTAAGGCCCCTTGCTGGCAAAACTTACCAGCTCAGGATAGCCAGCTCAACAAATATGCAAGGAATAAACAAGAAACCATCATCCCACTTGTTCACCCTGGAAAAACAAGGGCTGCATGAAAGATCCTGTATCACCTGTGGCACAACCTCAGACTGAGCATCTAGGGGGGCCAGGCATGTATTAGGAGCCACTCCCTGCTTGAGGGACACAACAAGTTGTCTGTAGCAGAACTCAAGAATCTATCCACAACCAAAAGGTAATCATATGGAAAGATGACTTTATACTAGGAGCTGTAGCATAGATACCCAATTTTAGCACAGGTCTTTACAATTATTCAGCTTCTAGGAGATCACTGTACAGTTGTGTGTGTTCTGTTCAAAATGATGCTTGTAAAAGGATCTCTTGGAAAAAAAATAAATCCATAGGTTTATGACTCAGTAATGTATGGTGATAGGCAGAGAGCAAGGGGAGACTTCAGGAAGATAAGAGAGAAATCACTACCGTTTTTAACCCTTCCCATTCTCCACTAAGGTGCAAAGCAGCCACTACATGGTGCCAGCAACCACCCCGGCACTTTCAGTTCCATACAGCTAAAGACCTCAGCTGACTTTTCTGTCACGAGCATCCTTTGAAAAAAGCCATCAAGAGCATAGGACAGGACATTAAATCAGACCAAAGGTGCAAAGGCACCTAGCATCCAATCTGGTACTTTTCACTAATAGCAAATGTAGTGAAGCCCATAAGGACTGGAATAATATACAGTGATGCTTCTCTACAACACTCTCCCAACTTCCAGCTCAGGGATAAGAGATGGTACACCACTGGATTTTATAATCCCCATTTGATTTTGCTTCCACGTGTCCAGGCATTCTTTGAACATGTGAACTGTTATCTTCCACAATGCTCTCTGTCAAGGAAATTCAGTGCTGAATTATTCAGTGCACAAGGGAATCCTTGCTTCTTTTTATCACCTGCTCCATCTATTTGGTATCTTCCTTCCCAGAGTACCAGTTATTGAAAGAGAAAGTATCTCTGGTACCTAAGTCACCACTTGGGGGGAAAGAAAAAAATTGGGACAGATCTTGACCTCCTTGTACACAGTAACAGACCAATGCTGGAAGAGAAGGTTAATACAGGATGGTGTTCTCCAAGCACTGCGAGAAACCAGAGCCACCTTCTCCAGGAGAGAGCTGTATCCCAAAAGGCTACGCCAAACCATTAAAGCTGGCAGTTGTTAACTGTGGTCAGTAGGAGAGATTGAAGAGCTCTACCCCAAGCTCTTGTGAGGAAGTCAACTCATTGCCACAAGTATTATAGCCAGTGAGGAACCAGAATTGTTTCTGGGTCTGCCAGCCTGTTTGGCAAGGATGGGAGACAGCGCTGAATACACTAACAGACTAATCAATAAAATTACATCCAAAGGAGTTACGTGCATGCTCCAGTGTGTATTTATATCCAGTCATTTAAGAAGATTTTAATGTAAATGTTGAAATACTTCTGACTGAAACAGGAATGTGCAGCACAGTTTCCGCAGAAAGCTCCTTATAACTGCATTTCTCATCTGAAAAACAGGCAATGAAACATGCTAGGGCAAATAACCAAAGATTTCAGAAAGTTATCTAACATAGAGCTAGTCTCCATGAAGGGAGCTAAAAGTAATGAGGAAATAATCACCCTACAACAAGAAGCAAAATTGCACAGGTTTCATCAGCACAGGCTTCCAACAGTCATGTAACGTCATAGAATCCTGGGAGACAGAGAGCAGACCTTGCTTAAAAGTAACCCTTGCTACGAATACACAATAAGCAGAGCTGATCTGCACCAGAGAGCCTACAAAAGGCACAGTCTTGTCTGATGGAACTGGTAACAGACAGCACACTTCGGGTTCAGAGGCAGATGGCAGCTATCACATGCCTTCCAACTCCCATACCAACACAGGGTACAGTCTGGCTGCACTTCTTAACACACTCATGCACTAAATCCCCAGTAGACATCTAGACCATACTGTACAGAACTATTTTTAAGAACCTCTGAATTTAAGAGATACCTGCCTTAAACAGAAAGCTCCACCTTGATTCTGCTACACATGTTCTAAGTTTCAATGTTTTTGCATTTTTCCGGTTCATTATTTGGGGAAAGTAAAAAAGGCCTTTTCTGTTCATCCTTCTTTGAACAACTGTTTCTCCAAAATAAAACTCAAATCTTCAACTGCTATGTATACATATACACACACACACAACCTTTTCATATCCACTATCGATTTAATGAAAAATCAGGATATTTTCACTAACACAAGCAAGAGCATGGATATATTTGCTAAGGAATCCAAGATGTCTCCTTTTCCTCTTGCACACCATCTCACTTGGATACTAATTTATTGTGCACATTACACTATGTGCTTCATCAACACGAAATTCAATTTAACGCTTAAATAAGAAATAAAAATAACCAGACATTTATAACTACAACAACTTGAGGGTTTTCATTATGATTTTTTTCCCCATTTGATTTAGTTCCAATTACTGTTTACTGTTTTAGTAGCTGATTGAATTTGGGAATGATGCTTGCTGAAAAAATTGTACATTCTGCTTTTCAAACATTATCCAGTGGGTTCTGCTGGTGTTTACCATACCAGACGTGCGTATTCCAAAATGTGCTTTCATTGACTTCTTTTTAAACTAGAAAGATTATTCTCTGAAAAATGTATTCAAAAAACAGTGCTAAAGTACTAGCCTTCATATTCTAAGTCCTTTCAAACATTAAAGACAAACAAGGGCTTGGGGGTGGAAAGGCGCTTCCAATCCAAACCATTTAATGATTCTATGATTCCATTCCATATACTCAGCGCTGTCACTGTGCAGTGAGCTACAATGCAAGGGTCAAAGTGGAAGCCAGTGCCAACCAGCCACCACCAGCACCTGATGCTACCCACCACTCCAGACAATGCTTTCAAGAAGGCAAGAGGAGGAGGCTACAGACTTTTTAATCTTAGTTCTCATGCATTACCATGGTCTGCTACTTGGATAAGGATGCTAAGATGTGCCCTAAAATTAGAAACACTTAATAGCTCACATGATATTTTCAAGATTAAAGTGGACTGTGGCATAGGTACTCTAAGAGAAAAACAACTACCACAGAGATAGACATTGCCTCTCTACACTGCAGCCATCATTCTCTACAGCAAGATGAAGTGCATTGATATATACCCCAAATAAAACCACAGTCAAGGAAACCGCTGCCAATTGCAGGCGAACCTCTACAGTTCCTGGCCTCCATAAACACAGCCAACACCTCATGGAAGCCAAGTGGTCAGCACAGGTTCCTGGTGTCTTCTTAGGCAAGAGAAAAACTACTTTTTTGCCTGCAAAATGTGCTATAGTAAGCAGGGACAAGGAGCTAAGACATTTCACCCCAGTTAAATCAGCAGTTAAGCCTGATCAGCCTTGTGGGATTTTGTGTGCATTGGCTCTGATGGAAAAATCAGACATCGATCTTAAATATTACGTTAGTGGCTTTGCTGTTTTCAAGATACCAGCATATCAATTCTAGGAAGACTCCTGCAGAAGATCAGAAACAAAACTTCACAATATTAAAGTGCTTTCATTTGTTCTACAGAATTACCTTTATTCTGTTATGTTAGTGACAGCCTAAGTAGATCATAATTTTGCTTAAGTTTTGAAATATGCCTATCAAAATCCATTACCACAGCAGCAGCCTTTCCTACTCAAAGCCATTAGCCAGCAGGAAATAACAAAACTGTTCAGACACAAGCAAGGAAAAAAAAAGAGCAAAAATTAGAAATGTGCTAAGACAAGAACAGGCTAAAAATATCAGTGAGCAAGTTTCCAGATATAACTGAAATACAGTCATAGAAAACACATCCAGCTCCCAACAAATGCTGATGCTTGCTGTACATGGGCAATGGTCACTAACTTGAAGCAAAATGTTACACTATATAAGAACAGAGTAAACTCTCAGAACTTGGTTGAAGAAGCTAAGAATACCTTTGAAGATCACAGATCTACCTTTTCTGTGCTAACAGAAGAAGATGTGCTTCTCTCAGGCCATCAGTCACATGAACATGAAAACCTGTCCTAGCTGTGCAGACTGAAAAGGATACACCATTTTTCATTAAGTCTTCACTTATAATTTTTCACAGGTTTTATTTTGAGCCACTAAGCCTGTCCTTCGGTAATAGCTAACTATATCACAGAGAGGGCAGCATTTTGCTCTTTTATTTGACAACAGTAGCTCAGGGCTGAAGCAGATCAGCATCTTCAGGGTAACAGAGATCCAGCTACTTTATTTGGAGCATATTGGGCCAAGACACCTAAAAAGTTGCTGTAAAAGATGTAGTCCTAACCCCCCCATGAATCATTCCTGCTGCTGACCACTTATAATCCCTGCACTCCAAAACACTGACTGAAGAACACAGGCACTGCATAGCAGTGAGTATGGGTATATCTCACACCAAATCAGTGGGTTGTGATAAAGGCTACAAAGCAGACAAAGGACCAAGAGAGCTCAGCCTTGCTGTGATTCTGCAACTCTTTAATTGGTCATTCATTTGGCTGGACCTTACCAATTTGTAGGCCTTCAGAAGTTAAGTGCTGCCAATTTTAAAAGGTCACAGAACATGTGATAATCACTTTTATCAAAAAGATTTATAATGAACAGTAATATTTTAGAGGAAATTCAAGCCTTCAATGAATAACCTCAGGAATTTGCAATAGGAATACAAAGTCATTTCTTCTGTTTCAAATACATGTGTTTTTTCTGTTTTAAATTTTGGCACGTTTTTCCCCCTATATTCTGTATAACTATTTAGCTCGTAAGACCTGCTCTCTGCCAGGTTCCACAACCCTACAAAGTCATCGGTTTTCACAGCCAAGGCTCAGAAACAGCTCCATTCTTATAGCTGCAGCTAGGGGGTGAGGGAAGTTTGTAGAAAGAAGATCTCATCCTGAGAAAACACCAGGACAAAAATATCATTACTATTTCTATTAGGATGTCAGTATCAAGACATTCTGTTTTCAGAACTGTCCCAGCCAGACAAGGATCTCTAGACATACTATGTAGTTACTACAAACCTGAAGCTACATATGTACCCCAGCACCAATCTCCTGCTGACAACCTACCACTGAAACTACAAAGGAAAAGGGTGTATGTCCAATCAGCAACATTGCCCTTCTGCTACAGAAGCATCTGCAAAAAACTTCTCATTTACATGAGCAGAACAAAATTTCACCCAAAGTAATTATGCAAAATACTTCAGTTCTGGATACCTAAACACACTAACTCTTCGTTGCAAGAAATCCAGGGCAAACAGTCTGGGTGGGGTTAATGGAGTCTTCTGACACTTAAACTAAAACCAGGCTTGGGCAGATAACTCCAATAATATGTCAAAGATACCTAATTTGAATTGATAAACTCAGTCACCTTCACCTAGTACCAAATGCATAAGTAGCTACTATAAAGTAGACCAGAGAGATTTTGGTCCTTTTTATCTTACAGGAAACTCCTACTGATGTCCTATGAAATGGAGAGCCAAACTTGGAAAACTATGGTTTAAAAGGAAGGCATAATCAAGAACAAATACTACTAAAATTACATAGAAAAACAGGTATGTCACAGCCAGTTATGAAGGTTCAAAGAACATGAAATTTAACATAGCTGTACTTGAAATCATATAACTGAAGAAGCAAGATTCTAAGGTAGATGATGACAGTGTTAGGGAAAACAGTTACACAGAACATGACTGAAGCTTAGATCTTCATAAAAGAGTCTGATAACCACTGAACTTGAAATCAGGGAAAGGAAACTTACAGACTTCTGAAGGATTAGAAGTTAGTAACTAGCAATTAAAATTCATCACCAATTACTACTGACTGATAAAACAGCAGAGTTGATCCTGGCATATATAATCAGGAGTGAATGGTGCAAGAGTAAGCAGATCATACTAATACACTATGGCATCCATGAGGTCATAACGAAAAGACAGTAGCCTGTCATAAAGACAAGACAGTCGTTATGTTCAAATTTCAGAAAAGATATGGACAAACAAATGTCAGGAACAGCTACAGGAATAAGTCAAAGGTCAGAAATATACACGGTGATAATCTAATTCATTAAAAATAATAATAACTTCATTTCATAAATAGTTCTCTGCCAGACAGACTTCTAGTACCGGTTGCCTCTTTATACAACAAAATGACCTGGCTCATTCCAATTCTTAAAAATTGAAGTTACATAACTTCAAAATAGATTACATGACATCAAACACTAGCACAGTGACTCTGAATAACACACCAAAGATTACAGCATCCAGTTCAAACTGAAGTAAGGATGTTTGGAAAGTTTCAAGAAAAACTGACACTTAAGCATGCTAGACTGTTAAATACTGCCTCCAAAGGATGTTAATTAATATTATTTAGTATTATGCCATCTACTCTTTCCAGTGGTACGTTTTAAATGCGCAGGATGTAATAGATGTATTAGCAATAGGCCAACCAAAAAAAATAATTATGGTTGGTTCCAGTAACCCACCCACTTAGGAAGGCATCCTTGGTAAATACTGAAGCATCACAGGCCTGCAAGCGCAGTTCACTTCACATTTAAAAATCTTTTTATCAGTTACATATATAAAAACACACTGTGTGCATGTATTTCACATTTCAAATTCTCCAGATGTCCTGGGTTCAGCAGCAGCAATAATTTTTTTCTCCTTCTTAGTAGCTGGTGCAGCACTGTGTTTTTGACTTTCGGCCTGGGAGCAGTGCTGATAACACCAATGGTTTTAGTTACTGTTCAAATGTTTAGCCTGACCAAGGATTTTGAGTCTCATGCTCTGCCAGGGAGGAGAGGAAGCCAGGAGGAAGCAGAGACAGGACACCTGACCCAAACTAGCCAAAGAGGTATTCCATACCACAGCACATCATGCCCAGGATGCAACTGAAAGTTACCCTGAAGGGCTAGGTCACTGCTTGGTTGCGCTAGGTATCGATGGGTGGTATTGTATTCTCTTCCCTTGTTATTCCCCTTATCATTCTTATTATTGGTGGTAGCAGTAGTGGTTTTGTGTGGTACCTTAGTTGCTGGCCTGTTCTTATCTCAACCCATGGGACTTACATTCTTTCAATTCTCCTCTCCATCCTTTTGGGAAGGGGGGGGAAAGAAAGGGGGGGAGTGAGCAAGAGGGCTGCATCACTACTTACGGCCTGGGCTTAAACCACAAAACAAGAGCAGAAAAAAAATTAGTAAAAATATCAATATGTACTAAATTCTGAAAATCACTTCCTATTTCACTAAAGGCTACTTCCAGTTCACAGTTTGAGTAAAGATACCATTCAATTTGTTTTGTTTATTTCCCAAAAAAAAACTCTTCAGCCACTCAGAAGCAAAAGTAAACATTCCAGTCACCTAAAAGACTGAAAGAGAACATAATATTTTAATATAATACCAGGAAAAATATGAAACAGTGAAGTCAGGAGATGACACCATCTCTGAATGCAGCAATGGTGAAGCACATTCTGGGATGTGTGCCCATTCCTGGCATGTATGTTTTGTGAAGGACCAGTGGTACACTGGAGTAAATTCAGAAAGAGATCCATAAAACTGAACTGAGCACCAAAAAATGGGCTTTACTGGAAGACATCCTCATGATAAAAAAAAATGAGTGGTTCAGATTGAAACACATTTTCACAAAGAAAGAAAATTTGAGTACCAACCAAGTATCTATACTGGAAGAACTAACAGAAAAGGAGATCTTTAGATACAAGGCCTGATGAGATTGATATTTAAATGTTATCTATGGATTTGCATATGACATTTATGATGAAAAACAAACCAAAGTTAGAAAAACACAAATATGGAATAAGAGACTTATTTATCATGCCACCAAGCAGACTATTGAAATGTAAAAAAAAAAAAAAAAGGGCATCTCCCTCTCCAAGTCATTGCCTTGTGGCCTGCTGATTTCATGGAGGAATTTGTAGGTAACTTGGTAACCTGTGCTGCACAAGGTCTTGGTTTTTTTGATATCTTTTCTCAGGAAATTACTGCACAGAATTGTTTCACAAATGATGTAACAAAGAAATCCTGGAATACTCTCTGAGTAATAATGTCAGACAAGAATGTTTCTAGTCTAGATTTTTAACTCTGTCAGTTAGGACTGCAGTTGCCTTTGATTTTTGATTGCTTGACCTTGAAATAATCACAGTCTTGGCATTCTGCAAAGGTAGAAGACTGGAAGAGCAGCTGCAGTTTATTACAATGATAATACAGTGAGAACAACCACAAAGACTTTCCTGAAAGCAAGAGAAAAACTATCAGAAATAAAAGTAACAGCAGACTGATGGAATATGGTTATTCCTTCTGCAAAAATGGGTAACAGAATCCCTTAGCTTTTTTTGAGTTAAAAACATAACTCCACTTTTAATACGCATAGCAGGTTGGGCTAGCTGGGACGAGGGTGCAGCAAGAATAATTTCTCCTAAGAAATAAAAAGGTTAGGATTATTCAGCATTGCTATCGATTAAAAAATATATTTTAGATGCCAAAAAGACAGCATAAAACTATGTATTTTTCTTGCTCTTATGAAGCCTTTATGAAAAATGTGTCTTCACCCAAAAGGCAAACCAACTGATCTTAAGCAAAACAAGCTGTGGATGCAGAGTGTGATGGCTCTGATCTGTGTTAACCACCCAGTAAAACATTCCTCTTTCCCTTCTAAGCAACCAATCCCTTGCAGTCAGCTAGTATCAAACCCTGCAAAAATGACTGTCCAGACCAAAATGTTTCTTTATTACAAGAATCCTGCAGACTAAAGGTGGAAGGGCAAAGGAAAAAATGCCTGAAAATAACCTTTAATAATTTCTGATTAAATAAAAATTGATGTTTTAAAATCACTTTATAGTGGGTGACAAAGAAATGAGGATTCCTAAATTCTGTGACTCTTACATTAAATAGCACTTTTTTCTAACATCACTATACCCAGTAGAGCTGTCTATGGATTGAGGTGTAACTGAAGTAGAGAAGAGTAATAAGCATCTTTTTCAGAGAATGCAATGGGAATGGTCCCATATTCCATTAAATTTATATTCATCGTGCCTCTAACAACAGAGCTGTGATACAATTTCCACATCATTTCTTCTTTCTATTGACATAAAAAGACTTCCCTATTTCTACTAAACACTGGTAGGGACCTGTACAGTGGTACACATCAACACTGAAATTCCAGCATTTCTTTCTGGTCTATTTAAACTAATAATCAGTTCTAGTGCTGTGTCAGTGCTGACAAGGTAAAAAATGTGAATTTTATTCAGTAGGGAAATTACAGTTTTTGCAAGAGAACTGAGAGTAAAGAGCTTCTCAGTAGAAAAAAAAAAAAAACAAAAATGAGATCCACAGGGCTTAACTCATCTGCTTGTTTTCCCCAACCTCTGTTGCTGTCCCTCACCATCATGAAACAAACTCCAAACACATGAGGTTTCCTTTGCCTGGGGAGTCTCACCAAGCTCACTAAGTGATGCATAAGCACTCTTACCATTCTTTGCATGCCTTTCTCAGTCCCCAAATAAAAATGGCTTGCTTTGTGTCTGTCAGACCAGAGAGGATTCTAGTATTCAATTGCTTGGACAAATGCTGACACATCCCTTTGACTACCACAGACAAGATTGCCATCCATTGTGGCATTTTTCTCAGCTTTTTTTTCTCCTTATATAGTTCATACTTTTTTCACATTACTTACGAGGTATGGTGCCCTTGAAGTATTTATGCAGCACTTGGGAAATAATATTTTCAGCATGAAGAGGAAACTACTCAGCTACTTGTACTTAACCAGGCAACAAACACACATGTTGGCATAATCTGCCCCAAACTGCATTATCTATCTTTCTTCGCTACTGCTGCCTGGGATAAGTAGACGGAAGTTGTCTTATGGACCACCTTTTGTTACTTTTATCCTTATTTAAATGTCAAAACACCTTTTCCAGAAAAGACTGACACACAATGGACCTTATCAAACAATCCTTTTCACTATTACAAGCCTCCTCCCAGAGGTGTGTGAAAAAAAATCACTACAAAGAGGGGTAGCCCACACATCGAAAGACAATGGTCTTGTACCCTTTTCTGACTGAAGACAAGTTTTACAATGTACTGCTCCACTTCTTCAATCAGCTCTAGGCCAGCCTTCCTATCAGGAATGCAGTTCAGCTTGTGCTGAAAATTAAGGTTGTATTTCAGTACCATTGAGGTTTAAGTCCTATCTTGTTCCTGATGTTTTCCCACTCCAAAACCTTGAACCAATACACAAACAGATCCAAGGTCAGTCTTTATTTGAGAGCAAAAGACTCCAGATAGCCTACCTTACTGTTGGCTTCTTCATTGCTGGTTCTCTTCTGTTTGCAGCCTTATTCAGAAATGAGGCTCTCAAGCCTTCCTTCCTAGCATTGTTTTGTTGATTTGGGTTTGTTTTTTTTTTCTTTAAAACAAGGTCATGAAAGCCTAACCACCCTATAGCCACTAAAGATAACACAGGTGTTACCATTAAACTCGTGAGAAGCACAATTCCTCAATTTTCCCATTACATTCTTAGGGAAAAAATACCCAAAACCTTAGCATGCTCAGCATGTAACAGTCACAAAAGAACAGAACTTCCGAAGTCTCCAACTGCTGAGTTCTGCTTCCAAAACTGGCTTGTGTATTTACCATCATGCTTTCTGACTTTTCTTATTTTCCAGTGGGAACACACAACCTGAAAACCCTAGAATTTAGTTATAGTAATGATTCATAAATAAAAATTCCATTTTGGTACAGTCAACCACACAGGGTAAAACCCTGCAAGTCTTTTCAGAGACTACAAGTACATACTATTTTGCTTTCCTTTCATTACTGGCATTGCTACCTACTGATTAATTGACAACTCTTGTACACAAAGTGCATACGAATACTTGGCAAAAGTAAGGTCGAAGCAACATTCACAGCTGAAACATTAAAACACTGCACTGTAAACTGTTTAGACACATTATTTGCATTTAACACTCAGTGTTAGACACAATACTGAATTGCTCAAGCTATGTGTAGGCTTGGTCCTGTTATAGACCTGGACAGCAAAATAGATGGCACTTTCTTACCCAGGATTTCCCCCCTCCCCTAACTTTACCAGTAATACACACAGCTTCAGAGAAAGGTGCTCATCAAGTACCTAAAGACCAACTTACTTAGTTTCAAATGGATAAACAATTGAATTCTTAGTTCTGAATTCAATCACTGGTATCTAAATGATACATGAATATGATCAGAAAAACTTGAACCTGATTTTGTTTCATATAAAGAAGCAAAAGATTTCAAGTTGAGGTTTTTTATGGGTGAAAAGTTAAAGTGAAAACATCTGTAAAAATAGTAAATATGGAAATTAGACAGTAGC
Source organism: Melopsittacus undulatus (assembly GCF_012275295.1). Lineage (NCBI taxonomy): Eukaryota > Metazoa > Chordata > Aves > Psittaciformes > Psittaculidae > Melopsittacus > Melopsittacus undulatus. The sequence continues at coordinate 115,101,400 of NC_047527.1, forward strand.
CACAAATATAAAACAAAAAAGCAGAGAAGGAATCATTAAAAAACCTCGAAGTCATGTTCTGTGACTCTTGGGGAACTAACTACCTTTCACGTGGCAGTTGCTAGAGCAATGCCTCAGGTTGAAATTGCTAAGGAACACACGGTTTGGTGATGATTTGACAGCTTAACTCAGAAGCAGTTCCTTGGAGTCTGTGCAATCACATTCAAGTAAACCCTCTGTAAGCAAAAGGTAAAAGTAAACCTTTACTAACCTGTCAGTATTAATCTTCAATAACCTTCAAGTATTCTGTATCTTCCTGACAGGGTTAGAGTGAGACATAAAACAAGCAGCAAGATATGCTCCCTACCACACAGTATTTCAGTTGGGCTCTTTCTTAAAATATCCAGTTCTCAAATCAGTTTTTCTCATCTCATCCAGGCACGCAATTATAAAAGCAAACTCAGTTACCGACTGTAGCAGTAAAGCAGCTCTCAAGAGTGCTGTCCACTGCTAGAGTTTCTCATTTTAAAACTAAGTTCAGCCTTTTAAGTTGGGTAAACTGGACTGGACACCATGACCCTGAGCTGGCTTCTTACAAGACAGCACCAGCAACAACATTGTCAAAATTAAAAAAAAAAATAAAAATAAGATATAATAAAAATGCAGGAACAAGTGGGTCTTAGCTTCTTCATTAAATGGAAGGAAATAGATTATATACAAAATGCATGAACTGGGAGCAACAGAGATAAATAATGTATCTGTTACTTGTTTGCATAATGGAGTCATTTGATCTGCTTTGACTTTTCAAGCACAGCAAAAAAGTAATGGCTTTCCCACTTTCTTGCAAGAAGTCCTCAGCAAGTCATGTCCTCCTAAAGGCCACAAGAATGCAAATAAACTTCCAGCTGCGCTGGGGACACCTGTAAAATAGCATAGCAGATTTTGCCACTTGCACTGGTAAAATACCAACTGGTGGACATCTGCCTCATTTCATGAGAGAAGCTCAAGTACTCATGCAGGTAGCACATAAGCATCCATTTGTGCTCAGGTGGCCTGAAGACTGAATGGGGAAGTAAAAAACAAAGGCATTTCAGAAAGGTCCGTTTAAACTGATTTAGGGTCCTTTTCCCCACAAATCAACCATATTCTTGTGAACTTTTAGTACAATAGTCTCTCCACAAATTAGCATTTTACAAAGCTCTGAAAACTTCTATAATGCTTTCAAAGGCGTTAATCAATACTTTCTGAATTCAAAGGCCATATGGTAACATCCAGCCATTTGTAGGGCAAAGCTCTGCAATGGGAAGTTCAGTCCTAAACTGAAGTCAGCTGCAGCACTGTCCAATGAGGAGCATTTCTAAGCATTTCTAAGATCCACACCAGACCAGCATCTGTTGATGTTACATGTAGTAGCTGTACTTGTGCAGGTACCTGTTGCATTGCCAACTCCTATGGTCTTATGGTAACTTCTACACAATTGCAAACTTCAGGTCTTGGAGTTCCTGCAGTGATCTCTTCAAACACCTTTTCACTCCAGTATTCAAACCAACAGTATTTGGCCAAAATCAATGCATGGAAGTAAAAAAATTAGTTTGAGTTTTCCAGTTCAAGGAATTGGAAGACAAAGTACCTTGGCCTCTGAGTAATAGCCAGTTTTATGCACTAAAAAATGAGTTGCATTCTTTTAGACTTGCACAATTAATTCTTTGCTCCTAGCATCTTCTGGCATTAACCTTGAGATTCATAAATGACTCAGCAGTGTGAACTTTTACAGCCAAACATCAGTGAGAACACAGTAAAACAACACAACTCTTCAAACATAGCAGAATCTTTTGTCCTCATTTCATCCCAAAACTTAACAGTTCCCAAATTTCTGCGGTCATTCAAATTGTGTTTAAAGTTGGTACCAGACCCCTCAGAAGGTTTGGTCCTTGCCTAAACTGTTACTGTGGCTCTCATGTAGGAATTTAGGGTGCAGGCAGATATTGGTGTACTTGAAAACCCTGAGACCACCTAACTGGACAGGTGCTCATTAACGTCTTTATGGGAATACTTGCTCTGCTCTTTTGGAAATTTTCTTAGGAAGCCAGGTCTCCTGTAATGGAAGAACTATATTCCTGCTGGGTAAACTAATGTCTTATTACAGAACAGCTTTGCCATTAGTTTCATTCTGGATACTCTAAAATTAACATTAAACCCTGGGATTTTCCAATTAAAAAACTGCCTGATAGAAGTGCATATACAAGAGAAATCTAAACTTAAGAGTCTAAAATGTAAGTTAGTTCTAACTTACACTGTAATAGCTTCCTACACAGCACTCTACTGAATAAAACTGGCTCACTTTCCTTAATGAAAACAATTAAATTATAGGACTGGATTTTTCTCAGTGTTTACAATTTTAAATTTAATAAAATGGCTTTTCCCCCATCTGATTTGTTTAGTTAATATCCTCACTATGCTCTGTTGAATAATTACATCCTCAAGTAAGAGGCTCCTGTTATCTTTCATTGCACGTTAGGTTTTTTTTTAGCTAAGATGCTTGCTGATCTCTCATCTTCATAGATTCTCATACCTGAAAGCACCTTTTATTCTATCAACAGAATATTGTTGTAATTTTTAAGTTCTAGGATGAAAAAAGAATCCACCAAACAATAAGAAAGGATCTTATTGTGATCTAGAAGATGCTGAGTTGTGTTTTACAAAGCAATAGCACACAGCAAGGTACACTAGCAACGCATCAATACCACTTGGCTCCTCTGTCAGAATTCACTTGTGTATGCTGACAACCTAGGCATTAATGCTTTAATCACTCAAAATGTGAGTATACAGCCAAACACAGCACCACTTTTAAATTACTGTGCTTATAAAACAACTAACTTAATAGCATCATTTTCATGGAGAGCTGACAACGTACTTACCTTTAGTCACTATAAATATTTTCAAGTGCAAGCCATAAGAAAGAGCAATTTGTTTCCAAGTTTCCTATCCAGCATGAGGAAACAGATCATCCAAAACTGCCCAGCCAGGTCTATACCCATCTCAGTACTGTTAATTACTGCCCTAAACACTTGCTTTGTTATTGATAACCAAATTCATTACAAAACGTAAAATACCTAGAAAGAAAACCAGAAAAACCATGGGCCTTTCCCACTAAGTGGCACGTGTTCTCTGTTATCCTATCCTTTACCTTGGTTTGAATACAGTCTATTTGATTACAAACTCTCCAATTTTGATTTACATTTGCTCGTGGAACTTTTACTTACATGGTAATAAGCATGTCTGTATACCTTACATCTGTGATGTAGAACCCATCACACATTTTCCCAGTACAAGTGAGCTTTTTTGGGGAAAAGTTCTTAGCACTGGTCTCCATAAGAAGGAGAGCAAATCTGGCAAACAGCATCATGTTGCAGAACACATCCTCATTGTCATCTCTCCTGAAGAGGCTATATGAGGGGCCCTTCCTGTGAAGATTAGATAGTGCCTCAACATTCAGGACCATCAGATCTGAAATGTCAGCTAATGGCATTTTGACAAAGACAAGATAAAGCAATTCTTTGTGAGAAAGGGGAATAGATAAAAACAACACTGTTCTGAAGGACTGCTGAAAAAGTACTCAATTTGGAATCTACATTGTAAACATTTTTAGATGCTTTGACAACTCATCATTCCAATAGGTAATCTTTACCTTTCAGTCAGAGCACAGTATCTTGGGTCAATTCTCACAAGATCAGTGTTAGCAGTGGTTTACTTTATACAGGTAGGGAGAACAAAGAGAAAAAGACAAAGTTTAATAAGCCTGAAGCCTGCTGTTCTGAACTGGACTTTTTCCTTACAATGCCTGCCCAGAGTGTTTTGAGGTGAATGTGCAAGCTGCTTTAAAATAGCTGTGCTGTTTCTTTAAAAACCTGTTTTCTTCTGCATGAAGACTGTCACTATGAGGCTCCACACTTCACGTATCTATCCTGAACAAGATTTACTTAGTTCATATCTGTAGCTTTTCCTCTCCAAAGCCAAACTGGCAGTCTCAGGCAAGCATCCAAAATCTAGTAGTTATTTTCTTTCTTATGGTCTATTTTCAGGAAGAGAGAGATGTGACCAGTACAGTGGTGCTCCCCATAAGGCTCTCAGGCTGCTACAGCATACCAGTGCATTGCTTCTTCTCTCAACAAGACACAATGGAGAAAATAAGTAAGACTAATTCTGTAACTGAAATGTAGCAGGATATTTAAGAAAGCACAAAGAAAATTGTTAGAGGCTGACTGGGCATCTTGATTTTCATTACAGAAGCAAGCTTAATTTGAATTAAGCTTTTTACTGTCTAATAATTTAACAATTGAGGAAGATTCATGAAGGAAAAAAGGTTTCTTCTGCTATTCTTCTATTTTTGTTCAGCTGTGCCAAGAGTTTTCATACATATGAGTAGAACAGGTTCAAAATAGAAATGGTGGCAGATTTGGCAAGCCAGATGCTGCCATTTCTGCATTTTCACCTCTCTCAGAAGAGGCAGATGCCTTCCCACCTGAAGCCACACATCCTGCACCAGCCTTTGCTCTATACTCTAGAAACCAGGAGTTTTACAGCAACCACATTAGCTCCTGTTGTCTTGAAATTCATGACTGAGTAGTAACATTTTAAAGCTTTACAAAAGTTTTGGGTTTTTTTTCCACACACATTGTGCTGTTAATGACAAAAACTTCACAAATATGAGTGGCTGAAGCAAAACGGAAAACGGTTCTAAAGGAAAAAGCTCTCAAAATGGGTTAGACTAAAAATTGTACAGGACTGTTGTTAAATTATCTGGGTTTGGAAGACTCACAGCCAATTTGGTTTAGAAAGACATCAAAGGCAATAAGGCATTTACTGTGTTTCAAAATCACTCATCTGAAAGAATAACAGGACCAAAGGTACATATGATGAAATGATCCAGCACTTCTATGATTTCATTGACTATATTTTAAGTCAAAGAGGAGTATTAGACCACACCACTCCAAACAAAACACCTCTGCCTGGATCCCAGCAGCACGTGAATGGCTACTAAAGGCCTTCCAGAAAGGTATCTGGTCTGCATTTGAAAACCAGAGAGAGAAGATACTGGACCATTTGGATTTTATTTTCATGGTTAACAGGGCAAGTATCACCACTCTACAATGCATTTGCATTCATTGTCATCAGGGCAATATAACACATACAAATGCCCAATTATTATACCGTCAGCCACTCAGCCTCCTCAACGGTCCTGTATCAGACAGCAGAAGGGATTTCATACAGATAAAGAGGAAGGCCCAGGTCCAAGGGAGAGTGCAGCAGCCTTCTTCCCTGCATGCATAAGCATTTACATACTTGTACAGTACTCAAGTGTCTGCTGGTTTCAAAAACCACTTCAATCCAATACATTCCAGCATATTTACTAGAGGCACTACATGAGCTGGTAAGAGAACAAAAATAATAGGAAAAGAGTAACAGAACAGAAATACAGCTAGAAAGGAAAGCTGAAACTCCAAAGAATTTCACTAAATAGTCACTTTATAGAGGAGAAAAAAACAAAAAGCAGACTTACAGCACAAAGAGGTGCACACAAATAGCTTCATTTACATCTGCATACTTCCCCATACCAAGAATACAATATAAAACTAAGGGTAGGCAAAGCTTTATTTCTTTAAAATAAGACTGCAGAATCAAGAGCACAAATTTATACAGTTTCTGGGATTGCTGGTTTTGGGGTTTGATTTTTATTGGTTCACCTCCTCCCCCCCACCAACAAAAAAAGTGTAACATGGATTTGGTGGGGGGAAAGGTAAGAGGGAAATAGTCCAATTGTCCCAATTATGACACTGTATCAAAAGGCAAAAATAATGATGGGTAAAATCTAAGACGGCCAAACAGCCCCAGGGTCCCACTGCACGAGGTGCTAGACAGAGTCAGATTTCACCTCCACTCAAAGACATCTCCAGTGAAAGAAAACATTAAAAACATATCACTACAGTGGTGGCTATTAATACAAAGCTGCTTCTTGAGAGGTAAAATATGACCACTGTGAAGTCTGCAGTCATTCCAAAACATTAAGGGAAATGTCACTAGTAAGGTAAGTGGTTACTTCATTTCAGGGAATAAAAGGGTTCTCCTTTCCAAAAGAGGAAGCAGAAACTAAAGACATTTTTTCTAACCTGCACAGAGGTGCTCCAGAAAACAGAATGAATGCCTGCCAGAAACCAGTCTGACCTCAACAATTTGGACCACATCCACAGAGCTATACTTCAAGTGAGTATGTTGCTTGTACCGGTGGTTAAATTGAACAAGATCAATAGTACCTGAGAAGGTGATGAAGGGAGAATGATCCAATGAATGGTGTGCTGATTAGCCTTTGTTATGAGAGGGATGAACATACCCCATTTGCTTTCATTCTCCAAGATCTAAAATGCCTCATTACAGAGAATACTCCAAAAAGCTGGTCATAGAACAAAGCACAACAGGGGCTCAGAGGGCCAGCACAACAGGTCAGCAGCTCCACACATCTTTGCAGAGATCACAGATTACTGCTTCTGTTCTTCTGGATCAAACAAGGATTGAAATCATATTAGTGAGAACTGTCTGCAAGGTCCAAACTGAAACACCAGTTCCTAATGGAAAGCTATTGATTACTATGAAACCACACAGCTATGGAACATCTGAATGGATAGCTATAAATATACTGACACATGCATCTCAAAATTATTCATTACTTAATCAAGGCAAGAAATAATATGGGGGGAAAAATACCCAAGGACTGTTCTTTGTAACTGTGTTTATATCTTTGGAGGTAACAAATGGAATGGAATAAGAGCACAGAGTCAAATGTTTGATGTTTGCAATTGACAACTGAGACCCTACTTCACTGTAAATAAGAGTTAATGTTAACAGTGCTATGTAAGTCTTACTAAGAAGGTAAGTATTTAGCTGTTGTACAGAACTTTTCCTTTTCAAGCCCTCCTCTTCTCCTGATAGGACACTGAAGCTTGTAGCTCTAGCTTAAAGGGAGCCTTCTGTAACCGTAGCATCTCACTGACATACATGGTGCTTTACACTTGTAACAAAATATACTGTTATAATGTATTATTTTGTTGAGCCATGTTAGAAAGCAGCTAGAATAATCCATTGATGCATAATTAAAATCAACTCTCAATCACCTATGGAAAGGAAGCATAACTGAGACACACTAAATCTATAAAACAATTCTTTAAGTGTCTGAGTAATCTTTCATTAAAATTGCTTTTTAGAACTACGCAGCGTATGTAGCAGTAAAGCAATCCCTTAGTAAGCAATAATTATTATGGAGTCCTATCTTGCAAGAAAACTCAACTTTAAACTTCATTCCATTATCAAGAAAAAGTTTTTTTCACAAAAATACTCTAGAAGAGTCATATTGGGATGATTGGAGCACTTTATTTAGACGTTCATGTTAAACAAGCTTCCTATTAGTTATCCATATAAAAAAATCTGTATAATTGAAATACCAAGAAATGCCTCCTTCAGCTATTGTAATGCAGTATTCACTTTTAAGGGCTCTGGAACAATATGAGTATGAATTTGAGCCAGGTTTAGAGATGATAATTTTACTTCTGTATACCAGTTGTAATATGGGGGTAACAGTCTTTATGTTATTGCACAATATATGGGACTACTTGCATATCTTCCAAGATAAGTATATCAATTCTTTAGTGTGAGGTGTCCCTGCCCATGGCAGGGGGATGGAAACAGATTATCATAAGGTCCTTTCCAACCCTAACCATTCTATGATTCTATAGAATGGACCAGAATCTTTGATACTGAAATGCAGTATATTTACCTAATTGTGCTTAATGCTACTAGGGACATTCTTCAGACATTGCACAGTCCTCTGAATGTAGTGATAACAAACGAAAGTCCTGACGGAAGCTGCACTCTATTTATGCCTAGATCTCATATAACGACTGCTACTTCACATCTGAGAAAGGTAACTCACAGCCATCCTGCCAAAAGAGAACGGTGGTTCACAGTGCCCAGGCTCCTTGCTGCAAGGTTTTCTGTGGCTTCCAACAGACCCTGATCTTCTTTTTCTTGCCCCAGCCTGCCAGTTTCTCAGTCTCTCCCCACAGAAGATCTTTTTCCTTATGCCCATTCCCCTCTCTGTGACTTCCCCTTTGCTCCCATCAGGTATCTTTTGCCAACGTTCCCCCCCAGATAACTCAGCTTCTGGGCTTCACCTCTTTACTTCCCAAACACAGTGGGGTGAACCACCAGTTCAGCTAATTGGTGTTGCCTAACAGGATGCTCTGTCCAGCAGAGAAATATATGAAAGCTGTAGCAACAGACCTGAAAACTGGTAACTGATGCAATGCTATCATTGCCTGTCAGCTGCAAGAGAAACTAAATATCTCCCTGCTATTTTCATTCTTTCAAACAGCATCATTCAGCCAATCATCTACTGTTTTTCACTTCTTAACTCTGAGATGGAAAACAGTAGCAGATAGAAGTGACCTGGATTAATTTAAATGCTCAAATTAACACTGCTAACTAGGATGCAAGGAATTGTTGGAAATATTTTCTTTGAGGAAAACACCGATAACCAAAATTAGCTCCTGCAAAACAGAAGCATTTAAAATTTTTTGTCTAAAAAGGCAAAGATGCTGTAGCTAAGCAACCTCACTCTTCCCTAAACTGAAAGTTGGTTTTCATAGCACCTTGTTTATCACTGAAAGCTCTGACAAACCACCACCCTGTTTTATGTAATTTTATGCAATGTCTGGGGGAGTGACAGATTAGATCTGGTATACTGTCAAAGGGACTTTTCCCATGAATACAGATGATGGCAAAGTTATTTTTAAAATAGCATCCAAAACGTTCTTTTGTCTACTGGATGTTCTTCAAATACACTGAGTTGTGCAAGCAGCCATCAGTCAGAGAAGAGATATGCCTTTCTGCTTTTGGAGCCAAGAAGCACTGGCTACATTTTCTTTATCTGTGTACTGAAATAAGTTGCTCCCCTTTCAGGTTCAGAATGCTACTTCAGCACAGGATTTGATATAGCATTTAGTGTCTGTATTCTGCCACTAAAGATCTTGGTTTTTTTCTAAGAGAAAATGTATTGTGATGTATGCTCTCTACCCTGGTTTGGGTACTTCTCTTGCCCTACCTTGGATATAATCTGTAGCTCTAAGGACGATGATTATCTACAAGTTAGAAGTTAATTGTATTGTGTAAATCCCATTCACTCAGTTTAAATCAAATAGCTTTCTTTTAACTTTTTTCTCATTCTGACTGCATTTTTCCTAATGGACAGGACAGAAAATAAATACAAGTAATAAGCAAAACCAGTAATACTGGATATGACCCACTGGGTTATGACTTGGAATGCTTATCTCTTCTCAGGCTTCCCCTCCCAGAGTATGTGAATTAACAGCCTTTTCAGTTTGACAAAGGTATTGGAAAGCATGTGTCCAGCCCCTGCCTTCCCCTTTTTTGGTAGTCTGTCTGTAACACTACATACAGTACAATAAAATATGATGGTCCCAAATGTTTTGCTAAGCAGAAAAAGAACAGATTTTGGCTGTACTGCTCATCTGTTTTCTTTTCTCAATTGGTTTTGTGTTTGTGCAGAGTACATACACACTCACAGTAAGCCTATGCATCTTCCTACACAGATATACACACACTATATACAGAGAGCAATGCGGCTTTTCTGTTTACTCTGCCTCTATAATTCCCTCTAGATATTTTTGCATACTGTCATTTGTGGAATACTGTTGAAACCCAAAGGGATGTCAGCTAAACCTGCCTCGCATTGCAAGCTGTTGGCAGCCTTCTTAAGGATGGGGAAACAGTGTGCAGTCTGCTGCCATTTTTCACGGACTGATGCTGTTGGTTGGAAGCATTTGATTCAATGGGCTTCAGACTCTCCTCAGCCTTGATTTTATTGTTGGTGTCTCAACAAGGCCTCCAAAGTTGTTACTAAAGTGCCAGCAGCTGCTGCCAGCATGTATGAGGAAGGAATCTAATATATAAAAAAAAAGAATATTAGAAGGTTCTAAAGAGGGCAAAACCACACATTTTCTTACCCCACAACCAGCCTTGCCTGTACAATGAAATTAATTTGGACTTGTTATAGGGTAACCATATTTTTTCAATGTGCTAATTTTTAAGTTATCTGCATCATTTTGTTCTCTACCCAATTCATTTTAATTATCTCTAACTCTGCAGATATTACCCACCTCATCTATGGCAGACCCACTGAATCCATATCTTTTGCCCATGTATCTTTTCAGGGAAACTGCTGACTATTTGGGTGTCAAAGTGGAGAGGGCAGGAAGGAGAACGCAATTTTGTGCTTCACTAGGTGAAGAAAAGATGCCCTGGCCATCAACCTCTTTTTTGGCTAATACAGTTTAAGGGGGGGGGGGGGGGGGGGGGGGCGGACATTTTTGGCTAATACAGTTTAAGGGGGGGACAGATCAGAACTGAAAGAGTTCAGCCACTGTTACAGCATGGCTTTCCTGTGTAAAGTCTCACCTAACTTCCTGCCTAATTGGACTAGGCAGGGCACTCTCGTTCTCCCAGTTCATTTAGGCTGCTGTGAAATCAGGGATATATGGTCCTGTGCACAAAACAGAACAAATCTGGGAAAAAAAAATTACTGTATTAGGAATTTAGGTCATTAACTTAAAAATGGGGAATCTAAAGTTCCCACTGCTTGCACCTAAATCTAAGGATACACAAAATCTAAGGAAAGAAAGAATATGTCTAAGCATTTTGTGCCTGAGCCTCATATTCTTTAATTCCTCAATCACACACTATTTTTCTGTCAAGCAAGGACTCGCACTACAACTATTCCATCTCATAATCAGATTACTCTTGATGACAATCCAAAACCAAATCCCCATGTCACAGTTTGCATCATCTCCTAGTGATTCTGTGCTCCAGCACATGGAAGTGATACAGTACTTTCAACAACCACCTCTTTATTTCCTAACAGAGGTTAGGTCCCACCCATTCCTTCTTTTTTTTCTGTCTAGCACACTTAGACCACTGGTTTATCATGTATTTACATCCACTGTAACATACCTCCATCTCCCTCCTTTCTACTATGTTTGTTTAGGAGATAAAACACTTCAAGACAGCACAGAAAGCAGGAAAATGTCTTGCCATGTGCCTAGATTTTAGCCACTATAAAATTAACTGAAACGTAAGACAAAGCAAAGAAGCATTTTAGTAACCCGTAAGTTGTTTTTCTCCCTCTTGTCCATTCTCTAAGTCACTCCTTTCTCCTTCATCATTTGCTATATTTTCATAATGTTAGGGAAGAAGGGAGTTGACTACCTGAAATATGGAGCTTTATGCCTTAGATTTAATGACGCTGGTTGTCCAGCCATGTAGTATGGCCTGTGCAGTAAACAGACTCAGCACCAAATCAGAAGTTCCCTACGGCAAAGGCTTACAAGTCACTGGAAAGGCTATGCTGCACTAAACACTAAAGTCACCTAAAAAACTAAAGAGAGGAAGGAGGATCTAACTTAAGCAGAACTGGAAATCCAGAGATCTCCATCCTTTTCCTTAACCTGCTGGAGAGAGACTTTGTAATCTGGAACACAGCTTTCCAATGTGAGCAGGTATTTTTGTATCTGCCTCGGAGAAGATAAAAGAGAGAGTGGGGAATATAATTTCATTAGCATTTATAAGGGAAACTGTGGAAAGCATTGTCATACAACTCCATAATTTACCCTTATTCTACAGGGTAAATTCCAATGAAATCACATGTGAAAAGCAGCATATGGATCTTGCTTGTAAAGAAGTACCCATCAGTCTGAGCTCTCTTAAAATGGTGACCATAAGGTAAAGAGAGGAAAAGCTTCTCTACAGATTGTTTGCAGCAAGTCCCCATCCATACAGTCACTGTAATTAAGCAAGGAGTCTCATCCTTTTCAGGTGCAATAAACAAAGGCACTCCCTGCTTGCAACTTTCATTAGGAGGAGATTTGTATTACCTATATATCCTCTTAGCCATGAAAGCATTGGTGATTTAACACTCTAATAAAGTGCCACAGAGAAGGAAGAACAGCTGGTAGGTTTTTGCTCTACATAAAAGTTGAAAAGCCATTCATGAAGTGACATTCATTTCCTTACCTATGTTAACACCTTAAGGTGTGAACATGAGCCACTTGTATTCACAGCATCACTCATTGAAGAACTTCTGCGCTAGGATGTGTTTTAATTCCTTTTTGCATAACAGGAACTCTTAAGAACTACAGCATCACAGTAAGCTTATTTAAACAAATACAGGCAACTGGCCATTAATACAATAAATACAATAAAACATCTTTCGTAATGTCAGCAAACATCATACTTCCTATTGCTTCACAAAACAGCACTGCTTGAGCACAGCCAGCTTTACAACACCACACCCCAGAATACCAACGTGAAAAATTGATCTGTAATTTGAATTCAGAATTTAAAAAAAAAAAAAACCCACACACCACCACATTTTCAGATATATTTAAAATTTATCTTGGATCAAGACTACTCAATTCCTCATTCCAAATTTATTCTAAGGAGAATAAAAAAAAAGAGAAGGTTTATGAAATTTTCAAGTTTTTCTTGCACAAAAATGCAAGTAGGTGAATGCATCAAAACCAACTCTTTTCCTAAATTTAGATTTGCCTTTGATAAACTGGCACAGAAGTGCATGAGGTACCTTCTCTCACAGAAAATAAATGGGTGTCTTTGAAAACAACATCATATGCCAGAATAAAAAGAAAAACCATTGAGTGCATTTTGGTTTAAAGTTACATTGAACAAGTATGACTAGCCAGGCTGAATGATCTATGATATGCTGACAGACAGAGCCAGACACAGGCCTTCAAAAGAAAGGGGAAGCAGGAAGGAGCTGAACAGAAACATTTAGTCAGCTCAGTCAAAATGTTGGCATTCCTATTAAGAACTAACTACAGTATCCAAATCTGCCTGTTATTCTGTATCATTCTACCAAAAGCCCATGTATTTCTGAATAATTATTTGAGTTCTGAATAAGTATTTGAGATACTTTTACTGTATTTCACAAGGCAGTCCAGTCAAAAGTGACACTGACATTAAAAGCCTATTTTGATTTTGACTGCGAAATAACTGCTTGACTTGCAAGCAGAGCTTCATCAATCATTCCACTGGTAATATTATTTTTCTTCATGACCATTATTCTGCACAATAACTTTGCTTCTGTTTTATCAGGAATATCAATGCCAATACTCCTGAAATGCAGGCACTCCTGAAACTCATGCATACCATAATGCATTGCACAGAAAGATCTTTTCAGTCTGCAAACCACAGTTAAAGTCCATAAAACAGATAGCATTTATACTACAGAAAACTATTCATGCTAGAGAGACTTGTTCTTGAAGTGTAGCTCAGTCCCTTAGGGACAGACATACCTCAGAATTGTTGAGATGACACCTGTGCGTCCCCGAGAACCACCCCTCACTCGAACACTGGTCAATGTCCACCTTCTGCAGATTGATGTCCACTTTGACAACACCTCTGAAAACACAGAAAAACAGCCTTGAACACAGGAACTACAGAAACAGGTTTAAATTTTATGATGCTGTAAGCTGAAAAGTGGAACTACCCTTTTCTTCAAAATACAGAATTTCATATAATGGTTTGGGTTGGAAGGGACCTTAAAGATCATATAGTTCCAACCCCCTGACATTGGCAGGGACACCTTCCACTAGACCAGGCTGCTCAAAGCCCCATCCAGCCTGGCCTTGAACACTGCCAGGGATGGGCAGCAACAACTTCTCTAGGCAACCTGTGCCTTTGTCTCACCACCTTCACAGTAAAGAACTTCATAATATCTTAACCTAAATCTCCCCTCTTTCAGTTTAAAGCTGTTCCCACTTGTTCGATTCCTACATGCCCTTGTAAAAAAAGGATCCTCTCCAGCTTTCTTGCAGGGCCCCTTTAGGTCCTGGAAGGCTGCTCTAGGGTCTCCCCTGAGAACTGGTATAACTCCCAATACACCATCAGAAGGTCAGCACAAGTCAGGAGTACGCCACTGATGTCTGTGAAAGTCTTCAAAGAAAAAATAATGTTTCCTAACACACAAGCCCTAAAGTACTGTTTGAACCGTGTTAGTTCTGCGCCAAGAACATTCAAGTTTTCATTGTTTCTCTCAAATCTGTTTGAATGAAAAGCTAACAATCTGATTTCAAAGCCAACGCTCTTTTATAAACATCTCAGAAATCACAAGAAAAAAAAAAGCTGTAAGACTGCAGCTGTATATTTTTAAAAAGCCTTCAAAATTTTCTTTATTCTAAAATAACCTCCACAATTACTTTGTATGTAGAATATTTATAGCATCATCTTGTGAGAACACACATTTGTGACTGCTTCACTGCTGTCTGGCTTAGCAGAAACGTCACTATGCAGCTTCTGGTAGATCATCACATGGAGTCACTCCTAATTTCTTAAGTCTAGGTTACCATTCATTTTAAGTCAACCATTTCAGCTACTCCAGACAAAAGTTGCTATTTCCAGTCTAGACTTCCACAACTACAAACACCATTATCTCTCTTTTCACACTGTGGACTACCAAAGGCATGACCCAACCTCTATCTCAAGAATACCTCATTCACCTCAAACCATATTGTGTCTTTTAATTAAAGCTCAGTGTATGCAGAACAATTACAATGATGGAACTACAGAGCCATATAACTGAGAGAAACCACTTGTGAACAACACCAGAACAGGAATAGGAGTGAGCTTGATCAAAACCCAGGACATTATTGCTCCCTTGTGCCTGGCCTCACCACAACCAAGAGCAAAGTGTCCATAACAGCTATATTTAGGCATTCATTTTCAGACATGCTGTACAGTCATTGGAAAAAAAAAACCCACAAGTACATCATTTAAGTGATCTGAAGAAGAATGCATTAGGAAGTTATGTAGGATTGCCAGGAGGAAGTTACACGGTATAGGTGCACTTCATGCCCATCCATCTCCTGCCTAGAATCTAAGTCATCTTATGCTGGGCATACTTAGAAACTATGTGAAATATTGAAGTGCTGGCTCTAGCAAGTTCAGTTTGAAATAGCACACATCATGCTTCTTAGAATATCCAGAAATATTTTTAGTTAACAGCTTTGTGCCTTTCCACTCCTGTTTTGAACAGCAGCTTCTCCAGGGACTGCCAAAACCACACCTCCCCCCAATGAAGTGGTTTTTGGGTTTCAGTTGGTTTGGTTTTGTTTGGTGGTTTTTTGATTTTTTTTTTTCAGTGGCGGGGAAGTGTTTGGTTTTTACCCCCTTGATGGTTGCAGATTACCAATGACTCCAGGAGAAAAATCTGCCATAATACGCAAGCTTATCTTAATCTGATAACTGGCTATCTGTCTCAGATGTGCTTAGAAACAGAAGCAACCAATTCCTCATCTGGTCACATGCAGACCCCACCAGATAGGGTTTCTAATTCTCTGGACTTTCTGAGCATAAATATTATTGTGGGAGCTGAGACAAGACCTGTTCTGCAAGTGAATCATAGAATGCTTAGGGTCAGAGGAGAATAGTCTCACTGTGGCTGTGTACAGGCACAAAGCAGGTAGTAGGACCAGGACCAACAGTACTCCTTGCTCTCCTAGATCATGTTATACACAAAGCAACTTGCCAAGGCGGTCTCAAGCATCATTCTGACTGCACTAAATAAATCAGTTTATACAGGAGGAAAAAGTGATGATTCATCCTGATTAGGACTGCAATAGACTTTCAAGCACCTTAAGGAAATGGGACTTTATTTTCTTTACAAGGAAAGCTTTTCCCTTGTGTACATTTTATTTTTAACTGGTAGGACAGGAAACTCCGTTTTCTCTCTACAAACATTTCTGCCAAGAGAGGTACAGGCTGCAAATCAAGGGTAAACTAATCACTGCTAGGAGAGGAAAAACACCTTAAGACTCTGTTGCGTGGTATCAACAGCAGGCCCTGTAGGAGCACAGTGTTCATACAAAGGGATATAAAAATTTCCAAAAGAAAACTTACCTAGAGGTCACTTGTAAGAGAGAGAACAGATACAAGCCAGAGGAATTAAGGACAGCACACGCACTGAGCAGGCACTTAAGTATGGTCTTGTATCAGCCATGCTGCAGTCTGAAGAATTAATTAGTGGCACATTCTAGTGGGCAAGAGGCAGAAAGAATAATATCCTAGTGCCTAGAGCCACATACTGGGAAGAAAGGAAAGGTACTTCCAGATTTTTCACATCAGAACTGATTAGATAGCTTGTATCTTTTGAAAACTCTTTGATATGACTATTTTGTTCAAAACATAAGTGGAAATCAGATTTATATAGCAGCTGTCACCTCTTGTGATCATCCTGTCCACCCAACCACCTGCCCAATGCAGGCTCAGTTCAGTTGGATTTTTTTTTAATACCTCCAACAATGGAAGCTTCACCACCTGTGGGAAACCTGATCTAGTGTCTGACCACCCTCAGAGTGTCAAAATAAGTTTTCTGATGTCTAAATGCAATATCTTGTATTTCTTTCTGTACTTTCACCAACTGCCCCTTAAAAGTGACTGGCTCCATCTCCTTTACACTCTTCTCTCAGGTTATTTACATATATGTAAGATCCCCCAGAGCCTTTTCTTCTCCAGGCTGAACAGTCCCAGCCCACTCAGCCCTTCTTGCCTGTCAGGTGCTCCAATCTTTAACCATCCTTGTCACCCTGCAGTAGGCTAGCTCCAGTACATCCATGTCTCTGGGACTGAGGGGCCCAGAAGTGGACACAGAACACCTGAGAGCACCCAACACCCCCACCACCCCCCCATCAGGCTGGACAAAGAGGAAGGATCCCCTCCCTCAACCCATCGGCAATGCTCTTCCTCTCACAGCCCAGGAGACCAGTCTTCTTTGATGCAAACACACGCTGGTGATACGTGCCAAACTGGTGTCCACCAGGACCACAAAACGAAAATGTTAAACATAACCAGCTCCAGTATCAACCCCTGGGTTATATCAATAGTAACTGGCCTCCAGCTGGACTCCAATCATCTATATACATAAGGCTACTGGGTTAAACACTATTTCCCCTTCATAAACTGTTGATAAACTCCCAATCACATCCTTCATGTGTTTCAAAATGGTTTTCAGGAAGGTTTGTTCAATTGCCTTCGTAGGGACTCAAGCGAGGCTGATCCGCCTTGAAGTTCTTGGAAGACATGAAGTACCTTGGCCTTTTCTACATCCTCTGTCAAAGTCCACTGCACCATTCAGCAGCTGACCCACATTCTCCCTAGTTCCAGTTTTGCTGCTTCTTGCTGCCCTTCATATTCCTCACCACATTCAGCCCCATAGGGGCTTTGGTTTCCCCAACCACACCCTGACATTGAATCACAGAAACAGAATCATTTAGGTTGGCAAACACCTTTAAGATCACAGAATCCAAGCATTAACCCAGCACTGCCAAATCCACCATTAAACCATGTCCCTAAGCACCACATCTACACCTCTTCTAAATACTTCAGTGATAGTGACATGACCACTTCCCTGAGCACCCTGTTGCCATATTCAACAACCCTTTTGGTGAAGTTCTCTTAATATCTGACCTAAACCTCCACTGGTGCAACTTGAGGCCATTTCCTATCATCCTATTGCTTATAACCCAGGTGAAGAGACCAACACCCACCTCACTACAACGTCATTTCAGATAGTTGTAGATAGTAATAAGGTCTCCCATCAGCCTCATTTTCTCCAGGCTGAGTTCCCTCAGCCGTTCCTCACCAGACTTGTGCTCTAGACACTTCAGCAGCTTCATTGCCCTTCTCTGGGCCTGCTCCAGTACCTCAATGTCTTCCTTGTAGTGAGGAGCCCAAAACTGAACACAGTATTCTAGGTGCTGCCTCACCAGTGCTAAGTTCAATTCCCTAGTTCTGCTGACCACACTATTTCCAACGTAAGATGCTCATGCTCACATACTCATGCTCAGACCATGTCTCCTTATTCTTCCTGGGTTACCTAACGCTGCTTCCATTTCTTACACACTTTCATTTTATGCTTGAGTTTTGTCAGGAGTTCCCTGTTAAGCCATGCAGGAGGCCTGAAAAGCATCTAAATTAAAAATACTTTTACACTACTTCTCCAGAAACAGTATAAAATTCTTCCATTTGCAACTAAATGCATTATACTTCTGCTTCTCTTGTGTTTAGATCTTTCTTACATGAATGTTAGCCTTCCACAAAACACAGTCTTTATGAACTCAAGACAAACATTTCTACTTATGCTCTTCTCCTGTCTGCACCTCTTCTGTAGCACAACCTCAACCTCTGATACGATTGAAGTTACTCTGTTTTTAACCTTTCTCAGAGCTTTATGAACTTATGGGGTGAAAAACCTACAGGAAAGAAGCACCATATAATCCAGAAGAAGGCATATGAAAACAATCTTTCCTGGTAGTTACAACCTGCCATAGGCTTTCCACTTTTTAACCCAATGGTGTGTATTATTTTGTTTTCACTAGGCCTCTGCAATTTATGTTCATGCTTCATGGCAATGTCACAGTTCTGCCAAAGCAGTAACAAGGTCTGCGACTACTTATTGACATAATGCTTTCAAAAGAAAAGTTTCTTTAAGTATACACGCGGCATTTAGAGAACTGCCTTCAGTTGGGATGCTTTGCCATTTTAAAACACCACCTCAGACTTGTACCCCACCGCTATTATACACAGAGTACACCAACATGCTGATACATTTCTGAAATTCATCTGTGATTAATACAGTAGCTGGCACAGCCTGTTTGGCCACCCACATTTTCAGTTATTTTTGATTCAGCATTCAGAAAATGGAACATATGGAAGAACACATCCTCCTAGAATATGGATGGACGAACTACCTGCAAGTGTTGCATTTACTGAATTAACTGGGAGTAACTGCAGCTCTGCTATCTTGAGAGAAGAGATCAAGACAAATATCAATGGCTTAAGAGTAGACTCAGCTCGTCTGCATAACACATTACTCCACACTGACAATGCTGTCTGGCTGAACTCTAGTCATGGTGATATGTTAATAACAATATTACTGGTAATTGTGTACCATCTTGCAAGTAAGTATATTTATTGTTATAAGGAGATTAACATCTGTCTTCTGCCGCAATTTTACAGTCCTTACACAAAAAAAAAGCAACCCAGATGCTTAAGGAGTGCATGTTCAGGTCCAACATACAGTTGGAGGAATGAGCTGAATTGTACACAATAGACAATGATTCATGATGGCATCAAGGATTTTCTGTCAGGTCAGAGGTTTGATTTAAGAGGCTTTCATGTCAGTCTTAATTTCCAGTACCACTGTTTGTTGGCATGCTGTTTGCCTTGAAATCTGTGCCAGAAATTGATTTAAGCTTATTTTCCCAACCTACTAGCTATCTTGATAGTTTCAGTAGTTATAATATTTCATTGTAACAACATGTTGTAAAACCTGTATCTACAGAAGATTTTTTTTGCCTATACTGTTACATCATAAAAAAGCAGAAGGAGAATATTCTCTTTCCTCCCAGCCAGCTTAAGCCAGAACTGCACAGAATAGTAGCCTGCCAACATTTAAATGGTGATAAACAGTATCTTTGTCCTCTAGATGTTCATAAGTTTTCTGGCACAGAGGTCATCACAGCTTAGCTAAACAGGTGTTTGAAGTTTGTCTTCTAAGTTTGTATACTTATTTTTGTGTTCATAAGCACTGCACACAGCCATAATTAAGGTATAATCCATGGCTGAAATTGACACTATCAACCAAATCTAAAGCTTAGATTCACACTGCCATGATCACTCAGACCTCCATGCTGTCCTTCATAAGTCCTCCTTACCACAAAACAAGGAGATAAAAACCTAAATACTCTACAGCCATCCCAAATCTGCAAATGCCCACACTTCTTGATAAACGCACACTGTAATTAGTATAGCAAATGTTTCCAGAGCAGGTATTTTTTCTGACCATTCTCATTTTGGAGGCTGACACTTTCAAGAATATTAATTTTCAAACAGTACATACTACCTGACACCTGAGGCTCCTTTAGGGTACCATCAACTGAGCATAAAAAATAAACCTGGTGTCAAATGTGCAAGTGACTTTCAGCCTCAAGTCTTACTGGCACAATTAGTACCTTCTACAGGTTCAAGTTGCTTTTGAAAGTTAAGATTTAGATTTCTGCACCACCTAGGCATTTTTGAAACTATTACCTCTGCATATCCAGCCAGATTCACAAAAGGCCACTGGGACATTACATACAATGCAATTTCGACCTGGTCATGCAGTTACCACTAATTTCTTACTAATAGGACAGAGACAGACTTACTTAATTTCCCAGCTGCTGCTTTTAAGCACACATTTTCACGGGAGAACCAGCTTTCTTTAAAAATAAACTTAACTGAAATGTAAGGTATATCTGTGTGGGCACATGAATTAGGATTCACCTGCAAAACCAGAAAGTCCCTCTAGGCCATTTGGAATCGTACTACAAGGACAGAATACTTAAAGCTGAACCCCCTGCCTGAAGAATTATTTCAGATTGAAACCTGCCTTCAGATTTATGGCACGCAGTGCTGCCTCTCTGGGGATTTCCCTGCAGTTTAGTCAGAGAGCTTCCTGGCTTCCCCTGCTTTGAGGGACAGTGACTTCTCTTTTTTTTTTTTGCTTGACGATATTCAAGTTGCTGCTATCATATTAACTCTGTAACAAAGCATCACCTTGTATAGGAATGCAAGGTGTCAGTGATGGTGGGGTAGCACTTACTCTAAATTCTCCCTATGAAAACAATAAGTCTTGCAGCTAAATTCAAGCTATTTAGTAAGAAACCAGCATGGCTTTCTAATGCTGCCATTACTATCCAAGGAGACAGGTGAAAGAAAGGGACCTCAAGGAACTGCATAGAAAGTGACAGAATAAAAGAGGCTGGGAATAGGAAAAGCTTTTGAATCAGAAGAATCCTACATGGAGCCTAGCTATCCAATCTTCTGACAATGAAGACTTGGAGGTAACAAGTTAATTTTAAAAATGAAAAGTGGAAACCAACATTAAAAAAACAAAAAAAATGAATTAAGGAAAATTGAGAAGCATAAACTTGAGCAAGGAACATACAAATCTACAAGAATGCAAGACAAAACCAAGACATTTTTAGAAGCAGCATGTTTAAAGCTTAGGCTCTACTACTAAAAGGCTTTTCAGTATCTCAGAAGAAGAAGGCCTGAAGTAGAATCTGTAAGGCCAACAGACAACCAGGATATAAAAACTGCTTGCAGTAGAGAGTCTTTTGCAGAAAACAAATTATTTTCATCACTGCACACTTAAGAGCCAGGAAGGCTCCAACCTCTGAGTAGCCTTAGAGTGTATCAATGTGACAAATGTCAGCTTTCACACGCAAGGACGTTAACAAGCTTGGCACCACAACCACACCTTCTTTGTTCAGTGCATTCACAGATGAACACAAGTGGGTGACCAGTACGTAATTCTAAATCTGACACAGAGAAGATGAACACTTTCCAATTTTTTTTTTTAATCACAAGAATCTTCATTAGATTAAAGAACCAAATTTAAAACCAGGAACCACTTTTTTTTTCCCAAACACTTATTTATATTATGGAAGCCAATGCCAAACCACGTTGCAGAAGACAAAAAGGCTTAAAAGGGAATTAGAATACTGAAGGTCAATTAAAGCCATACTTACTATCAAGACTCAAGTCTGAAAAGCTTCCTTTTTATTGCTTATTATTCATAAATGGGGCATATCCAAGATATGAGAACTTAGCACTTCTGCTGCTCTTATGTTTTTCCCTAAGTACCTGCCAGAAGCTGCTTTGGAGAGAAGGCTATGTAAGTGTTTCATCTTTCCTAACACAGCAATACGTCTGTTCTTACCTTCAGGAACTTTTAGTTCTCTAACTCAGCCCACCTTCATGAATAGACAGAACAGGGGACAGTCCTGGAGCAGAATCTCAGATAGAAAGGAATGTTGCATATCCATTCCTGTTGGGTGATATGGTTTAGTGTGAGGTGTCCCTGCCCATGGCAGGGAGGGTTGGAACTAGATGATCTTAAGGTCCTTTCCAATCCTAACTATTCTATGATTCTATGATTCATAACCTGCTGCCCTGGAAGCCTTGTCCAAAGGGGATGATGGCAGAGAACAGGAGTGGAAACAGCAGCTTGACCCAAAAAGGTAGTTCCTTTTATGGCATCTTACCATGTACTACGTAACTGTGGACATAAATGCAGCACGTGTTTCAATCTTCCAGTCATATTTAACTTCTTCCTTCAAAGACAAACTTCTGTTTCTCCAATACTGAAGATAGCTGAATCATATTTCTAAAAAAGAAATCCTTATTTATTGTTCCTTTTGTTACACTGCTATCCAGTTTCCTATCTTTCTCCACAACCTCATACAAAAAAGGCAGAAACGTAACTGGCTGCTACAGAATACCTGAAACATGTTGGACGTTTCTATATGCAGACAGTAAATATAGGAAGAGGTTTCTTCTCACCTCTTTCCAGGAATATAAAACCAAGACTTTCAGAAGTTCTAGGAAATAAGTTACTTTTATTTTTAAAACCTGTTCAAAATCCACCCACACCTTCAATCATGTTGTATAGGCCATGGCATGTTATAGAGATAACTGCCTCACCGTTTAAAAAGGGTTTTAGGACTATCAAACTAATGCATCATGTAATAAAAAAAAAAAATTAGAGCCTGTTTAAACAGTTAAAGACAATTTTCTTTCTTAGTTCAGTACTGAGACTAAAGGGAGATAGGGTGGGTGAGAAGACTAAAAAAGAGGGCTAGAGGAAGAAATTAAGCCATACTTGAAAGAAAAAAATTGATTTTTATAAACTTTTTTAATGTCCATATTTACAGTTCTTTTAACAATTTAACAGCTATGAAATATTTAGCAGAAGATGAAATAATGTGTATTTCCTAAGAAATTACTTACTTGTCACATATACTTCTACCTCCACCATTTAATTTGCCTTCAATAACGTTTCCTTAACTAAGAGCCCCATTATGGCCTAATGCTGGAGTGGTCAGAGTCACTGTTAATGGTTCAGTGGAAAACACCACATTAGACTGCCTTTAGGGAAGAAGCAGCTAAATTTAACTGTGCAATGAAGATTAATCTTTGCACTCCCAAACATCTCTCTAATAATTGAGAGAAGCAGCAAATGTCAGGAAGACAAAAATATTAAGAGGTAACACTTGGTTCAGCAACGCTTCAGAATGAAGTTATCTGCAAATGCTCCAGAACACATCATAGTTCAAAATTAAAATGATTTTTAAAAACCTTACCTTGTTTATAGTGCACCTTTCTGGCATAACAGCCATTATTCCATCATGTTCTTCAAAAAATCCTTTAAGGATACTGCAAATACTGCCTTGGATTTGGTGAAAAAACCTACCTGTCCTTGCTGGAACATGGTGGAAGGGGAAAAAAAAAAGGTCCCTAAAAAAATCCTAAAGCTATTCTGACCTCCTAAATGAAAAACAGCACAAGAACAATGACCAGTTCCCAAAATGTTGACATATTACAACACAACATTAAGGAAAATGAGAACAGCACACAAGAGAACATTTTGAATTACAAAAGCAGCAATTCATTCATCAGAGTTTGGGGATAACTGATGTCACTGCACAAGGCTGAAACTGCACACAAATTTGACTAACCACATTCAAGAAATGCTGGAACAAGACTTGAGAAGAGGGACCATGGCAACAGAGAACTTGTAATGGGAGACTAAAGAAAGCTGGTTTGTATAGTTTAGTAAACAAAGATGGAAAAGGGACTATTGCCTATAAATAGGTCAGGGCAATAAGCATCAGTGAGGAGTGCTATTTCATGCAGAAGGCAGCTCTGGAATAGAAATAAATGGATGAGGACTAACATTAGATCTGAAATCAGAAGCAGCTATCCAACCATTAGGCCCAGCACAGCAGTGGTCAAGAGGGAAACCCACCTACTTTAAGATGGATATTGGTCAGCTGATGACATTAAGAGGGTTTGTGACAGCACGAGACTGACTCATCCAGCCAGTAGGAACTTTGTTTAAGAAAACTTTCATGTTCCTACTAGCTGACTACTTGTGCATCTTTCTTCCAAACCAAGTGATCCTCCTCATTGGCCTTCTAGCAACAAAGGCCTCACATTTCCTCTCCAGGGGCCAAGCAAGTACTTTTAGAGAAGGAAAAGTGCTCACAACATGCAGCTTCTTACACCTTTCTGCTTTCACAGTAGGACTGCAAAGAGACCCCCGAATCACCCTGAGCCATGAAATATGGTTCAGTCTCGTAATGGGAAGTAGGAGAGGAGGGTCTCCAAAGATCAGTGACAAATTTTATGGTGCTTTACCCTCTACAGTAGTAGAGTTGTAGAGTGAGTAGGAATACTAGATAGTGAATTCCAGCTGCAAACTGCATCAAGCTTAGACTTTTTAAGAAAGGAGATGGGAATGGTTACCATCGAGTGATGACTCCTAGTCTCTGTGGATCCTCATTTCTGAATGAAAGCCTAAACTGTATTTTGCAAGCAGGTGATAATGCTTTCTCCCTGCACTTTGGGTGGTTCAAAGTCCCCTGAATGCAAACACCAAAACATTAGCAAGCACTGCTAAGCAGCTGTGAACAGTCAACATGCTGGCTTAGCATTTCACTAGGCTCATGTGGTCGCTTTCATTTGGCCAGCTTCTGTTATGTTTGTCAGCACAATCAACTTGTCTTCAGTTTCTCCACTTCATCTCTGTATTAGCCTACAGTGCTAGCCTTGGCAAAGCAAGCATATTCTCTCACCTTTCTTGGCCTTCACTTTGGACCATTTGGCTGTCATCTCTTGAAAAGGAAAATGGGAGAGGGTGGGAAGTGAAATTTAAGACGAATAGCAAGCTGTTTGCAAGAGACTCCCCCACCTGTAATACTCACTTCCTATGACTTAAGCACTATAAGCCTTCACAACATGAACAAAGCTTTTTTTCTTTCCCCTGCCCTTTCATAATGTCATTGACAACAGCACTGCAGTAGTAGCATGTATTGAACACACCAGTAGAAATCATCAGTATTGCCTTCATTAACTCTTTCCATTGCTATATCATAGGACATACCCATGCAACAGAAGAGATGCCAAGAAGCAACAGTTTTTCCTGCTGTAATCTGAAAGAATTCTTTTCCACTGAGATAATGTGTTGCTAAATATCTCTTAACCTAATGTACCATATCATAAACCTAATGTTAGCAAAGAAGGTACATAAACTGTTAGAAGAAAATTCAAGGTGCATGCACTGAGTTATCACCAATGACCTCCATGCCAGACTATTAGATGTAAAGAGCATGTAAACCAATCCATTAACATGTGCCTAACAGATGGTTCAGAGATACTTTGCTAGAAGAACCAATGCAGCTTTCTCAAAAGATGGAGGTTAATACATTCCGCTTTTTAACATATGAGCCTTAAACAGGACTTTAAAGTTAAACTGCTGTGTCACTTAAAGACAGATGGTGAGGGGAAATAAAGCTTATTTCAAGAGGCACCTTACAGTATTAATGCTAATGTTCCAGTAACTCCATTAGATTTTCCATTTTTGTATTACATGCTTATACTTTAAACCATTTTTTCT
The DNA here is from genome assembly GCF_012275295.1 of Melopsittacus undulatus. Taxonomy (NCBI): domain Eukaryota; kingdom Metazoa; phylum Chordata; class Aves; order Psittaciformes; family Psittaculidae; genus Melopsittacus; species Melopsittacus undulatus. Next base: position 115,127,015 of record NC_047527.1, read on the forward strand.
CTTAAGAACTCACACTGAAGCTGTGTCTCTACCAAGTACAGGAAATGCCGTGCAAATATTCAAACATCCCACAAATCTTGTGAGAAGAGTACTTTGTTTATAGGATTTCCTATGTATCTGCAATAAGCTTTTTATTAGAAGACCAACTAGGAACAGAGGAACTATCATTTAGCCTTTCCAGAACACATGCATACACGTGTACATATATGTACTTCTTCCACCAGCTTCCTTATACAGTTACCAAAAGTACACTGACCCATTTTATTAGAAATACTTACCAGCTCATCTCTGGTTTTGATGCGACAAAACTGTGTTAATTTTGTCCTAACTATTGCTGCCCTACAACAATAACACAACACTTTGACCTTGTAACAGTATACCCCATCACAAGATCTCCTAAATTAGAAGAGGTTCTCCAAGCTTACATGTGCTTAATGGATGCCTTTTGAAGTATCACAGTTACAACAGGTTATTCTATTTTCTCAACTGAAATGACTCCCACACAGTAAACAGAGGCTGAGAAGATGAGGAAGGCAGTGCTTTGTACTGCACCCAGGAGGACCTCTACTGGTTGCCTTGGTTGGCTAGAGTTACTCCAAAATGGACCTAGTGCGTTCTCACACCAGAACTACCACTGCAAAAACCGACACCACTGCGATGCTTCCTGGCAACACAGGATCTTGGCACAAAGCTGAGATGAAACCTTTAGACTCTTCTGCTTAAAAGATATGGTTTTGGTTTTTTCTTTTCACTGAAATCAAGACAGAAGTTTCTTTGATTTAAATTGGTATCAAGATCTGAATTCTTGAGACAGCTGGTTAGTAGCTGCCACCCTACCCCAGCCTGGTAGTTCTTCAAATTATGTGAACTTCTGTCCCCAGCAAGAGAATATCAGCCTACCCTAGTTTTAATCTGCATCATGAAGTTATATAACAGAACACTACATTTCAGTGATCTATGAGAAGTGTCATGAACTTTTCTTGACCACCTGCAAGGTCCAGAAGATCCCTGCTACAGAGTTATTCTTGAGTTTTGGCCTGGAGAGGAATTCAGCAATAAGAAGCCTGCAGATGAGCTCATTGTACCTTAACCCTGCCAGCCCCGTAAGTGTGAGTTTCAAAGCAAAAAGTGATTCCATAGAGAAATAAGCAGCCACTCTTTAGTCAAGAGTTGTTTGGGGTTTGTTGTTTTTTTTTTCCCGAAAGAAACATTCGTACCTGTTGGATCCCACCGGATTTCAGAGTAAACCAAGACAACCATCGTTCACAAACATTACTGGCTCACCACTTAGGTATGGCAAAATCTCTTCAGCATCTGCTGCGTTCTTGGCTACCTTTACCTACTACCAATTTGCAGCGTAACACAAGTTCTGTGCTCTTCTCACCCCAGACAAATGACAGCTGCTTCTGGGCAGTGGGTATTCCCCAAGGGATAGTGTCATTCGTGAGCACCACCACAGAAGTGCCAGTAGGAAGATTTGGCATCTCATACAGAACAAATTGCTCTCATTCTTTGGACAAATACCCCTTTGCTAGAAAGACCCAAGAATGGCTGTTTTCATACCCTCCTCTCTGCTAGTCACAGCCCTGTGGCAAAATCCTGGGGTAACAGGAATAAAAAAGTAAGCAATTCTTTACATATGCCAAGCATCTGCTCCACAGCTATGTAAACCAGGGGTGTCCATAAAGCAAGCTTTCCAGATGCCAGTTGAGGCTGTACGCACATGCACTATGACAGAACTGCAGTCACAAACACTTTTTCACCTACAAACATACTGACTACTGACCAGGCTTGAGCACCCCACAGTGGATGTGCTCTGGAGGCTAGAAACCACAGCTTACCAGCATAACAACGTTGATTCCCAGCTGGTTAAAAATCACAGCTGGGGTCAAACTATGCTTAATTACAGTGTAGCAAGAAATTGACACCTCGGTAAACATCTCCCTCTGGCAGTCAGAAATAACTGCAACTGGCAACTGCTTCTCTCCTCTCCCCACCTGAAGCACACCAGGAGCACAGCCCACACGCACACCTGTTTCAGTGCATGTAAAGCAAACACTGTCTTACAGATGGAGATGAAAGTGATTCTTCTAGTGAGCAACTGCTCCCTAAGGCACACTAAGGTAGTGCTCAAGAGGAAGGCCTGAGGTTGCTCTGTGGTGTGACTGAGCATCCAGTCTGGCAAGGATGGGTCAGGTCACTCCAGAGACACAGCATGCCCTTCCCTAGGAAGGGGGCATAGCCAAAACCCCATTCTGCCCCCTTCTCGATAGAAAACAACAAGACGAACACTCCTCTTACCTGAACTCTGGGAGGAGGTTTGGCCGAAGCCCATAGAAAGCCGCTGAGAGAGTCACCAGCCAGCCAGGTTTGTAATTCCCATTCTCACACTCCAGATAAGGCGAGGACCACCTGATGTGGTTCTTATCGGCAGTGAAGCTCTCCCATCTCTTCCAGCTGTTCTCTAAAGTTCTGGGCCCCGTGTTCAAGACCTTCCTATGCAGATGTGGCCTCCACTTGCGCTTCAAGCTGTGGAACCACTCTGTTTCCACAGAGGCGTTGGCCAGGCGGTGAGCCGAGGAGGATAAGTCCTGCAGGAGGACTTGGCTCTCGTGCCTGCTGGCCTGGAGAAAAACCTGGGGTGTGGAGGAGAAAGGCTCCGTGCTGAAAGTGATAGCTGCCCTGGAGATGTTGGGGTCCCCCTCCAGGAGGCTCCTGATCAAGGCGCGGTACCACTCCAGGTCCTCCTGCAAGTTCTGCTCCCGCGACTTATTGCTCTGGAGGATCATGTTGAGAAAGTTGGTGGCGTGGGTGAGGGTGTCCAGGGCCCCGTGCAGGGACGGGTGTGAGGTGAAGCGCGACTTGCCGGCCAGGCTAGCCAACTCGTACCTCCCGGAGCAGTTGGCACGCCGCAGCTCCCGGGAGTCACCCGTGTAGAGGAACGAGGCCACGTCCTGGGGTACCTCCTCAGCGAGCCGCTGCGCCAAGATGGTGCTCGCCGTAGAGCGGCTCCGCGGGGCCGGCTGAGGCTCCCGGCTCTTGATGTGGTTGTAAATAGGATGCCTCCCTCTAAGTGCCCGATCCTGGCTGCGCACCGCCTGCCCTTGGCCGGCGGCGGCCCCGAGCCCCCGCTGGGCGAGGAGCAAGAGAAGAAGGAGCCGGAGCAAAGCCATGTCCCCCGGCGCTCCTGCAGGCGCGGCGAAGTGGCTGAAGACGGGCTTCGCGCAGGCGGCCGCGGCGCAGGGGCACGAACGCGCAAGGGCAGCCGAGCGGCAGCGGGGCGGAGATCGGCCCCGGGCCCGCGAGTAACCTGTAGCAGCGTCGCCCGCGCCCTCCCCAGCGCGGGTCGCCGCGCAGCCCCGCCGCCGGCGCGGAGCGGCTCGGAGCCCCTCCGGCGACGGCAGCGGCCGCAGCGAGCCCGTCTGCGCCTCCTCCCGCCGCGGCCACCTCGCTCACTGAGCTGCTGCCCAACGCAGCGCGCAGGGGCGGCGGCGCCCGCGCCCGGCGCAGCGCAGGGTGCCCCCGCGGCGCCCCGCCGCCGCCCGCGCTCCGCCGCTCCGCATCCTTCAAGCGCTGCTGCCGGAGAGGGGTGACCGGGACTGCCACTTGCTGCGGGATCAGCGGGCGGGGCTGCTGCCGGGGAGCCAGCGGGGGGACGCCCGCCTCCACCAGCACTCGGCTCCCCAAGCGAGGACTCCCACCTAGGTGAGGCTCCTCACCGTGCAGCTCCGCCGCGGACAGCCGGGCCCCCCTTCCCAGCCGGCCCTTATAGGTGTACGCCGGGCAGCTGCCGCCCTGTGTGGCCTCCTCGGCTGTCAGTCAGCCGGCAGCCATTCACGGGGCAGGAGGATGGCGCCGTGCGGCGCTGAGGGGGGCGGTACCGCCGCCGCGGAGAGGCGTCGAGGCACCTCTCTTCACCTGCCGCCGGCTCAGCAGGGAACAGGACGGGGCGGGGAGCAGGGGGGTTGCCTCCCGCCGCAGCGGCAGCCGCTCAGCTTTCCCCCCGGCCGAAACCCGCTGACGGAACCAGGCCCGGAGCGGCTTCCACAGCGCCGGCTCTGCCGGGGCTCTGCGAGGGGCTTGCCCGGGGAGTGTGGCAGCGACACCTGCTGGCCGGGCGAGGGGTGTGCCGCTGCTCCTCCGCGCTGGGGGCGGGCGGCCGCGAAGGGCTGCACAGCGGCCCCTGGGGCGATAAGAATACCCCCGCCGCAGGGCACAGGAACAGCCCGGCGCTCCGGGGTACGGCGGCTGCAGCCAGAGCCTCGCAGTGTGGGGCGGTGCTTGTCCTCTGCTGGGAGGGAGGCGCGCTCGCCCCACACAGTGCTGAGGTGGGTGGGACGGTTGGTATAAGACTGAGCCTTGGCTTCCCTCAGCAGGCGTGAGTTAGCCGGGCTGCACCGGGAGGGAGGAGGAAGGCGTTTGGGAGGGGTGTGACTCTTGGGTGGGAATGGGGAACTGTCTTTTCCAGGCCCATGACCCATCAGCCCCCGTCGTGTGCAGGTGCTGCCACATTTCCCAGCCTTCTTGCATGGGCTGCCTCACGTCACCTCACACATAACACAGAACGGCCCATACACAGGGTACATCCCACCATAATGGGAACTGAGTCACGTCCCTCTCCAACTACAGTGGCTGGCTAATTGTATTTATGTAACCGTAACCTTGCCTCCTTTTTCCCTTTCCTCCTTTTTTAACTCCAAGTTGTTAATTCCTACTGCTGTCTTCAAAACTAAGAAAGCCCTTAATCCAGTGGCTTTCAACGCTGACCTGCAGAGCATCTGTGTGGAGTCAAAACAGCACTGGCTGATCACCTAGGTTTGCCACTTGCTTGGCAGAAACCACCCTTGGAAATGCACAGATGCATTCAAGAGGTATTTGGGATTTTCCAGATAAGCCGTGAGTCACAGGGCCATCATGATCAGTAATATGGATCTAGTTTGCAGCACATCTAAACAGATGTTTAACTTTGTGCATTCACCTGCTCGATATCTTACTGTTGATGAGGGGTTTGTGGCAAGACGCAGGTAGCAAAAAGTGAATTTTTAGAAAAGGAGGCCAGCAGCAAAATCTTCTAATTACAATTAATTCAATTCTGCCTTAATATAAAACTCACTTTTGAAATTCAGAAGTGCAGATGAAAAGAGTTGTAAAAAGAGGATCCTCTTTTTTCTTTCTCCCACACACACATGTGCATGCGCATCCTATAAGGAGCAGATTTCAGTCATGCAAAATACATGATCTAATTTTAAACCACTGACAAGATGTGCTCCTTAAAGCATACTCTTATTTTAGAATTATTTGAAACTATACTTAAAGGAATGGTCATTCTAATACAGCCAACCATAAATCACATTTGCAATCCATAAATCCTGGTGATGTAAATGCACTTTATCTTTACATAGGGTGAACTTTAATAATTACAGTATCACATGTGGATAAGAGAGAAAGTTATAAATATGGCTTTTTTTCTTGTTCCATGCAGATGATGAGGGTATTCACTGCTTAAGAATAACTTACTTATTCTGAACTTTCCCTCAAGTGACTAGCCTGTGAGATTATTTAGAAAGCACATATATTTAGTAACTCAGAAGCTGATATTTATGGTTTAGCACAGCACAGGGAGTCTGTGTTTCCAAGTCTGCACTGAACAAATACCTAAAGATGCATTATTTGCTGTGGATAAGTGAGAACCAGGGCTTTTGCCAGGAGCAGCTGTCAGGACTGAGCTAAACTAACATGGGATCAGTTACATGGGGAGATATCAATGGAAGCATAAACAAACAAGCATTTTTTTTTAATGGTATGCCTGTGCTGATTCTCTTTACTGACTGTCACAGGCTGCTCTAAAGGAAAGGTCAGTTCCCTGATGGTAATTCGCTTCCCCTAATGTAGCCTGACTATTAATATCCATCTAAACTGCACTCAGCCTGCGAAATGGCCACATTCACACATTGCTAGGACAATCAAAAATCCTTTAATGTACATGCATAGTAAGCTCCTTCTGTTTCTTGACCTCAGAGAATCATATCAGAGAGTGGTTTGGGTTGGAAGGGGTCTTAAAGACCATCTAGTTCCAAACCTCCTATCACAGGTAAGGACACCTTCCACTAGACCAAGGTTGCTCAAGGCCCTGTCCAACCTGGCCTTGATCACTGCCAGGGCTGTGGCAGCCACAGCTTCTCTGGGCAATCTATCTGAAGAGGTAAAAGGCTGTTTTTCCTGTTACCTGTTTCCTCTGTGCTTGTGCTCTCTGTGCTACTGAGCCAGAGAGAGAGGAGAAGAGGTTAACTAGAGGATTTTCTTATTAAGGGTGCCAGGTTTATTGTTCAGTCTCATACAGCTGCATCGCAGAGAGTTCAGTGAGCCTTTCTTTATCCTCTCAGGCTCCCTTCCGCAGTCAGTTCAGATCTGCTCTCAATTAGCTGTTGTGTACAGCCAGGACCAAAGTAAGGTACAAACAGATTTTAAACCATTGCAGATGTGCACCTCCTTACAGCCTTGTAAAAACTGTGCTGTGGGACACAAAGCCCACCATTCAGTGCCCAGATCCAGGGCACTGGCAATGTGGAAAGACAGTACTCTCTTACATTAAGGAAATCTACCAGGCATTATACTTACAGGAGTTTACTAAGGATCGGAAGAGATGTAGGAACCTTTGATCATTGTATTTTTATTTTAATACTGAAATGCAGTGATGATCCTGGTGTGTCATTTATAGTCAGTTGACCATGTCAGGAGCCTGTTCAACTGTGGCTGCTAAAATGTGAAAATGGACTGGGAGTCCCCAAGACACACAATTACTGTGATTGAATAATGTTTTGTTTGTTTCTGTCTCAGTTCTGCCAGAGCTGCTGCTTCAAGCCATCCACCAGCAAGGAATCAAGGCATCTGACCATGGTCCTGCATACTTCTGAGTTTTTACAACTATCACAATTGCTGCATGCAAAGTACCTGTGTCTGAAGGGTCTTGATTCACTGTATTACCTATCAGGCTAGAAGTCTGCATTTAGATGTGGTGTGAGTTAAACCTGGGTCTAATTACAGTGTATTAAAAATAGCAGTGCAAAATGTTACCATTTTTTAACTGAGTAAGTGTAACCTACTTTCTCCAAATACTGTCTGTGCAAAAAGATCTTGGTTTATCTGAACTATTTGCAATGCTAGAAGCATCAGAATGACTGCACTCTTAAAATCAACTGGAATGAATGAAAGACTGTTGTAGCTGTGAAATATATTTAATTTATTAAATATTTATTATTATTTGTCCTAAGCTATTTATTAATATTTGTCCTAAACTAATTAGGTGATGCAAAGAGTATACTCATTAAGAGTAAGTGCTAAAATTCTGAGAATGGTGTATGTTGTTTCTCTCACAAAACAGAAACAAAATGTTTATCAAAATCATTGCTAATGCTATTTAAAAACAGATTAAAAATAAAGTGATTTTAAAATAAGAGTACTCTTACTTTCAGCTTGATTACCTAAAGAAATAATGTTCTTGCAATCATATTTTTGTCTGTCTGATGAGTCCCTTCTGTCTGCCAATAGCTTCTGGTCTTGTTAATTTCAGCTAAGTCTGACAGCATAACGAAGGCCTCAAAGTTTATATAAGCTTCTACAGATCTTGTGAAACTCACATGTGGATCACAGAAAGCAACCCACGTTAATATTTGTGCTGCAGAGTGACTTCAACAGTTACACAGTCTCTTCGGTCTTTCTTCTTGCCACTCATATTGGCCAATACCATAAATATACCCCAAAACAGCTGGAGCACATGGACAGCCTCCCTGCTCAGTAGACAGGGAACAGCCAACAGAGCTGGTGGGGGAGAACTCAAAACGATAAGGAGGAGCTGGAGGTACTGTTGATGGTGGGCACAGTGCCATGAGTTTTTAATATATGATGCGAAGAATACATGGGGCTGGGAGGTATGCTGGGTTTATTGAAGGAGACAATGACAGAGATAGTAAGCACAAATCCATTGTAAACCAGGCTTCATTAATTCTCTTTATTTGCTCTCACAAATGAAGTAAAACCACCACATAAACATAAAAAAAATGAAATAGCCAAAATGAAGAGTACTAAAGTTCTTAGAAGCTGATGGAAGAAGATGGAAGAGCTTACATGTAAATTAACATTCACTTGTAGTGAGAAATTGAAACCCACTGTGTATTTTCTTGGAAACAGTGGGACAGAAGGAACCTCACAGAGGTTACCCAGTCGGCACTCCTGCACTGCAGCAGCATTAAGTACAACACGACCCTCTCTGGCAGGAGTTTATCTACCTTCTCTCAGAGAACTTCCAGTCAGATGGACTCCACAGCCACCCTAACTACCTTGTTCCAGGTTTCATCACCTTAGCACCCAGTGTAGATTGAGGGGGTTCTCTAACATGCTCAGTCTTTATTTTGTTTCTTTGCTTTCTTAGAGTACAATCACCATAAGCCAGTATCTGTCTGCAAAAGATCACTTTGACTTACTCCTTTTTTCTTTTTTTTTCTGGGCTAAATTGAACAAATTTCTATGCTTTCTAAAACTGTTTTGGGCCCTTCTGTTCTCTTCTGGACTGTCCGTTTTGTTAGCCTCTTTCTCTTCCTGTCCCAGGCAAGGACATAGGAAGCCTGCTATGAATCTTCTGCAGGCTATGTAAAATTCTCTGTTAATACACCCCACATTGAGGCTTGCCTGCTTTTTCACCCTCCCCACTGTACTGACAACTACTGAAGTCTGTAACACTATGTAATCTTCATAACCTTTCAAAACATATTGTTTCCTAGTTATCCTTTTTTTTTTTTTATTTGAGGGTTTGAGCTCTGCTGCTGGTAGTAATTTGCACCTGTATTTGTTGAATTTTACCTTACTGATTTTAGGCTCTCTGATTTTTCAAGATTATCTTTAATTCCTGTTCTGTTCTTCAAAATGCTTGTAGTCATTTACTTATTTTATGACCTTTTATTTCCTTACCAAATTTATTCATTGTGGCTGAGATCAGAACTCTTCAGGAACAGAACCTACCTTAAATGTCCTCCTGGTTTGGCAGTGTACAACTGATACTTTTTGAGAATGACTTCATAGGCAATTGCTTACCCACTCGTGAGCTGCCTACACTGTATTTCCTTAGCTGCCTGGTGAGAACCTCATGCTAAGTATGTAACGAATGTTGCATCCACTGCTTCATCACTATCCATGAGGTCAGTTATGAGTCAAATAAGAAAATTCAGTTTGTTTCATATGGAGTTTTCTTGACAATCCCACGTTGGCTGATTTTCATCAATTTATTATTTTTTACATGATTGCTACAATGTAGTTTAATAGTTCTTTTCTGAATCTTCTGGTGATATTTGTTTCATGGGCTTCTTTATAATCTCTCTGATCTGTTTTTATGAAAATACAGAGTATGATTTTTTCCAACTTTAGAATCTTCCTCACAAACACTTGGAATGGCAAGTGGTAGTTTATGTTTGGAAGATCACGTCTTATCTCCAACAGAAAATGTTATTCTAGATTAGGAGAAAATTGTCTGTTAGACAACATATTGATGGCTCTGACTCCTAATTGTTTATGGAGAGCTTGCATTTGATATGCAGATGTATCTAATATGCAAATGCAGGCTCTGCATTTTAAATAAACACTATTCAAAAGCTTTATAAGCTTATCCACAGTTGGGAAAAGATAAGGGGATGCTGAAGTTAAGGTTGCAAACACAGTCCAGTCTGCTTGTACTTTACAGACATGATCTGAATGTTGGGAAGCATTGCACGTATATACTGAGAGCTGTTAATGCCTTGAGACTGTGGCAAGGACACGCAGCATAATGCACTTGTGCCAGGGAGAGCAAAACTGCAAGTAAGAGCACATACCAAAAGAAGTCAGACCCCTAAAGCAATTTCCATTAATTTCTTTATTTTAAATTAAAACAAAGGTAAACCATAAATGTCTGTGGCTATAAAGGCAGAGTGCAACAAATGGAATAAATAACTAGCCTAGTACCTGGACTGTCTTCATGGAGTGAATCCAACTTCCTCATAATTTCCAGTATAAATGGTGTGCCAAATAAGAACATTAAGTGGGCAACACTCCTAATAATGGTGGAATAAGATTCAGTGCCGTATCCAAAAGGAGATAGTAGTGCTTCAATCCCTATGTTACAAAGCCTAAACCATGGCCTAAATCCTTAGCCGCTGCAGCAGAATGAACAGCTGAGCTCGGCCTCTCAGCCATCCCTAGGAGAGCAGTAACAAGCATGGAGAAGGAGGACTGCTCACTCCCCTGTTAATATGTTCTGGCTGCAGCAAGAGCAGCATTTGACTGCAGCCTCTCACTCAGATGGTAAAATACTTCTTGTGCTTAGCCACTGAAGTATCTATTTGGGTACAGATGGGATGTCTACTAAATCTCAGCCAGAGGCTGTGGTATTGCTCACCTTCAGATTAATAGCCAGTGCCTAGAACATTTCAGTGGCAAGTGAGAGATGGAGGACCTTCTTAGCAAGAGCTTCAAAACCACAGCTTTGAGAAAACAGCCCAACAGCAGACATCCACCTTGTCAGGGCCAGAATGGAGTGAGCAAGAAATTAATAAAAGATAAATGCACAAAGACAAGATAAAGGAGGAATCATCTGAAGAGTAAAGTTTAAAAAAATTATAAGCATCAAGAAAATTAAACCTCAACTAGCACATGCTATACTGATAGCTGAGTTTCCTATGAGTACCTTGCCTTCAGTGATGAACCTGTTGATTGCAATGAGCATCCTAATCAATACTGTGCTTTTGAACAACTTAATGTAATTCCTTCAGAACTCCCAGGGAAGAGTAATTGCTGGATAAGAGCATACACAAGGTGAGTTTCTTTGTTCTTTTGTGACAAGAATAACATTCATAGTATTTCCAACAATATCTCAACAAAACTTTTATCAAGCAATAAATCGTGAATGCACACTATACTGCTGAAATTATCATCCTATCCTAATCCAGTCTGTAAAGCAGTAAAATGCTATCTGTGGTCTTCTTCCCTGGTTTCTCTCTGCTTGGAATTTAGGGAATTGTCAACTTTTTTGAACTTTCAAAGGTGTGACTAAAAATACAACTGTATGGTGACTACTTTGGATTTAACTGTATGTCTGGATCCTTGGATCCAGATTCTTCCTCCCAGTTATTCTACCATGCCTTTTTTTCCCCAAATGCATTCCAAAACTCAAATCATCTTGCCTTTGCTTCCAGTTACATAAAATAGAATAAATTGTCATCTGATGTAGATTAGCATATCTTTCCTGAAGCCAATGAAATTACATGAGTTTATATAGATAAGTATTTGCCCACTCGCCTTATATACAGAAGACAAAATCCAGAATTCCTATTAAAATGTTTCAAAAACTACATCTTGTTACATTTTGTTCTAAGAATCTGCAGATGTCAGCTCATGAAAATAGACTTCAAAGGGTGGAATCGTTTGAATTAATTGGGAGCTAAATCACAATCACAAAATGAGTTCTGTTTGTAAATGGTTGCTTTATACTGTGCGGCTGGGTGAGTATTAGCCTTTTAACAGCTCTGCTGTTTGATACAGAGCCTTCCACTTGAAATGAGAATAGCAGAAGCTACTGACTGTGGACCTTGAGGTCTGAGGCAGCACTTCCTAATGCTTCCGTGCTGATAAAGTACTCAAATGAAGCACTCAGTTAAGATGATGCTTTTTATTTTTCTTCTTGGAAAAAACAAGATTCCTTCAAGAAAACCAAATTACCCTCCTTCTGCTCCTGTCCTTCTGCCCCATGCCACATTCACAGTGAAGCCAAAGGTGAGATGTGGTATCTCCTCTGACTCCTATCAACAGTGAATGAGAAGGGAATACAAATGATACCAGAGAGAGAAGAAGAAAGAGGAGCCAGGGAAATTTCAGTTTCTGACTCTTTTTTAATAACTTGTAAAAAGAGAGGCTTTGCTTGACTATATGTCAGCCAGATTACACTCTGGAGGGGAAAGGTGATGTGGTGGAGGAGGCACAGTGAGGAGCAAGGGGAATAAAAATACAGTCTCTTGTCATATGTACAGGCTACAAAACATCCATCTTGTTATTTATGTAAACAGTTTTAATGGACAACAGGGCATACGGCTGGAGAACCATAGGGCAAAGTTTTCAACAGTCGTACAAAATCTGCAAAGCACGGACAGCAGACAAGCGAGATTACACAGGCATTTCCCACTGCAGCATTGGAGTGGGGACTCTGTAGGGTTGATCTAGACTCAGGAATCCTCTGGCACTGCAGAAGGAGGACTGACATGAAGAAATAAGGCAGACAATGGATAGGAGTGCGCTGGCAAATACACTTTCAGGTCTCCACTGAGATTGTCATCACTTGTGTCCTTTATTTATGACTATGACATTCATATATCCTCATGTGGCCACTTGGACTTGTAGTGAGTAATGATGCACAGAATTACATCTTTCATACGGATGGTAAAGAGGTCTTTTGGGGCTAACAGCTTTTGGTCTTTGAACTCTGAAAAATATCCTACAGATGAAGAAGTTTCTTCAGCCAATCCAGCATTTCCCTGGAATCCTCTTCAAAATGAATGCACAAAAGCAAAAAGAGAATTTCTGTACATTCCTGTAAAAGTGGAGATGCTCAAACCTATGGTTCAACTGAGCAAGGATGACACTCAGGAAAAAGTGCTTTTCACCAACTGATTCTACAAATTGGTGGCTTCCATAAAGGTTGGAAGCTAATGCGAATGACGTAGAAGGAGGATTCAACCATTACTGTCAAGAAGAAAGCTAATTTCAGAGGAACATTTCAATTTACCTTCTCTAGAAAGAGTGATGATTTCCTGTGAGAAAAGAAAAAAAAGGACTACTCAGAAATAGAAGAGGATAACTGGTTTTCAACACCTAACCTCATTCTGTAGTTCCTCTCCCTAAGTCATATTATAGTCGGTAGCTCAGTTTTTACATTATCTCAGTCCAATAAACATTCAATAAGTGTTCGCAGCAGCAGTACAATACAGAACTTGATGGTGTGTCTTTTTTGCCAATGTAGGCTAAAATACCAACTTTGACAAAATCTGTGGGACTGATGTCCCTTGAAAACATTTAACGAAAGAGAGTGGAAGATACAGATAACATAGCTCTTGACATTGTAAGTTCCTAAGCCTTCACTTTGTCTGCCCCTGGTGCATGTTACATAGACTGAAACAGGAGCTGGATAATACTGTAAAGACAGCTCAAGTACATCCATCCCATGCTGCTGGGCAGGATTTGTGGAAAGTGGGCACCCTTCACATATAACTATGCTGAGGACAATCCAGGTCAATACATTTTTTTTACTTACTTGCAAGAGAAGGTCTTCCAGTCTTACCCTGTGTAACCTTCAGCTTTGCTCTCAGCATCAATCATTTACAGCTAATATTTTCAGCAAGTGTAAGCAGCCTATGCACCCACTGAGCCTTTTGAACCATGACATTTTAGTTAAAATAATTCTGGAAAGTGAGACTTGGACTCTTCAGACTTGGGCAATTCACAACATTCTACCTTTTTTCCTCCACAGATCTCTAAGAGTTCAATTAAAAGATACATAAAGCATCTGTTCTCTTCCACAAACAGGAGAGGCATCTTCTGTTTGATAAGCCAGAGCTTATCACCCATCTTACCTCAGACATGCTATTTATACTGCCCTTCTGCAAATGTGTTATGACTGCCCTGCACCCTGTTCTAAGGCATTTACCACAGAATCGACAGATTTCCACATCCGAAATGAGCACAGCCCAGATCAAATTTATACAGAGGCTGGAACTCAGTCCTCGTTTTGGATGGCTGCATGTGGGAGTGCATGCACGTATGTGTATTTGTGTGGGAGTATCAGCATTCATTTCATAAACTCTGTTCATGCTGCAGAAATTACTTGTATCGTGGTTTATTTTAGTACCAAATTGCAAGGTTAGTTCATTTGCAAGATGGCAATTTAACACACTGGGAGAAGGAGGGAGAATAGATTTCTTCTAAGATCTGCAGTGTCTGTGATGCTCTGCAGCAAACAGAGCAGAACAGAATTCTGGTGACCATTTTGATGAAAAAGTGAATGTGCTCAGTGAGCCAACAAGGAGCAGTCAGGGAAATCAACTGTGAGACTTGGTAATTTTTTCCTCTTCCAGCCATTCCATCTGACTTTCTGTAATTTTATTTAAGGCAGAAATATTGTACTTTAGGGGCTTTAGTGCTTTTTTTTAATTAAATATGCTCAATTAGTTTGTGAAGAAACGTTCCCTATAAAAATCATCTGTGATACTCGGTGGGTTCCTTCTTTCCCTAAAGCTAAAATCAGCTTCAATAGCTTCACTCTTAACTTTAGAAAAACATTCTATAACTTGGGCATTTTAATCTCCACAAAAGCCTTATTGAAACAATCACAACAAATGAAGATTGAAGAATAAAAGCAAGCTGGCTTTAGGGCTTCATTACGCTAAAAATGGGAAGAGAAAGGAAGTACATCTTCAGAGCCTACACAGTACTGTAGCATATGCTACACAAAAATGAAGACCTCGGAGGCCTGCAGCTGGCTTGGGTCCTACTGTTGCTGTGATCTAAGGCAGTGCGAGTCTCCCTTATTTCTGCCCATATGAAAACTTTTCACTTGTCATTTTGATGTACCTACTGGGTAAAATTCACATCCTCTGCTCAAAGCCTGTGGCACCTGCAGGCTCCCAGTGCTCCAGTGTCTGCGTTACCTTTCAGCCTCCCACAGGCTCAGCCAGGAGGGACCCATCTTTTAGGACCATATCTCCCAGCAACCCTACCCTGACCCAAGCAATTGTATACTCTCTGCTGGGGTTCCCCAAGCTCTGCCTGACACCCAGGCACTGCTAAAGGAGGAGGCACCACTATACACTGTAACACAGACATAGGCTTGGTGTCTGTGAGCAGTGCTGCAGGTGGATTTTCTACTGCCTTTTTTTTTTGCTATGAATAACAATATACTAATGGAATGCCACAGGCACTGGGTACCTCCATTAAACTATCAAACCCTACAAAAATAATCCAACACCGAAAAAAACAAAATCCCTTTTCTTCCCTTATTTTCATGTTCTGTTTCACAGCTCTGATCCTGTGATACTAATTAAGTTTTCTGCTCTTGCCTTTCATTGCACTCTTAATGTGTTCATCTATGTGCGTGCACACATGCATACACCTTCATGCTTTGAGCCCTATGACACTGACTTAACCATGTTCCTTTTCTACTCCAACCCCTTTATCCCACCTACATTTTTAATCCTGAGAGACTCCATTGCCCAGCTGAGGCAGTATCACAGCAAGCATTTGCAAGGATGAGAAGAGCACAGTGCAGCTGTCTCACACAGCTGGGAAGGAGCAGGGGACAAGACTGGTGGAAGAGCTTTCTCAGCATTCCTGTTATTCCCAGGACTAGTGCCTGCTGGCTGTAACAAAGGCTGCAGTGTGAGAGGTAAGGGTTAAGTCAGCTGAGGTCCAGGTCACACACTCTGACTGAAGCTTGCAGTGCTTTTAGTTTCTCCTTCACCCTGTGAGCTCCACAGAGGTGTGTAGCTGCTGGCCAGCTCTGCTGTGCTTTCTACCTGCTCTGTTCACTGTGCTGCAGATGTCACCTGTCACTTTGCTCTAGGCCGTTAGACTTGATAAATTCCTATGGCAAGCAGAAGATAAGCTCTGTGTTTAGCTAAGTGGAATTATACCAAGTCTATTTTAATTTCTGCTACCCCAGGAATATGCATTATACATATGTTTTATATTTATGCCAATTGACTCAATTCTGCATCTTCCTATTAGCTGAAATTACTACCTTTGTTTTTTTGCAGTGGTGTGATGATGCTGTATTTACCTGAACAGGGATTTTAACTCACGGCACCACTCAGTAGCTTAATGTTTCTGCTTCAAGGCACCTTATTTTGAATGAGGATGTAGAAATTGACATGGTCCTATCAGTAACAGTGGTAGAGCACCCTCCATGGTCCTTCCGTCTTTCCCATCTCTTGGAGTTTTGGCCTCTGTGGGGACCACCTGTGACAGGGGAAGCAAGGGCACAGTCCTGAGCAACAGCATCCAACCTACACAAGTAGATGGCCTTGCCACTACCATTTCTGTTTGGAAGCAACACTTCCATGGAAATGTTTGGGCATTAATGCCAACCTGGGGCCATTCCCAAGAGGCTTTCTGGCCACCCTGTTCAGGAGTCTAAAAGCATTTAGCCCTACAGGTGCAAACTGCAGCGGGCCAGTCAGCTTCTGAGTGGTCCCTGAGCTTTCACAGTATGCAAACACAGCCTACAACTCTTGAGTGAGTTTGCTTGCATCTTTTCTGTTTTCTCCATAATCCATAGATTCAGCCATTTTAAGCTAAGCTGCACCTCTCTAAATAGGCACATTCTGTCTCTCCATCTCTGCATTCTCATTTGCAGCCAGCACTCGGATGTTGCCACTTTGCCCCCTTTCCAGCATTCAGTTTTGCCAGTCCACCAGCTCTTTGTCCACCATCTTCCATTTCTTGTCATCTGAAGACTCTTTCCTTCAAATCTTCTGTAAATTCCTGGTCATCTCCACCTTTGTTATCTCCCTTCTCTTTTTGTCAATTGATTCTGGTGGTAGTACCCTGGCAGTAGCACTTTTTACTGGGAAGCAAAAATATATGATAGTAGAGGCTTTAAATCTCATAGTTCTTCATTTTCTCTCTCAGTCCTTTTCTCTTGGTTATCTTCTCCATCAACTTTCTTTCCATGTCATTTGATATTCATTTCCCACATCTTTAGAATTCACCAGCACTCTGCTATTCCCTCTGCTTTTCAAGCTTCTTTTTTTATCTCTTCTCTTTTTTCCCTTTTTCTTTTTTATAGGTGGAGGCTACTCTTGATCTTTGCAGGAACTAATCATCTCTGTGCAGCACCTGACTCCTTTCGTGCCCCAGCGTCTCATTTTACATCTGGTCTGCATTGCATAGCCTAGTGTTCAGCTGGGTTTCCTGGTGCGTTTCATAGCTTCCCCCACATCATTTTTAATCTTTTCTGTACTGCTTCTCTCTTCCTTTTTATGCCAGAGGCAGAAGGGCCCTGTTAGTTAGTTCTGTTTCATAGGAAATTCACTTTTAACAGCAGAGAATATCAGACTGCAAGCACAATTAAAACTTGCTCACATCTCTCTAGGTCCTGGTGAGTTACAGCATTGGAAAAAGATTTATGCCCCAAGATTTCTTATTCATCCTTGGGGTTGAATCAACTTTGTCTAGCCAATCAATTTTGTCTAGCCCAGAGGTTTTGACACTCAGTTGATCTCTTTTTCCATGTCTGTACCTCTGTGTCAGCTTTAAAAATCATTGTTTCACCAAAAACCTTGTCCTGCTGTTCTCAGTCACTCACATTTGCCACTAATGTATACTTCATGTTCTAGGATAAAATAGTTTCTTAGAATTTCATATTTGTAGAGCTCCCACAGCCTTCCCAAGCAACATGACCCCTGTCCCATCAGCCTTGTTTTATCTTTGTTGCAATGACAGCCTCTTTTTCTTGTACCAGCACAGAGGATGTGGTGAACTATTCACTCCTTCCTCACTGCAGGTACCATTTACATTTTGCACATATCTGCTTTCAGCCTTCCCTTCCCTGGATTGAGCTACCGCAGGGATTTCAACCTTTTTTCCTTGGGTCATGTTTTTTAGAGCTCTGAGCATTGCTGTGTTCTCTCCTCAGGTCCCTCAGGATCTCTCTCCCTGCCAGGTTACTCATACTAACACACTAACACTGCTTTACCAACAAGAAGCATTTGCCTCTCCATTAGTCTGCTCATTCTCCATTAAAGTTAATATTTACATTCTTCTGTGTTGGAGAGGAAGCCTCAGTTCCCAGGTCTGTGGTTTATATATCATCTAAACCTAAGCGTGAGTGCTTGTTAATGCATATAGAAGCATTTGAAATAATTGTGATATCACAGAATCACAGAATCGCAAGGGTTGGAAGGGACCTCGAAAGATCATCTAGTCCAACCCCCCTGCAAGAGCACATAGCACAACCTTACTTCACTCCTCCGTCATCCTTATCCCATAGGGTACATTGCTTTTTCCTAATAATACTTCTCTTAATTCCCTTAGTAGTGACTTTAGGCTGAGGGTACCCTTGGTTTCACTGTCAATTACTGTAGTCTGCAAGATTTTACATTGAAGCAGCTCATTTAGTTTTCACTAGCAGCTTTCTTTCTCCCTAAAATAGCAGGGTTAAATACAGCATTTGTGTTATCCATCAGTATTGAATTCCTAGAATTTCCTGAAGGCATATAGAGGGCTGAACACACAAAGTTCAATGCTGTATTTCTATTTGAAATAACCAAAGGATATAAATCCACCTACAACCAGTGACCTTTCAGGATTTGCAGCATTAGATGACATCGGAAAAACTTTGACAGATGAAAATATAAGCACTGGGGAAAAGTAATATCTGGGATCCCAGGTGAAGTGTTTGGAAGACAAGATTTTATATCAGTTATTTTACCCCTTGATTTATTCACAACTCTTGCATCTCCCCTCAGGCCAAAGTGCTCAAACTCTCCATAAAAATTTCACATTTGGCCAGATTTTTCCTCCAACGAGATGCTGGCTGCCTGTGGTAGTTTTTTTCTGAGAGACCTAAGTCTTTCCTCTGACAAAGGTTGCAGCTAATGTTAAGCCTGTAATTTCTTTACAGTATGTTTGCTGCTCCTGGCAATACTGTAGGAAATGAGCAAAGGGCAATGTAGTAAAATGAATGGTAAGGATTTGCTCTGAGTGCTAGATAAGACCTGTCAGAGGTGGGTCTCCATCCGCAGACATGCACAGACACACACAGGTCACAACATTAAGGTCACAACAAACTTTTGCACTGATGTTTATTTCAACTCTTACCAAAGAGTCCTTTGTGCCTTTTAGAAGTAGGTTAGACATTAATATGAAAGACATTTCCAACCCTAACTATTCTATGATTCTATGAAATGCTGAAATACCATTTTAATGATAGATAAATCAAAGACAATAAGCAACCCCAGTACTTTTACCCAAGATTCCTTCATCTCTAGATTTGCTTCAAGTTTTGCTCTCAAGTCACGCAAACTCAAGGAAGCATTTCTAAAACTTGTCTGGTTCACTTCTTTCAGTAGTTTGAATAATTTATTAATTAAATAATATTGTTATATATAATAATTAAATATATGTAATAATAAATATATATGACAATTAAATAATATTGCTTGTGGATGTTATCTACCGAGATTTTAGTAAAGCCTTTGGCACTGTTTCCTACAGCATTTTCCTGGAGAAACTGGCTGTTTATGGCTTGGGTGGGTGTACACATCACTGAGTAAAAACTGCCTGGATGGTCAGACTCAAACAGTGGTGGTGACTGGAGTTAAATCCAGTTTCCCATGATTTGGTGCTGGGGCCAGTTCTGGTTAATACCTTTATCAGTGATCTGAATGACAGGATTGAATGCAGCTTCACGTAACTCAGGTGCAGATGACATCAAGTTGGGTGGGAGTGTTGATCTGCTGGAGGATAGAGAGGCTCTACAGAGGGATCTGGACAGGCTGGATTGATGGGCTCTGGCCAATTGTATGAGGTTCAACAAGGCTCGGTGCTGGGTCCTTCATTTGGGCCACAACAACCCTATGCAACGCTACAGGCTTAGAGAAGAGTGACTGGAAAGGTTCCCAGAGGAAAAGGACCTGGAGGTGTTGGCCAACAGCCGGCTGAACATGAGCCAACTTTTGCCCAGGTGGCCAAGAAGGCCAAGAACATCCTGGCCTGTATCAGAAATAGCATAGCCAGCAGGGCCAGGGCAATGATCATCCCTCTGTACTCAGCACTGGTGAGGCTGCATCTCAAATACTGTGTTCAGTTCTGGGCACCTCACTATACGAAAGACATTGAGGTGATGGAGTGGGTCCAGAGAAATCTCTGCTATATTTCTCTGTATATCAGCTCAAGCTCTGCCAGTAGGCAGCACAACTCAGATAACTTACCTAATCCAGCCACAAGTCTCACCTAGAATGCCATCCCCTCCAAATCACACTAATTCCTTAAATGTTCCTGTGCCATGTATAGCTTACAGACTTTTGCAGGCTTCTGTGCCTCTGAATGAAAACAGGAATAATCCACACGATAACTCTTACCTGTTGATGTTTCATAAGAGAGTCTTCGTCTGTAAAAGCTTCTGCACTTCAGAGTTCTTCATTGGGCTTTAGAGATGAGATGATTGAGCATGTGTAAAGTGGGGTAGATTTTACTCTCCATAAACAATGTTTTCATTTCTTCTTGTGGAAGCTGGCTTAAAAAGAAAAAGAAAACCCAACCAAATAAGAAAATCCACCCAAAGCAAAAAGAGCTTCTCCTTACCACATAAATCCCAGGATCTGCTACACTATCTGTGGCTATAATAAAAGCAGCCATCATACCTGAGATCCTCTAGGCTGATTAAAGAAACATTACATAAAGCTGTATTCGGTGACTTAACAGCAGCTGAATAATTCTACCTGAGCCCACACCCTGGGACCTGCAGTGGCAAAAGGCAATCCTCTGACATGTCAGAGCGTGGAATTTGCCTTTAATGCTTAAAGGTAAGATATAAATTTAGTTTTCACTTTGTTCCTACTTTAGGGTTTTCAACCTGAATAGCTATGGAAAGGTTTTCCTAGGAGGCTTGACAGCAGGAATGGCGCAGTCTTAAGAGTGGAACCAGCTATCATCTTTGCGGTGGGGTAACGAAGGCTCCTGACTCAGGTGTGGTACCCTGAGCATCTCTCTCTGTGTGAGCAAGTACGCGGGGCACCCATAGCAGCACTCAGCAAGCTACGCACCCTGGCCTGGTCTCCCCTCCCCAGCCAGGGGCCGTATGAACCTGCAGCCCGGGGGATGTATAATATAGAAACAACATTAGGGGGAGCTCCATTACCTAGTCCAGTTTTTAAAAGAGGGAGTGTTCATGTCAGTGGCAGAGCAGTGCCTCCAGTTCCCGGGAAATCACGGTTTTCCTGTTCAGTCTCAGGCTGCTGTGCACGGATAACGAGTGCTGGTGAGTAATAGGAGCAGGCTGATTACAGGCATTTGCTGATTGGAAAAACTGGCGGGCAGCTAATGTTACCCTTCTAGTGGCCAATTACCAACAATGATTTTATGATTTCTGACAAAAAGTCAGAAATGCCACAGAGTTACTTTTAACTATAGATAGTCTTTACATCCACAGACTTATTAGCTAATGAGATCAGTAATTAGCTATGGGAACTTCATGCTCCCAGGTCGTGGTGCCTCTACAGTTAAATGTTTTGGCAATTTCCCTGCAATTCTTAGGGCTTATGACCCAGGCAGTTTACCACAATAATTATCCCAGAACATTTGTTCTGTAATGCTGCAGTGTGCATAATTTAATTCATAAACACTCATTAGAGAAGGAACGGAAAAAAAGTAAAGTTCTGATTCAAAGGGGATGGGATAAATTTGAGTTAGAGAGAATAGATGTGGGCAGATCACAGCAAAGCAGTCATGGGGAAGTGCAAAGATGGGTACTCTAGGACAGTGGAGGAGGGCAGCTGAGACTGGAAGAGACAACAAAGTCTATGTAATAGTGCCAGAGAGATTATTATCGTCTTTATCTCTTCTAGTGCCGGGACACAAAGATCAACTCTAGGCTAGGAAAAATAAAATGCTTTTTACTAAAAAGTTTCTTACCCATCTTAAAGCGCTTCCTACCCTTACAAGTCCCCTGAAAGCTGTGGCAGTGGTCACACAGCAGTCCACAGTTATGCCTTGAAGCACAGTTTTAAGCACCTAAGACAAAAGGAGGAGGCTTTGTTTTCAGGTTCTGTGTGCACCATCTGCTGAGAGGAGACACAGACTTTGAGAAGGCTGCCAGCTGGCTGGCCATTCCTCTCTTTTCAAATAAACATTCAACATGTTTTCAGTAAATTCTGAATGATGGAAGTCTGCTTTTTCCTCTCTGCACTTCTCACCGGAGAGGGTGACAGCTTCCCCCCCTTGGCTATTTATGTATTTCTTTCAATATGAACTTTCACTTCAGATTGTTATCTCATAAAAATAGCACACACATAGTAATACTCATTATTAGGGTAATATATTACAAACTATGAAAGAGTTATTGGCTTTCTAAAGCATGATAAAGATCACTTAAAGATCAATACCTGAACTATTCCAAGTATGTTCCAATAAATGAAGTTCTTGTAAAGATCTTTCTTCCAAAAGTATGTCATTTATAAAAAGTAAGGAATGCAGGCAGCTCTGGCATGAAACACAAATGCTGAACTACTATCATTGCATAGTGATCCAAGACACCAAGTGAATGTCATATCTATGCACAGAACACTGATAAGTACTGTGGCTCAGTCACTGTATTTAGCAAAGACCCTGCAGCCAGCGCTGGTGTCTTCAGGAGTTAAGACCTCAGTTTTATGTCTCCAAGGATGCTCATCATCCATAGACATCCAGATGTTCATGCTTGAAGTGAGCAGGATGGAGCAGTCTAGCATGGGAGAAGACACTTCTGTAATCTAAAAGCAACACACACCTGAGCCACAGTCACCCTCAGTAGGACTGCAATGCTGTAACACTGCTTTCAACTTTTATCTCAACATATTCTAAATAAAATCACAAGGAGTATAAAGGTTATTGGGGTACCTGACTCTCCCCACCATTCCTTTTTAATGCCTGTGAGAATATGCAAGTTATTGTTATTAGAGGAAATTCCAGAGCATCAGCTATTGTCTGATAACTGCTCATCTGAATGCTCTTCCTTGCGGGACATGTGAGGTCATTTTCCCCTCTTTCATTCACAGATAAGCAGTCCCAGACCCCTTGGTCTGGGAAGGTACAAACAGATAAATACCAGGTAGCCCAAATCTCCCATTTTGTCTGCTCTCCTACAAACCTATGCCTATGACCATACCAGCACCATTATTCACACAGACATTAACACCCAGTTTCTGTTTCTTAATCTGTCCTGGCCCTTACTTCCATCTGCTGCTTTGCATCTTGCATAAGAGAACATAATATTTGTTCTAATGTTTTTATTTTATGAGCCATGCACTATATAAAAGGTTTCATTGTACGACCTCGAGTGTAAGTACCAGATTTATGTCACAGGATTCAGAGTATTTTGGGTGGCAAGACAGGTGGACAGGCAGGCATAGAGAACACTGTGTACTTTGAGAAACCTGGGTAAAAATACTCTACAGTCTGATCCTTCAAACAAACATTCAGGCCAACAACTTTTCTTGGGCACATTCTCTTATCACCTCGGTAAGCTCCTGTAAAATTATTCACATGCATAAACATTTACATAACCATTCCGGGGGTCATTTCACATCACCCAGTATTTTAAGCTCATCTTTTTCTTTGGTGAAACATATTGTTCACACACAAGAAGCTTAATCAAAAGCACAGTGATATTTTACTGGTTTAAAATCTTTTGGCCCAAAGCATAGGACAACTTCCTTCCCAGGAGGATGTGTCATTTAAAACAAGTTCTGACATAGCCTTTCACCCTCCACCCACCCCAAAAATGTAAGACATTTCATATTTGGCTCATTTCCTTCTGGGACAGAGAAATAATGTAAGTGAGAGTACATAGGAGATTTGTGTTCATTAACTTACTGGCAACACTGATAGCCTGTCCAATGAAGTAGGAAGGAAGTATATTTCATTTTAATGGCAATTCCTATTGTACGAAATGTCTCACATGCTGAAATGTTCCTTGTGGCCATGAAAATGTATCCTCGTGCTACTAAAAACAGACTAGGAAATTGTTGCATACAGAAACATAAACAAAAATTCCCAAAATAGTCTAAAAGAATGAAGAAAACAATGAAGTTGAGGAAATTCCGAATGAAGGTGGTAACTACATCAGGCAGTGGCATAACAAATATAGCGCACCTAAATAAACCGAGACATAATAAAAGGTAAATTTACTGAAGTGCATTCCACACAACTCATATCCTTCTGCATTATTTCCTGTCATTAATTACCCCATCTACATCTAAATAGTATCAATCACTCAATTGGAAGCACAAGTTAATGAGCAAAATTTCATACTCAGGGGTCAAGTTCCTTTTCCTTCATTTGTCTTCATTAGCAGCACCTCTCAAGGCTTTCCCAAAATAGAAGGCAGTGCATTAGTCAAAGAGATTTTAAAAGTCACACTCAAGCATGCTCAGAAATAAAATAGCAGGATTAGCCTCAGAGCTCTTTGGGTGAAATGGAGGTTGTTAGTGTTATTAAGAAGATTACCAAAACTACGTGGCTCGCCTTCCTAATAGTTTTCACCATCTGTACTCTTGACTGGGTGTCACATTTGCTTGGCACCTTGGCACTGAAGGATGTATGAATGCTTTACAAATTACTGCCTGGTCTGTAAACCGTAAACTGTAATGACTTTCCTTCTCTGGTTACTCCAGTACATCGCAGTCAGCAAGTTTCCCTTCATAGCACCCTGTCCTTTCTTCCTGTCCAGTTAAACTGGGCTTGTCACTTTTCTTCCAAAGGACAAAGCAGGCAAATCAGCCACCATCGGTATGCCATAGCATCTGCACAGAAATAAGGAGACCAATACAGCCACGGGATGGCCACACAGAGATCCTGCTTCTCCACACTCCCTCCTGGGGACTTCCAGTCTGTGCAGAGTCCAAATCCCTGAAAAGAATACTTACGGGCAGGACCTGGGGGGGCAAACAGGAAATTGGAAAGTTCCTGCATTCATTCTACCAGGATACCAGGAAGTACCTGCATACATCCTACCATTCATTCTTCATCTTATGTCCTTTCTGCTTATAAGGTTCTAGGAAAAAGGAGGAGGCAGCATCTCAGGGAACCCTTCTTCATCAGTCAGCTTGAAACCTCTGTCCTTATACATAAATATAACATAACCTTATAGTCCTAGAAAATACTTTGGTCACCACAGATATGCACCAACCATGAGGTGAAAATGTGGCAGTTATTGAACAGCTCCAGCAGTGTGCACTCACAGTGAGGTGAAGCATCAGCATCATTGTGAACCCCTATGGACCAGGGCAAAGGAGGTATTATGGGAGGTCAGTGGCAGGACATAGTTCTTCTGTAGCACTGTGCAGAGGGAGGCAATCCCCATTCAAGGAACATGAATGACTGAAAAGTTCAAGGTGCACAGTCCTACCTGAACACTTGCACCCTGACATGGCTGTGAAGAGGAAAGAAAGGCTTGGTTTAGTCTTTTTTCGTTTATAAGAGGCCTTAGTTATGGGTCTGAGTGGGTATAGAATCATAGAAGAGTTAGGGTTGGAAAGGACCTTGAGATCATCAAGTTCCAAACCCCCTGCCATGGGCAGGGACACCTCCCACGAGACAGGTGGGAGGTCATATTTAATAGATGACTCATATGTAATAAATGAAATAGAAAAACTTATTTACTTAATTTCATCATCATTTTTTGTGAAATAGCTCAAGAGAGTTGCAATGCCGGACTCTAGATAGAAAATTCCTTCTGCAGGAAAACAGATACCGAGCTGTAAAACTGGGCCCTGGAAGATTAGCCCAACCTTCATAGAGCAGTCTGGGTCTTCTTTTGAAGAAATCTTCCAAATGCCATTTGAACAATTGGCTCATCTCTGGATCCATAGACAGTTCCTGTGAAAGAAAAAAAATAGTCCACCCAAAGTTGTGGCCCTACAAAAAAGCCAGATTAGTGACGCTGACAGCTGCTAATAAGACAGCTATTATTGCTATTGATTTTCCGTGGAAAACTGACAGAACTCCTTAGCCAAGCCTGATAAAAAGGATGTAAGACTGATTTTTGTACCAACTGTCCATCTTGGTCAGTCATCTCTGCTGGCAGATTGATAGTGAGTGGAATCAGGGTTGTTTTGGAAATCTGTCTATCAGCAATTTATAAATTCGAATTAAAAAATTCTATTACAAACTCTTAGCATGCGATAGCAACCACACATTAAAATGCAAACTTCAGATCATGAGGCTGATCTGACTTTCTTTCCATTTTTTTCCAGGAGGAGATGCCACCACTGATGACAAAAGATAAATGCCAAGATTTTCTGTAGCTTTTGTGCCTCCCACTCAAACAGAAACCTTCCTCAGCAGAGAAGGTGACCAGGTGAAGAAAAGCTTGTGTCTACCCAACAGATCCCCAGCTGTGAAGACTTTAAACATCTGGTGATGCTGATTAAGGGTTAGATGATGGTGAAAGTGATGCCCCAAAGCCCTAAAACTGTGAAGCCTTATGACTGTACCTGTACCAATGAAGTAGTGGTGTGCTTGAGTGTGTGACAAGTCAGCCATTAGACATTATGCCTGTCTGTGATCCATCAAAGAGCTCAGAAAAGCTGAGGCAAGAAAACTGTGGTACTGCTTTGAGAGTGACCAGAAAATGGCCCAGAGTGGCATTATAAGACATGCAGCATGAACTGCACACACAGATGTATAAACTTACTGAATAATCTTCATTATTCAATATACTTCAATATTCAATATTATTGTGAGTTTTGGTGTAGCAAATAGTGTAAAATAATGTAGAAGTTGTTTAAAAAAAGAGAAGAAAGTGACTGAATGTTACCACAAGCCTCAGCTTGACTTCAATCATTCTAATTCAGGTTAATAGGAAATAAAGTAACAGGAAAGCATTAGAAGCAAAGAGTGAGAGATAAGCCTTGACATCCTATCCGCTGGATTTACAGAAAGAAGCTGGACTGCAAAGAGCAAGGAGCTATATCTTCCAGCCTTGAAAAGACGGAGATAATTTCATATTAGAGATAAGCTATTATAGGAAGAACTCAACCCATATCTGAGCTCATGTTCAAGGAAAGATTCATATCTGCAGATGTCTTGGGAGCTTCCTTAGTGCTCAGGCAAGTTTAGGTAAGATATCTCTCCTTCCAGAGAAACTGGCTCCCTTATCAGTGAATGATCTTTAAGTCAAGGATCATGTCTTTCATCTGTAATTCCCACTTCTGTACCTGTTATCACAAATTTAGTCCTGAAGCCCTATAGAAACTCTTATGCTGTAGCAATATTGTGTTGTCCTTTTTATCATGTGTTCAAAAATAAAAGCAAAACTCTTTTTCCATCCACAACAGTGAGCACATTCCTTGGACTTTCTTCCTTTCAGCTCAGGTTTACAGATCAGCTACTAATGACAGGATCCCGCTTAGCACATGCTTAGTATGTGGGTAATATAATTAAGCCATTAGAAAAATGCATCATGGCAATAGGAAAACTAACAAAAGAATGTATGCTGTGATGCATAGGGATGCAACTGAACTGTATAAAGGATGATCACTGTCTGCACCTCTGCACCTCTTGGTTGATCAGTTCTCTGCTCATATCAGGTGAAGAAATCACATGGGAGCTGTGCCCATGGGTGAGCAGTGCTAATGGTGCCCAGTGCTCTTTGTCCCCAGCAGCTGAGAGGAGTCAGCCCTGGAAGGGGCATTCACCACTCAAGAGGATGAAAGAAGGCTCCTTCACTTCCCAGCTGGTAGCTGGAAGCCAGGTAGGTGTTTTCATTGGCCCTATGAAGGCAAACTAAACCACCCAGAAGCTGGAGCTCTGGGAAGAGACAAGCTATGAAATATGTGAGGTGGAGGGCTTGTTCCCTGCAGCCAGACCAAGCAGACACCAGGATGATGCAAGGAAGGCAAATGTCATTACGAAACACAGCCATCAGGTCAGCATCTGCACAGGGCACTTAAACAGGACCACCTGATTTTGTGCAAACTTCTGGAGTGTAGAGGCATTGCTCCAGAATGCCCTGGAAGCATTGCAAAAATCCCTGAACCTATGGAGATCTGAGCAAACGTTTCCATCAGCTCAGTGCTGCTAGCAGCTTGGACCTTGGTGGCGTGATCCCATTTATGTTGTGCTCCATTTGAAAGTGAACCAATAGGCCTCTTGGTGGAATTTATTCGCTTGGATGAAACCTGATGTCTCTGTTGGGGGGATGGGGAGCAGGAGCTTGTCATGAACACTGTTGAAGTGCCTGTACAAAGGTGCACAAACTTAGTGCTTCTTCCCCCATAACTTCTTTGACCTGTATGCAGTTGCATGGCACTGCATGGCCACAGCTCACCAGCTGCCACATCTGACCAGCTGCCTTGCCAAGATGTCTGTCCCATCTCTCTGTATCAGTGCCCACAAGTTCATTGAATTTTGAACATGTGGACAAACCCAGACAGCCATGGTCCTTGTAGCTGTGGCCCTTGTCATGGCGGGAGAAAGCTTTAGCATATGAATTGGGTGAATCCACAACCTGTGAAACAAACAAAAATGAGCACAAACATATTACTTAGAAAATCTTGTGGTTTTAAGTCAATCTGTTCCCTGGGGATCATTGCCAGTGTATAAATACAGCTAAATGAAGTTTACCTATCCTGAAGGAATAAGTTCTTTACTGTGAGGGTGGTGAGGCACTGGAAAAGGTTGCCCAAAGAAGTGGTAAATGCCCCATCAAGACCAGTCTGGACAGAGCCTTGAGCGACATGGTCTAGGGTGAGGTGTCCCTGCCCACGGCAGGAGGGCTGGAACTTGATGGTCTTAAGGTCCTTTCCAACCCAAACCATTCTAGAAACCAGCTTGGCTAGGTTACATGAAGCCATGACAGATAGGTCTTCTTTTCTTCTTCTGGAGTCTGCCTACATATGAGCCCAAACATCCAGCTTCCAGGCCCATCACACAGCTGGGTGTCCCATCAGCTGCTGACAGTCCTGTTTCCTTCACTTGAAGTGGGGCTAGTTTCTGGCTATGTTGGAGCTGATTGAAACTCTTCACAAGACCGGCTGATGAACCAAGACAACAGAAACATTGATCAGCAGGAAGCAGCACATCATGAATATTCAGGAGTAGAATTTCTTTAATAAATGACACCCCCTCTTTCATGATGTCTGGAAGTGTCTCATTTGTGACTACTGAGCGAGCAGCTTCCCCCCAGCCTTCTTGCACAGCAGAGCACTATCATGCTCAGGAAATATGCTGAAAATACTCAAAGAGGGTGACAGAGATTTGTCATGCACTGATTATCTCTCCCAAGAGAAGGCAATAACCTGATCTTGACTGGTAGAAGAAAGAAATCTTTTACAGTGAGAACAGCCATTCACTGATACAACCTTCCCAAGGATGTGGTGGAGTCCCCATCACTGGAGACTTCCAAATGAGCCAGTCCCAGGGTGCTGGATAATAGGCTCTCTTTCCCACAAAAGGCTGGACCAGATGCTCTTTTGAGGTACCTTCCAGCCTGGGCTGCTGTATGATTCTGTAATAACAGTGAGTATGAACTCCTGAAAATATAAAGCAGGTAATCGCACTTTGTGGGTCTCTGTTTCTCTGTTGGCTTTGACCAAAAGTACTTCTGAACCCACTGCAGCCTGGTAAAGCAGGCAAAAGAAACGGAATCCCCTCGATCATAGCATCTCCTTCTGAGGCAGCAACAGCCAGGACTCTGCAAGAGCTGACAGTTCTACAGCATGTCAGCACCCAGACCCATGCAGAGAAGCTCCAGCAGCAGGGACAGGGGTGACATCTCCAGGGCTGAACACCTTTTTCTCCCCTTATTGTGAGGTTAGATACAGGGAGTTTGGCATATCCCTGTGCACAGGAAGTCCGGCTGGATTCATTACACCAGCATTTGCATACACTAGCATCTCCACTGACACAGGGCAGCTATTATTATGTAACTGTCCCGTTAGGAAGGGGCCGTCAGTCGGCCACCTACGGCGCTGGCAGGAGGCAGTTTGTTGGCGGAGAGACTGCTGCAGCCTGCTCTGCATGACATGTGTTTGACAAACAGCACCGTATCTGCCAGCAGATTTCGCGATCCGTCACCGTGATGACACATATCTGCTCTACCATTGAAAGGGAAATCTCTCTATATTTGTATGTATGTGAATTAAAGAGGCATTGTTTCAGCAGCTTCTTAACCCAGATAAATTGTGAGCAAGGTGAATACAAATTTTGCATTAGACTTTCTGTCCTGTTTTATAAATCATAACAAAAGATTTGAGATCTTTCATATATGACTTCAACCAGAAGCACATGCTGAATTTCTTGTTATCAGTTATTCACAGCTTTTTGTAGTGTACAGAAAATGGTAAGCTCTGTAAAATAATCAATAAATAGTTGGCATTTTCTGAATTAGAAGACTTTTCATAGAATCACAGAATCATTTAGGTTAGAAAACACCTTTAAGATAGTAGAATCCAACTGCTGACCCAGCACTTCCAAGCCCAGCACTAAGCCATGTTGCTAGGCACAAAATCTACATGTCTTTCAAATACCTCCAGGAATGGTGACTCCACCACTTCCCTGAGCAGCCTGTTCCAATGATGGATAACTCTTTTGGTGAAGAAATATTTCCTAATATCCAATCCAAACCTTCCCCGGCACAACTTGAGGCTGTTACCTTGTGCTATTGCTCATTACTTGAGAGAAGTAACCAACACTCAACTCACTCCATCCTCCTTTCAGGTAGTTGTAAAGAGTGATAAGATCTCCCCTGAGCCCCCTTTTCTCCAGGCTGAACAACCCCAGTTCCCTCAGCATTTCCTCATAAGACTTGTGCTCCAGGCCCTTCATCAGCTTTGTTGCTCTTCTTCAGACACACTCCAGCACCTCAGTGTCTTCCTTGTACTGAGGGGCTTGATGGGATTGCAGTAAATACTCTGATTTCTGAAAGGTTTGTCTGTTTTCTTTCACTGAAAACAAGCACACTGTATGACACTCTTAGAAACCCAATGTTAATCTCAGCTCCTGACAATGATACCATCCGTTCTTGTGGGTCCCTATGAGGTCAATTCTGCTGATGGAAGAACAGAAAATTTCTGAAACAGAAATTGTAATTACTTTTTGATATAGAATTTGCCTGGAATGTTTTGCAAACAAGACAGATACTACATTTAAAATGATTTCTATTTGTACAATACTATGTATTT
Organism: Melopsittacus undulatus; assembly: GCF_012275295.1. Lineage (NCBI taxonomy): Eukaryota > Metazoa > Chordata > Aves > Psittaciformes > Psittaculidae > Melopsittacus > Melopsittacus undulatus. Next base: position 115,157,965 of record NC_047527.1, read on the forward strand.
GGTATGCAAATGCACATCTCATGAAGAAGAAAAAAACAGTAAAGAAAACGTTACAGCCTGGAAGGTGCACTCATTTATCACACAAATGTGCTCACAAACAGGACTGAAGATCACAGATAAGAAGCAAAACCTGAGCCATTAGTGGCTGTATGGATAGTACAGCTAATGCAAACAGCAGAGCGGCTCTTCAACCCGCAGAAGCCAGGGCTTTGCAGAGTCACATCTTCCTGATGCACCAGAGGACTTTGCTGATGATTAGAGTCCGGCATGCCTAAGAAAGACTGATCTGTGACAGCCACATAAGCTGGGTGCTGCTGATGGGTCCTTCCAAGAAGCTGGGGTTAAGTCTATTTGTGACAATCTCCGTGATAAGTGCAAAGCAGCCCCTATTCTCAGCCTCATTATGGATAAAAATTGTGATGGGGAAATAATGGGAAAGGTGGTGAGATACTGTCAAACACCTGTCAAGGCAAAAGCCAAATGTCATTTCCTACGCAACGCTGCTGTGTCAAACAGGAGCTATAACAGAGTACTTTACGCAGAGGAGGACTGAGATGGACAGTCTGGCAGCAGCTTAGTTACTTTGGAGGGGCTGATCACTGCCAGTTTTTCCTGAGGACAAGTATTCAGCTAATTGATAGAAAATGCCAATGAAGGAACCTACAAACCACAGACCAAACTCAGAGCTTTGTTTAATTGAGGAGATCTACCAGTTACACCGAGATACAAGATGACACTGTACTTTTTGCAAAGAGAGGTTTGAAGCAAGGCTGGTTTATTCTTTCTAAAGATACCCAGGGATTAAAGAGGGAAGACAGGATGATGCTGTCACATTCCCATTTAGGACACCTCTTCTGACAAGACTGTTTAGGTACAGCCCTCACCATTTCCCAACAGTGGATTGCATATCTGATAACATATAACGTGTTTAGTCTGTTCTGTGGATACTTCCTCCTCACCACAGAAAAGGAGCCACAACACAGTCAAATTTGGAAAGAATGTGAGAAACTGTGTTAAAACCTGAGAGGAAGTGCTTCAGAGAGAAAAATGCAGCTACCAGAGTGAATTCAACCATGATGTTCTTCAGAATGTGTTCTGGGTTCTGTCATGCCCACAAACAGGAGAACTACACTTTTGCAGAGCAAAAATACCTCCTGCCAGACATTTGGAGTGTGCTGCAAAGCTTTCTCAGATGCAGAGCCGGATCATCCATCAGGAGAAACACCGAGCTCCATCTATTTGCCAAAAAGAAAGAAAATCAGCATCAGGCATCATTAGAAAATTACAAGGGGGAGGGGGGGAATTAGTCACAACTTGATAAAAATAAATAGCTTTTAAAAACAGAGCCATGCTTTGGAAAGCAAACAGCTAACACTTTAGAAACAAACTGTTCTGCCCTTTGCTCTCCTTGAGGGAAGGTAGATGGCAGCTCCCTGCTGCACAGCATGCCCACAGCCCCCTCTCCAGAGGATACAGTGCTGCAGAGATAAAGAAGCTGTTAGAGCAGCCTTCACTTCCCTCCCAGATAAGGATGACTAATAACTCACTCAGCAGGGTCCTCTTTTTTGGAAGTGCCATTCTTAAAGGCTTACAATTAGTCAAGTCTGAGTGAGGAAAATAACATTTCCTGGGAAGTGGTAACCAGCTGAGAAAGCTGGTGGCCCCAGATGAATCAATTAATCCTCATCAGCCAGTCCCCAGAGCAGGAGATTGGTGGAGGTCACAGGAGGTCTGCATGAAAGCCCACTGCTACCGAAGCATGAGCAACTGTGCACTGATAGCCTGGGCACTTTTAAAGGGTGAGCCCCCATCCATTCATCCACCAGTGTAAAATCCTGTCATGACTAACCCGCTTGCAAGAGAGATCATCGAGTTTGCTGAGCCCTGATGTGACATTGTCTTGACTGGTGCCCCAGCCACATTTTTATTCAAAGCCGAACATGCCATTCATGGGTCTCAACCAGAGGACTGGCTGTCAGCAGCCCGAGACCATGGACTGTTGGCAGAAGGGAGGGCAAAAACATCTTCATGCCAGGGCCTGTTGCCTGGATCCTGGCTCTAAAGAGAGGAAACATCTCAGCTGCTATCACTAATGGCTCATGAAATCTGTGCCTGCACATCAACATAGCCACACTTTTTAACCCCTTGCTGACTTCAGTTGCTGTTCCCCAGTGCTGCTGCTAAGGCGCATTATTGAGGAGGTATGAGCTCCTGGAGAAATCTCAGCGGCAAAGGCTGGGGTTGGTGATGCCTGTCAGGAGCAAAGCAGTGCTTTTCCTGTTGCTGCAGAGTGCTCCTGCTGTCAGCAAGTTCCTCAGGGAAGCGATGCCAAAATTTAAAGGCACAAAAGCAAAGAGGATTGTGTCTGATAAAGAAGGCAGGATGGCACAGCTGCAGGCATGCTACTGAGGGGTCTTGGCTCTCCCACTGCACTGATCCAGGCACAGTGACTGCTGAACAAGAAGAGACAGGAGCAAGCACCCCATTCCCTGTGTGTCAGGAAAGCGAAACAACTGAAGTCTGCAGGATTAAACCCTGCAGACTTCAGTCAGCACCCGCTGCTTACACTGAGGATTTTGGGCTGCAGATAGAGGTGGTGTGGATGTTTACATGCAGCATTTTAAATTTGTTCCTGTGACTCATCATGATACAAATATTTTCCTCAGTGAACGTAGGCATATAAAGATTACCTGTGGAACTGCAGCCACACTTAACTACTGCCATGTTGCAATATCAATAATTAAATAGTAACCATTCTGAAGATCACAGGAGACAACAGGCTGAACTTACGATGCTGTGAGAAAACATTTTCCTATAATAGCTCTGAGAATGTCTTAAAAATACATCTTGCAAGACTGCGTGCTTTCCGTGATCTGTGTAGCAGCTCTTCAGCTTTCAAGTGAGAGCAATATAAAGGATTAAACCAAATGTAACTGAAAAAAATTGAGAGAAAAACACTCATGAAATGGCACTTTCATTTTACAAGTAGTACACGCTCTCTCCTGCTTTACCCACATTTCCCACCCACAAAAAATGATTTGCCAGCTCTATGAATATAGTAGAGAAGTTGTGCAGCAGTGCCTTCCTGCCCTTTGCATCACTGGGAAAACTGAATGCTGCCTTCTACCTTTTGGATACTGATGTGCAGGCACTGCAGAAAACCAGCCTGGGTTTCCAGCATACAGATTATGTTTAAGAGAACTGGGATGAAAAAAATGTCAATTGTATGCCAGGCAAATAGTCTGTGGTGTTTATTAGAAAGATAATAGGCCACCCCACAATTGATAGCTACAGTTATGGCTCTAATACTGCTTGTTTTACAGGACAGAGGAGGATTGGAGGATGGTCCTGAAACACAAAACCAGGCAGGCAATCTTTTCAAGGCAGATTAGGTAGCTACATTACAATCAGTGTGCAATGAGCTGGTAATATCACCCCACTTCTGGAGGCAGTAGATACTCCCATTAGAAAAGTCATCACCAAAGCTATCGTCTTTCTTACCGGAGGCAGGCAATTCAGCTCTGGGCCTCCATCCCTTCCCAGAAACAGTCGGGCAGGGATGCGGATGCTCAGGCTGCACTCCTGGTGCTGCTCAGCAGGCAGGCACAGGTATTTGTGTGCCTGGAGTCTCAGGGCGGCAATTCTGCCTAGGCAGTCACTCTTACAGGTGGAAGAGCTGTACCAGTTCATGCTAGCCTGGCACTGCAAACCATTACAGCTATGTTGGTAAAACTCCCTCAGACACAGTCATATTCAGGACCAAGGTGGTTTTTTTAAGTTTACCACCATGGACTAGGAATCAGTTTATTCCAGAGGTGGGGTTTTCCCATGGGGATTTATACCTGTTTATCCATATTGGCTTACATGTACTAGGACAAATACATCAGTAACTGGTAAATATCCCTAAGGTGTTTGGAAATATAATGGAGACAAAAAAGGCCTGGGGAAAGGGAGAGAAAACGAAGAAAGTAGAAGGAGAGGAGGCAAAGGTCTGGGCTGTTTAACTGCTCTCCAAAGTAGGAAATCTTGGAGCTACATCCCTAAAGTGAGGTTTGCAGGGGGTGCAGACATCCCTTTCACATGCACTTTATCAATTCCAGGAAAGCTGATGAGATTCTTTCTGAGAAAGCAGGTGGCTCTGCTCCATCCAGCTCTTTGCAATCACCTAATGAGATCATTTCATCCAGGAAGGCTGAACTGAAGAGCCCACACTGCACAGCAGCGCCAAACAGCAGAGCAATCGGAGAGTGAAGGGCATTCAAGGTTTCAGAACCACATCCTCCCTCATCTCAACATGATCAAATCAGTGATGAGATGGCGTCTGCAACAGCCCTTGTCAGCGATGAAGACAGAGCGATCGGTCCATCAGCCAGCAACCAGCAGAGAGCATCCCGGTCCTAGGGAGAAAGTAATGAAGCTTCGTTTCCACTGCCGTCTGCTCTGTGACAGAGAAAAACTAGATTTTGCTGCTGCGTTTTTCAGGTGATAGATTCAGGCTAGTTTAAGGCAGAAAATCAGGAAAATGCTTATGAATGTTTTCTGCTGCAGGTGCACCACAGGGGCCCTGGCAGGGCCCTTCCTGCATAACAGGAGTGACCTGAGCAATTGCTATGCTGTAGAAGTTTGAAAGCCAAGCAGAGACCTCACACTTAATTATCGTAAAGTTCAGGTAATATACAGCCAGTGTCATCACCCTGTAGCATCAGATCTGTTCTTCCAGCCACTGATCCTTTGATGCCCTTAGAGAAACAACCCGTCCATCTCGTCAGTCTGACAGGATTTCTCCAGTACATCTCCCTGGCTGAGGGGAAGCCACCTGGAGTTCAAACCCTTTTCCTAGTTCATCACATCCTCCTGGGAAAGGAGAGAGAACCACTGATAAAGAACAAACTCAAAGTTCAGGTGCTGGGTTTACAGCCCTTCCTTGTGGTCAGTCTTTGGCTGGGAAGGAGAGGGGGAAATGTCTTCATGCTGTTATTCCTTAGCAGATGACTTATGCCATAAGCAGTGCTCTTTGACATAGCCCTCTTTTCTATCCTCAGCTCTACAGCAGGACTTCAGGGTTTGAGAGCTGATTTCTCTCTCCAGCTACTGCTTTTCCTCGCTGCCCATCAGTGATCATGGAGCAGCTCAAGGTGAGAAATGTATTCCTGAGACACCACTGAGCATCTTCAAAGCATGAGATCCTGGGTTAGATAGAAACAGTTTAATACAGTAGCTGTTTCCCACTGAGCTACAGAGCACCAAGATAAAACAAATGCCAACCGTCTAAGTCAGAGTTTAGCTTGCTGTGCTGCAGTGAAATACTGATTTACCTGGTTTTGATGTGGATAGTGCTTTTGGTTTTTATACAGATAGAGTAGGATTTACACTCACTTGGGGATGAGCAAGTTTGGGAATGCTGAGTATTTGAAAATGCATTACTGGCAGGGGCAGAGAGAGAATCTCTTCTTGAAGGCAGAGAAGAACAGAGGCCTAGGGCAGACAGCAAGGTCACTAAGTCCCATCGCCTGCTGTCACACAGCCCAGATAGTGTCATCCCTCCAGATGCCGGCCACTTTTCTTTGGCAACATAGCAAAGCATTTGTTCTGTGAGCAGCTTGGAGGGCTTACTGCAAAACCTTGTTTTACAGGCTGGTAGAAACTTCCGGACTTAAATATACTCTCTGTATGTCCTCTCTGGTTTGTGACAGGATACCATCCTTTCAGTAGACGCGTCTCCTCTTTTCCCAGTGTTTCCCCTTCAGTGTATCAGCAGGCAGGGGTTTGGTTTTCTGGGCCCATCCTACAGCCACACAGGACACTGGCAACCCCTAAGCAGGCTGGACACATCCTTGAGATCACTGACAGAGCTCTGCATGGAGCCCATGCAGTCATCCCTCAAACGGCAGAGCAGCCTTGCTCTCCAGTCCACACTGATAGGATAAAGTCTCCTGGGTCTCCCTGATAAAATCACCCCAATGTAGAAGAGAACATGAGCCAGAAGAGGGTCAGGACAGGATATGTGAGCCTGCAGGGTAACTGAGGCAGCCTTTCCTTCTGCCCATCACTAAACTTACTGGTGAGAAATTAGTGAGTTTTCTGTTACGATTTCTTCTTGTTGCCATTGTCATTGACAAAAGGTGCTGTGTTTAAAAGAGGTCCATACAAATATCTAGTTAACATGCTTTAAACATCACTGCATATTCTCCCAGTATGAAGAAATATTTCAGGGCTCTGTTTTGATCAGGCTTTTCCCTTGTGAGACACCTTCTACTGTTAATTTGGATCCTATGTAGTATCCATCCCAATTAAAGCCACACTGTAGAGTTATGTGACTGTTCCTTCCCCTTTGAGAACAACACCTGAGTCACCCTTAGGGATCCCTTAAAGGGATGCAGTGACTCCACTCCTGTAGCGTGTCCCCAGGCCATTGTGCCCAGGAGGAGAACCCTGCTGTGGTAGCAGGCAGGTGCAAACAGGCAGCCTTGCTGGGGAGGCACCAGCGTTTGGCACAAGATTTTGCTGTTCCTGTTCTGCAAAGCTCCTCAAAGGCTCAAGGACATTCTTTAAATTCCTTTCTCCCCGCCTGTTTTTTGATAGCCCATATATAGCTCCTTTTCAAACACAATGCTGGAAGCCCCAAGTTATGAGCCAAAAGTGAGAATGTTTCAGTATTTAAGCACTTTATTGTACTTGAGGAGGCCAAAAGCTTTAGTGCTTTTTTCCGCTTTTAATTTTGATCATATTCAAGAAATGCCATCTATCTCCTGAGATTCTCATAAAACAGGGCTGTTTTCCTTCAGTCATCACAAATGACTGCAGAGCACAAAAGGTTGCGAAAATAGCAAGGATGAACTGAGCTGCAGCAGCCCTGTGCTTTCATGAGGTCAGCTTGAAGATCATGGCCAGGGTTTTCACATTCAGATACCTAAATATAGAGCTGTGCATTGCCAGGAGCCTTTATGTTCAGGGCTAGAACCTGATCAACAACTTCTAAAAAATTCTCTATGTCATCTAATTTTGGGTACCAGAGAGCAAATGTATTTTAGAGCACAAGTTACTTTTGGAAATATTGACATTTATTTTCATTCATGTGTCATTCATGGGATTATTTTGTTCCATGACTGTGAAGGCAAGAGCAGGGAGAAGTGACCTGAGATTTCCTAGTATTAATATAATATTACTTTACAAACATCATACCAACAATAACCTGGTTATCCCACCCTGTTAATTCAGCACCTCCTCAGAGCAACATGAAGTCTATTTTCTGGCTTTAAGGCAAAGCAGTGCTTTTGAGGAAAGCACTTTCCAAAGGGATAGAAACATATTTTGCTTCCCTGGAGACTTTTCGGCTGTGCCAGTGTGTGCTATGTTAACTGCCTCATTGTTGCTGGGGTGTGCTTCTACTGTACATCCATGCACAGTTCAGTGTTCCTGAACCCTGTGCCACTGGTTAGTATTATTAGGAGCAATTTGATGCCATCACATGATAATGTATGGACTATAACAGAGTAAGATATCTATTACCAATTTGGCTCTGGGGTCTAAAAATGCTGATTAGTCTTTTTTATCTGGCCAAATCTGACCCCTCAGTAGCACAATCAACATTTCACACCAAACAGCCTTTAATATCAGGGATGTTTATTTAGCCCCTAGCCTAGCTTTACTCTGAAGCATGTGTTTACCTTGCCACCTGGGAATATTCCTTTTAAATGATAGGGCCTGTGTGATTAGTTTCAGTGCATGCTGAATTGCTGAAGTAGACAAGGGTCTCCAGGAGAAACAACCTCCCCTTCCCTGTGTCGCTGCCAAAGACCTCTGCACCCCATCCATCTTGGAGCAGACTAAGAGACTGAAGACATATTGCGCTCATTTCAGTGATAGCTGCTATAAATGTTAAGTGGACTGTGCGGCTGGGAATATCCTGCAGGAAGCAGCCATGATATATAATAAGTCATGATAAAAGTACTAGAAATGCCTCCCAGCTTGTCAGCTGATGTATCTTTGCAGAGGAAATAAGCACGAGCAGCAGAAAACTCATCCCCAATCCGGTCACTCTCACATAACTTTCTTGCATTGGCAGTAGGTGGTTGAAGGTGTCAGTAGGTCCCGATAGGTCTCATTGTTATCGCTTGAATCCCTGTCCCTGTCCCTGGTCCTAACCTCTGCCATCCACTGAAACACAGCCTGGAAATCTGGAGGTGGGACTCTCCCATCCCCACTTTCCAGAAAAAAATCCATCTGTCTGCCCTGTTCAGGATGCTGCTGTCCCTCCTGCTTCCCGACAGGGAAAGACTTGTACCATCCTGAGGTTTCCGCTTCCATTTGCCCTCCATTGCTGTGAGGTCATGGACCGACACATTAAGGAGCTTATTCTTCTACAGAACTGCCTCTGTCTCCTTGTTCTCCCCTAATAATATGACTTGTTGGTTTAAGATGAAGCTGTCTTTCAGGTCCTCTTCCGATTTTAGCAAACGAGAGGCCTTGTTTTGCAGCTTGATCCATAACTCTGACAGTTTAACCAGTTACTCAATCACATGCAAGACCAAACATTATGACATTTTTCTTCCTTCTGTAGGCTGTAGATGCAACTTTTTCCAAATATCTTCCTACTTTTATCTAACCATTCACTCACACATCATTCGTGAAACAAAAATGGGCAGGAGCTGTGAAAGACTAAAGATTTAAGGAAGACCTTCAGCTGGTACAAATGGCATTTCTCCAGTTGGCCAGTGGAGTGCTGCAGCCTGTAGAGCAGCCAAGCAACCAACCCTTGTGGTGCCTGGACCATGAGGACCTGGCACGGTGTGTATCACAGCACCCAGGCTGGAGGGGTAGGCACTGGAGACATCCTCAGCCACAGGAATCAGATTTGAGACAAACCTACACTCACCCCACTTTGGAGGAATGCCAAGAGCTACTCCTAACACAGGAAAATGGGTGCATCTTAATGCACTTTGCAACTTTAGGCCCATAAACAAGAGAAAACTGCAGTCCTTTTTTATAAGCAAGAGGAGAAACAAGCTCCATAAAGGCTACGGGGTGCTTTCTTATTGCTGTGTTGACCTTTGGCTGCAGTGGTGGAATCTGTCAAGGAGCTCATCACAGTGTCACACATTCCTAAGTAATGCAAATGAGAGTGGTTTTGCTTTAACATGTGTAACTACTTCTGCCTTCTGCTCCCAAACTGTATCTGGTGATACACAAACCTAAGAGACAAGTAAAGATTCAGGTTAATTTCATTTATAGGATAACATTAAGGAGTCAGAGAAAAAAAGATATATTTTCCCTTCTTTTGGGGATAAAATCTAATATAAAACAGTTGCATCTTCAGAAGTCATATTGCTCTAGTACAACAGAAGCAGATCAGACAAAAAGCCTCAGCTGTACCAGAAGGAGAAAACGATGCTGGCAACTATTTGACTAGCTGTTCAGGAAGGAGAATCCCCTCCAGGCCAATGTGGAAATGAAGGGTGAAGAGAGAGTATCTTTGCTGTGGTGATATTAATTGCTCATTTGCAAATTTTTACCCAAATTTGTTCACTTCAAAACCTCAGCTTGGGGACTGAGAGAGATATTTTTTCAACAAAACATTAGTCTCAATTAACTAAATGTAACTAAGGTGAAAAAAAAGTAATAAAAAAGGAAGCAGATAAAACTGGTGAGACCATTAAATCCATAAAAGGAAGATGCTGAAACTTAGAAGAAACCCAAATACAATCCTGCAAGGATTCCAAGGCAGGGTCAGGAAGGGATAATGGGGCTCTCCCATGCCAGGGATGCTGAGTAGCCAGACGGTATTGACACAGACAGTCAAACAACAGCGCAGCCCACAGCAAACACTGTGCACTAAGGTGGCAAAGAATTTTAATGAGCAATTTCAGCTTCATACGTGCTATGAAAAAGGACTTGGCATTGTTCCCAATGGCAGTGCCCTCCAGTTGAGAGACTGAGTCGCAGCATCCTCAAGGGAGGATGAAAAGAGACAGTAGTCTCTTTCTTTCTTTCTTCCTTTGATCCTGATACATTAATAGTAACGTGCATATGAGCTATGTTGGAGCAAAAAGAGCAAGCTGAAGAATAAAAAATAAAATAAAGTAGAATAAAGTAAAAAAAAAACCAAACATAAAGTACTATCTAAAATAAAATAAAATCTAAAATAAAAACTAAAATAAATAAAATAAAACAAAATAACATAAAACAAAACAAAATAATGTCAACTGATTTTAAGGCATTAATCCACAGTTTTATTAACACCTCAGGTAAACAGTAACTTATTTAACCAACAGTGCCCCTTTAAAAGTCTTTTCTGGTGTCATCAGAAGGACCAACATCCCATTTCTCTCAGACGAGGCAGATGTACAGAAGCAAGCAATACCTTATCTGATGAGAGGTTCTGCCCTCAAAAACACAGTGGAGGAACCGGCGTGTACAGTGAAGGCAGGAGGAACAAAACGCTCTTCAGGGGGCATCAGAAAGCTCAGCTGTCTCCTGCAAAATATCTACAATATGTTATCAGCCCAGGGTAAATGAGCCACATGCTTCCCCCAGGAGCCACTGCACCCAGCCGGGACAGGGACTGGCAGATGGCTGCTGGGGATGCCTTTCTGTCCGGAAAACCAGGAATGAACAGAGTGTGCCTCTGAGCACAGCTGATCTCTTAATGACACACTCATGGTAACTCATCCCCAATTCCAGCATGCCTGGGAGCTCTCCTACCCGGGGCAGTGTCAGCGTCAGAGCTGTCTTTGCTCTCCTGAGCAGAACACAGGCTCCCACAGCATCTTTGTGGCCTTTATCCAGCTTTAGGCTACAGAAGCAAGATATAAGTCGGCAAAACTCCTGAAAAAGCCTACTAATTAATACAATTTTAAGGCTGAAAGAGCAACATGCACATCATTTCCCCAGCTCTGCACCACAATGTACCATGGAAGTCCTGCAGGAAAGCAGCATCTTTACTTTTTTGCACAGTTTTGTTGCCATGCTATTGTGGGCTCAGCCCCCTTGTGAGAGCAATTCCCCAACCAAGCTGCAGAGCCAGGGAAGACCAGTTTGCTTCATCTGCTACTGCCATTGTTTGCTAAAAGGATGGACCCCCTCACTGCTATTCCATTCATTTCCATTTGATCATATTCAGTATTTGTAACCAGTTTTTTATAAATCAGAATCCTGCAAGAAATCCCCAAATTGAGTGTAACGGAAACCCAGGCACATGCAGTGCTTGTACAGAGATAAAGAAATGCCTGTTAAACTGCAGATGGCTCTGTGTGACTCTGAACGTACAGCCTTGCTGCTATTCACATGGCTGCAAACATAGCTCTTCAGCAACCCTGAGCCAGCTCACACAGCCAGGACCACTTTGAGTATCGTCTGGGTGTCACACAGACACAGTCATCCTTTCAAACTTTCCTATCAGGAGCTGGAACACTTGAAAGCAACTAAAAGTTTGAAAGGACAGATACGCAAACTGTTTGTTCCTCCACCATCTTGTGAGTAGTGACATTTTTCTAGCTATTTGGAGAGGCTGTCATTATTTTTTGAGAAAATAAGGTAAGTTTTTTACAGAAAAGGCTTTAAACTATTCAATTTTTTCCTTTCCTTTTTCCCTGGGTAGAACAAAAAGCCTTCAGTGTTTTCTACATCAGTGGCTCCCCTCAGATTTTTCACTCAGAAGTCAAAAAGGTAGAATTTTAACTCAGTAGATTATTTCCTATTATTTATTTGCGCATTTTTCTGCAAACAAGACTGACTACTTAATGCAAAGTCATCTCCTGTGTTTCGCAAATAAGAAAGTAGCTGCTGTCCCAGAGGCAGCAATAATTGCTTGAACAGCAGTGAATAATTGCTTGGTAACAGCCAGTGCAGGGCTTTGCTTTTCATCATGGAACTATCCCCTACACAGAGACTAATTAGCTACTGCCAAGAGGAAAAGGGAGACTTGCAGAGCTTCTTGGCTACTCTCATTCCCAGAGATTTGCAAGGTGTTTCCGTACAGCTCCCAGGCTCAGACCAGCCATGGTCTGGCTCCAAACCCTGCCTTAGCATGCTTGGCACCTGCTCTGTACCATTCCTCTGCAAGAGGGTTTACAGCCACACTGCATTTGTCCAGTCTCTGGAGCAAAATGAAATCCCTAACCCTCAGACAGTAAGGAGGAGCTCTTCAGCCAGGCAAAGGGCTTTTGGTTAACCAGCAAGTAGTGGGGCTGTATTGCGGCAGAGGCACTGGACCATCACTTTAATAGAATCCTAGAATGGTTTGAGTTGGAGAGGAGCTTACAAATCATCTATTTCCAACCCCACTGCCATGAGCAGGGACACCTTCCATTAGACCAAGTTGCTCAAAGCTCCATCCAGCCTGGCCTTGAACACTGACAGAGATGAGACAAGAGAAATGTAAGGGAGAAGCAAATGGGACAAACAGACACATGGCTCCTTTCTCTCCTCTGGAGGCTCCCCACGACTACCCTCTGTCATGCCAGAATGATCTAACCCTTGAAAATTTAGGAAACCAAGAGTTTAAATCAAATCTCTCTCTACTGGCTTCTAACACAACACATTCTGTGAAACATGAAAACCCAGCTTATAGGGCTATATATGTACCCACAGACATAATAGGAAGAAATTTCAGGAGTAAATTATCTGTGATGATATAATTAAATACTATATTCTAAAGAGTATATACAAGGAAACTGCCTTGGAAGTTACGACTTGGTTATTTCCTAGTAGTGAAATGTATGATCTTGGAACTGTGGCATTTCTTCACCCAAGTTTTCAAGTGTCATATTAACAGGGAGCTTCAGTAATCTCAGTCACAGACTTGACAAGTATCTCCAGTGATCAAGTCCCTTGTTGTGTTTCAGCTTCATTACACATGGCAAGCATGAGGGAGATGCAAAGAGTGAATAAGAATTTTAATTGCTTTGGAAAGCATGATGTTCTGTTCGTGTTCAAATTTATATGGAGTCACTTGTTGGGGTAGCTCTTTTAGCGTGTGTAAAACAATAATGAAAAGGTTAAGAGGGAATGTCATGGATAATGATTTTAAAGTTAATAAATGTATAATTCTTTTCCAGTCTGCATTTTGCAATAATCCAGTCTTACTCTTGCTGAACTCCATGGTAGTTTTGTGATTCACTTGAAATGAATTAGGTGGCAGAGCTATCAAAATGTAAAATCCAGCATTTAAATAAAACCTTATTCTGAAATTCCAGAGTCTTCTTCAAGGATGAATAGTACTATTACTCCCATTTATACAGATGTAGATGCTAATGTTACACAGAGTCAGCCAGATGGTCAGGTGATGGACAAGAAAAGAATAATTTCTAGCCTGCTTAAACAAATAAGTTTCAGTGAAGCTACAGATTGCCTTTCCCAATGATAACATCATTTTCATCATTTACAAGGGAAGTTTAGCTTCTTGCAATCTATTTTTAAACACTATTTGAAAAATGTATTTTAAATATTTATTAACAATTAAAATATTACCTTATCTTTTGACTGTTATCTGGTATTGCCTCCCTAAATATCAAATTAGCCCAAGGGTTCTCAGCAGTGCAGGTAAAACCACTCACTGCAGGGAAGAACAGTGGTACCAGGCAGCTGCAGTACCACAGCAAGGGGAGAGGGCAAAGGGGTTGGGATGGAATGGGGCAGCTGGCACTGGCAGTGCAGGGAAGTAGGACCCAGTGCCATACTCACCGCAGGTGTGATACTCACCTGCTCCCCACAGCAGGGCAGTGAAGTTCCCCAATTCCTGCACTGGTGATGGTCTGGGGACAAAGCAATAGTTCTGCTGCACAGCAGTCACTATGGCAGCACATGGCCTCTCTTAAGACCTCACAGTCAGGCTTGGCATCTGCAGCTTGTGAAAGCCTCCGATGAATCAGGAGCAAATCTTCCTGGTTTTCTCTGCAAGTGCCTGGCAAACACAGCTGCATCTTCCAACACAGCCTCCAAGCTACTATTTGTTGGGTCTTTTTCCCATCAGGCACACATACCAGCCGTCTAGGATCAGGCTCCTTGCCAGCCCTCTAACACACTCTTATTCTTTTTGGATGGGCTGTGTAAAGCAATGGGTATTTGCTTTTCATCATTATCCTTGGTCCTGGTTCCCAGCTGAGCACTGTTTGGACTTCTTGTGGCATAACAGCACCTGGTCTCCTTCCAAAAGCAAGATGCAGATTTCTGGTAGCTACTTCACAGTAGTGATTGCTGATTTTGTCTCACAATAATGAGTTAATTCCCCTCTCTCCGATAACTCAAAGTGTTTCAGTTACAAATTATGTATTAAAACTGAAAATTAGCAGTGTTTTTTATTTTTTTAATAATAAAAGCAAACAGCATTTCCAAAAATATTCCTCTCATTTATGTATCAGTCACCAGGCAGAAAATGCTCTTGAATTATCACTGCTTGTAGGTAACTGCCTTAACTTTACAGATAGCTGACCAAAGTGCGTATTTTTGTTATCATTAAAGAAAAACTCATATGTCCTTCAGCCTGCCTGTATTTCAAAGCCCATCTGAAGCAGAGCAGCAGGTGCAGCAGTTTCTCGCAGTCAGTCAAAAATACTGATGATGAATTGCATATATGCCCTCAGATCTCTGCCCCTCCTCCAAAAGCCAATCTCTCTCACTAGGCTGAAAGCAAACTGGGCTGCACAGGACCACCTGCTCTCCTGTGCTACATAATGTGGTTTCCAAGCCCAGATGCAGCTGGAAATTCAGTGAATCCAACTTCAGAGGAAGCAGCTAAGGACAGTGGAGTATAATGGAGTGGGCTGCAGAAGAGGGTAATTTATTTTCTAGTTGTCAGACTGCTGCAAGTCTGGCTCTAACATGTACCTTTTGACTGTTCAGCAAATGCCCAAAAATAAATGCTATTGTATACTGTGCAGCAACATTTCTGGCTTCAGATTACAGACTGATTCGCTTAGAGAAGCTTGGGGAGCAGCAGCTGCTACAGAGCAGGAGCTCACAGTGTGACTAGGGAGCCTTCCTTTCTGAGCGCCTTCATCTCTTCCATATGAAGTCCTGTTTCTCCAGGTTCCTCAGGGATTTAAACAAGTTGGCAGCTTAGTTCATGGGATACATTTTCCCCACTTTTTGTCTGTATCTAGTTCACACTTTGTAGCTCTGGAGATCTCTCACTAGTATCATGTCTCTTTGTCACTTTGCAGTTAACATTCATGGAAGTTTTGTTTGACTGCAGAGAGAAAATCATCTGAAAACAAAGTTTATAGGCCAAATTGAGGTCACGTCTTTCTCTGTAATAAACAGACTTCCAATATGACTGCCTCATTTCTTCCCAGATGAAAAAAGCTCCTTTCTCAGCTACCTTTTGTTTCCTGCTTTTTGCCCAATTATCAGCCTAATGAGCCAACTTTCCACTTATTCCATTACTCTGCATCAGAGACATTGTACTGTGACCTGAAACTTTGCCAAATGCTCTAAAAAGCTATTGCACTCCCCCTGTACACCATGATATTAATATCTTCAAACAATTCTGCTACATTAATGAGTTATGACCTTTCTTCCTAACACTACAATCACTTCCCTATCTTCTGGCCCTGCCACTTGGTTGTTTTTCCACCACTTGTTTATTCCTCTCTTTAGTTAAGAATACTCTGAAGGAATTTCTTAACCACTTCAAGTACCAAGCTATATCTCTATTTCCCTGAATGTTTCTATTTTCCAACCTTTGAGATTTTTCTTTAAATATCAGTTGGAAAGTAGTGAGCATCATTCATGCACTTGAAGTTACAGGTGAAATTTACACAATCTAATTATATGTTACAATAAAAAATGTATCAATTGGTCTGATTGAAACTAGTGAATGAAATGTAATTTTCACTATGCTCCAGAAAGGATACTCTAGGCAAAATCAGAGTTAAATCCTATTTCAAACCTGGTCCTCAGAATTCCCATTACAGGGGCACTGAATTGTCAATCATTTTGTGTTTGCAACCTTCTGGAAAAAAATCCAAACAAATGCAAACAAAACAAAATAAGGAAACAACACCCCCACCCCACCCCCCCCCCCCCAGAAGCTAAATGGATGGAACCAGTGTATATGGGCAGTCTGGCTTGAACTATCCAAGTGGTAGCTTTTAGTCTAATGTCCTTCTGCTTGCTTAATCACCTTGTTTGAGAAGTGACATGAAGAGATTGGCAACACAAAATATGATGCTGGCAGGAATGATCCTGTTATGAAGGGTATGCAGAGACAAGGAAACACAGCCTCTCCAGTTAGGTTTAAGGAGCTTTAGAGCATGTGCCAGATGGCACGCACATTTCTTCCATGTCTGAACCAAGTGAAAACCAACACAAGTCCAGTAAGGCTTTGCTGCATTTGAATGACATCCGGTTATACGCATAATATACCCAAGCATCAAGCCTATAAAGGGACTTAGGCATTCCCAAATGAGATAACTTCTTTAATCAGAAGGATTTGAAGGCAGCTGAGAGTCTACTTCTGACACATTTAAAACGTGGTATGCTTCTGGGGACAGCTGCTGCTTTTGGCCATGGCAGCAAAGGGGAACCTATGCCAAGGCCCAGCAGCCCTGGGGACTGCCATGACTGGAAAACAGAGGAATTTCCATCTGGGTGCTTGTGTA
This sequence comes from Melopsittacus undulatus, assembly GCF_012275295.1. Classification (NCBI taxonomy): domain Eukaryota; kingdom Metazoa; phylum Chordata; class Aves; order Psittaciformes; family Psittaculidae; genus Melopsittacus; species Melopsittacus undulatus. The sequence goes on from NC_047527.1 coordinate 115,174,563, forward strand.
AGCAATAGTGCAGTCTCTTTTGTCCTTAGTCCCTACCCCAACCTTGGATATGCACATCATGGCTGGTAATATTGTTCTGGCTCTTCAGCCCTGATGCCAAGCTGGGCACCTGCACAGGTAGCCAGAGGGCTACCTGGCCACTGCAACACTTCAGGGCCACCACGCCAAGCCCTACAGTGTGGACACTGGGGTCAAGAGCAGTGAGAGTGCAGCACCACATGCCAAGTGTGCCTTCAGAGTTATATGATTCAAGTGATTTCACCAAATCTTGAAAGCAAAACAGTAAAGGGTGGTAAGAGGCACTTTTGACCGAAGGCTGATTGGAGAAGCATCACTCAGACAGGTTAGGATGGAGCTGACAAGAGGAGATGAGGATCACTGCAGAAAAGTATATGGGAAAGGAAAAAGGACAGAGAGAAGGGGAAAAAAAAGCATAAGAGGTGGTTTCTGCTGCTTTTTATTGGTGTGTCAGATTTTATATTTAGTAAGAGAAGTATTTCAATCATGTTAAAATACCCCAGTAAATCAGTACAAGTCCTCAGCTGCAGACATGCCATCTTCTCAGTGTTTGCTTTCTCCCTCAGGTTTTATAGATCCCATGTCAGCATTTCGTCCCCAATCCCCAAGACACGCTCAGCAGCTCAGCACTTGCAGTTCTGCCCGGTTTCACTTTTCCTATCTTGCACGGTCTCAGTTTACATAGTCTCACAGCTCAGCGACAGCTTTCTCAGTAACAGTGAGCCTAGGTCAGGCAATGGTGCTGCACAAACCCAGCCAGGGGTCAAGGCCAGCCAGAGCCCTGAGCCATGGACCATGCCACATTCCTGAGTCTGACTGCAGGGCTCAGGAAGGTCATGTGGTCCCTCTATGACATTTTACATGCACTGTGTAGTGGGGACAACTGTATAGGCCTGATCCCACCTGGACCTGCTGGTGCAATACACTGGTACCCACAGGGATGCACCTCTCTTTCAACACATGAACTGAGGTGCATCAATCAAGATGTCTTTCACAGTGATCCTACGAGCATGATAGTCTGTGCACACAGTAAACTGAAACAGACATACAATCTGTGTACCTGTATGTTCCAGTACTGAAAGGGTGGCTACAAAGAAGACTGACTCCCTTTTGACAAGGAGTCACATGGAAAAGATATGGGGTAATGGGCACAAGTTACTCCTGAGGAGATACTGACTAGACACAAGAGGAAAGCTTTTCACACTGAGAGCAATTAGCCACTGGAAAAATCTCCCCAGTGAAGTGGTGGATTCCCCAAGACTGGACACTTTCAAGATTCAGCTGGACAGCATGCTGAATTTACAGAGATTTCTCAAGAAAACCACAGCTCCATTTTTACAGGAAGGTTTTAATGCTAGAGGTGGCCTGGTTTAGTCATGGCTATGTTCAAAGGAATTGTTTAAGGGGGTCAGAGTTTCAATCTTGGGCATTAATTCAAACACACCTGTCAGAACGGTGTTCAGCTTCTGACTATTCATTGGATCTCATTATTGCCATTGTTTCTCCCCCCATCTTACTTTCTATCTATCAAAGTCTAATTTTGAAATAGCTCTTTGTGTCATTCATTTATGAACGTGGGGAGGAGGAAAGCAGGAAGAAAACCCCAGCATCCCCTAATTAGTTCTAACAAAAAGAAATGTTGCGAAATTCACCACTTTCAAGTTTTCTGAGAAAGCTATCAGCTTATCAAACATCAACACAGTCATGAATGTATGCCTCTCCTCCTCTTAGGTCAAGCTACAACAACAGAATAATGTCTTCTGGCTTTCCTCTCCACTGGGAATTGTTGTATGCACACACTTTTCCTTCCTCTCAGAATTCACAGCAATTTGTAAAATCCTGCCATCAGACAGCCGTCAAAAGGAGAGTTAATAACAACACAGTTCACACAACTTCAGTATGAACAATCCAAAGGGTACCTGATTCCTGTGCGGAAATAAATTTGCAGTTTGCAGTTCCAGCGTCAGCCTGAAAGGAACTTAGTTACATTAACTACAAAATGCTTATTACAAGATTATTCTTTTTTAAATTTTATTATTCTGGTATTTCGAGTTGTAATCTGGAGTTCAATTTACAAAGACTGGTTTTAGATTCTTCTGTGAAAAGAATTAGAAAATTAAAAACCAGTTATGCTAAAATGGCTTTATGATAACGGGTGATGAAGAATTTGAGGGCATTACACACACATCTGCTTTTCAACCAAGAAAGAATTACCAAAGTGGTCTCAATGACACTCCAAATGTGGCTTATTTCTTCTGTCTGGCCTGTAAATTCAATTCTACAAACTGCATCCTCACTAACAACATCTACTGCAGCTGGCAAAGAAGGAAACAAAGAGACAAGGCAAAGGAAACACAAAAGCATACAGAAGGGAATTTAGGAACACGAGACTGGGCAACTGTTCCTGAGGAGCAAGAACCAACTGCATAATGAAACTACTTTCATAAATTGATCAAAACCCATCTTAAATTAAAGTGACAGAAAACTCATTGGGGGAAAGTTAAGGGACATTGAAGGTTAAAGAGACCAATTTTTGTCTTTTTTGGTCTTTACCCACACAGCCACACAAGGCACAATAACTCACCAGCTTCTCAGCTGCACAATTACTTTTAGGCTGTTCCATTTGTATGCAATTTGATTTATGAAGCACATCATGCAATTAACACAACAAACAAAACCTCATTGCTAAAGATGATGCTTCTGCTGCCCCTGACCTGATCAAACAGCCACCATGGTGGGAGGTGGGAGCCCTGCTCCTCACCCTATAGGCTTAGCACCACAAGCTAACTGCTCACAGAAGCCACACTTTATTTCAGATAGATTTAAAAAGAAGAGAGATGTAGTTTGTATTTCTTCATTTCCCCCTGTCAGCTGTCAGCTGTGTCTTGCGGAAATGAGGAACACTTTGGGATATTGGGCACTACAGAGAACTTAGTAGTTTGTGAAGTAGTTTTCGTCTAGCTTTTATACTGGCTCTGGCAAGTTCACTTTGCACTAAAATCTTCCTGCCCAGCTTTGCCACTCTGCATTTTGAAAATGGCATGTCTGTGTATGAGGTTTGATTTGTCTTCTGTAAAGTAATTCTAGTGTCAGGCAAAAGTAACAGAGTGGACAATTGTGTCTGTTTCATATTCAGATGCCATTGAGAAGGAAGGGATCTTGTAACTAATTCTTTTCACAATTATATAAACAAATAAGAAAGTAAAAACTCTACCATCAGTGACCCCGGAGCAAAAGAACAGAGATGCTGGCAATTCAGGTGTTGCACACTTCCTGGAATCTGGACTTAAAAGCGAGTGTCAACAGTTTAAAAATGTAACACCTTTTTGCTTTTTGTAAGGTAGGTAAGGACTTGTTTTCTGTTTACAGTAACCATCAGTGTATCTTCAGCATCCAATATAAATTCAGAGAACCCAACATGTTTTCTTGATCACAGATACAGTAAAAATATATTGTTTGGAAGTATATGAAATACTTAAGTATCTGATAATTTTCTAAAATGTGTATTTCTGGAGTTCTGAGTCTGAGGCAGAGAAAGGGAAGCACTGAAATAGATTCTATGTTACTGACTTGGGTAAGCAATTACTCATGTTGCATAATGACCTCTGTATCCCACCTATTTGAAAACCTCACAGAAGTGCTTTATAAATCTAACTTTTCAATAGGCAAACCTGGTCATCTGTTGAGGGTAAACAACTAATTTCCTCTGGAGCACAATTATTCCAGAAAAAAAGTTCATTAAAAATTATAAGCCAGGGTGATAAATCATTTAGAGAAATAAAGTCCCTTGCATGAAACACAGCTTCTGTCAGTAATTGTGCTTGCCTGCCCTAGGCATAGGTTTGTTACTTATGGGAAGTGATAATACTTCTGGTTATAGTTCCCAGTATTCCATTTTCCTTTCCCAGGTCACACTGATAGCTATGCTTATCCAGCAGCAGTTACATAATATACAATTCCAAACATTTATAATCTACCACTTGCAAACACTAAACTACACTAAATTAGCCCCTGACGTGCTTTGTACTAGCAAAGCAATTTGCAGATCCATCATGAAACATCAGTACTATTACTTGTCAGCAGTCAGTATGGCCATTATTTTCTGACAATGTCACCTGCAAATGCTTGGTTATATGAATTTATAGTGGCTGTCATGTAACTGACAGACCCTCAGGCAAAAGGACAAAGTCAGTGTCATTTATTTCCCCCATTTAGGGGAGCTGGAGTACCCATCTATCTGATTAGGCATCATGAGATGTCCTACAACCAACATCAGCAATGGCTGAGATCACTGGTTTCTACTGGTGGGGCCCATTGCACCCTACTCTTTATGGCATTTTGGGGAACCCTAAACCCTTGCTGTCATCTTGGCTAAGCTGTTTCACTTGTTTGGTTATGTATATTTCTACTTACAGACTGTCCTTCAGGATAAGCCCTCTCCACATGACAGCCATCAGCCTCTGAGAATGTTTCTTTCCTCAGTACATTTGCTTTTTCTTTTTTTAAATATCCTCTGTGGAACAGGCTTCTTCCTCTTCTCAGTGAAATCCTGTCCCCATCTACTCAGCCAGTGCTATGCCTAATTACTACCAAAAAAATTCAGTGTATAACTTAATTGGAAAGCTAACAGCAAGAAATCAAACAACACTGAATAATTATTATGCATAACTTTGTACTGCAATTTCCGTATCCTTGAGATAGTAATTTTCACTTTACCACATTTCTTTAAGGTTTGCAGCAAGTGGGAGATGCTCAGGCCCTCAAATTTCACTGGTACTCAACAGGAGATACTATTAACTCAGCAGGTTTGCCTCTGCAGTCCCTGTGACAGCAGGCAGGTTTTACCAACCTGATCATTCTGAAAGTGCTTTTTTACTAACTATTGCTTTCAGCAGACAAAAAAAATCACATTCTATTTTGCATAGCCACTTTTGAGAGATGATAGAGGTATAACAGCATCTTAAGGTAAAGAACATCTGCCTAATGTCAGAGCAGTGCTCACTCACTCGGCAAGGACTGTCATTAGTGTCAGCAGCGGATATAACCACTACTCTGTCCTCTCAGCTCTGTTAAATGGTAGAAACCAAAAGCAGAGGACTTGGCACCAGCAGGGAGGCAGCATGCAGAGCAGAAGGATTAGCAGTAAGTGTATACATGCATTAGAAAAGATGCCACAGAAGTTTTGCTACCACAAAAAACAAAGAGAAGAAAATGAATCTATCATAATCCTTTCTGTTGACTTGAAACAGACTTGAAAAAATTCCACAACTTACATTGTATTTAAGCACAAACTGAAGGTAATGCTTTTTTTTCCCACACCAAAATGCAACTAGGTCACTAGCTAAAATGAAAATGATTACTTAGCTGAGGTTTGATCTTACAGAGTCAGCAAAAATGAGCAAAGTAAGATCAGGACCTTAACCACGGGGGTGAGTGGGGAGGGGAAAGCAAGTATAATATGCATGTCTGTGTTACATAAAAGCTCATGCACTTGCATTGGTTTAGTAGGTTACACTGTGCTCCCTTCATACTTGTATTTAAGGACAAAAAATAACAAGGTTTTGAATTTAGCATGCAAAGATTACAAGGAACTGAAAAAGATATAAAGCCAGAAAGAAAGCAGGGCTGCCTGTGGGCTGTTATTATCAACCTGGATGGCCAGCATTTGAAAATACATTGCTTGGTTATTTTAAGATTAAGCTATGAAAAACCCTCCCCTGCACAGCGAGATATAATATTTATACTGCTTTTTCCTGTGAACACTGTTATCGGCTCTTCTTTATCCCAAAACTCACAAGTCCCTTATGCTGCACCATATTTGAAACCACGAACACTTGAGTTTAGCATAAAAGACCATGATTTTATTTCTGCTCTTGATTTAAATATTAAAGAATTGCTTTTTTAAATTATTTTTAGATTCTTATATTAAAGCAAAATTGATTCAAGAGTTACAGTTGAAAAGTCTGTAGCAGCATATAATGCCATGAATTAGTGTGGTGTTTCGCTGACCTGGAACCATCACATCTTTCTGGGTACTCCACATATCATTGAGTATTAATCTAATTATCATTAAGGCTTCTTAGTTAAATTGCTGTTAATTAAATTTTATAAAATGGAAAACACAAAAAAGCTCATATAACATTACAAATGCTTATGCCAGCCTGTCATTTAGAGCCCTTCAAAACCAGCAAGAAATTACCCTGTCTAGCAAACTTCTGTTAGGAATGCCATCTTGTGGTTAAAAGCTGTATATAACAACGCTTCGAAGTAATCTAAACTACATTTTTACTTGCAAAATACTGCTTTTGCAGAAATGGGCTATTCGTGTATGACTTCTCAGAACTGTCGACTTACTCTTTTATTAACCATTCTGGATGAAAACAACCGTGAATATGGCTTTCCTGTCCTCATCTGTGTACAATGCTAATTAATCATGCAGGGAGCACTAGTTTCATTAAGAGAAGGGATGCATTTATTAGCATTTTAAACAGAAGCAGATTGCCACATGTACATACTACTCTATTTAGATGTAATTTAATGAATTATTCTAAAATGCATAGAAAATTCATTTTTCTCAAAATACATTTATAGAACAGAACCCTATGAGCACGTTTTACCTTCTCTAAGCTTTATGGAGCACCTTTGGTTGGTATATAAAAGGTCGAGTTTAACTATAAAAAGGAAACATTGGATTTTTCAATTTGTTTTATACAGATCTTATTATGAGCTGAAAATGAACTGAAAATGGCCATTTGATTGCAACTTGCTCATGAAAGCAGACAGAAATGCTAAGTAAACAAGAATGGTAAGAAGGGATCCAGAAGCATCTAATAGACTTCAAAAGATCTCTAACTTTCAAAAGCTTGGAAAAATAAATAATAATTAGCTGCATTCAATAAAGCTGACATTTGCATAGGCACTTTCCTCCTGTGTGTGTTCGCCTCATTTTTATAATGAAAGCATATATTGCCCAAACCATCACAACACATATTGTATAATGAAATTTAAAACTAATGAGCCATACCCTCATAGCCATGAGTCAAATCAGGGTGTGCATTAGTAGTCCATTTAAAATTGTCTAGAGACAGAAAGAACAAGGCTAAACACATCCAGTAGCCTATTTAGCACACAACTTGTTCTGTACACTGATAACAATGCCACAGCAGAACTGAAAGGAGTTCACAATCTCTAGCACTCAAACCTCTGCCAAATACTGTTCATACTTCTGCTTGCGTGCAAGTTACTCCTGTGGAAGCCAAATGGGACTGCCAGGATTATTTAGTTTGACCTTTTGCATAACAGATCTGATTTAGTCTTCCTTCTATCAAACCGTATCTTTTCAAGAAATTATCTAACACATCCAGACTAGAGCAACCTTTGCCATTCTCTTACATGCCTTTATCTCTTCTTGAAACATGTCCAGCTTCTACTTACAATCATGGATGATTTTCTCTGCTAGATGGAACAGATCTTTATGATAAAATTTTTGCTCCAAAGATGGTTCTTCTCAGCTCTCTCCCTTCACTAAACTAAATAGATTCTGCTTATTGAGACTCTCAAGTCACTGATTCTTTTTAATCCTTTTATTGCTCTCATGACTCTCTTCTGTCCAATTTCCCAGTATTACTGGAAATCGTGATTGTTGAAGTTGGGCATAGTCTTCTTCCAAAAGGTTACTCTAAAGTCAAATAGAGACAGCAATGTTACTTCCCTGACAATATTCACATTTCTAAACCTGAGAATCTCACTGGTTCTTTTGGCCACAAGGCATGCTGAAAATCCATGTTCAGTTAAGTGCGCACATCTCCAGACACTGGTCAAAGTCAGTATTTCCTACCTGCTAAGTATGTTCTCAATCCTCTGCTCCTAGACACAAAGGTCTGCTTTAGGCCACTTTAGGCCACAGTGTAACACAGACTGCTTACAGCTCCCAACTAAGAAATTCATCTTACCCTCTTTAAGTGGTTCCTTAGTATTTAAGTTTTGTGGCACCACAGATTTGAGCAGCCATTTTTTAATTTTATTTTATGTTAAACTCACAGTTAAGAACCACATTGTGTGTGAACTCAGGTAACAAACCTGTTCACTGACAGCTGTCTTTTCAGATATACATTTTGAGATATTCAATCAGTGTCATGATGAATTTTAAATCTGGGGGTGTACTGCATGTTGCTATAGCAATAACTTATTTAAAATAATAAATAAATAAATATTTGAGAGTTTAAGGGTATTTCAAGTACCAGTGATGAAATATCTAAATAAAATCATAGAGCAACAATTCCTGTGCTATATAACCAATTTTATGAAGTTTGAGATACGCTTTTAATGAAAAATGTGTTCCTGTGTTGTACATGGAAAACAGTGTAGTCTGGTTATATGTTCTATGGTATTGTACATAAGCAAGTAAATCAGGCATTTCCTTAATTCTGCTGAACAATTTTCCTATTAAATATTTTATTCCCTGTGCTGTTAAGAAAGCAGCCAAAGACCAGCTTAAACAGTTACCAGGGAATAAAATCTTCTCATGTAAAAGGCACAAACACCTTCGATCTACCTCCATGCCAGGAAACCTTCAGAAGTTTTACCCAAACTGGAGAGCAAGATCAAGACTGATGTCTTTTTAGATTGCTGCATTCTGAATTGTTGAAGCAACAGCTTCCCAGTTCCAGTAAGTGTGCTGAGCATACTTAAGACTACTGTGAAAAATACAGAACATCCAAATTCTCCTCAAGCTGCTCGTATATGCCCAGGATTAACTGTTTGTTCACATTAATTCACTGCAAGGAACTACTAATTTCTTATTGTTTATTAATTTAAGAAATTAAATAATTAACTTAAAGATGAAGTAATTCAGAAATTACTCTGGAAAGTAATTTTTAAACCCGTGATCCTGAAATCATATACCAACTGAAACAAAGTTGCTCTGCAACCAGCTCATCCCTCCACTGAACTAAGCATGACTAAGAAAGCTTAAACTGTCAGAGGCTTCCTTTTCTGTACCAGTTCCCTAGAATGCAGACTTCCCATGCAGCACCAGACAAGTCTGTGGTACAACATAAACAGAGTGTTTAGACATTTGCTATGTTTGAAGAGAGTTTATTTTTTATACATACTTTCCTTCCAGGATGATGTACATTATGCAAACATCTGCCAGTCTCAGCAAAGTGAATTACTAGGTCATTTACTATACACCTAATTTTCAAGTAAACACAGATCACGTCTTTCAAGCCTTAGTATCAAAATCTGAAACCATTCCTTTTAGTGAGTATCACATTGATAAGGATTTAGGAACATATTTGCAATGAAAGTGCTACAGGGTGGATCCCACATTATTTATTTACTAAAAATACAGTGGATACAAATGACTAATGCATATTTCAGGCATGCCAAACATGATATACTTAATAACAACGTGTTCTTGATGTCCTTGAAGAGCAAAGTTGACCTCCTGAAAAACAAGAATCTTCCCTTTAGAGCTCTGTTTGCTAAAATATTTCATCACCTCAAAAACAGAAATAACAATTCTAAGTTGCCACATAATAAGAAAAAACAGAATTATGGTCTGCAGTCATCTCTAACAGCTCTATTCCCCCTTAACCTCAAATCAATCTCCATCACCCTGAGAAGCAGGACAGTGAGTAAAGGCAAGTAATGAGCAGCTGGCAAATCTGTAAGCAAAACAAAAGTATTTTTATCTAAATATTATTATAATAAAAAGTGCGAATATAGACATTTAATTTGTCCTTAAGTTTTATTCATGTAGGATCAGTGTCCAGCAAAGATTTATCTATACAGAAGAACAATAGCTTAACTACAGCTATACTACTACTGCAGGTCAACAAAGCCGGTGGAAATACATCTGTATGCATGCTCACATTCTCTGTAAACCTGGCTTATATTGATTTAGAATGCAAAATCCTGCCTTCAGACAAATAGGAACAAACCATGTATACATCAAGCCTGAATGGCATAAAGAATCCTGTTAATAATTCTAATGTAGATTTGCTTTTGTACATCATTAGCACACTATTTTGCCCTAAGAAGTTAACAGAAAATACTGCATGAAAACATTCGGTGTACACAATGCCTGCAAAAGAAAAAAGTAACTGAAACTTGTGTCCAATCTTAATCATTAATGCCCTTTGAATCTTCCATAATACTGATAGAGTGGGGAAAAAAGTGTAACAGTAACACAGCGTTTGTCGATCACAGCATTTTGCTGACTGACATTCACAAAAACTGAGCTGTGAAGGCAGGACTGCTTCTGCTTCCCTCACTATCCTATGCCCCTAACAGCCAGCTACACTGACTATACCTGAAACTCCTTCTCTTCCATTCCTCCAGGCCCGGCAGGACAAGGCAAGCCAGAGAGACCATACCTTACAGCTACCACAACACAGCAGCAGCACCTGGTCACAAATACTGTGTACATCCAGGATCACACTACTGCAGTTTTTATACTGCCCATTACTAGAAGCCACAAGCAGATGTGGTGCACAAAAGTAGTTCACTGAAGTCATAAGGAAGTCCATAAATTAATTAATTATTTTTAAAAATCAGTAGATACTGTATTGTAAAAGCCCTTAGGCATTCTGGGAAATAGACTAATACAGTATGTACTCTTTAAAAACTACCTTTGTACACCAAATATATAGTGAAAGCCTGTAACTAAGAACAACTGCTCATTATTTTACTTATTCAATTCATATAAACTGCTGTGATGGAAAACAGCACTAGAAATTTTACTAGTACTTTTTCCTTCAAACCAATCTTGAGTTACTGCCACAAACTTTGAAATATTGTTCGAGTCATGCCATAATAAATCCTCTGCTAGTTTAGTTCTGGCTGGTTTATCTAATAATGAGCTAACTCAAGGTAGAATTCTGGCTTCTAGCCTAACATTTCAGAATCTCAGTTTTCTCTTTTAGGTACATTCTAGGAAAACAAGCTCTTCTTTGTAGGTATTTCTATAGAGTATCCTGACAGCATGTGACAAATTGCCCTGTGACATCAAATGGCATTAAGCCCCACTGAACCAGGTACTACAGGATTTCCAGAATGCTGAAATCAATTCCTGTTGCAGTAATTCTGTCAGGACAGTTGGGTATGTATAGGGTTTTTGTTTGGTTTATTTTGTTTTGTTTGCCTGTTTAAGATTTAGAATTCTGGTTTTGTACTGAGCACATTCAGGGAAATTACACATTTCTCCACTTGGAACTACTGTGAGAATCAGTCTGAAACATACAACAGTAGGTGGTAAGTGGACATGCACTTACCACCTACACATGCCATGCTTTTTTTAGCAATGTGCTTATGCAAAATTTTTTTTTAAGAACTCGGATTATATTTTGGGGTTTTTTTTTTTTATTATTACCTATTTATGGTCTTTCTCGTGCTATGGTTGGAAAATAACAAAAACTCCTCTGCCCTATGAGGAGAGACTGAGTTAGGAGGATCAAGGGGCATCTCATCACAGTTTTCCAGTACCTAAATGAGGGCTAGAAAGCGAATGGAGGCTCTCTCTTTGCAAGGAGCCACATAGACACAACAAGGGGAACTGGGTACAAGTTGCACCACAGGAAGATTCATCCTAAGAGAAACAAGTGAAAGCATTCAGTCACTGGAACAACTTCCTCAGGGATGTGTTAAGAGTCCCCATCACTGGAGGTTTTTAAGACCTGATTGGGCAGGCTACTAGGTAATTTCATCTAGACTGTCATACCCATGAAAGGTACGACCCAATGATGTTTTGACGTCCCTTCCAACCTGGGCTGCTCTGTGAGTCTGTGAAAACAAAAAAAAAACCTTACTTTCCAAGGTTACTGCAGGAATAGCAAACAAGGATTGAGCAAAAATAAGAACTAGAAAGATCCTAAAAGGACATCAAAAATTGGCAGAATCTAGACAGCTACTGTGTCACACTTTTTGTTATCAGTTACTTTTAATTTTATTGTATCATGTATTCACTATGGCAAATGCACATCACACTTGGGTCTTCTACCTTACACTGCAAGAAATGACAATTCTATAAAAGTTTGCTAGATGGTGTCTTCTTCACCTCTAATGTAGCAAAGAGTAGAAGCAGACACACAGAGGAAGCTGGTGGCTATGGCAACAGTTCAAAGCCCCAAAGGAGTCCTGACATCTAGGAGATGCTGCCTCTCAAAAAGGCAAAAGAAGTTATCAGTTACCACTTCTCTCGGCAATACTCTCCCTGTTTGAATCTTGGTGGGAAATACAGCCTCCCACAGCTATTATGTCCTCAAACCTGATGACTCTTAGCTCTATACCTGTAACTGCATGCCACTCAAAACTTGCCCACATACAACTTCGACATTTCTCTTAGTGTGAAATCTAGTTATATTTTATGTCCTTGCCAAATATAACCTACATTTAGCAGGGTAGATTTGTCCATTACCACATGATCGCCTAGGACAACTTGCCCTATTTTTCTGGGAGGCAAAATAAAAAAAACCAAAAAACAATAAGGAGCATGTCATTAGCAAAACCAGACTGCTAACATAAGTCTATTTTAGGTAACACAATTAATACCTCTGATGCTATCATGCTTTCCAGACACTGGAATTCATCCTTCACTTCCCTTGATGAGATGCCAAGCACTTAGGGAAGATTCTTTCTTACACTAATTCATGCTAGGCATGAATATAACAGAATGTCAAGGAAATTAATTTAAGAGAAAATATAAAAATGGAAGTAATTAGAACAAGCAAACTACATGACCTCAAATATAATCCTTATATTCTAAAAATTCAGCATACAAGAAATAAATGTAAATAGACAGTGAAGTCTGGTTTTTACTTAAGGAGACTGCAGATACTACCGGCAAAATCTTCCCTAGCATTAAGAAATGACTCAGAAGTTGAAAATTCAAATAGAAAAGATCTAAGAAAAAGACTACAACGCACTGGAAGAAGAGCTATATCTCAAAAAATACTAAAAATTTCAAATTAAGGATTCTATTTCACACAGGAAAATATCAGGGGAATTTATTTTTTTTTTACATAAACACTGGCCTCACAATACATAAAAAAACATACAAGAAGATAACATACCACTAAACTGAATGGTTCAAGGACTAACAATACAAGTATACTTCAATCTTTGTAGTGAAATCAACCCTCGTTTAGTAACATCGAACATCATTACAACATCTTATTATGTTTTGGTGCCCTAAGTGATGTGAGTTAAAGTGTAACTAATCACCCACTGACCAAATAATTGCATTGTTCTTGCAACAAGAAAGAGTTATTAGCTTTAGAAAGGTCAGACTTCATTATCTTCCCTCCTCCACAGAGGATGCTTCAGACTTGCAAAGGAGACAGTACTCTCAAGGAAAGCTGGCAGTACTGGTGTCTCTGCTGTGTATGATCTGAAAAAAAGTATTCCAGTCTTTTACACTCTCAATTCACAACCTTTCACCATTACACGTGCTACTTAAAAATACTGCTGAAAACTCAACAACAGAGTATAAAACTGCAGTTGGTGTGCTGCAGACTGGGCACAGGCCAGGCAAATCATGACTTCGTTAAGACATGCGGTTTGCTAAATAAGTATCACAACTGACACCATGGTCATTTGATCAGTTGCTCAGTGCACTCTCATAAAGTGATTCTGAATTAAGGTTTCTATAGTGGACATCAGCATACTCATATCAGGAGCGCAGACCTGGTAATCTTCATTGCCTTTTTTTTTCAGGGTCTCTAATAGGCCCCAGTGGACTGGAGGTAGAGGGCTGTAAGAATTTAGCAAGTGAAGCTGACTTAATGGATTCTGGTTTATTTCTGCAATCTTCAAGGCCCTCAAGATAGCAGGTGCAAACTTAGAATAATGAGCTGTAGATGAAATAATAATTGGGCAAGTTCTGTCTTGTAGTCGATCTGCAACTACTTTAGCGATAGCTGTGTGTGTATCCAAAATATATCCTGTAGTACTGTACACAGAGTGAATGGCAGCCAGGCACTCTTCCTCAGAACACCATCCAGCCACAAGGTCTTGCTGAAGCTTTTTGAGCAGATCTTCCTGCAGCTGGAAGTGGCCCTGATTTTCCAACTGGTTATGCAATTGTGTCACCAGCTGTCCATCCTCATTAGCAATCAGGTGCAAATATCGCTCAAGATTGGAGGACTTCAAAATATCTACTGCCGGTGAAAAAGTGGGTATTAGTTTTCTTCCCCTCAAATCATAAACACCTGTCCTTATGAAGTCGGTCAAAACATTATTTTCATTGGATGCACAAATACATTTTCTAATAGGAATTCCCATCATTTTAGCATACAAAGCAGCTAGTATGTTGCCAAAATTTCCTGTAGGAATGCAAACATCTACAGGGCTTCCAAAAGGAATAACATCTTGATGAACAAGATCAAGGTATGCAGAGGCATGATAAACTATCTGAGGAAGCAGTCGTGCCCAGTTTATGGAGTTTGCTGCAGCTAAAGCTGTTCCATATTCTACTGTAAGAAAGCCAGTATAATCAGAATTAGTAAAGATCTGTTTTATAGCTGTCTGGCAAAAATCAAAATCAGATCTGACACCTACTGACCAGGCATTTTCTTTCTGACAACCGATCATCTGTGATTTTTGAATATGGCTTACTCCATCCTCAGGAAAAAAAATCATCACAGCAATTCTCTGCCTGTCAGTGTCATGGAGACGACTAAAGCCATCTAGGACAGCACTTCCTGTGTCTCCAGAAGTGGCTACCAGAATCAAATAATTGCAGCTTCTGGGAATGCAGTAGGCAAATATATGTGGCACTAGCTGTAATGCAAAATCTTTAAATGATGCTGTTGGCCCATGAAATAACTCGAGGAGAAACTGATTGCCTGTCAGATGCCTGACTGGGGCAATTTTAGAACATGCAAAGTTTTCTCCATAAGCAGTTTCGATAATTTCTGCCAGCTTAGAAGCAGGAATATCATCAGGATGTATACATCTTTCTAGTATCACCTGGGCTCTTTCAACGTAAGTTGCTTCTATTAGGCTTTGCCATTCTCCAGCAGTGAATTTTGGAAGTCCTTTCTCAGGAACAAAAAGTCCTCCATCAGAGGCTAAGCCCTGCGTAACAACATCACTGAAGTATTTATCAGAATCTTTTTCCATACTCCTTCCAGACCTACTAGACCTAGTTGAAATGAAAGTTTCCAGTTCTGAGTTTTGGTATCTCTTCACAGCATCAAGTACCTTTTCTGCTGCAACCTCTGCTGTAACATCCCCTCCACAAAGAACACGTATGTCATACCACCTCTTGTAGAACTGCTTCCTAAACTGAAGTATGTCCTTGAGAGAAACACTCGGAGACTGGCCCACAATGCGATCCACTTTCATTGACTTCAGCCTGCTCATAATGACTGTGGTGGGTACATCCAGATAAACAACTATGCCATTTTTCTTCACATGCTGCATGCTAGCAGCATGCATTGGATTGGACCCAGTAAGGGAAATGACACTTCCAGATGCTGAGAACTCCAACAGGGCTTTTCCTTCCTCCTCTAAAAATTGCTCATTACCGACATCCTGCAGTTTTTCCGACACACTCATATTCCAGGTTGTTTCAAGGACATCATCATCTATGTCTATGACAGGGCAATCTAGTTTCTGACCTACTATTCTCCCAACAGTTGTCTTCCCAGCACCCGGAGCTCCCATCAGGATAATATTTTTGTTTCCAACAAGAGGACAGCTTGAGAACCATGACTTCCATATCTGTGCAAAGGCAACAGGTCTTGAAGGCATCAGTTTTAAACACATGCTAGAAAGACTGTTTTGGGTTATTAGTCTTAAAGACTGATATTGAACAACTTGAAACATCTTCTGCTGGGCTGTGGAGAGTTTTTGCTTTGGCTTTTTTTCAAGCCAACTTGATAATCCACTTAACTGCTTCAAAAAGAAAAAAAAACAACAGTTTTAGCTCTTCAGCAAACATCTGGGAAAAAAACCTAAACGACAGGAAATTCAGAACAACAAGAATGCAAACATAAATCCAGTTTTGATTCCATCACTGCCAGGGAGGTATTTTTCATAGTGAGACTCATTCCCCTCTCCTGCATAGCTCACTTTCATTGTCAAATCCAACCTCAAGCAGTCCATGTTCTCAGGGTAAACAAAGACATCCAAACCTAAGATAACACTACTATTTACTAATAATAATGTTTAAAGGAATTCAAAACCAATCAGTTTTTCCTTTCATAGACTTACTTATAAGAATCATAGACTAGTTAGGGTTGAAAAGGACCTTAAGATCATCTAGTTCCAACCCTGCAGCCACGGGCAAGGACACCTTGAACTGTGTCACCCAAGACTTCGTCCAACCTGCCCTTGAACACTGCTATGGATGGAGCATTCACAACTTCCTTGAGCAACAAACGTATTTATAAATAACAATAATGAACTAACAAAACATGCATTTGCCCTCCCAACATATCGCTGATTTCTTATAGGTGTTTTTAAAAAAATAAAATGTAAGACTCACTTAAATACACGGAAACTCAAAGACTTGTGCACAGCAAGGCTGGAGGAGTTCCATCCAATTCTCCTCTGGAGGGATGGCAAACCAAGTGATTTGTGAAGAGCTCCTGTAATGGCATTGAACTGAGTGTGGTTTGTGTAAAGGAAGAGAGAGAAAAAACACATTGTGAAGACACTCTACCCTTAAAACAAACAAAAAAGGTTGCTAGGAAAGTTGGATCTCCAACAAAGTTTAAGGAAGCAGCCCTCAACATTGTATTCTGTTTGGCTAGAGAAATCAATGTGTATCAGCACAAATAGCAATACATGATTTGTAGGTGATGTTTCAGGCAAAATCTCCATAAAAATCAGGAAGAAGGGGGTGCAACAAGCATAAATTTGCACAGAAAATCCTTACAGAGTAATTTTTTTCATTTCAGGCAGGCTACTGGTATAGACACAAAGTTTGCAACAACACGTGATTCAGATTCAGTAACCAAACAAGCCACTGGCAGTCTGCCGCTGCCAAAGACCTCTAGGCAGGTCAAGGCTGATAATTACCATACTTCAAATCTGTTAACACGGGACAACTTCCACTTGACTTTCCTCAGAACTTTCATGTAGAGGAAAAAAAAACCCACACCTAAATCCCAAAGCAAACCACTCAACTTCAACCTGACCGTCCCACAGACCAAGCTCCTGCACAGGCTCCCACCTTATTGTTTCGACGCCCCGAAGGTGTCAAAGTGCGATGGGAGGAAGGGGCCGCGTCACGCCGCACGGCAGAAAGGTGGCACCACAGAGCCGGGTCAGCCGTACCCTCCCACCGGCCAACGGCACCCCGGGCTCCCACCTCCCGTCGGGAGTACCGGCCCTACATTCTCGGCTCAGCCTCACCCCCCTCAGGGCGTACGTACCGACAGAGACAGTAAACAGCTCCCACAGGTACCGTGGGCGCCCCCAGCCTTTCCCTCCCTCCCCCTCCACGCGCACGCGCAGCCACCTGCCGGCCCCGCCCCCCCAGCTGCGACCCCGCCCTCAGCCTTGACGCAGGCGCAGTCAGGCCTCCCGGCACTCTTGGATTCTGAGGTGCCGGCCTCACTTCGAGAGTTGCGCCTGCGCGGGGCCGGGCGTTGCTCGGGGTGGTTGCGCCTGCGCTGTACCACGAGCCCTAGCGCCTGCCTCCGAGGGAGAAGCGGAAGCATGGCGGCGTAGGTTCCGCCCCCTCATGGCGCTGTTGCCTAGCAGCGGTTTCCCTAGTAACCGCCAGACAACAACCGTGTCGGCCCGCGCGGCCGCGGCCTGAGGGGACGGGTGAGGGGCGATCGCTGCGGTGGGCCGAGGGAGAGGAGCGGCGTCGGGGAGCTGCGAACGGCAAGGGGACGCGAGGCCCCTTAGCGCGGTGAACGCTTCCCCATGTTCGGGTGCCCCCCGCCAGGTGGGCGCTTCTCTGCATCCGGCCGCATGGTGAAGAAGCCGTATGCAGAGGAGAGTATCAGTAACCTCTTACCCCGCCTGGAGGAGAAGCCTGTCAAACCTCCCAGGTAGGTGGGTACCACAGTGGCACTTGCACACACGGGGACTTGTGCTGGCAAGGCAATGCTTCTCACTGGTAACAGGTAGTTTAAGGAAACCAAACTAGTCTTTGCACACTTATTGCTCCTCCCAATGAGTCACTAGCAGACATCTGCGGGTTTACAGCCTGCTCCATGAGCTGATGATTCAGTTTGGTTAATGCCGTCTTATTCATTGACAAAGAATTTGCAAAGCACTCTGTCCACGCAGGGGAATTAGATGACATCCTTGTTACTCACACACAATTTTTTTCAGTGAGCAGCTGAAAAGTTGGCTTTTTTAATTAATTTTTTTTCTCAGTGTCACTGTTCCATTCCTTTCATGTTTCATTCCTTTCATGTCTCTTCTGACATTGCTGCTTTGCTTCTTACCCCTTACAAACATAAAATCAGCATCAAACATAAATCTTTCTTACCTTTAAAATATTTTTAAAAGCCTTTTGCCCCCTCTAGTATTCTTTTGAGAGCTTTGATAAAATTCTTATTTGATATTATGGAAACATATGTTTTCCCAAGTCCCTATTACATTATATGAAACAAAGCTGTTACAGTTAGCATTTTCAGAGAAAGTTTAAAGTAGGTCATAACTCATTAGCTTGAAGATGAGTAGAAATATCAGTGACACTCATTAGAACAAAGATAATTATTCCCTTTCAAGTATAAGGGTTCAGACCTGTGAGATTCCCAGTTCTGAACCTTTTCCATGTAAAAATATCTCATACATCTTTATTTGTTTCCAATGTGAATGAAAGATACCTTTGGCGGACAGAGGAAAGTGAAATGACAGTATGGGAAGGCGCACAGCACACTAAATCCACTCCTGTACTAATCCTATTCAGGGATTTGGAGACTCCATGACCATCAGGTTCAGTTTAGGCAAGAGATTCCTTAGGTTGGGTACAATCTGACTAAATCCCCGTCTGATCTCATTGACTTCTGTTGTCATCCCACTTCCAGCTTTGCTTCACAATGTGCCCAATATCCATCTGGTAACAACAGTGTTGAACCTGGTTAATAGTGCGATCTGACCAGTTTCAACTAATGCATACAAAATGTAGGGTCTTAAGGAAAAAAAAAAAAAAGAAAAAATAAAAATCATATATGTTCACTCTGAACTGGCCAGTTTCACACTACTAATGAAGCCACAGCAAACATCCCCATTTTCCCAACTTTGATGTCCCAAGCTGCCACCTAGAAGAGTAATTCCTTTTTCCCCTTGCCAAATAATGAGTGGATTAAGGTTCTGAAGTCCCCCATAATCACGTTTTCTTCCTCTCAACACTCTCTACCCCTATGATATTCGTATATGACATTTAGCCACTTTCTTGGCCTAAGAAGTCACTGAGAAGATACAACTGCTACACCCCTTTGTCCAAAGGAAAGCCGGTAGCTGTCTACAAAAGACACTTTTACCGTATGCCAATATGTAATAAACTGAGTATCTTCTCATTCACTTTTGCATTCCAAGGCTGTGTGAACCCTGTTAGGTCAAACTCCTCATGAAGTCACTACCTTTATCTACTGTGTGGCTACAATGCAACCCCTAGCAAATGGTGAGGAATGCAATGATTTATGAATGTGGGGGTTGGGGGTTTGTGCCTATGTCTATAGCTATATACCAGGAACTTAGCAGAAAAAAAAAAAGCCCAAACAAATAAAATCTCACTCATTATAATTAGAGGCATTTCTGGAATTATATATATATATTATGTACATAATCCTCTTTCTGACTTTGGACACTAAATCTCCAGGAGACAACTCCACATTTTCAGTAAATCCAACACCAATACGTGCATTGGACATTTGCATCTAACATACAAAACCTTTTATCAGTGTTGCTACTATGATTCCCCATTCACTAGCTCATCTTTACACTGTTTTTTTCAAACTGTTTCATTACTTGTGTAGGATAGGTTGTATTATGGGTTTTTTCCTTACATGAAAACATGATTTTTTTTTTTTTCTGTGAAAGAAAAAGCACAATTGTCCATCAGTTTTTGCCTACCATAAATTAATCTCACATGTTACCTAAAAATGGACAGATTTTAAAAGATACTATGAGGTAGCCTTAACCTTAGAAGCAGGAAGTTCTGCTCCCTAAAGAAAACATCTGTGACAGCTCAGTTCTTCAGATAAATGCAAGATGCTTTTAGTAAGCTAATGATCAGCATTTGGCTTCTTTTGGAGAACATGTTTGCATGCTTTTGATTAAAACAGAAGTTACAGTGCCATATGCAACACTAAATGAAAAGAGCAGTGTATGCTTACTGCATGTGTACATCTTTTCATGTCTGAGGCCTTACCAAATTTCACATTAGCAATTTCAGTTTGTGCCAAACCCACCACTGATTACAATAGCTCAGGACCATAGTTTGAATCTATTTAACATAAGAAATACACAGTTTGCTGGGCTATTTTAGAGCAGTGATCCATCTCATCTAGTCACTTACAGTAGTCTATAACAGATGGTTCAACAGGAATATTGAGACAATGATACAGTGGACAGTCAGTAATGAGGTACTTTTCTCATACTACAAACTTGCAAATATCGAAAATTAGCAAAGTAGGTTCATATTCCTATTTTCCTGTAGATGCATAACAGCTTCATATTTTGGGTGTGGTTTTGGACAGAACAAATATCCACATTAAAAAAAAAACTTCTGAAAATTAAGTTTATTAGAAAATAAAGACCAAAGTTTGTAATGCACAACATCAAAATTAATTCATGCAAGCAATAGTCAAAGCAGTTTATTTCCAGAATTTAGGTTTTGGTAAGTTTCAAATTCTGTTTCAGTGCCTATATGAACAGTGCATACAGGAGCCATTCCATAAATGTGATAATACTGACCCTGGAGACACAAGAGAAGGAGGAAGAAGCAAGCTAAGAATCAAAGAAGCTACTTATCAGTGCAGTTCTGGGCTTAGCCTTAGTATGAAAGTTGTATGAATGATGGCCTTTATTTGGGAGAGAGTACAAAACAAAATAGCTTAAGGCTTTTGGCATGAACTATTGCAAAAATATGTATTCTTTTAAGAGGACTTTTAATAATTTTCTGACCTTTAACTCCTTTATGGCTATTTTTTAATGTTTAAGGTATATATCCATATATAGACCATCTGTGAAGTGTGAAGCAGAGAAAAACAAAGCTCAGTGGAAAACTATGGGACCAGCAAAAGTTGCAGTGCCATCTCCAAAAAATTTTCTGCAAAAACATTCAAAGGACCCCAAGCTACCAGCAAGTGAGTATAGACATGAAATACATGGAATGTATTTTTTTATTATTATTATTTTAAAATTGAGAATATAAATGTTGAAAGTAACAGTTATGGAGAATCTTTTTTTTTATTAAAATAATTTTTGTATGCTGGGATAGTTTCCATTGTTCCTTTTATAGTACTTATGTTATCAAAATTATTTTTTTATTTTACAAAAATATTTCTTACTATGTAAAATACTGAAACAAACAACAAGGAGATTATATATGTGATTAGAAAATACAGTAAGTATTTACTGGTATGTGGTACAAAACGAGCTGAAACAAAGAAAAATTCTCTCTCTCTTGGCTGCAGCCATCCAGATGTTGAAGATGTGTTGTTAGTATGTTTTATCTTGCAAATCTTCAATTTGTTATTAGATAGTATAGATTTGTATGACTTTTCTGCAACTGATCATTAATATTAAAGTAAATAATATGAAGGGGAGTATTCAAGTGAAATAATTGTTTTTAATGCTTAAAGAAATACAGGAAAAATGCATGCCTTTCTGAATGTTAAGCTTCATGCAGCTTTTACTTTTCAGCACTCTGTCAGCTCTTAATCTCATAGCACTGAATTGGCTGGCAGTGTTCAAAACAGATTTTTTTGGGGTGAGCTGCATATCACAGAAATAAGAAAATTTGAGTATTTAGTTGCAAAATGCATCCTATCTTTGGGTACCAACCATAATTCTGGATATAAGGAGTGGATAGTTCTAATGTTCAGCCCTATGGACAGTTCTGCAAGTGTGGCTTGACCTTCTTAGTGCTGCTGGAGTTCTAGGTACATTGCTGTCAGAATTTGTAAGTGAGTTATAATGTTTCAGCTTGAAGTTGGTTTTAGCCTGGAAATACAGAAGAGCTTAACATACAGTATATATATATATATATATAAATAAAAGCTCTCTAAGAGAATGGAGGAGTCCAGCACTCAAATCTGCATGGCACATGCAAATGGCTTTAGCACTGAAAATACAGGCAGTCCCAGGAGTATTTGGAGGCTTAATGCTTCAGGTAATACAGATTATTAGAACATGAAGGTAAACTTTGGTCCCAGAGGTCCTGTAGGCATCCTGGGTCAGTTTTAAGTAAAGCCTTCACCTTTTCAGGAAATCTGAACAGCGTTCAGTATACTGAAATGTAAAACTTCATGACGTCTAACCATGAATGCTTCCAAGCTCAAGACCTTGTTAAATTACTGCACTAGCATCTTAGATGGGCACAGGAAAGAAGGTTGATTCACCAATGAATTGAAGCAGTCTGTAAAATCCCTTTTAACTACTTGTAAAATTAGTGTTGTCTGCTTTAAATTTGTTATATACAAAGACATACAGCACTCTGTCTCATTTTTCTCAGACAAGCAGCTCACAGTATTTCTATTTCAACTTGTTGATTCAGGGATTCGTAATAGCAGTATGTGTTTTGGTGTTTGCATTTGGAGTCAATGTTCCAAAACCTCAAAATAACTATGACACATCATAGCTTTAATCCAGGCTAGTAATTTCATTGCCAGGATTAGATCCTCGCAGATCTTGAGAAGGAGCTCTACCATTAACTCAGAGCGTTCTTGTACCTTTGTTGGCTGGAATTTCATACCTGCCCTAGAAAATTTACACTACTCCATCACCTCTTTTAAAACACGGCACTTTCATCACTTGGAATTTGATCAGTTGTCAGTTTTCTAAATGGGATTATAGCACTGTGTTTGTGGTATATGTGCTGCCTTCAAAACCGGGTTAAAAAATACATTGCAATGACAGAGCAAAAAGATTGATTTTTTATTTTTCCCCCTCAATAGTGTCATTGTTTTAGAGTCTGATGACACACCATTTCTCACAAAAGGTGTGTTTCCTAACTCCAGCTGATTCTTATACTACTGAACTCTGGC
The DNA here is from genome assembly GCF_012275295.1 of Melopsittacus undulatus. Lineage (NCBI taxonomy): Eukaryota > Metazoa > Chordata > Aves > Psittaciformes > Psittaculidae > Melopsittacus > Melopsittacus undulatus. The sequence continues at coordinate 115,197,764 of NC_047527.1, forward strand.
ATTCATTTTAACCAAGCTCAGTTGCTGGTTCCAGAAGTGAGGGCTCTCATCCAAAAGACATCCGAAGTGAAATAAAGATTTAAATCTGTGTGTCCTATGGTACTGTTATAGCAAGCTATCATGCTGTGAAAACAAAACCCAGGAAAGCACTGGTTTGTGGGGTCATCATCAGGAAACCAGCTGTTGTAGGAATGAACTCTGTCACTAGTGATGTTATGCTTGTTTTCTGCCAAAGAACATGAACTCAGACAACCTGAATTAAACCATTATCTCTGATAATCACTGTGATTTAAGAGTTATGTCTGGTGGGAAATGAGTTGTCTTTCATCACTCCCCTAAAGTGAGACTACTCAGGAGGCTACTGACCTTCTTTTGGTGCCTTGGAGAAATGGTAACACTGAAAAGGAAGAGTTTCTGTATTCTCAGGACAAAGGATTGTGAGTTGTTTGCAAGTGTGAGGGAGTAGCAAGGGCAGGGCTTTTCCCTACAGGGAGGTGAGCCAGAAACTGAGAGCAGCCACAGTTGCAGGCTGGGCAATGACCTCACCAATAGGGTGCAGTCCCACCAAACCAGAGTCAGGCAAGCAGAGTTGGGGTGGTGATGAGATGTCTCTTATCACTGGCCTAGCAGCCATCAGGCAAGATGGGCCAAGGGTCAGGTCCATCCACTGATTCCACATTGCTTTTCAAGAATAGGAGTAGGGGCAGGCATGGCTGTGACAGCTCAGCCAGGCACTGACAGCACAGAGCTGACCTGAAACAGGGTTTCTGAGCCCAAGGGTGTGGGGTGGCCCAGATGAGACTGGGCAGAGCCATAAATGTCTAAGGACATTAATTAACAATGAGCATCTCTGATAAAAGTAGTTTTAATTGAAAAAAAGTCCCATACTACTGCAGTTAAGAGGAAATGAATGGTGTATTGTAAGGAAAACCCATCTAAACCAACATAGTATTTCCTAGATTATAATGTTTCTGTTACGTCAAACAAGCATACTCATTTTTATTACAGTACATTCCTAGCCAGTTCTTAAATTGTTGGTACAGTTGATTTCTATTTTTTATGTAATCTTGTACATAATTTTTCCTTTTTGAAGAATCTCGTAAGTTTAAATTGCAAAGCTCTTCATGGCTATCACTGAGAATGTTTACATGCTCAATTCACAGGAAAAAAAGAACAGGATCCTAAGAAATTGCCTGAGTTATCAGTGCCACGGAGGACAGATCGCCCAGTTATGGGAATTCAGAGTAAAAAGAATTTTATAAATACAAATGCAGTTGCTGTTATCACAGGGCTGCCTAAAAAACCTCAACCTATTTATGTTGATAGAAGACAGGGAGATAAATATCTGCTTGAAACTTCAGGACTTGTTCCAAAATATATTAAGAAAAAGGTAAGCTGTATTAAATTATAGTGGAAATACTAGTAGCAATGCCTGGTTTAGTTTTTCTATTGCATTCTCCTATGGAATGTTTATGATTCTTTCTGAGATGTTTAGATACCACTGTTATTTGTGGTAAAGACCTGAAATTCATCAAGGAGAAATCATTGGCACTAGAGCTGGGCCTTGTCTGTGCTCTGTAGTCATTTGCTTATGCTATCAGCAAAACATTGGCAGAATGGTGCTGCTAAAGCAATATGTGTTGCATTGGGAACCCAGGAAGTATCTAATGGGCAGACAAATGGAGTTCTGTGATGAGGGAATACTTGGTTTTAGGAAAGATGGACAGGGATGAAGAGGTGGGGTTGCCCTTTGGATAAAGGAGCTGTTCATATATATGGAGGTCTTCTGTGGAACTGGCAACAGACTGGTTGAGCTTGTGGGTCAGGATCAAAGCAAAGGCCAGTAAGTGTCAGAAGTTTGTTATGGACTACCCCATCAGGTGAGCAACTTGAGGAAATATTCAGATCACAGTGCAGCTTCTTATGAAAGACTTTGCCCTCCTTGATATCTGCTGAAAGAACAGCACAATGGGATGAAAGCAATCCAAATAGGTTCCTGAAAGGTGTCAGCAACAGCTTTTTAACACAGATGGTGGATGAGCCAACCAGTGGTCATGCTTTTCTGGTTCTGTTACTTTAAAATGAGAAAGAACTGGTTAGAAATGTGATAATCAATATTAGTCTTGGTTGCACAGGCAACAAAGTACTTCATGATCCACTCCTCCTCAGGGAGGCAGGTGGTTGTGTACTTCACAACCTGTACTTCAGGAGAGCCAACATCATGTTATTCAGGAAACTGGTAGGTAGGACCCTGTGGGAGACAGCTGTGGAAAACAGAGGAGCTTCAGGGAGCTAGGCTGCCTTTAAGGACCAGCTCCTCCAAGCACAAAACCAGTCTATTCCACTACTCAGAAAAACAAGATGTATCAGGAGTCTGGCTAATCTAAACAGATAACTCATGACAGAGCGCTATGCAAAAAGAGACATGACACATGACACAACTCATGACAGAGAAGGTAAAAAAAAGTGAACTGGCAGCCCTTGAAGTACTTTTGCATGGCTAAAAATACATAAACAATGCTAGCCATGATGCTGCCCAACACTAAAAGATTTGTGATCATTTAGCATTTGGTAGAAAGAAGGTAGACTCCGGTACTTTCTGGTGAGCCAGGCAGGCTTCATTTTACAAAGGAAAAGGCAAAATAAATGTGTTCCCCCAAGTATATCTGGGATATTCAGAAATTATTTTTGTCCCAGCATTGCAATTCTGCCACATCCAGTGTGAGATAGTTTGTCATCCATATTTGGTCCAATTTCCTTTACATGTTAACACTATTCACTCTCTTTGTGGCATACAATGTTCAGCAAAAATCAGAATGCAGGAAGGCCTTTCAAAGAAAGTAAAGAATGTGTTTCAGAATGTAGAATCTGACACCATATAAAAATGTAAAATAGCTTGCTGTCATTAACAGGTTCCAAACTCCTCACTCAACCATCAGTTCTTACAAACAGACATTTTGGTTCCTGTGTCCTGTTGTCTTCCAAGGTTGCAAAAAGAAAATGAAGAGAATTGTTTATGCATTTTCCTTGGGCTGCAGTCTTGTTTGATACTTCCAAGAACATAGCAATCTAAGATTTTATTGCTCAGTCACACAAAATTCCATTTCAAGCTATCTTTGCAAATGTAATGTACTAGGGATGACAGGTATGTCTTTGCTTCCTTCTTAGAAGCATACATAAGAAAATTCTTCCTTACCCTTATAGGATTATGGTGTTATACCAAAATACGTAACACAGAGAAATGAAGAAAGGGAGAGAGCTCAGAAAGAATATGAGACCAGTATCTTGGAGAATCTCAGGAAAAAAGCCATGAAACGGCTAACTGATGAAGAAAGGAAAACTCTCCTGCAGGTGCATATTTTGATTTAGTGTAATTTGTAACATCGATAAAGAGATTAAACAATGTAATATACGTCCATACAAATAGTATACTAGATTTTAATTAGCTACTTTTTCGCTAGATGGAGCTATAGAATAGTTGTAAGCTTAACTGAATGGAGCTGATACAACTAGTTCTAGTCCAGTTTTACAAGGAGTTCAATTCCAGTAGATAGAAAGGGTGAAGGCTGAGTTATTTTTATGGGGAAAAGGCATGGGACAAACTGATGGTCCAGCAAGTTATCTATGAAGCAAAAATACATGTGCAAAAAGGCATGTGAGTTCAGCTGCTCACAGTTTTGCATTTAGTTTGATTAAAAATATGTTCTATATTTTTAAAATACAGGAGTGCACTGAAATATTTTTTAATTTTAAAGGTTTTATTTTTTTTATTAACTCAGTATTTTCTTTTAAGTTTTTCAAAAATGACTGCTCTTTCATGGGCCAGATTAGTTATACAGTTATATTGTCAGGAGGAATTAGTGTCCCCAGGGTATGTGGCGTCTACCCAGTGCTCAGCTGTAGACATATGGGAATTCCTCTCTTTTAAAATAATTGACATTGCTAGTGAACACATGTGCTCTATCTGATTTGAAAGAATATGTGGCAATAGATGTTTGAGAATAAAATCAAGCCTCGTGAGCTTATAAAAATAAAGGGGAATAATTTGTGCCAACATTTGTTGAACTCTCCATTATGCTTACTTTGGTTGGGAGAATAAAGGAGAATGTTGATAAATGCAGTACATGCTTTTCACTGATCTAGCATGCATAAGAATTCCTTATATAGAGTTAGATATTCAGTTTGTGATCTAGCCCATAGCAATAGTGGTCAGCATATTACATTGCTGTTAGAGGAGCTGTGAGGGAGACTTTTATAGAGGGAGTTATGATCTGATTTTGATCTCCCCACTCTGTAGGGACAAATTGTGATGAGTACATGCTCTCATGTGTTTAAAAATTCACATTTTTCAATGATTTCCAAACTAGTTTTTACTAATGTACACAAAGACCAACTATTTAGAAGAAGCTATAAATGAATCTTCTATGAAAGTTTTGGAAATACAGTATTTATTTTCATGATTGTGTATTCATAAACTATACTTGATGCCTTGTAAGCTAGGAGATTTATTTAAGTAATTTACAACCTTGTATTGCAAAGACAAGTAGCACTGAAAGGAAGTACATAAATAGCCTTGTTGCTCTAAGTTTCACATGTTGAAGTAGGGTTTTTAAACTTATGTAGATATTCGTACATGAGTACTGTTGGAATACCTTTATGGACAACATTTAGATTATTAATACGAATATGCAAAAACCACAAACTGCTGTGCAATAAATACACTGCTTTGAACATTAGTTCATATTTAAAAGTGTTTTTCTTATTATTGGCAAGGAGAGGTCTTCTTTTTCTGTTAAATCAGTTCATACAGTGGACAAAATCAGACAAGTTTTTAAGTGAGTTCTGAAATAAAAGCAACAATCTTCAAAGCTAAATATGTATTAAGAATAATTCCTCTAAACTTAACTTCAGAATGTTAATCAATTAGCCAGTCTGGGAAAAGAGGTGCTTAATGACAATGGAGAAGAAGGATATGAGGTTGGAAATCACAACATGCCATAAAATCAATGTTTCAGCTGAATCTCATTTTAGTTATAGAGGAGAGCTGAAAACTGCAGTTCCCAAAAGAGTAACTTCAGTTCTCTTGAGGACTGAATGGTTCCTAAGATCTCCACTAAGGAAATAGAACTGAGAGCAAAAAATGCTTTGGAAAAATGTTTTTTCATTGCTAGGCATACTGTATTATTTACCAATTGCTGTATGAATCCCTTGTAGTAGGAGTGATTGATAAGTTCACCCATAGCTCTCACAAGGACATTTGATGCACTGAATAAACTCTACTAAATCCTCATCTACGCATGTATAGGATGTTGAGATTTTGATTATCCTTTTGAGGAGAGAAAGTAAGAACAATTGTTGCAGTAATTGTGAGTTTATAAAGACATGTTTTACATTTAATTTTTCTACCACAGCCTGGCTCCATTCAGCATCTGTTGGTAGATAAAAGTTTGTCTTTGTATGACTTTTTTTTTTAAAGCAGGCCTTTAGTCTTGAGGGTTTATATATGGAAGATAAAGTTCACTTGATCTAGTAAGGTAATTATTTGCATAGCAGCATTCAAGAAACCTAACAGTTATTGAAATTATTGTTGATAGCGTCAGTGACAGCTAGGGGTTTTAGTTCAAATGTTAAATAAGTTGCTCATAGATGTTATCATAAATGTAGATTAGGAAATGCAACTTTTTAGAATTTTTGCAAAATATTTCATTGAAGTTAAAATATGGTGGGATCAGTTTAGTGTCCATGGTCTGAGCAAAGTCGCAGTTATGGAAAATGAAACTGGTGGTGAGATGAACTGAAACTGCCATTGAATTATGGCTGGAGTTCTGAGTATTGGTACTATTTGTTATTACTTAAAGTAGGTAACACCACTCTGTGTGATGTGGCGGTATCTGTGGTAGCTAGGTTGCTGTTTACAAGGAAGTGGATTCTGTAGTGCAGTTTGTAAAATAATTCTTGTTGCATTTTCATATATTTCCTTTTCATTTAATGGCACTAGGGGCTGAAAAAGAACTGGGAGGAACTGAATCAAGAATTTCAGGGTCTTCCGGTAGAAATGGACACCATTCCCAAGAAGTTAAATAAGGAAAAGCTGGAAATACAGATGAAACAACTGGAGCATGACATAGATGTAATTGAGAAGCACAAAATTATCTACATTGCAAATGAGTAAGGACTGTTTTTCAGATATTGTCTCTTTCCTTCTTTTTCTCTATCCATGCATCTCCAAGAAGAGCCCCTAAATTCTCCGAAGAAATTGATGCTGCCAACTATTCAAAAGAAAATATTCAACTAATATAACTGTGTAGCTTCTTATAAAAGTTGGTACATATAGCTCTCATCTGTACAATTCACAAAATGTTTTGAAATACAATTAAATTCTTAGATTTTGAGTATAAAACCGTGACTTTATTATTTTTCAGAATTTTTATTAACTACTAAGGTTTCCATAAACATCATACACAACACATAAGAAATACTGTTTCATATGTTTGGAGCATTTCTTTTCTTGCATAGCCAAAACAAAGTGAAATAATTGGCTGCTGAAGAGATTTTGGTAAATACAGCTTCAGGGTGGGATGGCTTCTGGACTAGTCTCTAAAGAGCTGTTGCACTTTACTTGAAAGCTTGAGTGATAGTATTTCTAAAAAGCTTGGCTTCTGCGTAACATTTTGTGTAATAATTTTTTGTTACAAAAGCTCAGTTTTTATAATGGAAGCCTGTAGTGATATAGACTTCACACAAGACAGATACCACATGTAGCTTTCAGTGTGTGTTTATGTAGAAATAATTATGTAATACTATAGTAAATCTGCAACTTAAGTAGGGAAGTGTGGTTTGATTTCTGTTGTGTGTAATGTTACAATGAAAGCAACATACTAGCAAGTGAGTCAAAACCTAGGCAGAAATTATATCTGCACACTACAGTGCAATTATTTGCATAGAAAGAGATACTGTTTTTCTTTCCTACACTTAACCTTAGTTTAAGCAAAAGGTTTTTCTCTGGTATCAATCATTAGCACCAGCAGCTGTTGTGACATCACAGTATCTGACATCAGCAGAGGATGAAGTAAAATATTTCAAATGAGCTATTAAAAGCCAATTTTTCACGTACATTAAGTTCCTTTCATGAATGTGTCAGGGAATGGCTTTGAAGACTCCACAGTGATTCTAGGCTATGCTTCTTGTGTATCTTAAACTTGTCTATGACATGCACTGTGAAAGCATGGGCAAGCAGGAATGTGTATTTTGTTCTCTGTAACTTATTGTTCAGCAATCATGTTTATTTTTGAGAGATATAAGCTGGAAGCAAGCTGTGGTTTTGTAAAGTATGAATTTCATTTACTGTTTACTCAACAGAATGACTTATACTGTATATTTTAACAAAACCACACCAATTACTGGCACTTAATAATATGTCACATTATCTTCTAGTGAAGTCCAAGATGCCTTTCTTAAGAAATTCTGTATAATCAAACATGGCTCTTTCTTGTGGCTTAAAATAAGATCCTGGATTTGACTCCGGAACAGTATGCATTCCCACTGCTTCACTCTCAGTGTATTTTTACTTGTAGACCATTTGACTGAATTAGGTTAAGGATGTGGGTTGGGTTCTTCCATTTATCATCAGTAAACTTTATGGAAATGCAAAAAGTAGATGATGGCTTATCCCAAAATTTGTGACAAGGAACTAAGCCACACTTGGAAACATTTGTCATCATGACTGTTTTTCAAAACTGGCAGAAGGATATTAGTATATTATGGGGAAATTAGAAAGTGCATGGGAAGGGATGCAAAAGTATTCCTGCTTAACAGGAAAGACCAAAGCCAGTACACTTCTGTAGCTGAGTGGGCTGTTACTAGTGTGCTTCAACAGTATTGTGGAATTTTTTTGCATAAAGCTTTAGAGGTAGCTCTGCTGCCATGCAGGATACACGACTCTCTTGATACATGTGAATAGCTTCTGTCATCCTGTGAGGAGGTTATAACTCCTTCCATCTATTTTGATGTGTATCCCATGTGACCTACCAACACTTCTGATTATGGACCAAATATATTATAATGAAAACCATTGAAAATACGCACAGAAGGAAATCATACTTACCCTTTAAATCTCTTTGGGAAGTATGAAAAAATAAATTCACAGAATCAAAAAAAAGTAATTTATTTATATATTTATGTATTTATATGTTCAGGAAATGCCAATAATCGAAGGTGTAATGTTCATAAATCAACTCATCAGTTATACCATCAGTATAACTAAAGCAAAAAAGTGAGTAAGCCAAATTATCCTGATAGACTTTTTCCTTCATAAAAAATATTAAATATCAAAAGAAACAAGTCTATCCACAGGCTAAAAAGAAGCATTGCTATTTGAAATGTTCTCTGAATTCACTAGTCAATTACTGATAATCAATGAAAAATGACAAGAAAAATAATCCAAATGCTTCTAGTACTTCATAATTACCAAACTGGTATTTTTAAACAGTCCATATTAAATTGGATGACAATCAAAAAACACATGCTAAACAGGGTATGAATGATGTATCAGTCAGTAAGAACTATGTTGCCATAAACAGAAAATATTTCCTGTTGGAAGTTGTGCATGACAAAACTGTGTATCTATTTTCTAAAAATAGCAACATGAAATTATGATAAATATCTCACTGGCTGTTCTTCAGAATGAAACTATTTATATCCAGGAAGGAAGGGATCAGATGTGGCATCGTCACTAATGCAGGGAGTTCCTGATTGTATGGCTCTGTCAGAGCTGCCTCGAGCAAGCATCAGGTCTGAACAGAGCATATGGGCTCCATGTGGCTGGTCTCAAGCATGGTGGTTTCTTGGGTTCCACATGCATTCCTGGTGACCATGTCTGGGACAGTTCCTCAAGAATCTTCCTTGTAGAGGGGTAACCACATACCCCCATGAAACAGTAAGGGCAAAATTCTGTGGGAGAAATAATACAGGAGAAATTCCTCAGTGATTTCATTTTCTTTAATCTCTGCAGGTGGGTTTTATTGTAGGAGGGTATGTTCTGTCCTGTTGTGTATTTGTGTGAAAAGTCATCATCACAAACTGCTGCTCTGCCACACAGCTAAGACCTAGTCCTTTCACTGGCATACAATGTATCCAACAACTTCAGCCCTAATGAAGGCAGACATCTTTGAGATAAGAAAATTTCACATATATGCAGATTAATGGCAGTCCTAGATAAATGCTAATCCTAGTCAACACTTTCATCCTCAGCTTTATGATGCTTATAATAATAATAATAATATAATTACAGGAGAGACAGGTGGCAAAGCCTATTATTAAGGTTGCCTGACATTTCCCATAGTTAAGGAAGCCAGCTGCTGAGCCCTATAGCTGATTGGGGTTGTCCACCCCAGTAACTTATAGGCATACTGAGCCTGACAAAGCGAAGTATCACTGGCCATTTCTCCCCATGAGTGGACATTTGTGGCAGTGATGTGTGCTTGACTGATTGCAGGTTTGGCTTTTTTTTCATTCTGCCTCAATCTTTCTTTTTGTTATGCAATGTTATGTAAATAAAATGTGAGTAAATTCAGGGGTTTCATCTTCCAGGCTACGCAGTGGCATTGTGGTGGGAATCCAAGGTGAGTTACATTTCTTGTTTGCGTTTTTTTTTCTTTACTGTTTAAAGGGTGCTGAAGTAAATGTGGCTTCCATTTCACCAAATTATAAAAAACATACTTACATTTTTTCCAAACTGTACCTCCAACAAATGGTTGCAGATGAACAGGCATAGCCAGAGTAGACTGCATTCATGTCAGCTGGCCTTGTTGATAAACTTCTGTTCAGTCACAGTACCAGCCTGTGTTGTTAATCCATTATTCCATGCCTGCCTCCACATTGACTCCACAGCATGGAGAAATTCACATAAACATGAAAACACTGGAGTAACTTTGTCTTCAAACCCTTCCTCAAATATTCCTTGCAATGGTGCCCACCAAAAATTTAACAACAGCCAAGCTGCTGCTGAGCTGAGATTAGGGCTTATCTTGCTGACCTGTGCAGTTTTCTTGAACTCCCCTGGCACTATAGCCAGTTGTTTCTTGTCGTAGGCTTAGATTGTAAATTATCTGTCATGGGGATCTTTTTTCTCTCTTTCCTTAGTGTCTGAGACAATAACATTTTTGTCTGTAAGTAGAGCTCCTACATGCTTACAATAATGATAATAAAAATAAATACGATCATCTGGGGTTGAACTAAGACCATGCAATAAAGGGAACAGATTCAAGTTGTTTACTAAAAGGATGTTTTCCAAGAGCCACATATCATTTGTTTCAGCAACTGGAAAGTAGGAGTCGAAGGAAGAGAAATGAGATTTAAAGCACTTAACTTATTCCCTGGAGCAATATGATTTATTCATGTCTTTGTCATAGAATGTTTTTGAAATGCAATGGTAAATGACCTGTGTTTTTCACTGGTAGGCATTGATACTGCATTTCTCATATTTGGGGTTCATGACTTCTGCAATTTGGGCCCATATGTTTTAAATACAGGATTTGTGTGCCTAAAGTTCAAAGCTATGCTTTGAAGCAGGACAGTGCTGTATAATAGTTTGAAAGCTATTGTCTCAAACTGGTCACTCGAAATTCATTAAATTAATGACTAAATTACTCTTGCTAGGTGAAAGCTCTCATATGGAAAATTCAGATGACTCAATACTCTAATTCCCAAAGCTGCTATAAAAATAGACAAGCAGAACAGTTCCCATATTATTTCAATGGCCATATTAAAGCAGAAGAAGCAGTGTAACAACTCTCTCATCAGAGGAAAAGAAATCATCAGTATGCAACACGTGGCCCCAGTCACTGTAAAGAAACAATCACGTTTTGGTGTATGCTCAGGAGGAATGATCTGCCTTTTACACAGACAATACAATTAGCAAGTGGTCTGGATCCAGGATTCTGGCACCCTTATGGAGTGGGTTACTCTGTGCAGAGCTCAAGGTTTGGCCGGCCATGAACATTTCACCTACCTACGCTACAGGAGAACTTGCTGGACCAGATTCTGCTTTCCAACACGCTTGTTTCCCTGCACTGTTTATTCTAGGCAAACTGTGAAGTATACAAAATTACATCAAGGCTACTGGGCTATTTGGAAAACACAGTCTTTAAACTGCTACTTGTTTGATTGTTCAAAACACTCAGAATTCTTTTGTTTTGCAGAGTTTTCCAAATTTGATTTAGTTTGTTAGAAAACAAAAGCAAAACTAAAAAATAAAGGGGATGAAGCCAAGTGGACAATCTCTTTTAGAAACAAACTAATAGTTAAATTCATCACATTGGGTGTGACCCACTATATACTTAACAATTCCCTGGCTAGTCTTCATGGCTGTATGTGAAGAATTTGTCATAGGATAGGATGTGAACAGCATTTCTTTAACATAATGCTTTACCAGTCAAATATCAATGCACCTCAATAGCTGGCTAGGGGAAATATTTGCAGAGTATTATGAAAGAAATAAAGCTTATTCTAGTATTACAGAACAAGAGGAAATTTTTGTTTGCATTTATTTCAGCTGTAAAGAACCCTATATTAATAACATGAACCTGAGAAGCAGGAAGAGAATCTTCAGGAGTCAGGAAATTGCACTGTGACTCTCACTGCTCTAGTCTGGTACAGTGAGATTAATAACAAACAAAAATGTAGTTTTGTATTAAAGATGTTTATCATAGACCAAATAAGTCAAAGCCCAGAATTCTGTCAAGCGTGCCTAACAATGATTTAAAAGTCACAAAAATTTAGAAAGCACACAAACATCTTGAATGGCAGCTTTCTGCTGTTTTCTTCATATCGAAGTTACTATAGTTAATTTTCAAAGCCTGAGTCAGTCCTGTAGACTCAGAACAAGTTAACTGTGGTAGCTAAATGGTCCAAGCTTCCCTTGTGAGTCTTAGATGCTCCAACTGCTTAAAGGCTGAACTTTCAAATTCCTCCAGGTGCTAGTTCTGCTGAAATTCAAGGTAGAGAGAACCTAGATTCCAGCCTGTAATGCCACTCCATTACCTGCTAAATGTAGTACAGTAGTCACAAAGGGAAAGTACAGCATCTATGCACATTGTATGATGTTTCCTAGGCCTGCCTAATTGGACAGCTTTCTGTAAGGTGCCCCTAGGTTCTTGCACGTAGGGGAATGATCTGAAACACTGCTTTGTGTTCTCTCAGATGCCTGTAATGCTGTCTGGCAAACATGTTCAGCTGCACTCAGAATCTTCAGCAGCCACCCTTTGGGCTGGGTAACTGCCTCAGGTAATGTAAAAGAACTCAAAATTCTGGAATATATTCAAACTAGATATGAAAACAATTTAAAATTGTTTTCAACATGCCCTAAAGTACTGTATATGCTAGACTTTTGGTTTTAATATTCTCTTCTGTGATTATTCTACCCAAAAATGTCTTTCTCTCCAACAACTGGGGAGAGATCCCTTACCTTGTAGCCACTGAGAAATGCAGGTTCATGCTTGATAAGATTGTTTACAGTTCTGCTGTTCACATAACAGCTGCAAGCAACAGGCAGAACAAGAATAAAAGCTCTTACTTCATCCTCTAATTGGCAAGCTTCTATCTAGGTACGCCATAACTCTTGAAATATTCTGTATTTTCGTGCCTTTCTTGGCTATTTTTGGTGTTTACATATCAAACTGAGCTATCAAATGTTTGTTATGACTTCTTGGAAGGAGAATACATACTGGAGTTGCAAAGGTGAACAGGTAACTCCACAATAATGTTTGTCTTGGGCTGCTTTCTTCATATATCCCTGACCCCAACCTTGTATTTTCAACATTCCTTTACATTAGAGTTGTAAAATGGTAGATACTGCATGTCCTGCTTTTATCAGTAACAGGGTAAGAGAAGAAAAGATGTGTTACTGAAATTGTGAAGTTAATTCTGTAAAGGCCCAAGGTACAATAAGGGATTTGCATATAAGTCTAAACTCTGCTTTGTTTCTCTATGTGTCACGTCTTCCATCTGCTCCTTTATGTCTTTTGGCTACGTGTCCAGACCTACCCAGACCTACGTGTTAGTATGATCTACCCTATTTTATTTGTTCTTTTCCTCTCTGATAATTTTCCATGGTTGTACGTCTAAAAGTGCTTATCCTTTTCCTTCTATTTTTAGTTCTAAACAAAGATAATAGAAATGCTTTACAGAATGCTTACAGTCTTTCTCACAGTTAAGGCCTCAATATCAAGTTTCAGATAATAATTTTTTGGCCTTAATAAAAAAAAAAGGCTTTGAAAACCCACAGTAAATTCATACATTCTACACCAGTTCATACTAAAAAAAAATCAGTGTTACTAACAAGCAAAATCCTTGGCAGCTTCATTTCCATCATGTACAAAGAACCTCATGAATTCTGGTTGCTATTAATTCTCTTGGTTTACAGAACAAGGAATTTGTCTCATTTGCAACAAAACTAAAAAAAATAAATCAAATAAATAAACAAAAAAATACATTTTATGCCAGTGAAAATATCTTACATGGAGAAGAGCAACTCTGTGGGTTGGACCAGTGGCTGCTGATAGCAGCACTACCCTTCAAATGTACCCCAGCTAAATATATCTAGCTTTTAATTTCCATACTCGTATTTATTGTTATTAGCAAGACATGACACTTCATTTTACCTATTAAATGAGTCCTGGGAAGTTGTTGGAAGAGAAGAATACCAAAAGGAAGACTTGACAAAATGCAGTCATCCAACCTTGACAGGAAGAATAAACATTTCCTGCTTAAGTTTTTCAGTACAATGCCGGAGGAATTTATTTTTTAGCATCTTGTTCATGTTAGTATTTTTAAAATTGTTAAGTTTCTCTCTGTAGTGTAGTTACAACAATCTCCTGTATTGCAGTAGTCTGATAAAGAATGCCGTTTAAAACACAGAAGATTGTAATAATAACCCAACTAGTCACGAAGTTAGAAGAAATCAGTACTCATACAGCAGTGGCAAAACTGATCTGAGTTTCTAGCTGTAATCCAAATAGCTTCAGAACTATAGAGCCGAGTTCTGTTTCTGCAACAGCAGTTTTATCTGTAATGTGGTGGTAACCAAGTCAAAATGCATTGGGTCTAGAGTGAATGTGTGCTTTAGGAGGGGTTTTTCCCATCTCCAAGCAAGAAAAATCTTGAAATCTTGAAAACTGGTTGTGGGTACAAATCAGTAGCATTTAATCCCCAGTTTTAGATGAAATATTCAACTTTCTTTCTTAATAGTTGTATGAAATGTTCACAGGCAATTGAAAGGCAAACGTCTTTAGGGATTTTGCCCATTATGAAAATCTACTATATATTTTGCAAAAATATTTTTATTTATGTAGGTTTGTGCAAGTCTTTATATGCTGTTTATCAAATTCATTACTTTTTATTAAGTTTATTTTAAAGCACTATTAAAGGAACTGGTTTTTTTTTTTCTCCAGTATAACTCAGTCTTCATATACAGGCATCACTTCTGTGGCAGACATTCTGGAGTCAGCCAGTGTCACTTTGTAAACCTGGTCTTCTGTTCTTTCAGACATGTTGTCCATGGTAGCAAAAATACATCTAAAAATAGTTCCTTAATCCGCCAAAAAGCAAACAAATCTGGCTTCATATAAGAAACAAAGCATTTACTCCAAAATGATTTTTAATTGCTTTAGCGTTTAGCCAGATTTTAATTGGGGATTTGTTTATAGAAGTTTTCTTAACACCAGATGCCTAAGCTATTAATTGTCTATCAGTTCTAATGTAAGTGCACTAGCAGAATGCAAGTAAAAGCCAGCCCACATTGGACAACAAACTCCTGTTGTAGACAGACCCATAGTGTCCTCTGGATTCAGCTGTTATGACTTGTGACCTACCTGTCTCAATGACTACATTTCAGAAAAGTAGTGTACCAACTTGAAATGTCTGCTTACTTGAATGGTAAAAGCCCCTCAGGTATCAGTAAGCATATTTCATTATATCCAAGTCTCCCCTAAAAGCAACTTCTTCTTCCTTTAATAATTTCCAGTGCAGGAAAGGCAGAATTCTACCAGTTGTATATTTAACAGATAATTATCAAAAATTATAAACAACTTGCACTTTTAAGAAAATGAAAAGCTAATTTTCCCTGCGGGGAACTGAGAGGTTGTTAGCATTTTGCCCAGAAGCCATCTTATAAAAAGGATAGAGCAAGTCCAGATTTGAACTTCTTACATGGGAATGTAAAGGTAGACTATGATCAGAACAACCCAAGAGAAGAAAAAAGGTCCCTCTCATCTGTGAGGCTGTTAAAGCTAAGTATTAATAATTATATTAACAGAATTGGAAGGGGGAGGAGGAGAGGGGTAGAAGGCTGTGTGGACCCTGATCTGCTTTCCTTCTGCTGGACCAACAGCATGAGCAACATGGCAGTGGGCTGAAGGCTCTGGGAAGACACAGCTTGCTCTAGCACATGCACAGGGTTGTGGAAGGAGCACCTGCTCGTAAGTCAGCAAGGATGGAAAGCAAGATTAATGAACTATTGGAAGTTTGCTTTCTGGCATCCTTTTTTCTCCATACAGCATAAGCAAAAACCTGTTAAAATGTCAGCTTAAAGCACACCAGCTTAATCTTCTCCACTGACTTACTCAGCCCAGGCCTCCTACCTAGCTGTCCAAACCCTTCCACCATCCTGCCAGTCTGTCACTGGCGCTGGCTTCTCCAAGGCGGTAGCTGCTTCCACCTTACCAAGGCTACCCGTGCCCTGTACAGTGCTTTCTCAACACCCATCCCATGACTGCACGTACACCTCAGTTTACGAGTTACAGCCCGGATCTCCTGTCCTCTTTAGAGACCTTTACCTATCCAGCCTATCGTGTCACGGCTTAAGAAAAGCTGCCGAGCGCCTGCCTGGCGAGCCTCGGAGGCGGGGGACCCGGCCCGAATCACAGGGCTACAGCCCCTCGCCCGGGGCCAGCTCTATCTGGTTCCCCCCTTGCGGCCGCTGCCAGGCTCCCCCACACCTCTCTGTGCCGCGGCCCGGCGCCGGCGCCAGCCCCAGCCCCAGCCGCTCTCCCCCGGCCCGGCCCCGCCCCGCCGCAGCCCCTCGGCAGGGCGCAGGAAGATGGCCGGGGAAGGCGGGAGCGGCGGAGTGGCGCGGAGCGGCGGAGGCCGCGGCGTTGTGGTAAATGCAAAGCGTCGCCAGGCCCGCCCCGGGCGGTCGTGCTCGGCAGTGCGCGATCCTCTCCCCGATCATCCCCCCGCTTCCCCTCCGCTCCTTTCCGCCCTCCGCCGCCATGCGCTGCGCAGACCCTTCTCCCCCCGTCCCTCAGCGCCGTACCCCACGACTGTCGCTCCCCCCGGTGCTTTGTGCTTGACCCCCCGCGCTGGCCTGGACCTTCCCTGCAGGGCTCCACTCCTTGCCTTGCCTCTCTGCTTGGCCCCCACCCGAGGCCGCCCCCAGCCCCCGCCTGTCCCCTCACGGAGCCTGCTCCGGGCTCCCTCGCCGGCACTCGGGCCGCGGCCCCTCACTGCGCTGCCTCACCGGGCCGCCCGCTGTCCCCAGCCCTGCGGGTCTGCCGGATGGGGACGATACCCGGCCCCGCCGGGCTCCCCGGACTACGGGTGGGCAGACTGGCCGGCTCCCCAGGCTTCACCGGGCTCCTGGTTTCCATCATGAGAACAGTCCTGAATTACCCCGGGCGGTGGCGGAGGTGGCTGTGCGCTTCACAAGGTAGCTTGAGTAACTGAGGTCAGGATGCCCAAGGATGGCGTTCACCAAAACGCTTAGAGGCCTGGGCCCCGTGAGCTCTGTAAAAGCACGCTGTCCATCTGCCCCTTGATCTTCTGTTGTGGGAAGAAGCCCGAACTTTGGCAGTGCGCTTTGAGGACCACTGGGGCTAAATAAATTGTGCAAAAATTATGTAGAGACAGAACAAGGGGAATATCTTTAAACTGAAAGAGGGTATCTTTAGGTTAGATGTAAGGAAGAAATTCTTTGCTATGGGAGTGGTGAGGCAGTGTCACAGGCTGCCCAGAAGCTGTGGCTGCCTTAACCCTGACAGTGTTCAGGGCCAGGTTGGACAGGACTTTGAGCAACATGGTCTAGTGGAAGGTGCCCGTGCCCACGGCAGGAGGATTGGAACTAGATTATATTTAAGGTCGTTTCCAACCCAAACCACTCTATGATTGTATGAAATGAATAAATATGCTCCTTATTCTGAGGAACAAACCAGATTCTCCTGTGAAGCAAATTCCATCACTGTCACTGCCTTAGGAATGTTTGTATTTTATTGTGGCATTGCGATTTTAACCAAGGTGTAGAACTGCTACCCAGATCATGGAGCAGAGCTGGGGGCTCTGTGTAGGCAGTGTTGCATCCAGTCCATACCAGCCTTCACTCCATCCCCTGCCAAAGAAACCTATTGCTGTGTGTTGGAGCTCTGACTGAAACCACTGCACATCAACCACCTCTCCTGGCACCTCTGTTGTGAATGACTTTTTTTAAGTGGGTGTCTGTGTTTAGCACCAAAGCAACGTGAGGATATTGCAAAGGAGGCTGTGAATTCTCATAACTATGTTCTGCTGCTTACTATGCATGTGTGCATGTGATCCTCAACCCATCTCTCCCCCCAACCAAAAGTAAGGCTTTTGCAGCATGATTCAAGTTTACAAAGCTAGACTTTGCTAGATGCTTGCTCCTTTGCTTTATACCAAAGCAGAATCCAGATCCTTGTTGCTTTGAGGTGAGTACTGTGCTGAGACCTCACAACAAAACTAGCAATGTGCTTCCAGAAGTGTTGAATGTCTCTGGCCTCTCTCTTAATGCCTCGAGGGAGTGTTTTTGGGTATTGCCATGTATTTGTGTACCTTTTTGTCTGTGTTCACACCAACTTCTGAAAGACCTGCTGGAGAATTTCTGCTGGGCTGCTTGAACATGCCAGGCCTGAACTTTAAAAACAGACCTTTCTTTCAGTGTGGGATTTTTTTTTACACATCTGTGTACCGATATATTGAGTATGTATATTTATTTATCCAGTTGAATGCTGTCTTTATATTGAAACAATTGCAAATATTTCCTTCAGATTTTCAAGGGCTAAAGCCAGAAGTAAAAAGAAGTTGAATTTAAAATTTAATTTGAGGTGGCTGTTTTTTCATGCTTGGCTATTAAACTGAGGATAATCACACTTTTTTTTTTAATTCATAAGCAGAATACTCATAAAAATTTAGAGTTACATGAAAATTGTCCCATTGTATACAAGTGTGAATAGCTTTAGGGTAGATGACAATTTCTCCTTAATGTTGGGAAGTGCCTTAAAAGAAAGAAGAATATGAAATAGGCTTATCATATTCGAAAGATAATTAATTAGAAAGTATATGTGAATTTAATCTTATTGGTCAAATGCCAGCTAGCACTTGTAACTGAGAACTTCTGTATTATTGCAAATCGATGCAGTTTATATTCTTTTATTCAGATAGGATAGATAGGAGAATCAAAATTTCATCCTGATCCTGTTTCCTAAAGGACTTACTGTAACCTAAGTAAAACCTGTTGGTTTGGATGAGTTCTGAAGAAGTTTCTATCCATTTAGTTTAATCTTCTGCATCACACTAAACACGTGGAATTTGACCAGGATGCATCAGTAGCAGTATTGATGAGGGTTCTTAGTGGGTGCTTGCAGTCCTTAGGCAATTTAAATCACTATCTGAAATTGTTTCCTTTTATGTTAAGATACTTTTGAACAAAACCCTGCCAGAGAGCTCATTGCTACAAAATGTTTAAAAAGTTTCAGCCACCCTTATATGCTGAAAATGAAGATGGGAAAATTGGCTTCGCAGGCCTCCTGCAGCAGGGTTTCTGGAGCAAGATTGGCCTCTTAATTAAAAACCCTGTCAAGGAAGATATTTATAATCTCATGTTTCTGTGGAAATAAGGAGCATAACTAAGTAACTTTTTTATTTTTTCTAGTTTCAAGGCTTGTGTAAGTCCAGTGATCTCCGAGCCATGCTTTTTATGGGGGAGTGTTCAGTGGTAGTTACCAACAAAAACCTGGTTTTGGGATAAAGAAGCAGTTGGGCAGAGTTAAGAAAACACAGCAGCTGAGGCATCTGTAGGTGTCGGTGAATATGCAAAAAAAACCCCAAGCAAGTGAAAATCCGTAAGGCAGAATAGTGTTTCTGTACAGCATGAGGCAGGGCTATGCTGAAGTTCATGAAGACTGGATGTGGAGGAACACCTCAACGTCAAATACCTTGTGTTAGCTTTGAGTTTTTTGGAGACATGATTTATTGCTATACCACATGAAATTACAAGCAGAGGTTAGTTTCAGTGATGGGCCTTTAAAGGTTATATTTAGCAGACATGCCATTAAGATGTGCACTTTACAAAGACAAGATTCTCACCATTTATCCCTCTACTCAAGGTTCATGTGGGCAAGCCTTAGAAAGAAGAAAGAATATATGACTTGAGGAACATGATTGTAAAAAAAACCTATTAGGTGTTGCTTTTTGTTGTGAACCAATATTGAAGCAAAGCTTTGTAAAGATTCCAAGATGCCTTTTGAGCCTGCAGGTCTCATCTTTCATAGGAATTCTGAAAATTGTTGGTTTGCAGTTTGTTTAGTTCTTGTGCTGATGAGTTTGCGCTTTCTGAAGCCTTTACCTGTTGGCTTATTTTTGACCTACTTAATCCCTGTTGCCACTCAGTGCTCTGGGATCTCCTAATTATTGTATCCCAATACTTATAGAACTAAAGTATATTAAATCTGTAAAATATTTTTTTCTGTAAATGTATGGGTTTATAGAGTAGCTGATCATAAATTGAGAGGTAGACATTTTGTAATCACTCATCTTTGATGACTGATGTAAATCAAGAACCTCATCTTTGGCAAGAAGTACAATCTTCCACTGATTTGTACAGATACCTTCCATGAACCACATAATTTATTCTCCCTGCCCTACATGCTATTTCATCTGTAGAATATTTATTTATTTATGTATGACTTTAAAGTACCTCTATACCAGAAATGTATAATTTTAATGTAAGATTTTACAACTTTTAATTCCACTGTCTGAATCTCCCATTGGAGAACCCCTTCTTACTGGTAATCTTACATTTGTCTTTCGAATTTGAAATTAGTAAGAAACTTAGTCTTGCCACTAATTTAGTACTAAATACTTATTCTGTCTAGTTGTTTATAGTTTCAGGTGAAATTTCTCACATTCTGTGGGTGAAAAAAACCCCTGTAGCATTTGGTTTCTCAGGTATACTGAGAAGCAAAATAATTAACAGGAAAAGTGAAACAGTAAATCATGAGTGGAAGAGAGTAGGTCATATGATTAATTAAGCCAATAAACTGTACTAGAACAGCCAAAAGAGTGTACTAGAACGCTGATTTTATATCAGTTACGTATTGTCAAACACCATTAAGTATTCTTAACAGCATTATTTGATATTTCAGATTTCAGACAATTGGCCTGGATACAGTCTGGATTTGTTCACTTATCCTCAGCACTACTATGGAGATCTGGAATATGTGCTCATACCACATGGCATTATTGTTGACAGGTATGTGTTGGTTGAATGTTACTAAATAAATTCTTTCATCAGTAGTATTACTCTGTTTCATAAAGCTCATCATCCACAGACTGTGTATATGATATTTTTCTTAAAATATTGTATTAGCAATTATAAAAATATTTAATTTTACAAACAAAAAAATACTTGAAGATTAGGAAATACCAGACTTGTAATTTATTGCTTTTACAACTCCCTGTCTAATTTCTTTCACTGAATATCTGATTTGGGCATTAAATGAGACTGGTGCCACAAAAAGTCAAGTGGTCATATAGTGAAATTGGCATTGGAATGTAAACTACAAGGGAGCTGAACTCAAGGTGAAAGAGCAAGTACAAAGCTTTGAATATAGTTATACTTGAAAGTCTCACTTGCACCCAAACCGTCCTGTGTTTCTAATACGAAAAGGAGAAAACCCGACATTGAGTTATGTACAACTTTGGCAACTCCCTAGTACAAGTTGTTAATGCTGATTAACCTAACGGTTCCTGACTGCACTATTGGCTTCTGCCATTCAACACAACCAAAAAGCGTGTCAGGGACTGTTTGGGTCCAGGTGCTAGGTCTGGAAGGTAGCAGTGTGAAAGCTTGACCAGCCCGCATTCCTTACTTTGTAGTTCCCATGTACTCTCCATGTAGGCATCTGGTGCTGCTTTGGTATTTGTGCTAGTCCAGCTCAGTGTTCATGCTCACTAACTGTTCATGATGAACTGTTCAAAATCTTTTGAAAAAGTTACAAAATTGAAATGGTAATTTTCAACAGTGTATTTATTGGAAATATCTGAATGGAATTTCATGGGACTTTTCAGCCTGCAGCTTTCTGTCTACCACATATAAACAGCCAGTTGTAAGTACTGAATTCATTGGAACTCCTTGAAAGAAGATTGTAGACATCCCTCATAAGGAAGAGTTAAGGCTCCTTTATTTTTAAAACACAAGCTTTCTTTCATTGCATTTTCAGTAACCATTGTGTTGAATTTTAGGAAGAAGGTTCAGCACTTGAGAAAATTCTCTGGATTGGTAGCTATTAAATATAAGTTTAAAAAATTGTATGTCTTTTATTTAGAAGTTGAAATTAGTACGTTTTTGTCTATGCTGGAGTTCAAACTCTTTTAAAATATAAAATGGTCTTTGGCAGTTTTTGAAATTTCAAATCATCAGACAATCTGAGAAGAATATATATATAAAAATCACTAGCAAAATGTTTATTTTTTATGGGAGGTTTTTCCTTGTTATTTTCAGACTTCATAAGAGATGCTAAAAGACTGGTTTACTAATCTTCAGTAAAGGAAGTGAAAGTCATTTACTAATCTTCATTCTTACATGAGTAAAAGGAATGACATATATGAGGTCAAACAAGATGATCTAATGATACCTTATTTTTTCTTAAATCTAAAAAATGCTAATTACTGCTGTATGGAATTTACTTGAGCATTACAAGTACAAAGATGTGAAAATGAAGTGACAGCTTTTTTTCATAACTAGTATATCCAATTTAGTGCTTATTCTTCTCTGGTAAATGCACACATGTAGATTTTACTGAAGGTCAATGTATTTATGTAGTGTCAAGTGGCTAGAGAAAAAATAAAACCAAAAACTGGAATCCTGAAAGATGGGGTATATATTAGAGAATGTGTATCTTTCTGGTTCAGTCATCTGTCACGATGTGTTTGAAATGCAGAATTGACAAAGAGAAGACAGATACAGGAACCCTGCAGTTCTGGGTTCTTTGAGGCATAGATTATTCTTGTGTGCCTGACCTCAAACAAGTCACTTAAGCTCTTTGCACTTTTCTCTTTTGCTGTATGACATAGTGATAATGTACACTTTTTATAAAATGTAAGGTTAATCAGTTTGATTCACATGCTTTGCATCACTCTCTGCCTACTATGAACTTGATCCAGACCAAGCCAAGACACTTAAACATACTGTCATTCAAGCCATACATAGTGTTGCTTTGTAACCGCATGGAAAGCATACCATGAGCTTAGAGAATCTGCATCTAATGTTATTTTATCCTTAATTTTTTTGCCCCAGGACAGAACGATTGGCCAAAGATATTATGCAAGATATTGGAGACAATGATATTGTGGTTCTCTGTGTCCTCAAAGGTGGCTACAAGTTCTGTGCTGACCTTGTGGAGCACATTAAAAATCTCAGCAGAAATTCAGAAAGGTTCATCTCTATGAAAGTCGATTTTGTTAGACTGAAAAGTTACCACGTAAGTCAACAACTCATTTATGCAGCTTTATGTAGATTCTGGTTGTAAGTTCATAATATATAGTGCACTTTTATAAATGGAAAACCTATCTTTCTCCTCAAATTATAGAAAAAGTGTGAAAAATATTTTTGGTTGAAAAATCTGTAAGGTTTTCTTTCAAAATATTTGTCATGTCCCTTTATGCTTTATGGATGGTATGAATAAGGATATGAAGCATCCTCAATCTGTATTTTTTTATCTAGTCTGTCTTCACTTTCAGACAGAAAAATTCCATCATGTAAAAGAGTTCCATCATGTAAAATGTTGGCATATTGTTTCTTCTCAAAATCTTCAACAGTTCTGTCAAGTTAATTTCATGTTACTTCATTTTCCACCCTCACCCCCACATAGTTTGGCATAACTGCAAGGTAATAAATCTGTGTCTTATTCTAAATGTTTAATGCTAACTAAATGAAATGCTTTCATCTTCATACCATGCAGTTTATATAGTAGCAAAATACACCACCAGATGATGATAGTGTTTTATAAGAAAATTAAATAAGCCATTGAACCAAATCCAGTGTTGAAGTAAGGATCAAGACTTCCTGTTATCTTCAGAGGAAATTATGCAATAATGATTCATTTGTTTCAGTGAGGCAATGATAGTGCGATTACTGGCCTTTTTTTAGAATGCATGATTACAATTTCTATTTGCATAAGCTCTACATTTATAATCTACCCTGTAGCGTAGTGAGGGCACATTTCTAGAAGTTGTCCTAGAAATATCTGAGGAAGTACACTGAACAAATGGAGTGATAATACAGTTTCTCTCTGAGCACAATGCAACTTGCTGAGTCTAGTAGTTCTCACAATAACTCTATGTCCTTTCCACAGACAGGGTTTGTTTATATGGTTGGTTGGTTGGCATTTTGCTCTGACCCCAGTAACCATAAACTTTTCCTAACTTTCATAAATCCAGTCTGATCTTTTTCTATCCTGGAAGAAAAGTGGATGTGAAACTATTGTAGCCATTTGGTTAGGATTTGGTACTGGGGCCTCTCTTTCAAGAATTAGTCAGGTCTAGGAAGGACATATGCAATACTAATATTCTACAATTTCTAGCTATTTGGCAGTATTACAGAACTAATAAATAAAATACAAAGTTTGTCTCACATAAAAGCACATGGAAATTATACAATCTTTTTTCTTTTTCTTTTTTTTTTGTGTAACAATGACAGCATTTCAGTAATACTGATTGATGAATAGTGGAATTACTTAAACGTTTTTTTATTGTATTTGGCATATAGGTAATACACGTGCTTTTCCTATTATGATATCTCTTACCCAGCATGAAGATTCCCTGGTTCTAAAATTTCTTTCCTTGGTAGACAAGTTAACTCTTATTATCAATACTATCCCATAACCAGTGAGTGGCAGGAGATACATACCATAAAAGTTTGGAAATTTTCACATCATTGCTTAGGAAATCAAATAAAAGCATGTTACATCAAGCTGAAACCGCAATACAAATTTTGTTATGCAAGGATATCATTATCAAGACTAAGTCCTAGGTATCTTAGCTTCTAGTGGCTGTGCATATTTTGGATCTTAGCCTCATGTTTTAGTAGGAAGGTAGCACCTTCCCTAGAACTAGTGCTTGCATCTAGTTTTTAGAAAATAACTCATTTTTTTCTTATAGGTGCTTCCAAACAGGTCTTATGTTTAGAGCCTGAAGCTGTGTTTGATGGAGTGCTTGGAGCAGTGCTTGACACCTGCCTGGTCTTGAGAAGCTAAATGACACAGCAGTCAATATAAATTTGAAATGACATTGATACTGGTAGATTTGTTCCATGAGATATGCACAAATGTAATGCTGACTAAAGTACCAGTACCACTACCTGCTATCCTTTGTATTTTGAGTTATTGTTATATCATATCCTATCCAGGGTTTAGAGAAAGTACCCTTGTCAACATAGCTGTGGTCAGAACACTTGAGGAGCTTGCTGTTGTAGTTTGAGTGACTCTATCCTAACCTTATATGAGACTCCCAAATCCCCCATGTCACTTTATTCTGTAATAACATATCCTTCACATTGTTTTACACTTTAATTAGAGGCAAACAACTATGATCTTAAAGGTAATACTTACACATGGAGTCTTGGACCATCACCAATTCCACTTCTTAACTTCTCTTTGCCTTTTCCGTTCCATTTCCTGTTAAGACTTATTACTGCTCTCTCCTTTAAACCCTTTTTAATTTAATAGACTGCTCTTCTCATATTATTTATCCCGCTTACTTTTACTAACTGTTCTCTGTTTCTCTCCTAAAGGGAGTCCTGCTGGTCTCAATATATTTCCTTCAGATATGTCTCCCTTCCCCCCTTCCAGCTGTTTAAATCCAACAACTAATTTCAGCTCAGACTCATGGGATTTTTGAATTGTTTCATTCCAACTTCAATACTGAAAGGTTAGTTGATTTTTAAAGGTTGTAACTGAAAGTGGGATTTCTTGGTTTAATTGTGTAGCAAAAATGAGTGGTAACTGTGACCCAAAGTCAGATCTTGGCATCAGTGAAAGTATATCTTAACTGCAAAGTATCAGTGAAAAATGTTGTACTTTGATGTCTAGCATATAGATGTGACTACAGAAAAGGAGATGGCAAATCTGACCAGCTTTACATGACTTTTTGTTTTTCAAACCTGTCCTCATATTCCAGAATTTAGAATTGTAATTAGTATGTTAAGATCTGCTTTCATATTATGTAGCTGAAAGTTGGGCATGTAAGTTGGTTTTTAGACTTCATAAAAATTAATTCATTCAAAAAAAGCATAATACATGTAGTTTCTCAGGATACTAACGAGGTGAGCGGTTGCTTGTACTTCTGTAGTCAGGATGGTTTTATCGGGGTTGAGAAGTTTGACATACATGCATAAGCCTGGTCACACTTTCCTGTGTTTTACAAGTGGTGTCTTGTTTCATTATCTTAAATTGGCACGTCAGATTATTGAATGTAGTATACAGGTAATATGGGAAAACACCATTAGATTATTACTTTTAGAGGAAACAAAGTAGAATCCAACTTAGGAAACCATAGCCTAAAAATAATGTGGTTGTACTGTATACAATTTTTATATTCTGCTATAATGTTTATATTTACAGATATCAGTATTAGTTCCTAGACCTTCAATAGAATTTCTGCAGCTGCAGCTGGAGGTGCAGCTCTGTCTGCAAGCATATTTTTATTTCCTCTAGAAACTGAACTGTATTTTTCCATTTCTTTAGTTTGGGGTGGGGGTTTTGGGGGGTTTGGGGGGTTTCTTTGGTTTGGTGTAATTTTTTTTCACTAGAATTCTAAAATGATTCAGAGAAAGTTAAGAAGTTTACACATGTGAACAGGAGCTTACAGGCTCAGGTGTAGATTGGTAAAAAATTGTGTGTGCTTAATTGTAAGCAAAGTTTGTATCAGTAAATCGAGAAATAGACAATTTACAAAGAAACACATGATAACATTTGGTAACTCAGATTTTTAAGGCTTCTTAATCAGTAAGAATGGTAATAAAAATAATTGTGAAATGGGAAAGAATCATGACTGCAAGAAAGGTGAATAGTTTTCCTCCAGAAAAATATGATTCTTGGAGAATGTTGTTTCTTGTAGACTTACAGGTGATACAACACACTTGTTCTCATTTTAATTGTGTGTACTTACATGAATTCAAAGTAAGGAGATTGTTTAGGTGGGGATTTGGTTAGAGGCTGTATGGTGATTTTACAGGCTTCTAGAACAGCAGGCAAGTTAAAAGAAATCACTATGTCAGAATATGTGATTTCAGAAATAAATCTATGAAAGCATATAGACTTAAGGGTAAGAGTCAGGAAGTAGATGAAGACAAAAATAAAGTCTAATGATGGAAATTTGAATGAGAAGTAGCAGCTCTGAGTTTTAAGAGGCAGAGAACAGAAAACATAGACTTTTTTGAACAAACTCGAGTAGTGAGGCAACAAGTATAGTGGGTAGACACGGAAGTACTAGAATAGTCCTCACATGACATATGATGCAGGTGTGGAAAGCTGAATGTCAGTTTTGGTAGAAGACAAGGTATTCTGGAAACACTGATATTAGAGCTGATAGAAGTTGGCAGCTTCTTACATACTAAGTTTTAAGACATTGGATTTTGATATAACATTAGTTAGCAACAGTGGAACTGACTGCAAAGTTTTGAGTTTAAAACTGGATTAATAAAATCTAATATATTAAAATTTCACTATACCAGAATTTTCCTGAGTGATTGCTCCTCCATCAGAGCTCTGATGTTGAAAAGAGTTGAGAGTTTCAGGTTGATAGAAGAATTCAAAATTATTTTCAGAAACATGCTGGGTTGAATTCAAGGATGAAAAGTAATGGAGGAAGAAGTTAGGCTTGGCAATGTCATATAAGGAGAATATGACACCAACAGGAGAGATAAGAAACATGGATCCAGAAATTCTTTAGTATGTTTGGGATATTGATAACCTTAGCAGAGTAAAGAACTAATATGAAAGAATCCAGAAGGAAGTACAACAAAGAAAGCAGGAATGTATTATACTAGGGTGTTTACAAATTAAGGGGTAGGACTAGATAAGAAAGAATGTTTGTGGATAAAGCTCAAAGAGTGAACAAAAGAATCCAAGGACGTCGATATCAGGAAGAGAAGGACTGAATGTGGTGGTTTAGTAAAAAAACATAGCATGAGAACTATAGCTGAAGAGTGTTCACAAACAATAATTAGAGTTTCTCTTTGTTCAGTTTTGAAGACACAATCTAGGACAAGCTGATAAAGGTAAAGGTTGAAATAGAGACTGACACAGAAGAGTATGTTCTGGCTCATCTAATCTAATCCTCTAGTAATAGGTGCAACAGTATCGCCTAATCCTGTTGCAGGGGTATGACAAATATGATCTTTAAACCAGAGCTCAATTTTGAAATTGAATTGGAAAAATTAAGTAGAGAAAGTATAGAGTATTGGAAAAGTAGAGGAAATATGCAGATTCTATAGACTTTCTTGATAAGTTCTCAGCAGTGTGTCAATAGAAGGGAAAGTGAATGTGAATTAAGACTTCTTTAGTGGACAGAGAATGGAAGCTAAAAATTGAAAGACTCATAAGAGCTGTTGAAACTGGTGGCAGGGGCCGGGGGAGGAAAGGAAAGCACACACCAGTGTGTGCTTTCTATATGCATTGCAGAATTTACTGTTCATGTGAAACATTTGGTATTCCCATATCATTTTCCATAGGTGTCTATTCAATTTTCTTAATTACTATAAGTATGTTAGCAAACCTAATGTTTTGGGGAAAGGCAAGTGAATCTTGGTGACATAGTTTTTTTTATTCCCACTGAAAACCATGGAAAGCTAAACTAGTAGTGAGACAGATACTTTTGCTCAAGCCTTTCGTGATTTCTTTGGTTATTCCTATGTGGACTAAACTGACAAGACCAGTCGTCTCTGAAATTTTATTTTGAAATAACACCGTTATAATAAATGCTGTTATTCTTAGTAGCTTGGAGATCCTATCTGGAGTACTGCATCCAACTCTGCAGTCATCAGCATAGGAAAGATATGGACCTGTTTGAGTCGGTCCAGAAGAGGGCCACAGAAATTATCAGAGGGTTGGAATATCTCTCCTGTGGAAAGGTTGAGATAGTTGGAGTCGTTCAACCTAGACAAGATAAGGCTCCAGGGAGACTTTACTGTGGCCTTTCTATACTTAAAGGAGGCTTTTAAGATGGGGACAGAGTTTTACCAGGGCTTGTAGTGATCGGACAAGAAGTAATGGTTTTAAACTAAAAGAAGGGAAATTTAGAATAGACATAAGGAAGAAAGTTTTTACAATGCGGATGGTGAAACACTGGCACAGGTTGCCTGGAGAGGTGGCAGATGCCCTATCCCTAGAAACGTTCAAGGTCAGGTTGGAAGAGACTCTGAGCAACCTGATCTAGTTCTGCTCAATGCAGGGGGGGTTGAACTAGGAGACCTTTAAAGGTCCCTTCTAACCCAAATTATTCTATGATTCTATGAAATTGTGCAACGCACTTCTGAAAGAAGATAACAGATGAATTGCTGATAATAAAATTATATCATAGGTGTTAATTCCATCTTGAGCATAGATCATTACAGAATATTGATCTGTTTTCCACATAGTGTCTGAATTATGGATTCTGGAAGTGTGCTTTGCATTTTCTGATGTCAAGAAGGCATTGAAAATCATCCTGAAAAAATACGAATGAACTTCAAAGGAATGTTGATTGCTAGTCACTTGGAGAAACTTCTGGAGGATTATGTGGATTGGGTTAATTAATGTAATTCTTTAAAATTTATACATTATTTATGGTTTTCAGGACATAACTAGTGAAAAAGTGACCTCTGAATTGTAATCCATGCACAATGGTTGCATTGAAGTCTATTCACAAACAAATCCATTGATATGATCTGTTTCCTCTTCAGCCTCCAGTTGTTTGAAATATATTTACAACTGTTAGTTATTAATCTTTGCATAAGCAGGACCATTAGTGCTGCAAAAATCTGAAAACAAGTAACAAAACAAGCATTGTTTAGTAGAAATCTTCATGGTTTTGCTGTATGAGGCCATCTCAGTAAACAGTTTTACTAATTCTCTCTACTGCAGGAGTAAGGTAACAGAGGGATTTTATAATGAGTAAGTTGAAAGCCAGTTGGTAAATTTAGTAAAAGATTTTATTTTTCTGCCATGTAGCTTTATTTCTCATACACCATTACTAAATACTTACATCTTAAAAAAAAACCCACAACAGCATGAGGCATCAGACTGTAATCAGGGTAGAGAAGAGTGTAAAATGTACATTCCTGCTTTGCATAATAATCTGTTCTTTTTCAGTAGAAGTTCCCTCTGAGGAACTTGTTTTTTTAAGGTCAGTGTGAACTTTATATCTGAAAACAGTATGTTGTAACCCTGACCCCAAAAAGCAAGTAACTTCAAAATTATTTTATTCATTTAACAGCACAAAAGAAACAACTGTGTTGCTTTAAGGTAATGATTCATATCTATACCCAGACTCTACAGCAGTGTCTGCAATGTTTTTTTTTATCTTTATGCCTGTGTGTCTTGAAAACACAGCTTATGATCTCCTGCTAAAAATACGTGTCCTGAGACGAAAGAGAACCCACACTTGCTTTTGTACTTAACACATTTTATCTTGGGTAGGTTGTGAGTTCCTTTTATTTTGCTCCATGTACACGGTGCAGCTATGACCATGTCATGTCTTCTAGATGCTGAGTAGCAGTGAAAGAGCTACAAATTGGAGCCTACCTGGTAGAATGAATTCCTACCAACTTTAAGGCTGAATTCTGCAATAATTTCACAGGATTGAACTCCAAATTATCTGTGAATTATCAATTTGACATGCAAATAAATATCTTTGGTGTAGACAAAATACAACTTGTTTATTTAATTTAGAGAGAGGTTGTGTGTGTACTAGGTGTTCCAAAACTGAAATATGCTCTTTAAGCTTTTTCACATACATGGTTTGTAGTTAGCACTGTCGACAGTGAACACCTGTACAGAGAATTTTGCAGCATGATATACATTTTGAAGCTAAAGTGCCACAAAAACACAACATTAATTTAGTCACAGAAGCTACCAGTGTCAAGGATATAGACATTAAAGTGACCTTAGTGCTCTTCTGAGAAATACCTTCTAGTGGTTATAGGCAGTGCTGCCAAACAGATATCTTACGGGCAAGCTAAAGATGTGGGATTAGAAACTTACTCCTAGAATTGCGAAAGGGATTTTATCTCTGTGTACTTTTCCATTACTGTGAGTGGATAAAATGGCATTTGCATCCTGATGTAGTAGTATCATTTTGAGTGAAAGCTCATACCTGCTAAAATGAGTAAAAGGTTCTTTACAGTTGCAAGCCAAAGGTACAAGTCGTAAGCAGGCACTGATGCTGTCTCTGTATTTCTGATGCTTCAGTTATTTACTGAAGCTTAATAAGGCCTAAGATGATTAAAAAGGTGAGGAGCATTGGAAGCAGATTGTATTTTGTGTGGCTAGACTGTTCAGAGATGCTACAATTGTGTGCAAATGTTCATTTTCCAAGTGTTAAGACTTCTTTAAAAATTGGATATTTTTCATGAAAGAAACAAAAAACACTTATACAGGCAGCAGCGTCTTACTGCAAAATGTCAGACTTAGAGACACTAAAGCTTTTCAGAGAAATTGTTGAAAATGTGTCAGTAGAGGAAGTTGTCCCAAAAGCTT
The DNA here is from genome assembly GCF_012275295.1 of Melopsittacus undulatus. Taxonomy (NCBI): domain Eukaryota; kingdom Metazoa; phylum Chordata; class Aves; order Psittaciformes; family Psittaculidae; genus Melopsittacus; species Melopsittacus undulatus. The sequence goes on from NC_047527.1 coordinate 115,228,783, forward strand.
ATTCTTGCAACTAGGTGATGACTTTTTTTAAAGACATTTACAAAACTGTAATGAGAAGAACAGCAGTCTCATTGGTTAAATTGTGGCTGGTGTTATTAGATATTAACACCACCATTCAGGCAACTGTAGAATAAACTCTGTGCAAGATTCATCTGAACATCAGGTACAGATATTTGGGAATTGGGTCTCTTATTGTATTTGGACTGGCTGAAACAATGACAGTCTCCAGTTCATTCCTTAGCAACTGCAGTGCCCTCTGGCCAGTCACACTGGCCAGCTCAGCTGCTTCTGAGCATTTCCTAACCTATCTCAGCCCAGATGAGACCAGTTAGGAGAGATTTTTCTATTTCACCAGCTCCAGCTTGCTGTATTCATTTTTAGTGACCCAGATGCACACATGCATCTTGGCTTGCCAGTAGACCCTGCCAGGGCAGTAACTTCTTTAGTTAGCACAGCTCTTGCTGGAAAAAGAAATCTGCTTATAGTCCAGGGATCCTTGTTACCAAGGGTGCAGGCCTCAGACTCCCCACTTCTTTATCTGAGAGATGCTGCTCAGAGATATCAGAGATATCAGCATGGATATTTCAAACCCTTATTATTTTTGTGAACTAACCTACTTTTTGTAATGTTCTAAGGCAAACTGAAGAAGGCTGTACTAAATGTAATAAAATGTAACCTTAAAACTGTGTCGTGAAACTTCTCAGGTCTTGAGACAGATGCTTTCCTTTCTAGGCATCTACAGCTTCCGTTTGATGTGATGGCAGAGTTGTGAGATACCAGAGCTTAAATTCGTCACTTGCTCAAGGCTGTCTTGAGTGTAAGAAAGAAGAAGGTGTTTCTAATTTAAGTTGTTTTAATTAAAACGCACAGTATTTTCCTGTTGGACACTGCTTGGGGGCTTGGAGTATTACTAATAATACAAGTAGGTGCTAATTTGTGGGCATAGTTCAGGAAAGGTCATAATAAGCTGATCATACAGTCAGTTTATCAAGTTTATCTGTAAAATTTACTCATAGAGGAATGATCTATGTAACTGTATGCATCAGATAACACACCTACACACTACTTAAATATGTTAGCACCATCTGAATTCTTAGTGATTTTTTGTAAGTATGAGTAAGTGTTTCAGTGACTCACATAAAAAAGATCTGGGGGAACCAAACAGCTTAGCCGGGGGAGAACTGAGTAGGAAGAGGCTTGATTGCCATGGGGACAGAGCGAGAACAGATGTGGCAATGAAGGCAGAGTGATACTGAACTCTGCTACGGCTCGCCAGCAGTATCAAAATACTGGTTTAAGGCATTTATGGGGCATATTAAAACAAGTAATTACTTGCCTTGTCAAAATACTTTTTATTTTTATCTGTTGTTACCTGCTTAGGTATTACCTTCTTTATACTGATTTATGATTTTTAGCTGTAGAATTCCTTTCTCTAACCAAAAACATTTTATGGTTTTGCTGTGTCGTGGGTTGGTACTCTGTTATTCTGGACTTCAGATCTAATGCAAACTCTACAAGAGGTATTTTCTAATCTTTCTGGAGAAATTTGTCTCCCCAAGGGTTGCATTTTTCTAAAAAGCTGTAGTGTTTTCTTTTGAAAAATGTTTTCCGATTTGAAATAAATGTTTCAGATTACAGTATGTTGCAGAGGGTACAGCTACTATGGATAAATGGAGTTTTAGATCTGAAGTTCATTTTTCTTTTTTTTAATATGGGAGAGTTGTTGGGTTGTTTTGTGGGTTTTTTTTTTTTTTCTTTGTGAGTTTAAATCTCTGTCATTTTCAAGCAATCCAGGTTTCTGGAACATCTTAGCATTTGAGACCATGGATGTTTTTAAAATTGGTCAGTTTCAGAATAGATTTAAAGCATCAAGTGATTTCATTAAAAGCATTCAAGAGGTCATCTCTTCAAAGAATTCGATTCTTAAGTTCCCCTGGATACAGTATTTGTTGTAAAGCAGTGGCTACAAAGTCTAGGAAACAGAAGTTTGGTCTTAGTATTTTGTTACATATTCCACCAAAAATACAGCAAGCTACTACTAAATTACGACATTTGCAGCAATACTGTATGTCATTGTTAGGAGAGACTGTAGTCTTTGTTTTCAAGTCTGCTTCCCAGAGTTTTACAGTGACTAAGGAGATAGGCTCTTAGGTATCAGAAAGACCCAGAACATAATGGTTGTTAATTCTGTTGCACAAGTAAGATGTGACGAGTTTGAAAGTACCATGACATGTTTATGCATTGGAAAAAATATCACCTTGATTACTTATTTGGGTGCTAATAATACCATTTAGCATGTGTTTTTTTTATATTAAAATCTGAAATGGTGCAAAATTAATTAAAATAAGCTGGAGGGTTCTAATTTTCCCAAGGAATTCTATGACTCTCTTTAACTGGCATCTCAACTGCTGTTTCTGAAAACAGATCATAGCATGTGCGATGTTCATGCAGTGCCACACCCCAGGAGTGCTTTAAGGCATAAACCAAAAAGGTTACTTTAAAGGAATACAGCAGTAATAAGAAGTACTCTTATTGCAGGGCTTATCTGTGTGACAAATACAAAATTATTTTCCCTCCTCATTTGCTAGACAGAAGATAGAATATTTAAATAGAGAAGAATAAAATAACCTTGCAAGAAAACTTGGAAGGGTACATATATTGTCAAAAGTTTCCTACTTGTCATTAGCCAAGGGACTAGTCATAGTAGTATGAAAGAGAACGCTACTGAGCTGTGAGTCAGCGATATACTAGAATCCAAATTGCTGGAAGGGACTAAGCATTTGAGGTTTATATCAGCCTCATCTTTGGTAAATTTGCTTACACCTATCTATCTTTTTCTCAGCCTGTGGCTATTTGACAAATTTGAAGATTCTTCTCCTACCTTCCTTTTATCACCAGATCCTGGGAACTGCTGATAGTGAGGGTCAGAAGGTTAGTACTTTGTGCTTAGTCTAGAGAAAGCTGTTTTCTCTTCTGCTTGCAGAACCCCCCAAGGGACAGGGTTTTTAATATGGAGCTACAAATTTCACTGTATGATATTTCATAATGTGCATTTACTTTTGCTCACTACTTTACAATACTATTTAAAAAATGGGGTAAGATGGTATGTACAGATCTAGTAGTGTTCCGGCTAATGTGCTGAGACCTTCTGTCAGTGCTGGAAAACAGCTTATAGTTCTGCTGGTGTAATGTTCATGCATTTAATTCTAAACAATAATTGAGTAAAAGACAGATATTCTGGTTAATGTGGACTTGTACCCAAATTAACCTTTTCCTAGCTGAGTCCAGGAGAACTGGCCACAGCGTGCTTGATGTCCTTTATGATTTTTGCATTGCTATAGCAGAGAAACAGAAGGAAGATTTTACCTGCTCTCTTCAGCTTATGGTGGTCTTCTGAGAGCTGAGAAAGCAAAGAAACCCAAATCTCCTATTCCAAAAGTATGGGCTTATATTACATTACCACCACAAAAGTTGGACACTCATAGTAATGCCTCCTGGCAGTCCAGAATGAGTACCTAAGTAAGATTATGGCAGTTCTGAAGAGTACACTTGCAAATTTGTTCTTTTGCCCCTGAGTTTGAACTTTTATTTGCCTCCCATTTCTGGAGACAAAGTACATGGTCTGAACCTCACTCACATGACTGAACAGTGCTACAAAATTGTGAGTACCTTTTCTCATCCTGGAACATATTCAGGTCTTGTTGCTATGTGTTAAATATTATTCTACAGAATAAAGAAGATGTTAGAGTAAAAGGAAACCTCAGATTACACTCTGTGGAAACTAACCCAAGTTTTGAGGATATATTTTGTTTGTGATTTATATATGGTCCAAAACATTCTCTATCACATGTTTTTGATTTCAGTTTTCGCTGATCTTTTTAAGTGTACAGGCACTATTTGTGCCATATGGTTATATGTGGTGTTGCAGTCTTGCTGCCTCATCCTTAAACAAAATAACATATTGAACCAATACCAAGCAAATACATAAAAAATAATTGCTAAACCAGAAAGGAGAGGATGTAATAATTTATTGTCTATAATCCTTATTAGCCAACTTAACTGGTCTGAATTCTGCTTTGATTTACAACAGTTTGGGCCTTTTCCTGTAGAAAAAAAACTTCATGTTTCTGACGATAAAACTGAAATCATTCTCTGCTTAGAGCTTTTAAGGAAAGTTTTATCAGCAGTAAAATTCCAGATCATGTAAGCAGTCACAGGTTTAGAAAATTTTCTTTATTTGAAAAGAGTTGAAATATCTTTATTCTGTGTATCTACAGAACTTATTAATAGGTGGAAAGACAATGTTGAACACATACTTCCAGCAAAATAAAAGATTGTAAGGCATTTACACTTGTAATATTTGCCCCTTGCAAATATATCCTTGTTGCACTTATAATCTATATTAACCTGTCTTAACTGCATTAACATTGCATTGAGTTCACCTTTGTTGATGTTGGAGAGTGCACATGAGAGATCAGTTCCAGATACTTTGACTGGGAAGGGAAGAGCTTCAGTGGCAGTTTATACTTCACTAGATAACAGAGATTCTCCATGGAAGCAATTTCTATAGGGGATGAATTTTCTAGCGTCTGTTTCAAGATACTTTACCTTCTTTGAATTAAGTACAGAGAGGGCATGTGGGAGTCCTAGCGCACAAAAAATTAGTGAATGTGTGAACAGATAATTCTAAACAATCCAATTTATTAAGTTTAATAACTTACTGTTGCCCTGAGAGATAGCTGAATGCCTTGCCTTTATAGCAGGGAAGAAACATACACAGGTGTTACCACAGGTCAGCTGATAAGGAGTACCTTGCTGTCAGTAAGTTTGCTGTTTGTCTTTCTCTGTTCAAAGCCAACTTCCTCATTGTAGAACTCTGGCCTTCACTGGAACTGGATAGACTAGCCTGAATTTGAAGCACTTCCAAACCTGTGTGATGGAGCTTTTTTTAGTTAAGGAATAACAACAAAGAAGAAGAAGATTAAAAACTTAAAGATATCTTCAAATGATGTTGTAGTTCTAACCATAGAGAAGTAAAGTATGTCTTACACTTGTAGTAACAAGAGCTCTAATAGACATACCTACACCAGTTTAAAATTTACTGTAGCAGGTTATCCTGGCAATAGCAGTAAGGCAGGTCTTAGTGCAGCAGTCAGTGGTGAGGTTACCAAGCAGCTCAGGAAGGCAGCTTTAAAGCTAACAGAGATTCAGAAAACCATTAGTCCTTCAGTGCAAATGTACCTTTACTTTCTCTGCAGGATAGGTGAAGTCCTGACAGTGGGTGTATGATGTGTTTTATTTCCAGTTGGTTCAGCACTGTTGGCTTGTATGCAAGGTATTCAAAGCATCTCTTACAAATATATCAGTGATCTGGCACAGGATTATTTTGAATATGGATGTGCTCTGAAGGTTGCAGTCTGCCATTTGGCATACATTTGATTCTGGGAAGGGAAGGCATGCTTTCCAGTCTTCACTGGGAAACGATTCATGTCATTCTCATCCCTTTGCACAAGTCTCCAGCTTAACAGTACTTAACTAGGTTGTCTGCTGAATGTTGCTGCTTAAGCCTGGAGAGTCCTGGTTGCCTGCCATCGAAATCATGACAGTCCTTGTTCTGACCTACAGTCTTGAGGTTCTCTGGGCTTAGCTGTTGCTCTTTAGAGAAGAAACACAAAATGGTGTCAGTTCAAGTGTATGTTGTTTGTAAGTACAGCATCTTGTGTATTACCATGCCACCAATGTTCTTATTACTGCTGTTGCTAAACTAGTTACACAGCTTATACTTTATATATCTATTTGACTTTACCTAGAAGTGAGAATACATTAACAGATGATGTAGATGCCATATGGACAATTACCCTGACCAACATACTCATATGTTGAGTACTTCTCAGGAGGCAGGGTGCAAAGCAATTATGTTTCATACCAGGGTGTCAGCATCCAAACTGGAACATCAAAATTTTCATTTTAATTACTATGTTCCTGACTGAGATGGTAAATCAGGGTTGTAGAATCACAGAGTGGTTTGGGTTGGAAGGCACCTAAAAGACTATCTAGTTCTAATCCCCCTGCCATGGGCAGGAACACCGTAAAACATCCAACTTGGTCATGTAAGAAAAGATATCATAACTATTGAACAGTATATAATTTCAAAGCAGAAGTCTTTATAATTGCAGATACATCTATGTGAACTCTGCCAAGACCTGCAGTTAATTCTTGCAACGCTATTTTTTAAGTGCAGAAAGCTTGGTTAAATTATGAATGAGTTAGCTGCATCTAAGTCACATAGAAGTAATAATTTTCTATTTTGAAGTGAGAGATATTGCTTCTGTGGTTTCATTTTTGAAAGATATTACCTGGAAAGTAATTTCTTGCTGCATCTGCTCTGTTTTCGTCTGAGGATTATCTTTTTCTTTCACTGAAAAACGTACCTGTAGTTGACTTGTATGCCAGAGTGTACACTGCTGCTTGGGTTTTCTGTCATTTTCACTTACTGTTGCAGCAGTGTATAGTAGCCATTTCTCTGAAAATGCATATCCATTTCATAACTCAGTTATGTCCATGCGATGGTTCAAAGTCTCAGCTTTTCTTTACTGTATGAAGTACCAAGAATTATGTTCAAATCCTTAGCATTCATTAACATAGTAAATGTCTTCTCCCCTTTGGCTTTAATGCCATCCACCTTGCTCCCTCATTGCCATTCGAAATGTAGCTGTTCAGATCACCTTTAAAGTTACTGTAAAGGTAGCAAGTACTCAGTTGGTATCCTTCCTCCAGTATCAAATATAAATTATTGTTTAATTGAGGTTTGTTGAGACTCCATTCTTCATGATCATGAACACCACACCATGAAATCTAATTATTTTCATTGTTCAGTGGGTAAACCCTATAGGTAAATTTATATTTCTGCTCCAAGAAGGTTAGAATGTAGAGCCCTATTAATCATCCAGTGTAATGTTTTTGTAGAAAATTTGTGAAGACTGGTTTCTATTATTTTACTATTTTTTTTTGCGACACAAGTTGGAAGAATTATTAGAGTGTTTGTATCTTTTGAAATCTCTCCTCAATTATATTTCACCTAGATTAAAATGAATCCTGTGGGTAAACATGCAAGCAAATTATCCTTTAGTGGTACCAAAGAGAATTGTGTTAAATGTTTGTGTGAGACAGAGCCTGAATGGATAGTTCAGGATGTTGCCTGTGGTAAGTGCAATTGAAAGTAACCCCTTTCTGAGTGCTTAGTGACGTTTTTAGGAAGTAAATATTGATCTCATCTCTTAAGATGGGATTTATCTCATCTAACTTTAGATTTCTCACAGATGTGTAGATGCAAGTTATTTGCTGTAGATTTCCGATATGGTGAAGTAGGTGATCTATGTGATCTATCTTGCATTCTCCATTGATTATGAAGGGAGCACAGGATGCACAGATTTAGATGTCTTAACTTTCAGATACCTAAATTAGGAGCAGAGAAATCCTGCCTTTAATGAAGATGTTTCAAAGTCATGGGTCACCCTATGTGAATAGAAGCAGCAAAGATCATGTGCAGTTAATGACAGTCTTAATGGAGAATAAAAAGGTGAGGCCAGAATGAGTGTGGAGGTTGAACTCTGCTCTGCTTCAGTGGACATGTTGCACCAAACCTATTGGTGAAATTGTGTTTGTCTGGTGCTTTTCAAACCACCAATTGTGAGTAGAAGTCAGAAACCTTACAGGCAGTAATCCTGTCCTAACCATTTCGCTTAACCATTAGGGAAGGATAAGGGAAGCCTTGGAGAAGCTCTGTATTCAACACTCTGAGGTTCTGAGGGGCAACTGAAAGTGATAGTCTGTCAGTCACTTCTTTTTGGTCAAAACCTTCCTGGAAAACTCATAAGAGACAGGATGATGGTGCGAAGCGAGAGAGCTGCCCTCACAGGAATCCTCAGGTTGACATCCTTCTTTGTTAAGAGTTTCCACAATGAATTTTGGGAGAAAAAGGCAATCATGTTTTTTTCAACGAAATTCCACATGAACTCTGCAGACTATAGTAACTAGATGTGTGATAATGACTTGGTGTCCATATTTCATAATTTAGTTATGCATTCAGTTTGTTGTGTTAGAGCTCCTTTTTTTTTGCCATGATTAAAGAATCTTTGTTTCTCTGAGCCCAGTATTAGTGAGCCCAGATTCTATTTCTTTAGAAGAGTACCAGATGTTCACAGTTTGGTGCAATTTTCAGATGAGCAGTGCTGTATATAATAAATTTTCCTGAGACCACCCAACTCATTTCACTTATAACTTGAACTATGTCCAAGTGCTGATCTCAGGAGATGTAAAAGAGATGTAATAATCCTGTGCCCCACCCAGTTAAAAAGACATTACTTAGTATAGATGGAATTTAAATATCTATATTTCCAATCAACATAGAAAGTAAAAGTTTTATCTTGCATGTCATGAAAAAGGGAGGTGGAAATAGGAACATTCTTGCTTTCATTCATCAAGTATTCATCAGATCTGAAGATGTATATTGACAAGGTCTGAATGAAATAAAATTATAATACTAATGAACAGGTGAAAAAGCATAACAGCAAGTTAAAACAATTGAGATTTATCCTGGAAAATGCAGATTTATCAAACACAGGGAAAAACCCAGTATTAAATATAGCTTGGAATGCAGTGTAGGGATGCAGCACAATGCATCATGTGTTGTTAGAAACAGCTGCAATAACTTTTGTGCTGCATTAACTAAAACATAGTGTGATTTTGGTGTGTCTCTATATGGGACATTATATTTAGTGTGAAGAATTTAAGCACAAAAATTGTATTGATAGGGTTTAAGGATTAGGTAGGGTTATAAAGCAAGTACTGAAGAACTTTGGTGATAGAAAGTGAACCTTAAAGGAGACCCAATCATTTAAATTTTGTCAAGGTAGGGGTCAACACCTAAAGTGAACAAAGAAGGTCTGAATGACTTGAGACCATGAAGATGAAACAAACAGTTCTGAACTGACAGGAATTGGTACTGAATGAAACAGATTTTTTTCTTTCCTAACATTTATCATACTTTATACTTAACATTTAGTGCAGTGTTATCTTGAGATTTATAAACTGAGAACTCAGAAGTTCCTATGGCAACCACAGCATGCACATTATCTATATGAACCGTATGGTTACGGTAATGTGACATCGTGGTATTGAGTCTTGCTGTTTGCAGGTATGTATTTTACAATATGAATTAATTCATGAATGAAGAGATAGATAAAAATGTCATCAAAACCAATGACCCCTCCCTAACCTCCTCCCCCCCCCCCCCCCCGAGAATTGCTCTACTGCGTGATGCAAATTATTTCTTTAAATTTCTTGAAAACACCTTGCCAGGAATGCTCTGAGCTGCATTTGCCTGTGCAGTTTTTAGGCACAGTGAAGACTGGGCCCTGTCCTTTGACAGCAATCATTCCTCAGTCAGAACACAAAGATTTTCATCATTGTGAGCAGTGGTGTCACAACAGCCAATGTGTGAATGCGCAATTGACAGGATGCTGTGATCCCCCAGCTCTCAATGGCTTTTGTGTTTGCTTAACTGCTTGCCAGCAATGAAGATGCTATTTCAGCATCTTCCTTTCAGCTGGAGCCAGAAATACCAAATGCAAAGGAAACAGTGCTGCTGTGAGGACTGCTGAAAGAGATATTTTTTTAAGTTGAAAATAAATTCATTAATCATTGCATCTTGCTGTCATAATTTTTTTTTCCCCTCTCTTTTTCAGCTAGCAACTAAGGGCAAACTGCCTCTTCAGTAATTCTTGTGTGCTTGTTGTTAATGAAATTCCAGACTTTCTTATTTGGAAATGAAAAAATATTTTGTCAGTGCCTTGGTTACACATGCCTTCGTAGACATTAGAAACTATCTGCTTTTTATGGTCTTATAACAGTCTTGACCTGAACATGTCCCTGACTTTTCAAGAGTGACCCGTCTTGCTCTACAACAAAAAGCTTATGCTTTTAAGCCTGAACTTGAAAATCCTCTCTATCTCCACTTTTTATTTAGTTTCAAAATAATTTTCTGAGGATGTCTGTTGGTTTCTTTGGATTTTATTAGTTGTTTGGGATTGTTTTTAATGTTTTTCTTTACAAAAATAAGAGAAATGTTGAAACTTATATTAGAAAACATATGGGATGTAAACTTCATTCTTGCTGTAGCTCTGTTTCCCAGGAAACAGATCAGAGCAACATGAAAAGGACCTAAAGCTTCTAGATCCGGTGCAGAAAAGGTGAAGGCAGGTCTAAAAACCATCTGTTAAGGCAGTGATGACTAAGGACTTCTAACAAAGCTGTGGTGTGAGAGTTTATGGGGGAGTGGAGTCTGAAAGGGGAGCCTTTTGGGAGGTCTGCAGTATGCAAACCTGGAGAAATTGTCATCAGGGCAATTCTACAACCTTTATTTACAGGTACTCAGGAAGACTGTATTAATTTAGACACTCAATTCCTATGGGGACCACGAATAGTTCCTGGAGTTGTCAGATCACTTATGTATGATCTGACACTTTTGCATAGCTGCAAATGTGCCGTGGAAGTCCCTGCACTTCTGCCAAATGGGCTGTGAGCATGGGCAGATGCAATTCCCATCTGCGTGGGCATGCAGGTGTAACTGTGCCACATGGCAGGCGTATGTATGCCTCCTCTGCTGGTCATGCTTTGGTGCTTCCTGAGGGGAAAAAGAGCTAAAAACCACTTAGCCCAGTGTATCCTCACCTACTTTGTAAGTCCTGCTGTCCTGTTATTTACTTGAGGAAAAATATTTGACTTCAGAGCACTGAGTTTATGAAGTAAAAAAGTATTCAAGTATTGCATTTTTGCCAGTTGTTTGTAATGATAAAGCTTCCTGATGTTACTAGTAAACTACAGTGCCATGTTGTGGCACTGCAGCTATTACAAAAATTGGACTAATGTTGTCTTCTTATGAGTAGGGAGATTACATTAGCACATGCACTAATTTGGCAAAACCCCCACATTAACTAACTTTAAGTTTTCTCTTGCTTTCTCTGCAAGGCTGGTATAGCCTGGCCAGGACTGTATATTTTTTAACGTGCTACCTTCCTTAAGGCCTCTTTTTTTCTTCCCTTGAAAGTAGGGCTTCCTTATGTCTCCCTTATATGATCTTAAGTTTGCATGCTGTTGGTAATGAACTCGAACTTAGAGTGGGTTGAGAATTTTCCATCAGAATGAATTTCAACTGGAAATGTCTGTAAAAAATTATTAGAAAAAAGCAGAAGTCTACTGATTTTGTGGAAAAATACCTTCTCTAATACAAAAATCAAAGGATACCATTCTGTTGTGTCTAGTTTGACCTGGTCAACGGTATTATATTTTATGAAGTGGACCTCAATGATTTTATCTGTGAATCAGTTGAGAAAGCAAACCCAAAACTCTTGAAACGGTATGGCACACTGAAACGATTACCGATAACAAGGGATAATGTTTGCAAACCTTTTTCCCTCAAAAAAGTATGGAGTGAATTTCTTCAAAAATAGCTGAGCTCTCTGTGTGAGTGACAGATGTAAGCACATTTTGCCTGTGTTTCTGAAGACTGTTCCAAAAAGGGAATGTGCTTACAGGTGTTTGGTCGAGTGTTGAAATGCTTCTGTCCTCCTTTTGTGAAAGGGACAAGTATTTTACTCAACACTTGTCACATTAAGAAATAGCAAGCAAGGAAACATGATTTATTTTAAAAAGAAAGATGCAACTTTCTCTAGTTCAGGAAAGCCTGGAGCTTGATGTCAGCTTAAGTACAACCAGGAGATGAGAGAAGCCACAGGAACAAGTGAGAGTGTGGTTTTGTCGTGCACCACTACTAACGAACATGAGAAAATATTGGTAACCGAGACTGTGAAGAAACTAAAACAAGTTAATGTGTTTATACTTGTATTTTATATTGTTATACTCAATTTCAAAGTTTGGTCTTTCTGTTTTTCAGAATGATCAGTCTATGCAAGATATGCAGATAATGGGAGGAGATGATCTTTCAAAGCTGACTGGGAAGGTTTGTTAATTTTAAATTTAAAAAAGAAAATGCATGCACTAAAAACACTTGAGAAAAGCTGTGTACTTTTGCACATCAGATACTAACACTGGTATCAAACACATTTATTAATCTCTGTTAAATTGCTGTAATATGATTGTTTTCAGATTGTAGATGCCTAGGATGTCAGAATGCAGCCCCTCCGTGGTAGTGCAGGGATTTTCCAATGGTTATACATGTACCATCAGTGAGATTGTGGGAATAAATTTGTGCTGGAATGCTTCCCCTGAGCTTGTTTATGTTTAAAAGCCTTGTTTTTTCTCCCTTCAATGGGTACTTGCAGCAAACTGCATGTTGAGTATCCCTGTTGAATTCAGCATATGAGGATAATAATACAGTTTTGCCTATTGTATGAGATTCAGTTGTGGAACCTTTCACTCAGAACAGCAGTTGGGATTTTTTTCTTATTTCAGCATCAGGCTGGCTGTATGACTGCATTTGCTTTGCACTATGCTTGAACATTCTGGTATTGTGAGTGGTTTGAGTCTGTGAAAAGGCTATTTCCATCCAGCCATGATGATAGAAAGCAGTACTGTGAAGAAGGAAGGCTAATTTCAGTAGGCAAATGGTGAAATGTGGAAAATGGTCAGAAATGGATTTTACTTTATTTATGTTGCATTAAGGCAACATAATACTTATCTTGTTATTTGTACTGTACGTGCAGTTACTCCTTTATTAGGTGACACCAAATAACACCAGTTTCTTCAAAGCACTCAAATGTAGCACCAGCAAACTCATCTGTTTTGTTGTACTATATAGCACACAAAGAAAAGATGGAAAAGCTTCACTTTATTTCATAAATATTAAATAGGTCTTGGTGCAACTAGAACTTAAATGAAAAAGTGCTATTATACTTAGAATATTTTAGTGATACGTATGTCCTCAATTTGCAATTCTAAATACTCCTGCTGGGTGTTTGTTTCCAAATTATCACTAAAGCATTACTCATGTTCTTGGGAAATATTAATTCATTTGCTACTAATATTCAAACACTGGAGCTACCTGTTTTTCTATGACAATTGTGCATATGTTTCTGTACCTCACAGGCAGAACCATCAGCACGCTTATTCATTTTACCTAACATTTCTCTTTCCCAGATAATCCAGGCACTTTCTAAGCTTCCAGGCCCAGCTCCCTCCCCATCTTTATATCCCAAATTTTCTTGATTAATGGTTTCAGTTATTAATATATTTTCCAGGTGTAATCTTTCTAGTATAATTTGAATTCATTGGGGGGAAACATTATTTCCTTTCACAGGACTTCTGTGTATCTGTGTGTGCTCATGTGTTTACAGGAGAGAAGGAAAATTTCACCCCGAGTAGTTCTGTTCTTTCAAAAAATGAAATAAATTGCTTTCTTTTACTGAAAAACCCTTTTTCTTATTGGCACAGCCCTCGTTTTCCCAGGTATGGAACAGGACAAAATTTGGCAGTTGGGAGGCTAGGAGATACTTGGGGAGAAGACTTAGCAATGTATTTTAAGATTGCTGGGTAAGGAGGCTGGAATCTTGGGTAGGTGCAAAGGGACTAGTTTGGGTATGAGGTAGTTGCTGAAGAGGAAGGGAGCCCAGTCCTAGAAGCTGGCTGTGAAGAGGGTAAGCAGAGCAGGAAGTGAGGGCTGGGACTGTCAGGGGAACAGACTTGCTAAAAGGGCATATTGGGTGGTTGTTTGAATGTGGGGTTGTATGTGACACAGCAGATGTATGAATAATTAAGTAGCATTTTCACTATAGCACGTGAGAATGGGGTTTCCTTAAGGCTTATTTTACTGAGTGAAAAGCTGGGCCACAAAGCTTGAGCTTAAATCTTTATACTTTACATGTCTAAAGTTGGATATATGAAGGAGTGGCCTTATGTCCACAGATGCCAACTCCTCCGTCTGTTGTTGACTTAAGCAATTAGTGCAAGTATTCAGCACATTTTACTAATCAGCCATTTGCAGACTGATTCAGAGCCTCCTACAGTCAATGTAAATCTTTCCTTGCAGTTTTTTTAGTACCTTAGTTTAGCTGCTGCCTCATAAAACTGCTAGCTTAGTAACTATTCAGAGTCACTGAGTGAACTAGTGGAAGATTTAATGATAGAATTCAACTTTCTTGCTTTTAAGCGAGCTAGGTGCTTCTTCTGCCTGCTTGGAATACTTACTAAGAAAAGATTGTAGTTAGATTGAAAAATTAATATGCCAGGTTAAGTACCATTAACTTAATGATTACGGAAGGTGTTTTCACAAGTGCCAGCGTGAGTTTGGAATGTAAGTTCCATTAAGTTTCTGTAAAGTTCAAAAGCATCAATAACATAAACAGTTTTGAAACCTGCAGAAAAAAAAAGATTCTGAGCTTTTGATCTTAAAATGCTCTTCATTAAGTCATAATCTCTGGAACCTTGGCTAGCCTATAATCTTAGCGAACAACTAAATCATTTCTATGTGCTATTTATTACTGGGGAAAAAAAAGATTACTGAGTATATTAATGAATATGCTGATCTAGAACAACGATTTTTCTGAAGAAGCTTAAATAAAGGAAAAAAATTAAAAGCTAATTAAAAAGAGTCTGTTAAGGATAATAGCTCTTCAGATGGAAGAATATCTCCTCTGTACTTCTCTACAATATGCTTTTGTATATAAAAGTATTATAAGCCTGGGAAAGATGGATAATGACCCAAACCATGAAAAAAGAGGAATATTTCTGAGAGAGGAGAGTTAGCATACAGACCCCAACTGTTACCTGAAAAAAATCATCTGTGATATGAAATTCTTCTTCTGTGAAGAAGGTCACAGAGGCAAGAATGAATCACAAATAAAGGTACTTGAAGAATGAGTCCTGATAATGGCTTGAGAAGCTAATACTTTGTAACTATTCATTTCTATGCAGAAAAAATATAATTTCAGAATCTCTCCTTTAATGATGTATGTGGTGAACATAAAATTTTTCAGTAGTTGATTTCATAGTTAAGTAGCTGCTTAGGTTTTAGTTTCTTTAGAGCTGAAATGCTCATTTGGGTTAAAATTATCATTAATATTTGTAAAGAGAAATAAATTTTGAAAATGGGGAGATAATTAATAACTGTCCAGAAAACTGGACACTGTTTCAGAGCAAGTTGACTATGGAAATTTATGTAGATGAGGTGAAAGAACAAATAATGTAGCCCTGTATTATTACTGTAATCACATTGTATAATACTTTCAAAATTCATAACATTTTGAAGTATTTGTGGCATTTAAACAAAGTAAATTTTAAACCATCTAGAAACTTCAGTAGATTCAGTTGCACTAGAGTTATGAGTTGTCACTGCCATTTACCTCTTACACTTGTATTGATACATATTTTACCCCAAGAGCTTTGGAGCTGGTTACGTAATCCAGAGTTTCTACCTACAGGAATCACTGTGTATATCATTCCTTATGTAGTTATTTGTAACCTTTCAAAAAAGCTCCTGTACCACTTTGATTTGTCTTTTTGCAAATGAGACAAGTTGGACAAAATCATAAACTTAGTCTATATAATTTTGCATTTAATTATTTATTACAGTTGTATAATGTTTTTGATGTCAAAATTAGATCCATATATTTTTGACATTATCACTATTTCTGCATAACATAGAATATGGACAAAATCTTTCTTATTTGATAGGTTAACAGGAACTTCTAGTTAAAACAAAGTATTATGTAGTTAGTATGATAAGATTGTGAAGCCAGTGAACTTCTGATATTCCATCTGTCTGTAATATGGATCAGTGATTATTATCTTCTCAATGAAGGGCTATTCCCCTTGTCCATATTGAGTAAGTCTCATTGACACTCAGTGTTTTAGCATTTTCAGAGAATTATAGCAGTAATCAGCTTAGTGTAGTAATAAGTAATGATCAAGAAAATGAATGTCTTATATTCTCTCTGTACTTCATTGAGTTAAACTGAACACTCCATCAGTACTCTGATGCTCCACTAAAATGATTGATCAGCTCATATCAAAACCAGGTTTCACTCAGGGGAAGATATCCACTGTGCAGTACTCCTCACTTTCTTCTGGCAGGATTTGTGCTATAAAATCTCCAAACTTTTCTTACACGTCTCACCTACATCAATTTATCAACTGTCTACCATTTTCTTTTCCCACTTGTCATACAAGAAGATGTTCCAGGAACATAATGCAATCTCATGTTCTTTTCTTATGGTTAATTTCTTCTCTTATTCTACTGAACCACTTTTTCTGCATGTCCTAGTTCTAACAACAGTTTTGAGAGCTGTTTCCCTAGCATTCTCCTAAGTATGTTAGTATTTCAGTATTTAATGTGGCAGCTGTGTAATACATATTATCTTCTACTTCACCATTCCAAGTTTGTTTCTCAGAATTCTGTTAGTTTTATACTTACTTTTTTTCTCCATCAGTATTCACTGCCTTGACTAATGTGGTTTCTCTCCCTATATGCATTTCTCTCTGGAATAATGCCCATAAATTTGCAGAAAAACAATTAATTCACTTTTAAACATTATGTACATAAGAGACTATATGACAGTGGAGGTATACAAAATCCACTGTATGCTTCTGCAATAGTCATGTCCTCCACTCCTCTCTGCATCTTACTGTATTCCTATCAGACATGCAATCTTGCCTTTTTCATCTTTTCAAAGGTTAGTTTTATGTGTCTTGAAACATTCCACATGTTCAGTACCTCTACTTAACTGCCATCTTTTATCACTTTCGTTGGTCTGCTTTTTTTCTTAATTCAGTTTTATACTGTCTACTCTTCTGACAGTTACCATCCTTAACTGCTTTTTCCACAGCAAAAACACTGGTATTTTTCTTCCCCAAAGTCAATCATCTTTCTTTGCACTTCTTTCTTAGGTAATCTGGTCTACTGCTTGTCATTATTTACTTATGTTGTTGTTGCTCTGGAGGAAGGAAACTACAAAGAAAACTTCCCAGTCTTGCTATCCCATTTTTCACATGAGCTCTGCTCACTCACTGTCTACCTGCTTCTACGTGTTCATAATTCTGTTGATTTTGTCCGTGTCCAGAAAATCCTTTTCCAATTCCAGATGATCAGAAAATTACACTTTTCACCTCAAATAAGAGGATGGAGACAGTGATCTATTCCTGCATTACCTTTAGATATATTATGGTAATTTGCTCTACTTCTGGTGCACAACAGAATCATGATATGAATATGGCTGTAAGGAGGGAATGTGTGTGCACAGCATTTGATACAATGCTCTTTACGAGCAAAGCATCAGAGAGAGCATATCATCATGCTCCATTATATCCCTTACTCTGTTAACTCCTGGAGGAACTGAACTAGTTTTACAGACTTACAGAAGCTGGAGTCTGTGTATGTATACTCTTAACACACTAACCAAATTGCTTGCATCAGCAGGGAACACTGACCAAACGGAGTCTCTAAAAAAAATAACATTTTTGAGATATGATGTCTGTCCTTTCAGGAATGCCCTAAGATGTGGATAAGTCCAGCAGAAGAGATTAAAAACAGACATTCATGACCTTGCCTAGTACCCTGTAGAAAGCTCCTACTTATTTGTTCATTTCTCAAAAGTACTTTATATGATTTTCTAAGGTCTTGATGAAGTGTTAGTATGTGTGGATTTTGCTCCTGTGCATACCATAAAATGATTTCATTTCTAACAGCAGATCATGTAGCTTTCTTTGGACCTCTTCACTGAAACTCGATATATAATTGTTTAACCTTTGTTTGCTTTGTTGCTATGTATTTCCTACCCTTGTAAGACCACCATTACAACCATACTAAATAGGATGAAAGGTCTGTCTAGACTTGTATCATGTCTAGAGAAAAGATACATGACACACAGCAAGAACAGAGACTTCCAAAATCCAGTTATATGTGGTCTATCATTTATAATACATCCAGTGCTAGAACTGTTACCCATGTCTGTATCATCTCTTTGTAACTCCAGTTACGCCTTTAGTCCCACAAGATTGTATGGCAAGGAGTTTCATATTTAAGTAACATGTGAAAAAGTTCTTGTTCTGTCTTTTAAACTTGCTTACCTTCAATGAGCTTTGCAAGACTCATGTAAATCTGCCTTTTTGAATTGATTCCCTAAAAATTTCTGAAAATCTTGCCACTTTAAGGTTAATTTCCTTTTATTTTCTTATTTTTCAGTAATTTGGTCTGATCACAAACAGAGCTTTTTTTTAAAGATCCCTATATTTTAAGTTCCACAAGTGCCATTATATTGTATCTGAACTTCTATGCAATTAGATTGAAGGGACCCAAATGATAATTTCATCACTGTGCCTACAGTTTCTCTTTTGAGCTAAAAACTAATTTGATTTAAAGACTTGATGGAGAAGCCTCCATACTTCAGGCATGTTTTACCAACAAGAAATTGTCATCACTGCTAAAATGGCGAGCCTAAGTTTCTCTTCTGAATTTGGATAGCTTTTTGCCTTTCACTGTTGCCTTTTTTAATATCTTTGCTACTAGATTGAGCAGCTTGCCATTATCAAATTTACATTGCCATATGGTTGCATATTTGCCTATCATCCAGTCATTACTTAAGTGTCTTTTAGATAAACTAATACATTGGGAGCCTACTGTACAGTACTGGCATGCTGTAGGATGTAAATGAGACAAGGTTTGAAGGAAGAATTAATAATAGGAAATTAATTTTAGGCAATTGAATTAGTTGGAAAAGAAAATTTTAAGCATGCAAATCCTTCTGTTGGTCTTAACAGAATCAGCAAACTTCAAACTAAGTTAGATATTGGGAGAAACTCCTTATTATAACCTATTACAGTTATTTAACCTATATATAATTATATAACCTATAATCAGACAATTTGGGAGAAAAAAGTGATTGTCCTACATGATCACCTCTCTTATGAGCAGCGGGACAGATAAAAATGTTAAGAATTCCTCTGAGCTAAAATAAGAGAGCAAATTATCAGCTGTGGAACAGTGATAAATGAGGTGGAGGTCAGCTGCAGTTGAAGATCAGAATTCACTGTAAAGCCAGTGTTATGTGGAGTCATGATTTCTGGTGCATACAGCAGTTCTGGATGTTTGTTCCCAGGCTCAGCTGTTGCAGGTATTTTGCGGTCTCTTGGAGGTTGTGGGCTGAAAGGTCAAAGTTCTTTTGTGAAAAATGTTCTCCCACTGGGAAGTGGGCTGTTAATAAGAGCTATGACTTCCTGCTACAAAACTGACTTCACTGTAAGGTGGTTTTTTCCAGGTCTCAAATCCTTCTTCTTTTCTCAGTCTTAAGTTCTCTCTGGTTTGGCTTTGGCCTTTTTCAACAGCTTTTTTTTTAAAAAAAAAAAAAAAGAAAATGTGTGTGCTGATTTATTCTGCTGATTTATGCTGAAACATTTAAGGAGAAAATACCCTCTTTGTGTACCTACCAGAGTTTTGTGCTGTACATGCAAGGGCTGTGTTTGTCCTCTTAGCTGTAGCATTGCAGTAAGTACGATTGTTTATTTGATTACTTAAGTAGAGTTTCTGCTTTCCAGGAAATACTTCCCCCTTCTAAATATGCAGCTTAGCATTTTACCTTGTTAAAATCTTACATTTTCTGTGAATTCAGAGACAGCCTTCCCTTCAAACTTTTACTCAGTGCTAATTTCAAAGCACTGCTATAGCACAGCAATTTCTTCTTTGAAGTCTTCTGAATGGAACATAAAACCAAAATCCAGAAAAAAAAAAGTTATGCTTTTCCAGGAAGGTGAAAAATAGTTTCCATAGTACTAAACACTGTCAGGCAGGAGGCATACATGATCTCATTACTCTGCTTGGTCTTGTTAGCTGACATTGTTCCATTTATGACTGACCTGTAGGAAGGTAAACAATGGAAATGCATTGACTCAGTGCTGGAGTATTTTTCAGCTTATTACAAGTTAGAGTCTTACATGTTTTATAATAACAGCCTACTTTCTTGCCATGTGTATGCTCCTGTGGCTTTGAAAACCAGTAAACTAACAGATTTTCAGTGTTTGAAGGTTTCCAGTTCATTATTAAAAAATTTAAAACTCACAGATATATTGACATTTATTATAAAAGTGAAGCTGTGTCTCTTTAACATGTGAGACAAATTCACATGGAGTGCAGGGATTAGAAATTATTTCTTCTTCATTTTATATAGTACTAATACTGTCCAAAAACTCCTGCTTTTTCCAGATGTCCCTTGACATGCTGCTATGAACTGTTCTACTACTGTCTGAAAAGGGATATGCACAAAAAAGGGGCAGCACAAATTTTATTGTTGTGTAGCTGCAGTTCACACCACAAATACTATTTCTGCTCAGTGCAAATGTCCATGTGCAGACTCACAAGTTGTGTGCACCCTTATAACTCAAAACTGGAGAATGTTAAAATTCACAGCACCCTTTTGCACTTGACACCACAGAGTACAATTTTAGGACTGCTCGTATGGGTCCTTTCCAACTTGAGATATTCTATGATTCCATGATTCTACATTGCACCAGTGTACTTCCTGCCAGATACCTCGTAGAAGCATCTGTAAACACAGGGTGAATCACAGTCATCCTTATCTATCAGCTCCCAACCATCCATCTGATCCATCACCAGTAATGAAGGTTCCTGATTCTCTTGCAACGATTCAGTAGAAAGGTGTTTCAGTCTCTGAGAGTTGAGCCATAGCCCTTTCTTTATTTGGACTCCATAAGAAATCTTTCCAGGACATATTTTAAAAACCTGACTGTTCTGTTTCTCACTGTAAGATATATTAGTACCATTATTAGATTTCTGGACATACTTCACAGACTGAAGGAATTGTATTGGTGAAGATGGCTCTACTTGGAAATTAAGCCATCTTAAGTCTAGTCAACATGTCAGTAAATATTCCTATTTCCTGTTCTTCAAGCTCCAAAAATGGACAGAAAATACCAAATGCATGCCAGAAGGCTGGATTGTTTTTCTTTTCATGTGGTTTCCTGCTCTGAAATTGCCTCAGATACATCTGAAAGGACAAAACAGTCTTGATCTATGTGGTAAAGGAGCTTCAAACACTTATACTTGAAAAAAATCTTTAGCGTCCTTTAGCTTCCTGTTGTTTGCCCAGCTGTTAGTTACTGCTGTAGCACCCCAAGCTTATGAGTTTCCCTAGTCTCCTGCCCACCAGATCACAGGTGGATTTCATGGTGAAGCTAAATAGTGTCCTTCACATAGCTACGGCCTTTCACAAATGTGCTAGATGCAGCCAGCTGTGCATTTAAGATGGTGGTGACACTACATTCTTCTTATATCTTTTTCTATCCGTCTGCTCAAGGATAAGTTAATCTGTTTCAATCCGTTTCAGTTACACATCACCACTCTCTAGCCTTGGATACTGTATATCAGAACACTTCTTGGCAGTTTGCTCCTCTACTAGTCTGCTATGCTATCCCTTTTCTGGAACCCTTCCATCTGTAGCCTGCTTCAACAGGAAGGGGAAGGGAATAGGCAGCAATAAAGTCAGTTTCCCAGCACATCATGTTGTTTTGTAGGAGATGGTTCCTGGTACGAGAGGATGGCAAAACAGTTTGCATTCCTTTGGTCATAAGCAACACTTAAATATGATGACTTTAGTCACAGTAACCCTGCCTAATCAAAACACTCGACGATCGGGATGCCTGCTTATTTATATATACAAAATGTTTTCATATCTAAATATTTTATAGTGGCTTTTCCACTACCCAAGTGCTTACATACAGGATTTCTCTATAGCAAAAAAGATCCTCCTCAATGTTTTCAAAATAATGAGAATATGTATGATCAAAATGGAATCTGTGTTTCCTGACCTAGGCAGCTGCCTGATTGAGGGGACTTTCAAAGGACCAAATCTCCCAGTGTATATCATTTGCAACTGTTGGACTCCATGACTCTGAGGAGAAGAGGCAATAACAACAGAATGCTTTTCAGACAATTCTAGGGTCCGCCAATATCCTTCCTTCTTAAGTTAGTCAATAAATATGAGATCTTACACTTCAGCTGAAGTCATGAGCAGGTGACTATCACTCTTGTGGCCAGACAAGCCCTTCAGGCATGTCTGGATCCATGTTAGTTTTCTTTCCTTCACTTGAGTCATTTGTGATCAGGAAATGTAGACAAGATTAAATTTCTATTAGACAGACTATAACTGGTTGGAAAGCTGTTCTCAAGAAACAGTTAATTATGCTTCACTGTCAGACTGGATGTGTTAAAGCATGTTCTCCAGGGACTATACAATATTTAATTCATGATTGAAAAGATGGAATTAGCATTTACTGCTAGTAATACTACCTGGAAAATACTACAAGACAGTAGTATGATCTGAAGAAATTATTTTAAGAATTTGGTTCAAAGAATGACATGTAATGACAATGAATAGTAACTTCTGGGTTTATACAGAAGTAATCGTTTGCATAAACGCAGGTGAAGAAGGATTGACAAAGCAACAGGTCTGAACTGGAGATGATAGGTGGATCACAGGTTGCACATGAGACAACAGCATACCTTCATAAAAGACGTACTGGAATGTATAGAAAGCAGTATTATTTGTAAAGCATATAAAGTGGTTCTTTTATTCTTCTCAACACTGGAAAAGGCTTCTCCCTGGTTTGGGGCACCACAACTGGAGAAGGATTCTGAGCAACCGTACAGGTTCCAGAGGAGAACAAAAGAATGATCAGAAAGCTAGCAAATATGATTTGTGAGAAAATAATGAATAAATAGGGGTTGTTTAATCTGAAGAAGAGGAAACTGAGGCAATACATCTTCACTCTGGGAGAAACCAGCCTTTGCTGCATCCTGACATAGCCTGCTAATGGAGAGCTTGGCAGCCCTCTGCTATGTCAGTTTTGGTATGTCCCATCTCGTGCTTTTCCTCTGGGGGGAAACTCCTTGTTAGCACTGTGAAGAGCAGCAAGAGATGCACAAACCTGACAGAATAAGTCGTGATGGTAAGCTGAAGTCAGGTCAACTTCTCTTACCAGGTGTCACTCACAGTCATCCTGGACTGCTTGCTGATACTACAGGAGTTCATTTCCGTCTTCAGTTCTAGTGACCTTCTTTCATTGTCAACTCTTCTGCTCTCTCCCTGTATCATATATATGTGTGTATATACACACACATAAATATTTACATGTATTACCAGCTGTGCAAGTTCCCAGAGGATGGTTAAACCATTACTCCTGCATGTAATCTTCAGGTGTCCACTGACTGCATCAAGTGATTTGCTTATGCCTCAGACCCAGGTGTCCTGGGCTACTCTTTGGAAGTGTTTTTCTTAGTTATGACTTCATCCAGGAAGCCAAATGAGAGCCAAACCCTTACTGGCTCCAAATGGCTTCCTTCAAGAAAATGTGCACACCTGTCATAAGCCTCTCCTGAACATGGTTTTGATCTCTTCATCTTACTTAGAGGACTGAGTTCTTCTTCTAAGAGAAGTTCTTATTCTAAGAGAAACTTACTTCTTTACTGAGGGAAGAAATCTCTAGAGGCAGGGCATCTTTGGACTTGTTAAAAGGCCTTTGACTTTTTACCTCCACAGGACTAAGTCTTTCAGATCCAGAGTTGTTTGTGTCAGCAGCTGAGAGGTTGAAAGTCAGGAGTGCGGAGCAGGATAACCACCAGTGAAACCTGTTATGAAAACACCAAAAAGGAGCCACCCTCCAAGATTAATGCACATTCCACCGGAGCTCAGTCTAAATTAGTGGCTTTCTTGAGCAATATCTCCATTGCTGACACCTGCTGAACTACTACCGGGAGTTTCCTCCACACCTTTACCAAGTGTTTTGCCATTTAAGAAGCATACAGGTATAACACAGTGTGTGGTAACATGTTTCTGCAGTGGTTGATGCATGAAGCATGCTATGTCTCCCTACCAAGCACTGTGATTGTTAGGAGGAACTGCAGTATGAATATAAATATGGATAATATGGATTAATAATTTCTGTTTTGAAGATTTAAAAAATATGTACAATGTACCTATCAGTTAATGGAAGTGTCTAAGGTGTGCTGTTTATGAGCACGCTCCCTTCACACACTTGTCGTCTGTGGTGTTTGAGTCATTCTCAGAACTCAGCCTCGGGATTAGACTTTAGACTGTCTCTGTGTTATGTACATAACAATGCCAACAAGCCTGAGAGAAAAGAATTGGATTGTAAGCTAGTCTGGTGAATACTGCATGGATATGAAACTGTCATCCGTTTTATGGGACGTACAATGTGCGCATGCATGCAAGATGTATGCATACATACATTGATAAAGGTATTTGTGAAATTACTTTCCTCTTGCTATTGCAGGTTTCACCTCAGAGAGTAGATCATAAAAGACCACTCTTTTGAACATGCATATGATAATGTTCATTAACAAATAGATTTTTATTTCTCCTAATAAGGACATGACTTCTTATTACTGCTTTTAATAGACCAGAAGTATTGTGATTCCTGAAACCATTTCAGCAGAAAGATCAGCCTGTGTGATTATGCTGTCTTGACATCACTGCTCTTGAATGGACCTCTCCCCTTCTCTTCAAGTAATACTGTTGATTTCAGCAGCAGTATTTGAAGAGAAATAGCATGAAGGGAGAATGTGTGGCACAACTTAGCCTGTAATCCTTTACTGTGAAGTCTGTGGGAGGTGGGGGAAGGGAGGAAGAACATTTATTTCCAAGTAAGAATATTATTGCTGTCGTCTCATTAAAATTGGAAATAGTATTTTAGTGAACTGTTGGGTACACTGTAGTACACAACCAGGCATACTGGAATGAAGTGAAGATCATTCCATTTGGGACACACAGATAGGATAATATAGATAGAGCTGAATAAAGTGGTAGCCCTTGACTGCAGAGTTTGATCTTATTAGTGCACAACAATGAAACAGGAAACTTCTTGTGTCCTGCTGTGTTGCACTAACTTTATTTCACTTTTCCAAGCATTTGTTTCTTTTAGTTTCTGCATATTGTGTAATTGTGCTCCTTTTTGTTTGTTTCTTTCAGAATGTCCTCATTGTGGAGGTAAGTTGGGTGCTTATGTCATATTGTACTTGGATAAAGTCACCTAGTCAAGTCGTCATTGTGTGTTCAGTATCTAAAACCATCTGTGTTTACAATTCTTCAGCTGGGAGGTGGTGAAGAGGGAGAGGGGTTGGTTTGCTTGATGACATCAGACTTCTTGCAACTGCATAATACTGCATTGCTGCTGCTCTAATTGGTAATCTGCCTTGTGATACCAGGGAGTCTTTGTTTCTACGTCATTTGATTTGTTCTTCCCATGGTTTCACCAACCCCTGTTCTGCAAGTTGTTCTGTTCGTTGGAGGACAATGAACCAACTGCTGTGATGCCCTGCACTTCGCAGCTGCATAACTTTGAAGCAGTAGCATAGCCCTGCACGTGCTTTTACAAATTGCAGGGTTGAGAATGGTTGAGAATGTCAGTCATTCTCTCAAGTCCAGCTTCTTAGCATTGCATCCTGCAGTGTCTCCTGGGAAGGTCCCACCACAGGTACATTCTAGAGAAAAGGAAGGTATCACCTCACTGGTGCTGCAAATCCTGTCTTAATTCATGTAGGTGATTCTCTTTCAAATCGTTGGAAAAGCAGCTGGGATGGTTAGAGACCACATCAGGACCTGATTAGCATTTCAGGCCAAATGTGGTTGTGTGGGAAGTAAGCTGGACAGCATAATGAAATGTCTTTTTTAAATAAAGATGGGGAAAAAAGTCATCAGCCACAGAGATGGCTGATTACCTGCATAGCTGCTAGGAGCTCCATGTTTGATAATGCTGACTGAAATGAAAAACAACCACAGCAAATTTTGTTCATGGTATTAGACAACTGGGGTGCAGTGGTCAAATGAAAAATCCACACCCAGAGAGTTCAGGAGCAGCAGCTGCTCTCTGTGTCATTGTCAGTTTTGTAGTCAAGTATCTACTGATCTCCTTCAGATTGGGTTGGGTACAGCAGCTCTGGAGAACACTCATGTGCTGGTCTAATAAAACTACAAATAGGACAGATTTAACTCTGACATGGAGAGATATTCACATATTGTAGTCTTGAGCACAGTATGAGAAGTCCCTCCAGCCTTGCAGTGCCCGGTAAAGTCATCTCCAGTTCAGTATTACACCTCAAGTACTAGAAACATAACTGTTTTCTAGAGGAAGTGGGCAATCCTTTAACCAGTTATGTTGTGAGTAGAAAGTGCTTGCTTCAAAGAGTGTGAGCTCAGTTATAGCCTTTTTTGGAGTGGCTTGCAATGTACTGGGAAAAATACATCATTTCCACAGAATAAGAAGGTGGAACTGCTCAGTCATTGTCCAGATTTCCTCTTTTCAACTTTCCTTTGTGTTTTACTTACTTACTCTGTTTTTCATGTTTTGCAAGGATATTGTTGGAACTGGAAGGACTATGAAGGTTCTGCTGAATAATATAGAAAAATACAAGCCAAAAATGATTAAAGTGGCAAGGTGAGTAAATCACAAAACTTAGTAATTAATTAGTCTAGCCCATATTTCCCAGTGGAGGTTCCCATTCTGAGATACTGCTTTAATTTGATGCTGTAATTGCATGGGGAGCTCTGGAGTGGAGCTGCCTGAGTCACTAAGAGGAGGGTGGAGGAAAGGAGAGGAAATGCTCTTGTATTGTTCTGCAGTGGCAATGACCCTTCAGCCATTTAAAGCTGGCACTGATGGACTTTGAAGGGGAGCACACCCATCATTTCCCTGCCATTAGGACGTTGTTGGGAGAAGCAGAATAAGAACAGTGAATCACATGGCTCAGAAGTTTATTGGTAAAGGGAATAGTTTTCATCTTTGTTATTCAGGTCAATACCTAGTTTTACATGGGGTTTCTTTTGTTTTTAATTAGTTTGTTGGTGAAAAGAACATCTCGGCCTGATGGGTACAGACCAGATTGTAAGTATCTTTGTGAAAATCTGTACATGACAGTATTAAAAGTTAGCACTTTTTCTACCACTGCCTTTAATAACACTCTCTGGACTCCTGGAAGCATTTTAAAGTATCAGTTGTCAATGGGACTATGGGATGCAATGGAAGGATTTGTATAACTGTGGTTCGGAAAGCCTAGCCTCCTTATAGTCTGATGTTTTCTGCAGAGTACTAACTTTATAGTGAAGTTATGAAAGCATTTAATTTTGTCCGTAGAAGGTGAGTGCTTTATCTTCTGTGTCTGAAAACTACGTGGAAAAGAAAGTCCACTTCTCCCTCTTTCTTCCTCACTGCGTCTCCTTGGAGGAGCCAAGGATTAATTCCATCTGAACATGAGAGGTGTTTGATAATATCAGTGATATTGCTATAATTAGATCCCACTCTCCAAAAAGCAAAAGATAGATTGGGCTTTTTAAACTTCTTCCTGCTACTCTGTGTCACACCAGCACCAGTTCTCTCAGAATTATTTGTACTTGTACTGTGCTATGATGAAGCCATAAGTGGAGCTATACAAAAGCTATTGTAATTTTAGATTTACTAGAATGAGTGATGTAATAACAGGTATGTGGCTAAATATTGGAAAGAATAGATCCATCTAGAAGAGATCGACTAGTATTTGCTACTGAAGAAGGCTGTGGTCAACTGAGCTGGGGAGGAGGGTAGAAGGAGAGTAGGCAGGTGAGTATCAGGAAGCAGCCTGAAGGGCCTTGATTTGGACTGTGGGAGGAAGGGAATCCTTATGAAGCAAAAGTTACTTTATGTTGGACATGGCACTGTGGTTGTAGCCCAGTAATCTGAACTGTGACCTAAACATTTTGTTGTACAGCTTTTATACAGTGGTATTTTTAACATTTAGAATTTAATGCAGTTAATTTAAGTGTACATTTGCCTGGATTCACTAATGTTAAACACATTAATAAGTGCCATTAAATTACTTCATGAAGGGTAGTTTAATATTTTTATGTAGTAACTTGTAAAGTGAAACAGGTTTTATCCTTGTTTATTCATACGGTGATGAATTTTATAAAGCATCAAAGATCTCCCTTGTAAATCGCTGACAGTGGTGTGTCAGTTCCTCACCCAAATTTATGATTCCAAAGTGTCTATTACCCACAATTTTTAACAATGGAATAAATTCCTTACTTGAATATGTGTAAAATCTTTTATGCTGACCTGCTTTTGTGCCCATAACGCTGTGTTTTGCTCTAGTTACTTAGTGAACAATTTGGAGAGTCTTAACTTGTTTTGTATAGTGCTGATGCTGCACAGACTTTCACACACAAAAAGACACAAGCCTGTTCTTAGCTTCAAGTGTGTGAGTTGTATGATTCAGCTACACTGCACACATTTACTTTTTCAAGCATATGCATGAGTCTTCATAAGGTTGGGCTTTAAGAAGCATTTCACATGTTTTGGTAGCATAATAGGCAAAATTGGTTTTGCTATTCTCAGAAGAAAATGTATAAATCTTTGAAAGTTACTACTGAATTAAAATGGTATATTATTTTCATCATTAGTGTGATACTGGATAGTTGTCACCACACACATAAACTAATGGGGCTTCCAAATGTAGTCAGGGTTTTTCAGCTCTGATTTTTGGCTTCCTTCCACAATGTGTCTGTTGTGCCAGTGACAATTGTACACAAGTCTTCTACTCTACACTGCCTATTCACATCGTTGTCACTGATGGGAACTGTGAGTGGGAACTGATCATAGGGCTACTGCTGACCTTGATGTATCAGAGTCAAAGGTAATATAACCTCAACTGGCTGCATAAATCTATAGTTTGCTTGTCAGAGAACCAACACATGAATTTAAAGGATATATAATTGCCACTGATCCTGTATTGATGGTGTTTGTTATTTGTCTCAATACAGATTATGGATTTGAAATTCCAGATTTATTTGTGGTAGGTTACGCCTTAGACTACAACGAGCATTTCAGAGATCTAAACGTAAGTTTCTTTAAAATAAAAATAGTTTAAAAAATCTGGTTTACTTTTCTAGGGTGTCTTAAATACCCTGTAATTCACCTGATCCCTCAAGCCTTAATGTCATGGCTCAGGGAGTGTAGAACTTCCCAAAAAACCCCAAATAATCCAAAGGAGTCACTCAGCACTGTGAATGGTTTCTTCCCATCTTTTCCCCCTAAATGCAGAAGTCATACCTGTGCTACACTTCTGTCTTCTGCGAGCCTAGGACTTCACTGGTCCACCATTCAGTGTTGTCCAGAGAGAGTAGTAAAAAGTGAAACATGGCTACAGTTCAAACAGGTTTGGACTTTTACTGCTATGTGGCTTGCCCCTTTTCTCAGTGGGATAATGACTGAAAAATGTGCAAGCCTTGCCTTTGCTTCCTGTGGTACTCCCAGGAGTGGACCTCAAAGCTGGGAAATGCAAGTGGGAAAACTTGCAGTAGCTAGAGGGAGAAATGAGAATTCAGTCTGAGGTCTGTGGAAAGGAAGAGGTAATTACAAGATCATTAGATTGGTCAAGCAAAAGTATTTCTGAACAAATCATTAATTAATAATGTCATCAACTATGCAGTTGCAATCAGTGTTATATTTTTTTCAGCACATATGTGTTATCAATGATCATGGCAAAGCAAAATACAGAGTCTGAAGCAGTAACATCCTCGCCTGAAGATTTGTAAGGTCAGTGAAGCAGCAATTTGACTACACTCCCTCAAGCATCTCCCAGAAGAGCACTTCAACTGGCTTGTGTTTCTTTCAACTCAATATAAGGGGTTTACTCTAGAGATACTGATTAATATTTACAGAAGTGAGAGAGCTTTTATCTAAAATGTGGAGTAGAGGGCTTTTAAAGCTATACCTTTTTGAAGTATTAAAATCACAACGTAAGTTGCCTTTTGACTCATAATTTGTCTGTTTCAAGTCTCACTGTGAAAGCATCTTTTCTTTGCTCAGTCCATCATTCTATCATTGCAAGTCATGTACCTCACCGTGTTGCATAAGATCATTCAAAAGTGCCATACTGTGTTAAGATTATTTTACAGAATTTTACTGACTTCAGCCTCCCTTTAGCTTTAGTCAGATGTGCTGCTGCCAGATTGAAACCCTTATTTTGATTTAATTCCACAATTCAAAAGTTTCAGCTGACACTGTATGTTATATGGTCCATTTATGTATGAGCTGGTCCATGTCTAGCAGCTCATTACTGCCTCATCCTAACAGAAGTTTTAACTCTCAGAATGTGCTAAATTAGAGTGCTGGTACAAAATGAACCTCTGCAAGACACTGTTGATCTGAAACTGGAAGATGCCATGGCGTTGGTATATGGCATAGCCAGGGATGTAACCTGTTGAATGTGTTGAATTTTAATCAAGACAAAACAATGCCAGGCATTGTTTCTGCAGGACACAAACGAGTGAGAAAAATAACATAGTGTTCTCCTGTGAGTATATTCTTAATTAAACCTCATTAAGCACAAAGGTTTAATGCCAGTCAGATAATTACTCACTTATGATTTGATTTTTGTAGCATGTACAAGTTGAGATTTTTTGTAACCAGATTTGACAGTGTTGGAGAAGACAAAAAAGAAAAAAACTGATAGGAAAACATAGAAAAGCAGTTAATGCAGGAATACTGTAGACTCTAGAGGTTATTTCCTTCCCTTGTACATAGTGTTTGAAGTACTTTATTAATTTACATGCTGTATTAAGGGTGAAAAGATTAATTCCATACTGTATGTAGTTGTTGCCATCAACTTTCCAAGGGAAGCCAATACAAAGTAAGTAGGTGTACATCAGTGGCTCTGAACTATAAGATGTCAATTGTTGTAAGAGGCTTCAGGTTCCTTTAAACTAATAAAATAACATTAAGAACACTTGTTACATTGTGCAGTTGTTTATCTTCCTGCTTCAGCACGTTTCACATGTCCTGTAAAAGCTCTTCAAAAATATGCACTTAACTGGTAATCTAAACATCCCTTATGTGTGTATCCTGGGGCTCACAGGCTATTGCTATTTGGATAAAATCCATGATGCTAGTGCAGTGAGGAAGATAAAAGTTATTGTGATTGCTAGAGAAATCTTCTTTAGTCTTTTCACCTAGCTGTTGAGATGGTTTCCTTCATAGAGCAACTTACTTCTGTTTTAGAGAAGAAAGCCCACCCTTGGCATGTGGGAGAAGCTGGTGAAGAGTTTAATCTCTTTTTCTTCTATGAGAGTGTTAAATGTTTTTCTTAACACATCTGATTTCTATGGATTTAGTAGTATTGGCACATTGCATAGGCAGATAAGCTTAGGCTTAGCCTAAGTCCAGGAGATCCATTATGTTATTTCCCTTTTTTTCTTTCTGCTTAAAAAGTCACAATCCAATTCCCCTTATTACAATGGTCAGTCTTCAGCAGCCACGACAACAAAGTGTACCACATGAATTAGTGTGAAATTAGTGCGAAAATATGAAGTACTGTAGATGCACATAATTCAGACTGTGTTAAAGTTCTTTCGTTAGAAGATTCACATTATTAACATATACATGCTTCATGAAAAAGAACAGATTTATAGAAAAGATAAGAACTGGAATGTTTCTTCAAATTAATTATATTTCCTCCTACCATCATATTTTTAACATTGTGCAAAAGCACCATACAGATTTCACTAGTGAATTTGCATGTGCAATTATACTGTGAATGAGAGGTATTCTTCTCTTCTAATGTCATATTTGAATTTTGTACCTTTATATCTCTGAGCACATCCAGATATCTCAGTTGCCATCCATGTTACTCTTTGCTTGAAGCACTTTAATCTGAAAAATTAGTTTTCAATTACTTTAGTAATCAGATTCCAAAATACCATTAGTGTAACTGAGGAAATGGGTAATTGTGCATGTAAGCCTGATTACTATGGGGTCTAGTTTCTTCAGTGTGCTCAGAGAGTTTAAAAAAAGACTATCATTTTTTCTGTAGCTGTCTCCTGGTTCAATAACGGTGTTGATTCCATTCCTTTCACTAAAAAGGCCACTAAACATGTTTTCAGTTGTGGTTGAACCCTATGACCCATACAGCTATGTATTGCTTTTAGATCAGTTCAGCAACAGCTGTTACTGAAGAAGAGAGGATGTTCTTTACAATCCATTCTTTTTCTGGACATCATGTTTATGCATTTGGTAGGGATCCATTTTTATCTCAGTTTTTCTTCTCATGCACTCAACACCAACATCCTTTCCTTACCTGTTGTTAGTACAAACTAACATGGGCAGAAATTTGGTTTAAAGTTACATAAACATTTAGCAGCTATCAGGTTTTAGGCTTTGTCCAGTTCATTCATGCTTATATCTGTTCCAATTCCAAAATAGCTGAAAGTGATTTTCTGGAGAGAAAGTCAAAGTAGGAAGTCAAAGTAGGAACTATAATTCTGCAA
This sequence comes from Melopsittacus undulatus, assembly GCF_012275295.1. NCBI lineage: Eukaryota > Metazoa > Chordata > Aves > Psittaciformes > Psittaculidae > Melopsittacus > Melopsittacus undulatus. Next base: position 115,261,116 of record NC_047527.1, read on the forward strand.
CATTGTTAACTGAATATTATTTAGGATTCCATGTTACAAGCTATATGTACAGTCTGAGTATTGGGTAGTTTCTGGTTAAAATATAGAACTGAAATAGTCTAAAAGGCGTGTAATTGAAATATTTCTTTCAATTCAATTAGCTGCTGCATTCTTGTATTTATAGTTGAGCAAAGTATAAAATGGTATGTTTTTTGACTGCTTACTATTAGTGTTATATTTCCTGACCTTATTATGCTAATCCTCAAAGTTCTATTAATAAATTCTATAATGTCAAATTCCAGCATTTTCCCCCAAAATACAATATTAACTGTATGTGATATTAGGCAGCAGAACAGTTTCTGATCTGTGAAAGAGTCAAATCATCACAGTTTATATACAGTAAAACACTTAACTTGGAGATGTACTTATGCCATGAATCATCGTTACTGCTTTGTGGTAAGAATAACCTTTAGTTCAGTAAAAATACTGGAGTTTTAAATTTTAACATTTCTTTATAATGAAGAAGAGAAAGGCCAAAAGTTTTGCTGCATATGTTTGCACTTCAATTTTTTGAGATAAAATAGCAAAAAAACCCTGTTGTAGTCACACTTGTTACACATTCAGGCCGTAATTGATTCTAGCTACTTTGGAAGCTTCAGTTTTCAGTTGCAGTTAAAAATGAGAATCTCAAAAGAAAAACATTACAGGGTAGTAAAGCAAGAGGTAGAGGCTGATCTTTGCCCTTTTGTCAAACCATCACATTTGGGAAGGTTTTTCTCTCCTTTTATCTTTTTAAATGTTTTCCAAAGCCTCTTGTAGTCTACATTCTGAGATGAATGCAGCATCTAAGTGTACTGTGAAGGGGATCTTACATACTTTTCCTCCTTAGATTGGAAGGAGGAATTTACACATAGAAGTTAATGTGGGTGTGTGTTACCTCAGTTCAGTCTTCCAAAAGTTAGCTGTGGCTGCACTCCTCAGAGCGCACAAACTAACTAAAGAGGCTGAGTCACTGTCTACCTGTGCTCTTCTAGCGGTCCCCATTTGAAACCTCATAGGTGAGGGAAGCAGTGTCGGGTACTTTATCCATCCTCTCAAAAAAAAAAATTGAGGGAAAATAAAGGCTTTAATCCTAATCTCATACACCTTTCACAGTTACCCATTTAATGCTATATGCCTTCCTCTGGGCAGCCAGCCACATACAGCTATCCCAGTAGCTGAACAGTGTGTGCCGCTAGGGACTGCTGTGTGTGCCAGGGATGTTCCGAGCTGTGAGAACACTGCCACAGCACAACGCCAGCTAGAAAAGATTGATCACTAGCCATAAACTATACTGTGGGATCATTTTGTGGTGTTAAAAGGGTAATCCTTTGTTAAGAAAGAGCAGTATTCCTCACTTAATATAAATTATGAGTGGGGAAAGATAACCAGAATGGAACAGGGAGTGCTAGCATACTGAAGAAAGGTTGTAATTTATTTTGCAGAAAGCATAGAGAATAGCCAATACATTATAGAAGGGAAAAAGGAGACATCAGTTCTGAGTGAGCCTCTGTAGGCTCCTTGAAGGATGTCAGCTGTAGTTTGGATACTAACTTGTGCTGCTGTGATGTACTGGCTGACATGACCTCCCTTTCTGTTGATAAACTAGTGCTTGGTTTCTTTGTACCTTCGCATGAACACATGTATCTGCAGCTGAACTTTTCACTGTTACCAGCAGTCCTTTTGGAACACAAAGGGAGTTCCAAATCTGCAGAAATGTAGAGTCAATTAGTTAAATACTTGCTGTCATGCCTTGCTCCTTCTCCTGCTGCATGGAGCAATGAACTACTGACAAACTAGTGTTTGTGACAAACTGACTTTGCAGTACAGCGATTTGTTTGTAATACTAAGAAAGAAAAAGGTTTGGATACCATTCAAAGGATGACCTTTAGTTTATTTCAGGAGTGGCATGAAAGATTCCCCCTTTTTTCCATAGCAGAAAAAGATGAGAATGACTTGTGTTGTGATCTGTCAGTCTCTCTTATGCCTGCATGATTGGGCCTCTGATTATGGTAAGAAAATCTCATCTCTGATAGTCTCATTACATTAAATCATTACTACGTGTGTTCCAAACTCCATTGGTCCTACTGTTAGGAAAGCTCTGTACATTTGTCAGCACTATTAAGTCATGAGGTTATACAAAGGACAACTCTGTTGCTGGAAGATATATGCTATGCCTTCATAGCTATTGAATTTGCATAGAAAAACATTGGAATTTAGCTAAGATCTTTTGAAGCAGTTCCGGAAAACAGAGTTATCTTGAAGTGCCTTTTTTTTCAGTAATTTTCCTAAACAATCAGAAGTTTTAATCTCTTTTCTTCAGATTGCTTTTCTCCAATTACACCCGATTTTTATGTTGTGTTCTATCCTGGTGTCTTTTAAGCACATTCTTGCCAGTCTTGTAGGTTTTAATGACACTCACAAATGCATGTTGTTTTCCAGGAAAGGTAAGCCCTTGTTCTGAGACATTCCAGGGCAGATTTTCAAAGGTGTTTAAGCATCACAGGAAATTTGATGGGACTTCACCTGCTTGGGTGGGTGCCCCACTGCATCCTCAGTCATGATGTGTCTTTGAAAACAGTTTCTTGCCTAATCTGGATAGACTGGGAAAACATGCATTAATATGTCTTGGAGGGAAAACAGGAGGATATCAGAATAAAAAGGAGAGGCGAGTACAATTGTGTCATTCTTTGATGTGAGCATGAATATCTCTGTTTTTCTGAATCATGCAAGTGTTGTTTAATTGATTTATTTGTTTGGGTTTTCACGAGAATTATTGTCATAGTGTTTCTGGCTTTTCTTGGGAACTTTGGAATGGTGTGAGAGTGTTCAAAATTCAGCTTTTGGAAATAATAGCTCAGCATAAACACTAGCACAGACAGACAAAAAGCAGACAAGATACAAAGGAATATTCAGCAGTACCATGAGCAGTAGAAAAGGCAAGAAGGGTAAAAAATGAAGTGCCATTAAAGACTTTAATTGTAGAGTGTTGATTGGAATGGGTCCACCAGTGAGTGTACAGGAAGGATATTAAGATCGGTTAAATATGACCTGCTGAATGAGTGCAGGGATGGAAGGCTTTCTGCTAAGAGCCAGTTTGGTCCTGGGCCCATTTGTGCCGTATGGGAGAGAAAACCATAATAAACTGAAATTGTTTATCTTCCTCCAGAAGGCGTTTCACATAATGACATGATGCTATTAACTGCATTCAAGCTTTTAATTACAAACACCCAATTTATGCTTCCAGTACTATTTTGCCTAAACTGTATCTGAGGCAGTCTCGGCTCTTAAGGTCAGTCTGAATCCCTCTGTGTCTTGAATTTAATCAGCCACATCAGATGACTATGTTACTTCATCTAAACAGATCTCAGTGTTGTTTCTAATATACAGCCTCTCCATCTTATTTTCTGAGGTTTTTAGGTCTTCCCATCTCAGGCTTTACCCTTTTCCTTAGATCTTTATTTCCATTTTTCCCAATTCCTCTTAGTCTGTGTTGGGCAGAAACCAATTTACAAGCTCAGGAGGTGCTGGGAGCAAGGTGAAGGATGACCTGCAGACACAGCACAAACACCGGTGAGTTCACAACCCTTAGAGAAAACAAACCCATGAACTGACAAGACACTCGATTGGGTGGCAGTTACTGGTCTTTCATGGGAGATTTTAAGAAAAGCAGCAAATACTTAATTTAAAGGCATAAAAAAACCCTGGTTTGTGTCCAAAAGTATCAGAGTGGAGAAGCTAACCTGCTTGTGAGGTATGGAGACAGTACTCTGTGTGCCACCATCATCACCCAGCGTGGATTCCTTTGCTCCTGGAGCTTAGGCAGCAGCTGTGGCTAGAGAAGGAATCGGCCATTGAGACACAAGCATTCTGCTTTGCTGCAGTATTTCTAGCTCCAGTACTCATAAAAGCACACAGGAGAGTTTATCCAGATTAGGTCTGGCACACAGTTGATTCCATCGGGCTTCAGGCATATCTTGCGGCAGCTTAGCCAAAATATGCCTCAAAATATTTGGTATTTTCCCCACATGGGACACAAGCTGGCACCCAAAGCTAGAGAGTGTTTTCCTGATTGTGTTCCATTCATTTATAGAAAAAGAGTCAAGTATAAGAACATATTTCCTGGGCAGAAGGAAAGAAGGAAGTCAAGGCACATCCTTGCACTGCCCCAGGCTGATCTGAAATCTTTGGCCAGGTACAGATTTACTGCAGTTATTTTCTGTCCCTCAAACTGTGTGAAGACTTCAGCAGCCTCTGAGACATGTAAAATATTTCATGCAGGGCAACAGCATTTTGTGAAGTCAAAATAGGTTGTGAAAACTGCATATAAAGCTGTGCATATAAAGGGAGTGCATGTTCTCTGTATTTGAATAACTAATGCCATAGTGTCCATATGGGCCCCTTTTCTATGGAGAAATACAGACCAACTGAACACAACTGCTCACATGCCCTGATTTAAGCCCCTGCCAAGTCTTAGCAAGATTGGAGCCAGTTTTTAGTTCGTATAGGTGTATGCATGAAAATTGCATAATTTTCAGTGTGATTGTTATACCAAATAGACCTTTAGCCTCCTTTAGTATAGAAAAAGAAAATATGATTCCTTATACTATTGTTACCTATGAAAACTTAAATTTTTGGTGCATTTAATACATTACTAAATAGTACCGAAATGCAGTCACGCAGCTCATGGTAAGCTCACCAAAGGTTCATTTACCAGTGTCCTCTGGGAGTCACAGCTCTTGAGGTAAATCTTCATTACCTGAGTGTCAGCATTATTCTCACCCTAAAGCAAAACCTGTACCAGCTACTAGGAAGAAAATTAACTATCCCAGCCAAAACCAGGACACTGAGGAGCAAACGACACATTATCACTGTTCTCAGTCATCATTAAGCAGACATTCCAGAGGTCATACTAAAACTTAAAAGTCCCATTTCTAGTAGGAAAAAAAGAGTAGAATATAAAGTTGTGTTTATGAATCATAACAATCAGCATGGAGCACAGCTGCTCTTTCTCTGCTCTGTATTTCACCTGCTCATAAATGCCAGAGATTTCTTCCTTGAGGTTCCTGAAAGCCAAACCTAGCCTGCCTAAAGCCATAGTTTCATCTATGTCATAACAGGCATTATCCTGACAGAGGAGGCAGAACTTCTCCTTCTTCCACCTTAATTTGCTAAGGGAAACCCTTCCCCAGCTGAAGCACTAAACTGTGTAAAATTAAGTTACATACTGCAGGACTGTCCACCAAGTACTAGGTATCAGCCAAGCCTAGAGTAACAGGTTGAATCAGGATGGGGTTTTACCTTGCCATTTTTGGAAGGGTTGAGTTGGGAGAATGAGAAGGACTCTTGATAGCCTCTGGCTTACACAGCATCTCAAATGCCATGCCAGAAGCACAGTGTTCCTTCAGGACTCGGTGGCTGTCATGGCAGAGGAGAGATGGTGACGCAGCTACCAGTGTCAGCTCCAGCAACCTGCTGAGGTCTCCTGGTATTTTCCAAGCTCAACCCTCAATGTTAGAGCAGATGGGATCACAGTTTAAAGCTGTAAAGATGTAGGAGTCAGCTCTTCACCGAGAACAAGCTCTAAATAAAACTGTCACGAGTTGACTTCTTTAAACATCCTTGCCCTTCTCCTGAGATTTTAGCTGCCCTCCCTGACTGCCAGTGCCACCTTCATTCAGCTTCTTTCCAGAACCAGTTTTTATCACCCTTTGCAATCTCTTGCTCTTGCCCTCAGACTGCTTTATAAACATGTATTTAACAGTCCAAAAATACCACTCCTGACTTACCATTCCCTTGTTGCCAGCCCATGACTCCAGCTGAAATAACTGAGTGGGTTGGAAGTTATTTTGAAAACCAAGGAAGTAGGTGATTTCCATGTTTAGGTTTAATCAAAATTATAGTACCAAGATACATGGAACACTAAGGCAACAAGGCCTGCCTAATGTCTTCTGTGGCTGCTGAAAGGAGCTGCTGCTTTCACTCCTTCAGATGGTTTTGACATCTAGGGAAATGTAGTGTCACACTAGATAGGGCTGTATTTATCCAGTAGCTAACAGATAAAGAGCTGCAAACTTATAAACAATTATTTAAGAATTAAGGGTTTGGAGAGGTTTTGGCTTTTTTATGTTATCCTCTGCCCTGACACACTTTGCAAAGCCCTTTGCCAGCATGTTTCCAAAAGTCCCCCAATTAGTCATTCCAGGAAAACAAGCATTTATGATTTGATCTTTTTGTCTATAGGTTCATCTAAGGTGAAAAACCCTGGGAAGCTGCCATCGCTCTGCTGAGTTAATCCAACTCAGTCATCAAACCAACATGGCTCTAAAAGTTAGTTTTAAACTATGCAATCAAGCATTCATGTGTCACCATCTGCATTAATGACTTTCTGAAAGACAAAAATTAGTTCTTATTTAGGTATAATATTCCTATAATAATAGTTGTTAGGAGAAATGTGGACACAGAAAGACAGCTAAAAATGAAAATCAGGAGGTTTGTCTCAGCTAAAAGGTATTTTTCTATTTCTCATATTCTCAGTTATTTTCCAGAGCTTCTGTGATCAACATTTTAAGTCACTCACAGGATTCCTGCTTGATTGCCCACTGAGTGTACTTCATTAGCTCTACTTTATTGACCTTAGAAATTACTGTTAAGGGAGCCCTCACATGTCTGGTTTTAGCTAGGATGTTACCTTTCCTTACTTCCAACCAGTATATTTCAAACGTGGCACCCAGATAGCTCATTCAATTTAAATGTCTTTTTGTTCTTCCTCATGCTTTCCACAGCAGGTCTACTGGCCCTATTTCTTCTGATACATCATGTGGATGTTGACAGTGAATCGCAGTGCCCCCTTTTAAATGCTAAATTATTTCAGCAACTAGGAAGCTCCAGTGACATTTTATGGCACAGTAAGGTAGCCCTGAAGTGAGAACTACCAGCTTTAGAGGACTGTCCTTTGTCAGCTGAGCCCTTCTGGCCATAACAATAGCATAAAACATACACTGGGCCTCATCTTAGCTCCTGGCCCACATTTCTGTGGCAATGCCAGAGCTTGCTGATCTGCTTTTCTCAGTACATTCAATTGAGAGTTACTTCAGCAACATCGGGTTTGCTCTCCCTAACTCTCTGAACTGAGCAGGCTCCCGCACAAACCTTGCTTGGTGCCAAGATGCTGTAATAACCCCCACCTCGCTCCCACCCTCGGGACTTGTGTCACACACAGCCTGATGCCTCATGCCTCTCCTATTACTTTTAATTCTTAGCAACACCTGGAGAAAGAAGACTAAAGAAGCACACTTCCAGGTCTAGAAGACTGAAGTTCTGCTTCTGGTTGTAGCCTTCTTCCCCTACACACCAGCTCGCTCCTCTTTGTCTCTAAAGGTCTGTCAGTCCTTTCAAAAACAAGAACTTTTTTTCCTGACAAAGCCAGATTCTTGGCACATTCTTCCAGCATTCCTTTGAACATCCAGTCAGCAAACAACAGCGCAAACACTCGCCTGCCCTCTCATTGTTTTCTGACCCTGATTTACAAGAGGTCAGCATGATAGATGTTTAAACTAACCACAGGCTTGGTTTGTGCCAGGCCATTCCATCTGAGCTTTCATGTCATATTAATTGTGATTCCTTTAAATTCTATTGCAATTAAAATCAAAAGCAACAGTTGTGTGCTTTCAGCACTTCCCACCCAAATACTGCATATTACTTGAGGCCAGATCCTTCCTTTCTCCTTCTTTCTGGATATCATCTTCCCTTCTATTATTCATATTTTCAAACAGCTCTTGAAAACCATGGAAGTTCATCTAATTGAGTGGACAGCCAAGTGTAGTGACATCCAAGAGCAAAGTGATACTTCAGATAAGCATGCTACAAGCTGGCCCTTTGCAGACATTTCTAAGCTGACTTTCACAATATAAATATGTGATGTGGGCAAGCGGACAGTCTTAGATTTTCTGTCTTGAAAATGAAGAAGTTACAGCCCTGATTTTAGAGATTCATCTCAGATCTCATTTCAGTCTAGTAGGGAGTGTGCCACAACAAATGAAAACAGGATACTGTAGGGGCTGTAGTTTGAATGATTTTTCATATCCAGCACTGGCACTGCACATGGCAAAGGGTCCTACTTAGCAGCAGCATCTCGAGAAGACGCCCTCATTACAGCACCAGCCAGTTGTGCTGGGATTGAGCTATGTAGCCCCTTGGCCAGTAGGGCAACTGCTATCTCAAAATCTGATCCTGCTCCTTGACCTCTTCCTAATATCACCCCCTTTTTCTCTCACTGCATTTCTTTCACTGTCTTCCTTCTTTGTTTGCTGTGTGTTTAATTCTGCTTTGTCTTGATTTCACTGGAACTAGCAGCCTTCTGCTGGGCTCTCAGACCTTGAAGGATCTGCTGTACTTCCTCTCTGGTCTTGCAGGGCTGCTGCTGAAGCTTCTGGCAGAGTTTCTTTCTTGTAGCCTTTTTTGTTCCCAGACTCCACTGAAATAGCTGTTTGACTTTCCAACAGGAGATGCTGCCTTACTACCAGGAGCAGGTGGTTCTCATTGCAGAAATTTCAGTGAAGAAACCGAAGCATGTGACATCTTGTGAATCACAGATTCTTGCTTTCTGTCCTGACATTTCTCTTATCTTTCTGAGTGAAGGCTGATCCTTAAAATGGATAACTAAGTGAAACTGCATACACACCACTGCAGCCCAGCCAAATAACATCCAGACAAATGGCTTAGGTGGAGTCACTGTAACATGCAGAATTAAGAAAGATCGCTGGATTTTGGCCAGTACAGTATTTTTCTGTTTGTTCTACTGCTTTCCAGATGAAATAAAAATGACACAGCCTGACAACTCCTAAGTCAGTGTTTAAAATCTCCCCACATCTTATCTGTTACCATAACCCCATATTATTTTCTTTTTCAAAAGGTTGAACCTGAGACCCTATTTGCCATTTTGCAGCATTTCTTCATTCCTGCCTGACAACCGGAGTGCTGGCAACCCCAGCCAGCCACCAGCTGCTTCAGCTTGTTTCACGCTGTAGGAAGTCAAACTGAACATGCAGCACCTTGTAAACCATATAATATAACCTGTCCGATGGGGAAAAATGCATAAAGAAAAAAGGCAAGAGATCATAGAGAAAATTTGTTTTTTTAAACACACATTACAGAGGCTACCTGCAGCAAGAGAGGATATAGAGTTTAAATATCTAACATTCAAAATCTGAATGGCTTATTTTAATAAATATCTCCAGGCTTGGATGTCTTTGGCTTGGGTCTATCTCTCAGTTTGGTGTTATCTGAATTGAGCTAGTTGAAAGGAGCTTCTTCTGTCTGCAGACAAGTTCATCCAGTTTCTATCACTAGCCCATATCATAACAACAATAACTTTACACTTAGCTCATGAAGGCATGCCAGAGAATCTTCTGCACCTCACTGCAGTCCAGGCAGGCTGGAAGGCAAAGCAATGTCCTGGGAGTAGCTGTGCCTGAGCCCGTAACAACCGTTGGTTTTTTTTTGTCCTACTCAGTATCGGAATGTTCTTTCTGTTTTCAGTTGTGTGACAGGACAACAGCCCAGAGCTTGTGCATGTGCTATCTGAGTGGCCCTGATAATGTCAGTGTCACAGTTACAGTCATTATCCTTGATAACAGTAATGTTCTCCTGCTGCCTCCTGAGTGGATTCACATAGCCCATCTGCAGGTGCAAGGAGCAATGCTTCCCAAGGCTACTTCAGCCTTTCCCACCTTAAGAAGCCTGTCCTTGACTCCAATTGCTCTCCCCTCCTTGCTGTGGGTCTGCTCCTTGGGCAGCACATCTACAACCACTGCTCAGTTTTCTTCTTCAGTTCTAGCCTAGATCTTCCCTGATTTGGCTTCTGCTTCCTGTGCTCCACTGAATCAGTGTACTTAGCTCATGAACTGAAATTCAGAAATGGTGGTAAGATGAGTCTTTCATTCTGATTTTAAACTGTCACTTTAAAAACATTTTAAACTGTTACTTGTAAAAATTGGTATTTTAGAGACAGGAGCTGGTGAGGGAAGGAGAAGGAATAGTGCATCTTTCTCAGCAGCTTCCTTATGATGAAGGCTAACAAGGAACAGACTGTTCTATTGATGCTGCATTTCAGCCCAAGCTTCCGGAAAAGCCAGTTATCTCTTAAGGGTCCCACAAAAGCCTCTATTGATTTATTTCCAGCTAACGCTACTGGCTCCCTCCTCTGAGCTGTCTCCTGCTTTCAAGAGATTTGCTCAGGTTACTTTCATTTGGCTTCAACAATTCTGTTTCGGCTTCCACATCTTTAATCTTTCTTATAATGCCTTCAGGGGTCCTCATTCTCTCCTGAGCATTTTCTGCACATTCAAGAAATAGCTTCCTTCAGTCACCTTTTCTTCCCTCTCTGTACTTTTGCCTGTGAAGGATCTCAGCACAAATATAACTTCAGCAGCTTTCTCCATGCTTATGATTCACCAGCCTCTCTACTTTGGATCTGTCATGGTCTTTCCAAGTGAAAATTTTGACTTGTCTCTCTGGCATTAATTGCCAAGCTACTGTCTGGTATTTCCTAAGCTGAGCAAGCGCAGCACCCACATTGAGGTATTTTGGGTAATCTTCTTTAATGCCACTCCACTAGACACATTTTCTAACAACTCTTTAGCTTCTGTGTCCTTTTAATATAGAAACCTGATTTTGGCTTCCCACGTCCTTTACTCCCACCTTGTATAACTTGTGTTCTCATAGTTCTGATACATGCAGGAAAGACGTGACAGGTTTGCATGGGGTCACTAGTCACTGTATCCTAAAACACATGTGCAGGTCTCAGTAGATTTGGTGAATGAAAGTAGATTAAGTCTGAAAACATCCTTTGAGACTAACCCAGACCACCCTTTGCTCACATTTTTCTGTCTTATCTCTGCATTTGAGAAGATGAATAATAATCAAGCCTACCAGAGTTTTCTAAAGGCAACTGTATCCAACTGTGAAGGTGTAAACACAAAAAAGAAGGGCTGAGTGCTTAGCACTGACCAACGGGGAATAACTGGGAGTAATGAGATTAAACTGAACAAAGGAAAACCACTGAAGGTTGAACATCAGGAAAATATCCTGGCCGTGTCTATCAGACCATGGACTAATTTCCCACGGGAAGCGGTGGAAACTCCATCTCTTGAGTCATTTAAAATTAGACAAGATAAATCACTAAAAGACAGAGGGCTAGGAACAACCCAGTCGGAATTGGAAAGGGATGAACTAGACTGTTTCAAAAGATGGTTTTAGTCTCTGTTTCTCTTATCCTGAAATTAAGTAACATGACTTGTATAGAGTCTGCTCAGGCAGGACTGACAGACCTGCAGCTGCACTGTGTTCTCCTCATTATGGTCAGGTTGAAATGCTAATGTGACTCTCACTGATCATTTTTCTGTGTTGTGGTAATGTTACAGCTCAGGCCTGCTAGGGTAACCAGAGGAGTCCCCCATGGGCCCTCCTCCTCCCCACATCGCGGACCTGGTTGGGGAACATCAGAGGATTTTTCTGCCAAAATGCTTCTTTGTTTTGGACTGAATCCTCATTATTTCCTCGACCACGTACCCTGTTGGGCTGAGCTCCCCTAGATGGCAGAGCTGAAGCGATTTGAAATGCAAAATGCTTTATGCAGCCTTGCTGTAACAGGGACTGCCATAGACAGCCCTTGTTAGAAACAGCTTCTATTGTTGCATTTCACTCTTTGCCGCATGTGACAGATTGTCCAACTCCTCTAACAGTTACTGCAGTTAGAATCGGGACCCAAAAATACATTGTTTCCCATGAACGATTCAAGTTTCCAGTTCTCAGAAAGATCAAGCCAAGAAAATGGTTCATTTGTGGTTGTGTCTTTAGCAAACCCCCTTGGTCCAGCTGCATGGACTTTCTGAGAAGAAAAATCAGCTTTGATACAGTTGTGCAAATGCTTGGTAAAAGAAATGAACGTGATGAGGCAAGTTCTGAGAAGCTACAGCTGACCTTCTTGTCCACTTGCACTTGTCAAGCCTTCTGTTACGTAAAACCACGGGTTACCTCATGAGCAGTGTTAGTCTGCACAGTTTTTCTTTCCATCCTCACACAGATGTTTTTCCAACTAATTGAATTCTACTGCAATGCATTTTTTTGTGTTGAAGTGCTGAAGAAAGCTGAACCCAAACTGAGTCATTTTTTGAGGATTTCTTCTGAAATCACATACACATCTTTCTTTAAGCTTAAGGATCTGATAAAAATTATTTGACTTCTGTTATCTCCAGAACGGTCTTCATTTGCAGAAAAGGACAGTAGGTCAGGGCTTTTTTTGTATGCCATTTCTTTCTCAGCTGAGCAGCTCCATGTGGTGTGTTGCATTTCTCCACTTGCAAAAGACTTCATTTTTCTGTTTGAAAGATTGTTGGATTAGCACAAGGTGCCTGAGAGTTCTTCATCTCACAGTCAGAGACAAGGTAAATAAACTGATAAGGGCTGTGGTAGGTATATAGAGAGAAAAAGGAAATTACTTGGGAAGCAAGATTGTTCTGAATGACTTCAAGAGTCTCCTTTTCTTACATACATGAGCATGTAAGTTTAGGTAAGTAATGCAACCCAAATCTAGAGCTATAAATAGAGCATAGCAAACCAAGTAGATTATTTTACCTGTGTTGGTATGTCATCAGTTCAGAATCAGGCTTCTTAGCTCTGAATTTGTGTAGCTTTACAGTTCATTCCTGAAGATTTTTCTTCTTATATAATGGTTATTCTGCTTGCACCCAGTCTTTTACTGATCATTTCCTTATTACTCCTTCTATCTACTTCCCTTTATTTTCATCTCTTTTTTACAAAGAGTTTTACCATTTCTCATTTCTTACTCATCTTTGTCTCCAGCTCATTTCACGCTTACTTTACCTATTTTGTTGGCTTTTGTTTCCTCCCTTTATCTGTCTTATAATTACTGTGTATCTTTTTTGATTTTCCACAGAACAGCTTCATGGTATCAAATACTCATATTGCAAAATTTCCCCTCAAATAAAGATCAACAATAAGTTAGCTGGAAGTCATCCGTATTTCATTATATTTGGCACTGAGAAGTGCAGCTTTTAAAGAGCCTCCACCCTACAGCTGCATCTCATCATTGATCCATTTAAATGCACTGATCTAGCCAAAAAGCAAATGTTTCCCATTACAACCTGTCTCTAAGTGACATCTATGTGCTAGTTTAGGAATAGATCTTCATAATAGGACTACTTTGGAGGTAAAACAGGAAATGATACCCTTCTGGTTCAGTGCTAAATACTTACATGCTTTTAGCTTGAAATAAGCATGGAGCCACGTATATAGTTGAGCTGGTTATATAGTGGGTGAAATAAACATCGTGAGTGTTGCTTACTGAACACAAATCCTGTAATTACAGGTTACATGTGTGACCAGTTAGGTGACTAGAAATTGGCTCCTACATTCGTAGGGGTTTCTCCACTGAAAATGATGAAAAAAACCCAAACCCTCTGACATTCACAGTGAACACAGGGTAAGATATCTAACATGCTACTAATATCCCAAAGGCTCTCTGGTCTTTATAACAGTTATCATACTGATATAGCTTCATGAAAGGAGTAATGAGGCCTGAACTGCCCACAGGCTAATACAAGAGTGTGTGAGATGGCTTTTGTGCTTGTTTGACTTCACTGACATAGTCTTACTACTGGGAATTCTTCTAATCAAGATGAAGTGTCTTAAAAAAAGTGGGGTTTGCAGGTCCTGTGACACAGGAGCATTTTGTTGTCAACCTCAAGAAAGCTGAAAAAGGCATTTCTTATAATTAAGAAGGGCAATACACAGTATAATCAATGCTACAGTCATTATTTCATATATGCATATGCTGTAATAATGGTCAGATCCTCAGCAGCCTGAGGATCTTTCAGTCCTCAGGCTGTCTTCACACTTCTTGGCTGCCAGTGGGCTGCAGGACTCTCCTCCAGCACTACTCCATTCCAATGGCTGTCACAGGAGAACCAGAGGGTTTTGTAACAAGAGAGTGGGTAGCTGTAATTTTGGTACTCAGGAACTTGTGGGAGTCTGTTTCTTGACACCAAAGGCAAGTAGATAAATGAGAAAGTACCGTGATGGATACATAGGCTTTGGAGCACTTTGCAGGAGCTGCTACCAAGAAATCCACAGAGGCTGTACCCAGCTACTTTCGTGTTCTGGCACCTTTTGAATACTATGGTTTCTACTGAAGGCCTTTCTCAGTGCCAAATGCTTTTTGCATATGCTAGATGTGTCCCTGAATCATAGTTTCTGCAGTGCTAATGCTCACAAAACGAAATTATTTTTGATCACATTGGCATCTCCTTTCCAAAACTTTACTGATCTGCAACTAATCAACAGCACCTTTGACCTACGGCGTGCCTTCCCATACACTCAACCTTAAAACAGACATACTGCTAAAACCCTGTTATATTTGCTTTCGGAATTAACATCCCAGCTGTGATAAATGTTCTTGGATAAGCAGTTCTTGGATAACAAAGTTACTGTTTCATGCTGTTTGCTGGCAGTATCAGGAGAATAACTGCTGTGGTCTCAGTTCAAGTCACGCACACCAAAGGCCACAAGGATAGGAAAATAACCTGCTGTAGGGAGGCTTTGGTTATCAGTCCCCATTACATGAAAAGGACACCTGTCCAACTACTATCTTGTCCAGCAACGAACAAGATGAGGATTTAGTCACTCCTTGCTACAGAATACTTTAGAGAATATCTGTACTGAAAATCTTCCAACAACCTTTGTAGAAGTGTACTGTGAAAAGACAAGATTTGAATTCAGTTTTAATGCATTCAGCACACAGTAGATGATGTTTAACACTTCACCTCAAGAGAGGTCAATTGTATCATGTCTCAGTATTTTACTTTTCTCTGGCCTTACACACAAGTCAGTTGTGAAACAGATCTTATAATAATTTCTTATGGAACTGGACACCACTACTCAATTCTTCATTACTATTAAATGAACTCGATTTCTTTGTCAATAAAAATGACATATACTAGGCATATTGTTTCCAGGGTCACAACCATTACTGGTATAGTCTGCCACAGAATGCTAAGTTTTGTAACATGATGAATGAAACCAAACTGAAAATCAATACTTTCTTTTACAGAAGCTTTCAAAATACAAGCCCCAGTGCCTTGCTCAGAGTAAAACATCCTTTTTTATTAAAGACAAACCTCCAGTAGTATAGATCCTGAATCACAGTCACACTGTTGCTCTCACCCCACAAACAGCATGACAATTTATAAAGTGATAAGCCAGAGAATTAGGAAATAACTAATTAACATAATTGAAATGTCTCAGTTAGTACACTTAATGAACAGCAATGCTACCAGGAGAAAATTCCCCCTACACACTTGGATGAAAGCCTTACCAGTAACTCATGTCATCCTTATTTCTTAATATAGAAATAATTAATAGTTGTATATGTGCAGTTATACAGAGCAGAATTGCACAGCTGTTCTCTGCTAGTCATGAAAGGAGTGCTAGATTATATACAGGAATAACATGCTACTTTCATTGTAATTCTCACAATACAACTGTGGATGAAAAGGAAATAGGCTACTAATATACCATTACAGTTACCGTAGTCTGGGCTCTCCAAGAAGTCAGTGAAGAGAAACAAGATCCCTAAGAACTTGATGCAAACCATGTCAACTTGTGTGTGTCTTCATCGACTATTGAGAGAGCCTAGCTGATTAGCTCAGATCAAATTAATAATTTACAGGTGGGTAAATCAGGCGTCATGAATACCATCCTCAGTGTCTAGCACACTTGGGGATGCCTCAGGATGTGCTATTAGGCTCCCTCTTTGCCCAGAAGGAATCCTATTGCAGCCGGATTTGTAAGGATTTGTTTACATCTGGAGATAGCAGCAGTGGCAACAGCTCCATGTGGAACATCTTTATCCACAGCAAAAGCCTCTCATTCTTGCCTTCAAAGTAAGCCAGGTGAATAAGACATTCATATTCTTCAAAGGGAGTACCCAGCATACTTTGCTAATCCATTAACGTTTTCAATATTTCAGCAGCGCTTCTGCTCTGAATTGGAACCAAAAGCAAGTCTTTTCATTAAAAGCCAGAAGGAGAGAGGGAGAATGAGATCCATTTAATTAAAACATTTCCAGCCAATACGCTAAGGAACGTTTAGATTCTGCACGTATCTTATGCATAGTCAATGGAAATTGCATGAGCAGAGGCTAAGAAGGGTTGGAGGAAGCCAATGTAATATGAGCAAAGACTATAATAGTCTAGACCGTAGATTACAAGAATAGGGCTCTGGCATTTATCAGAGAAGAACCAAAATATTTAGCTACTAAATGGACCTGCTGTCTGTTGAGGGGTGGCAAGTGAGCCCTGACACAGTTGAGAGCAGCCTGCCAGGCTGCTCTGTGCTGAGTGACACCCTTGCCAGTAATAAGATGTTCTGGCCACACTCCTGCAAAGGATGCTGCAAGAAGCAGTATCATGGACCGGCCGTGCCAGTCTCCCTGTAGCTGGTATATCCTCTGGCTGGGTGAGTTTTTCCTAGACCCTTTTTCAGTGCAGAGTAGCATAAACAGTGGGGCACTATTTCATTAGTCCAGCAGTCTGTGAAATAACCATTTAGCTCTAAGCACAGCTAAAGTAGGCAGCTGTCTGAGGTAGCTGTCTTTAGAAGACACTAACATGGACCATCCTTTCCCAGTGATCCAAGCAGCATGCCTTGCCCTCTGCCCTCATCTTTGTTCTTGTAAGAACAATATTGTCATGATCAAGAAGAACGTAATCCCCCAAGCTGGAGTCAGAAAACATCTTGCAGGAGGAAAGGCCAAAAGATGACTGCTGCACTGTTTCCCCTCAGTTCATCCCCTTTGCTGTAGCAGCTAGCTATTGGAAGCGGACCTGAGCTCTGCACAGCTGTTATTTACTTCTGTTTTGAAATGCAAAAAGTTGCAGTAATCTGTTTATTTTTCTTTAACTCTTTTGTGCTTTGGAAGTATCACACAGTTCAAAAGGCAATATGACTAAATTTTAAGACAATTATTGTGCTGGCAATGTTTTAACAACTGTTTCTTTGCAAAAGACAAACAATAAATATGGGAAAGCAGATTAAATAAACATAGAAGCTATCAACAGCATAAAAAAGTCTCACTGAATACAAAAGTTTGACAAATGGCAGCTAGTGCAGATCTCTGCTTTTTCTCTGGCTTTCAGCAAGATTTTCCTAAACTTAAGGGTTTTTCCAAAAGAGGAACTTGACACATCACAAATGGAACAGAACCTGTGGCTCCTGCAGCTGGTCCTACAGGTCTGGGAGTGAGATGAGTGAACAGGAATACAGTATATCAAGGAGGAGGATTTCCCCTTTAGATTTCTTTTTATATTAATCAGATGCAGTCATTAAGACTAATTACCTTTACAGAAGTTGTAGAATGTTTTGGGCCCTCACCTCAGGCAGTTGTATAGTCCTGAAATCTAATAGTCTGTCCCCACCAGATCAAAAGGAAAGACCACTCTTACTGTACCAAGAAGATGAAGCCCTGTCCTCAGACTCTGCAGAAAAATGCTTTGCATTGCTGTGTGCAGAGTTTGTTTTGTATTTTGCTCAGGGCTTAAGGACCGCCTTGAGAATTAAATTAACTTGGACTATTTCCCCTGGCCTCCCTTGTAACGCTTTGGTCTAATCCTGCACATGACCTTTGTGTGGACATATTTTGCATCCACATGGAGCCATTTGGAGTCTGGTGCATGTGAAACAGCACAGTACTGGAGTGAAGAGTTCAAGTATATCTAATGAGTTAAAATATTTGGCTGCTGCTTTCTTATGGGAAAGCAGTATTGAAATGAACATCTGAGGGTGTCTCAGCAGAAGACTGGGCTGAAAATATTCTGTAAACGTGGCTTTGTTCCTTAGCTCATTACTTTCATTTTGACTTCCCCCACCATTATGTTATTCCTGATCACATTTCTGGATTGGTTTTTGTCTAGATTTGCAACTTTAAGTCCATTGCCAAAGAAGGACAAACTGGTGGAGGGTGCTAATAATTAATTTAGTCACACTAGAAACATGTTATATTCAAGGCTTTCTTCAGTCAATTCAAAAGCATGTTTCTTCTTTATATACTACAGTTCACATAAGCAGTCAGCATAGCCTATTTACAGAAAATTAATGAGTGTTTCTGTTCATTAGTTGCAGTAACTTACATATCTTGGCTTTTTTTCATACTGGCACATGAGCTACTTGGAAGCTGAACCCAACCCCAAGTATCTCTATTCTCACACTTGTCTCTCTTGGTCCCTAAAAATAGTGCAGAATCACTCATTACCTCTAACTCTGACCAGCCAGCATCTTCTGGAGCATCTGACATTTGTTCAAAGGATTTGTAAAACACTGAAAGAGAATGAATCCAATACTTTCTTCTCCTTGAAAGCAACATTCATAGGCAACCCTTTCTCTGGAAGTAGGATGTAGTTTGCTGGGGAATTTATAATACTTCTTCCAAGAAGGGAAGTGGTGACAGTTTAGTTCTGTCAAAATACTAAACACATTCCTAATCCAGCCTCTCCTGGAAAACTCATACCATACAGACATAAATACAACCCAGGTTGCTTCACAGATTATTCTTGGGGGGGGGGCATGGGGGGGTCATGCTTTCCTGCTACTGTATCCCCTTACTGTCTCTTTTATTTCACTTTTTAAAAGCTGGAACAGGAAAACAGGTGGTGGGAAAGGAGTGGGAAAAAAACAAAACATTGTAATATCACTTTCAGAGCCTACTCCCCATAAACAGTAATCAGCTTACAGGTTTAAAGACCTTCTGGCCTTTAGATGGCTCCTTCTGTCCCAGAGAACATCTCTTGTGTCTCTCTTCAGTGAAAAGAGAGCTGATCAGCGGTCAGTCAGAATAAGTAGCAGCATGTGGAGTCAGGTTTAGAAGCCAGTAAGAGCTGAGTATGTGGTTTCTACAGGATATATGAGAGCAAGGTTTTGAGGAGCTCAAAATGAAGCAAAAGCTTTCTGCACAGAGCAGGCAAAATAAGAAAGCAGCAACTGATACACTGCCCTTGGGTGGAGCATGTCATTGTTGGAAGGAGGTGGGGTTCTGATAAAATCAATATACATGATATAAATGTGCCATTTTTACTCCTGAGCTTTTTCTCAATGCCTGAAAGCTATCTTGATCCAGCCTCAGCTATAGAGAAAGTTCTGTTAAATGGCAGGGCGCAAGAGAAAGCTGTCACACTTTGTCCATATATACAGGGAAGCTGTTGATAGTCAGTAAAAATACAGGATGTGTAGCCTGGATTTTGGAGACGGCTGTTAGCACCACTGTGCTACTAAAAAAAGGTTTCACTAATCAGCGGATCAAGCTGCTGACTATGTGATAAAGCAAGGAGACAGTGATAAAACTGTTGTCAATTCATTACTGGCTACTTCCACCTAAATTGTCAGTTCAGTAGTTAAACTAAACATTTTACAAAGCAGGGCTGATTTACCACCTCCCAGCGGATAGCACAGAAGGAAACACAGAACTGTTATTTCAGTAGAGGAGTTAAGGTAACCCCAATTGTCATTTCACTTTTCTCTGTCATTGAGCACTTAAACCTTTTCTGTCACAGCCAATTTTAAATAGATTGTATATTTATTGTGCTGAACTCTTTTAAACTGTGTGTGTGTGGGAGGGGAGGGTTTCTGAGGGAAAATGCTGCACGTCTCATAGTCCCTGCTGGCTTTCTAAAACAAGTTAACATTGTTTGACCTAAAGTGAATAAACCCTCAGCAGAGATGAGGCTGATGACTTTATCTGTTAGACTCTGACTCCACTAATTTAAAACAAATGAAAGAATGTAGATAGTTTAAGTGAATGCAGAAGAGATGGGAGTGATATTTTTCTTCCCCTAGACCTTTACAGAATTAGGAAATCTTGCTGTAAACAGGCATGGCATTTTCAGAAACAAGTTGTTATTCCACAGTGACAGTTTCCAACAGCAAAACATGAAAAACAGGAGTTTTGCTTTGCTTATGGTTTCAGAGTGTTTCAGGAGATTTTCATTGCTAGGAACCCAAGTTAAAGTAAAGCGAGTTCTCCTGGACTCCTCCTAGCCATAATCATACTTGTTCAGATTTTACACTGCAACTCATTCCCCTGGGCTCACTGAATTATACTTGAAATTGCTTTTGTCTCTGGCTAGATGATGGTAAATTCCTGCAGGCTTGAACAATTTCATATTTCTTTACAGAGTAACAAGTTTGCTGTTGGAACTGAAATGCTAATGCCCCAAACCCACCAAAATGTACCAGACTCTAGACAGAATAGCAGGGGTGATTGGTGTGAACAAGAGGCTTATTGCTGGAGGAGTCATGCATCAGCCTGCCTTGATGCCTCAGGCAAACACCTTCAGTTCTAGTTCAGGGTATATGCAGGCAGACAAGGGAGTATTAATAAGTACCAAGTTCAGCTGTGAATTCAGGAAACATCAGAAACTTTCTACCATCTCTGTTTTGGGTACATCTTTAATGGAAGAATAACCTACCTCACTACTTGGTCATCCTTGCTCTGAGGGGAATGAAGAACCATGAGCCTCCTACCAGAACACAGCTTCTTTCTGTTGGTGGTGGATCAGTGATGTTAACCAGGAGGAGCAGGCATCTTGCTGAGGTGTCCTCAAAGCAATGGGTGGGGGAGTTGTCCTGGCACAGAACTGGAAATAAGCCCTGGTAGCTTCTGCATGGAAGGGGCAGTCATCTTCCCATGTACATCTCTTACCCAATGGACACACCCTCGTGACATGGGTCCGGGGAGCTGTTCCCCACAGCTTCACTGAGCATGCCCAGTAGTGATCTTTCCCTCATGGTCCTGGACTTACCATGCATTAATGCAATGTCACACTCAAGCTGCCTCATTGCCTCAAGTCATTTACAGCTATGGCAAGAAGGAGGATCACAGGGGAAGGCAACAGGCTGTACTGCCCATCAGACTGCTAGCTAAGTGCTGGAGAATATTATGAGGACACACGAGTCATCAGTGACACACTTCTGGTCTTACAGAGAATCGCTTTCTCTCCCCCTCACCTGTATTCAGCAAGTCTAGTGATACTGCCTCTGGTCTGCTTCAGTGCCCAAGCATTCACAGGAGACTAATTCCCGCAGGCTTGCCCTGTACCTGCTCTGCACATATCATTATTCATGGGCAATGCTGGCAAACAACCTCGTATCTCAGACTGGAGCCCTTGCTATACATTTTTTCCATGCTTTCAATATATTCTTCTTTTTTGTAGTATTCCCATTTTAAGTTTATCCATCTGAATTTTGCTCCAAAATGTTAATCCTTCTCTGGATGTCTGACCTAAGTATAGTCCTCTTATGTCCTATCTCATTTCTTGTGCCTTGATGGTCACCTGCAAACAGAGCTATCTTTCTGTTCATAAGATCTTTGGACACCTCTGATCAGTGGTCTTAAGCTGACCACTGTTAAAGCTCATAGATGACACCTTAGCACTCTTAAGATGTACAGCACACCACATATCTTAAACATCCTCCTTAGGTTTCCAGCAGGCAAATGCCTCCTTTTTACCACAACTTTGGACAGGCGGAGATCTTTCCTAAAGGTTAAGCCCTGCAGAATATTGTATGCCCTTAAAATGGTGCTCCTTCCATGGGATATTGCCCAGCACCATGTGACTGGTGAAGATAGCATGACTGAAGCTTCAGAATGCCAAAATCCTCTCTTACTAATGGACCCAGAGGCAGGTCTGCCTGCAATTCTCTTTGGCAGTGCCCAGGAGCACCTGAAAAGCATCAGCATCCGGGGCCAAATGAGGTAGGTGTGATCTCTTTTAAAAAGAAGATTGAAGATTAAAACAAAAGAAAGGAAACACTTTGAGCATAGTTCACTGTGTACATGGGAACCAAGACGTAGGCATGGCAGTGATTACATTTATTTCTGTTGCCAGAGTGTAGGTGATAAGAACATCCATAGTATGAAAGGGGATATTGTGGTACAATTACCAAGAAAACAGCCATCACTAGTGATGTCTAGGATCATAATGTAGTAGTGTTGGAAAGCAAACAGATGCTTGTGTCATGACTGAATCACAGGAATCACAGTGCAGAAGTCTGTAAAGTAAATACAATTACAAAAAAAGGTCATATTACTGCACAGCTCTTGTCAAGATTTCATGGCTTTTACATGTCTCGGATGGGACTACTAGCTGTAGTATCTTGCAAATATCGATTAATGAAAAATGTATCTGTCATCCACTTCTCAATCTCCCATTTTGGGGAGAATCTAATGAGTCATCCTCACTCAGGGCACCTGTCAACATCCTTAGGAGTGGGGAGTTGTTAGGCTGATGCCAATCAGTGTTTTGACCATGTTCTGAAGTGTCTGTAGCCAAGGTGCTCACAGCAGTGCTTGCAAACACTTTCAGGGAGGTAGCAGCATTCATTACCTCCAAAACAGAAGATATTGCAGAGCTGTTATTGTGAGATTTAAGCAGCTGGGGTCCATGCTGAAAAGTGTTATCAGAATGATCATTGCCCCAGCAGCTCCAAGTGACAATTTCTGAGAGCAATCATCAGTGCAAACATCTACTTCCTTAAAGACATATCTCCACTCACTCTTCCTTTCATTCCCAAATTCAGGCTCTGTTAAGCTCAGACCTTTTCATAACTTTTCAGACTTTCTATTCTTCTTATCACAGAATGAAATACCCAAGATTTACTGCTATCTTCCACTACTGCCTATCTAATCTTCCCTCCCCAGGTACTCCACAATAATCTAATCTAAAAAGACCTGTAAGAATCTTGCTTTCACTTTAACTTCTGTTTCTCTCTACTCATATTGTTCTCTATCCCAAAGGTAGGGCAGCTGGGACTCACTATGGCAAAGTCTCCTCACTGCTCATGGCACCTCAGGTCTGACGTACCATGGTGTGCTGCAGATGGTGAGAAAAAGAGAGGGCCTTCAAGATAGCAAGAACAATATAACTGCTTGGGAAATGAGTTGCCTCACAGTGGGCTAGATGCAGGTTAGATGTCTGAACACATTGTACATGTGAGAGAAAGGCATGCCCCTGGGCCCTGTTAGAGGCAGATATTAAGGACCACGTGGGAAGGAGTCCTCCAGACTACCTTGCCATGTGAATTTTGATGTCCACAATTTAACCTCTTGAATTTCTATGTTCTCAACATATTCATTCAGCAAGTGACAGTTTAAGAAGAGAGACCCCCATTATTGTGCCACGAATGACCCAGGGAACAGGGAGAACAGAATGACTGAGCACACCTCAGGCCCTGGGGAGCAGTGCCAGGCTCAGCTCTGCCTACCTCAGCAATTTAAATTCAGCTGCTAGACTTTGCACTGAAGCGGCTGAAGATGTCTGCACTAACTCTCCTGGGGGGATGGTACTCTTTAGCAAGGAGTGATAATAAACAGTAGGATGGTGCTAACGCTTTAAGCTGCTGCAGCTGTCTGCTAAGTGAGTATGTGTCAACACCTTCAGACTGGAAGGTGAGAAAGTGAAATTACAGCCCTGTAACCCTAATTCTGCTTTTGCAATCTCTTTTATTAAACCACTTTCAAGGCTGGTTAAGGGACTACGAGGTTTTGCTTGGGTGTTAAGAATCCAAGATAATAAGCATGTTCCTGAAAGGTTGCTTCCTTCTCTAAGTTCTTCTGTTCAACTATGGCACCATAGTTAGAATCAAAAATTACAGCACCATACATGAATGTCATAAGTACACCCCAGCACCTCAGACAAAAGCATCTGCCACAGAAAAATAGAACACTATGATTAAGAGGAAGAAAATTAAATACACAGTTCAATAAAGATTTGCTAGTGTAAATACTTTTGATAATTACACAAATATGACCTTTTCAGGGTTAATAAGAAGATCTATTTCCTCAGCCTAGCTATGAAGTAATTTATGATTCTAGGATCACATTTTCCTCAATGATATTTTCATCTCCCTGTTATAGTTTGAAAGCTAAAGCTAGAGAAACTGACTGGCAATGTAAGAAAAGTAAAAATGGAAGATTTGTCACCATACTGATGTAGCTGTGCTGATCTAAATAGAGACTTGATAGATACTAAATGATCACTCAGAGTCTACTTCTGGTTTAATCTCTTTGAGATATTTTGTGAATCTGACGACTTTCTGCGTGGATATTGGTGACAGTGCTAATTCAGATTTGGAGTCAGCACTGTGGTTCCTACAGAAAAAAGTAATTATTCTGAATACACAGAGCTGGTTTTAGATACATCATGGATTTTTGATGATGCTCTGTGGATTGACATGATGACTACAGTGCAGAGAGCAGTACGCAGCCGAGCACACAGCTATGCTTTGTTCTGTTTGCTAACAGCTTCTAAACAGGAAAAGTGCTCCCACTGTTTCCCTTCTCCACCCTTCAAAAATCTCAAGTGATTTTAATTCTGGTCTTTTCAACTTCTTGACAGCCATGGACCGGGCTATATTACAAGAGTTTGCTCAGGGTCTGGACAACAGTGAGAAACAATTAGGGAGCTGGGCAGAACCATCAGTGGATTGCCAGCTGGACAGCAGGATGCTTATTTAAAATACATATATATAATCTCTGGTCCAGGTCAGGTTCATCCACAAAGTAGCCATTAACATCAGAAATTTATGAGAAGCTCAAACTCTTCAGAGACCACTACAGGTTCTTAACTGTATATACACCTGATGAAATCCATGGCACCACCTAGATGTAGGTAAGCACCTGTGCAACAGGCCTTGAGTTGTAACACCCTTTTAAACATGGCAATGTGACCTTGGTTGTAAAGAACCAGCACATGAACTGACTTTTTCTCCAGCTACTGGATATAAGGTCTTCACTCAGACCTTTGGATACCAATATTCATACCTGCTGCCAATGTGAGGGATAACCAGGCCAGTCACCTCTTTTCAGAGATTACTTAGGAGTAGCATAGTAAAAAAACCCCACCACAACCCAAAACATCAGTTTTGAGCCCACAAACCAGACAAGACCTTTCATTTCCCAGAAGACCGTTACCATTTAATACAAATGCCTTGCTCTTCTTTTCCTTTCAGACACTTCACTTGTCCAGCCTCTATGCTGAAAATAACCATTTAAGGGAAAAAATAATAAAATCACACACTCTGACGATAGATGAAGTGTAGAAAATGGTTTTATTTAACACCTTCAAGGAGACCACAAAACCAAGCTCCCCACACACTGAACAGCGGTCTCAGGGTTCCGGCCTGGCCCCATCCCACAAGGCCAGCCGTCTCCACCGCCAGGTGAGCCCTCACGAAGCCAGGTGTGGGTCAGAGCTGGCGAGACAAGCACTAGATTCTGCCTTAGGGCGGAACACCACATTACTCCTATGTGACCCACCCCTCGAAAGCGCGGGTGGCGGGGGGGGGGGGGGGCAGAAAACGCCGACGCCTCCGCCTCAGGCGTGCTGGTGGGCAGCGGCCGGAGGCCGGTGGCGGGGTGCGGGCCCGGCTGGGCTCTGCGCTCCCGGGCCGAAGGGCTGGTGCCCTGGAAGGCAGCCGGGAGCCAGTTCCTGTCCTCGCGGTGTCGTCTGAGGAGGTGGGTGGATTTTTGGAGGGAACAGCAACCGCCAGCTTGGAGGCGGGGGAATGGGACGGGGACGGGCTCCCCACCCTCAGAGCAGCGGGAACCGATACAGCCGGGAAGGCTTCATCGCCGCCGGCGAGACTGAGGTGCCGGAGACCCCCGGGCTGCCTGGGGCATGTTGAGGGCCGGTGAGCCACTGCCGCCCGCCGCGGGGTCGCGCTGCCGGCTCGGGCTCTGCGGGCTGAGGGGAGGGAGAGGGGTTGCCGCCCCGGCTGTCAGGGCGGGGACCACCGCGAGGCGCTGGGGCCTTCCCGTGGCGGTGGTGTAACGGGACGGGGGAAGACGCAACCCGTGTTCGGGTGCTTGGGCCGCGGACGACAAGAGGTGCTGCGCTGGCCCGACGAGAGACCGCGGCCAGTGGCGCGGAGGACGGCGCAAATCCCCGCGCCTTCAGCTGGGCGCTGGCTGTAGCTCCTCAGTGCGCCCACTGCTCCCCCTCACGCCGAGCCCGGCACAGGGCTGGAGTGCAGAGAGCTGCCGCCTCCTGCGGCGGTGGGCGAGGCCGGTGCGCAGGTAGACGGGGGAGTGCGGCGGCCGCAGCTGGCTTGGCGCGATGGCCCCAGCGCCGAGACGCCCTAATTGGCGGCGGTGGAGCTGGCAGCGGGGGGCAGGGTAGGGCTGGCTCGGAACGGCCGCCTGCTGCCACGGTCGAGGCGAAACAGCGCGTCTGTGCGGAGAGAGGCGGGAGGCCCGAGGGAGGGGTGGCGGGCGGGGCGTGGGGCGCGGTGGTCTGATCGTGAACGGCTCCGAATACGTAGACTGGGGGAGGGAGCTGCCTGCGAGCGGGGTAGACTCGTGTGAGAGACAAAAGCCTATCTCTGCCGAGTAGGAGTCTCGGCCTCACTGCTGCTGGGAGGGTTCTTTTGTTGCTGTTTTCTAACCGGCGTTTGTGCGTTCCCGCTGCCCCCCGCACGGGCACAAGAGTGGTTACGGCCGGGACGAGGACCGTGAACGGGCGGCGGCTTCCGCCCAGCCCGGCGAACAAGCGGCCCCTTGGCTGCTTGCTCCGTACTCCACCAGTTGATCAAAGTTCGGCTGGGCCAAGGCGAGACCGGCCTGCTGTCCTCGGTAGCCACGGCTCCTCTGCCTCTGCGGCCCGGGGCAACGCTCCCTCATCACCGCTCCCTCCGGCGGCACGAAAGCTTGTGTGTAGCGAGGTAGGAGGGAGCGGGAGCCTCCCGTTTCTCCCCGCCTGCCCTCTCCTCCCCGCGGCTGGGGCTCTGGATAGGAGGAGCCGGAGGAAGAGGAAGATGACGAGCGGGTGCAATTAGCCTAACAAGGGACTGGTGCCGGAGGAGGCGGCAGCGTCCCTGCGCCGAGGACTGACACATCTGCTCTCTCTCTTCTCCAGCCATGAAGGCAGAAGCCGGGGAGCGCAGCTGAAGCCCAGGGTCGTCCCGGCGCGCTTCCCTATGGCAGCTGCGTGAAGGGGCTGAGCCCCCCTCCCCCGGCGGTGGGGCTGGCCTTGTCGTCCCGGGTGTGCGCGAACGGCTCTGGTTCTCCCCTTCTGTCCCTTCTCTTCCCCGATGTGGGCTCCAGAGGATTTGCTTCTCCTTTGTAACCGGGAATGAAATAATGGCGACCCGGTGGGCAGCGGGGCCACCCGGCGGAGATGGAGACAACGAACCCCCCCCGGGCGGCGGCACCGGCGGCCAGGTATGAGCAGCGGGGGCGGGAGGGGCGCGGGCTGCGCGTACGCGGCGGGCAGGGCCGGGCCGGGCTGGGCGGCCGCCTCCCGCCGCGGGGAACGGCTTGGCTGGAGCGGACTTAATGGCCGCCCCCTCTCTCCCTCCCTTTCTCCCTCCCGCTCTCTTCCTGCCCGCCCGCCTTGGAGTTGCTGGGAGTTGGACGCTGGGAGCGGTGCGGGCGTACGGCTCCCCGGCAGAGGGGGACCGGCTGCCGCCCCGCTTGAGGGCTCCCCTCGCACTCGGGGAGTCGCTCCCAGGCCGAGGGAAGTGTGTATGGGGGGGACGGCTCCGCTGCCTTGCGGCCCGGGCGGCTGCTCCGCTTCCCGCCCTGCGGAGCCGCCGGCGGCCTCGCCCTCGGGGCGGCGGTTTCCGTGGGGTGAGCCCCCAGTCCCGCGGTCAGATCGCGGAGTGTCGCCCCACGCGCAGCACCCCTGCGGTCTCCCGGCGCCTGTCCGCCCCGTCCCTGGCCTGTTCCCAGCGGACGGTGCTGGGCTACGGCTTCGTCTTCCCCGTCCCGCACCTCCTCGTCCCACTCAAACTATGCTACTTTTTAGTAGGAATACTGGCTGGGCCTGTGCCTCCTTATAGGTAGTACTTGTCACCCTCCTGTCTATATGTAGCGGCTTGTATTAAACGTATTTCTGTTAACAGCATTTGTTGCTGGAACAGTCGTCTGTGTGCTTAGTTTGAAAACTTCATAGTATGCCCTATGGTGGCACCACTGCATGTTTGGACTCGCCACACAGTTTTTAACACAGAGTTGTGCCTGACGCTGCCTTCTGTATGCTCTATTAATAGTAATAAATGTCTGCGAAACAACTATAATTTCAGATCCAACAAAATACGTATAACAGCTTTAGGGAACTTGTTCTAACATCTGTCCTAAACTTTATTTACAAAGACAAACTTGCTTTTGTATTTATCACAGTTAGGGCAAGTTTTATCAAGAAAACTGCCTTAAATCTTTGTAGGGCTGTGGAATGGATGCCTTTTATATGGATTCCCTGCTTTTGTTGCTGAAACTGATACAAAGTAGAATGATTGTTAAATCTACATAACTGAAAAAAAATAGTGTGGGTTGTTTTTGGTTTGTTGTGAGGTTGGTTGGTTTTGTGTTTTTTTTTTTTTTGTTTTTTTTGTTTTATTTTGTGTTCTAAGGACATCAGGCTTTAGTTTAGTGCTGTCCTCAATTCACCCTTTTGCCTTGGTTTGAAAGTGGCACATATGGTTTTGTAAGATACAGTCTCTTAAAGCAGGTAGGTTAGGTGAGGACAACGTGAGGCTTAATATCATCTGCTTTCTTATTTAACCTTTAAGACCGTGGTCAATTATGATTCTTAATTTGTATGTAGATTTAAGCATGCATTATTCTTGTTGATGTCCTTTTTAAAAATGTGACTGAAAGCAAGGCCATTTTGGGAGAACCTGTCCTTTAATACTGTTCAGCTAATGTGTGAAGAATGGGGAAGCCACCTGTCTAAGTGTAAAAGTTAAAACTTGATTTTTAATTCTGTCATATTGAGATTGCTGGTCTTTTGGCACTGGCATTTGTCATAATCCACATATCCCTACTGTGGTAAGCCCTAACACGGCCTGTGGCGCTTTTGGAGATCGTTATGTTAAAGCTGTCTAATTGGGGACTACTAATAGGTGTGGAATTGCAAAATGGACTGCTCTGCCTGTTGTTTTGCCTGATACTTACATGTTGCAGTTACATTTTAACTGCTAGAAAACATGCACTTACACTGATGATTACCTTAATTGCAGCAGGCCTGGCATAATCTTTGCTTGAATGTAGATACCCCTCATGAATACCTAATCAAGGTTGCAGTGCTATCTCAGTAACTTTAGTATGCATATTGCTGCATAGCTTAAAGGTCAACGTACTTTCTTATATCTTTTTTCATAAATTGGTGTAAAATGCCAAGAGAGAGTTAGAGTTTGTGATGTGAGATCTGCTGTGTCAGTTACTCTGTGCAGTGTTTGTGCTGTATGTGTGAACAAATCCCTTTAACTGAAGTCTTTCTTGTACTGAACAGTAAGAACTGCTTTTCTCTTGGGGATAACAAAACCAAACCAGAAAACACCTTTAGTGAGACACAATTACTATATAAAAGGAATTTGAAGTTTGCAAAAAAAAGTCACTGGAGTTGCAGGCTTTTATAGTGTGCTCATACTGACATGCAAGGTATTAGCAGTTTTGGGAAATGATACATGTTTTTGGGATGCTATATCCCATATGGTGCTTGTTTCATAATGCAGTATGAACTCATCTACATTTTATGTTTAGCTGTAGACCTGTATGCACAGCAGGTTGTCACAAGGATGACTCCAGACATAGCTGGTGCTCATCACTGGCAAGGGAGTTGTAACAGAAATTAGGATTTTCAGCCAGTTAAAGGTTTTGGAAATGTACAACTATAATCATAAAGATTTGATCAAATACTGGAAAAACTTGCCCTCTGGCTTTAAGATCAATGGCCAGTCAAAGGGAATTTCTGACTGAAAAGTTAGTGCTTCTGTGTGTCTGCACAGGGGTAGGAGAACTGAGGACAGGAGATTTAACTCCCTTAGGTAACACACATGGTGGTTGATAATAGTTTGTTGTTTGTTTTTTGTTTATTTTGAATGCCTGTCTACACTGATACTATGTTCCATTTGGTCATGCCTTGCCATGGTTTCTATTTTTATTTCCAGTTCACTTTTTCTGATCTCTCTTTGACACTGTACCTGGTGGTCTTTGTCACTTCAGAGCCCCCTCACTGAAATGAGTGTTGAGAACAAAGATTGTGCATTCAGGCTTGCAGGCTCCCATTTGAACATACAGCGCCTGTTCAAAGGGACAGGGCAGATCACGTATTCTGAGCTCCTGGGGGAGCTGGCAGAGAGGGCCAGAGACTCTTAGGGCTGTTTGCCATTCTGTTTGAAATCTGACACACATTTGCAAATGGGTGCAAGAATTGCTGAGCTTATGTTCATAAGGACAGATAAGTGAGGGTGTTCTTTCTGGCTTTTAGATTAATAGGCATATACTATCTCTGTTTTGTCAGGTTGTAGCAGTGTTTTGCTGGCCTAAGTCCTGCTGAGGTACAAGCAGTACTGCTTCAGTCACAACGTCCCATCTATAGGCTTGTCCAGATTTGAGGCTGGAACTGGCTTCATCTTTAGTGCACTTTTAATCTCCCTTCCTCTACCTAGAAAGGCACAACAAAAAGTGCTTTTTTTGGTTTGTTTTTCTATTCCCACTATTTTGTGTTTACTTTAAAAGAATTGCTAAGTTTGTGGTATAGTTTACTGTTAATCTGTATTAAAATCACATTCAAAATGTTAAACGTAGGATGAAAAAATATTAACCACAGCATGTGTAGTTTTAGAAGTAGACTTTTTACTGTAAACAATAGTTTCCTTAGTTTATGAAAACTAGAAGTAGTTGATAAAATAATTTTTTTAAAGTGTTTGGTATTTTTCTGTTGGATCTCATCAGAACACACATGCATTTAGGTATTTGTTGCAAGTTTCTAATACCTTGCTGCAAATTTGCATTAGGAGTGTGGGCTTTGGGGTTTTGGTTTTGTGGGATTTTTGGCTTTGGGTTTTTAGTTTTTTTTTTTTTTGGTTTAACAGCTGAGTTGTTAGGAGCAGTTGACTGTCTTTAGAGATTCATCAGAGTTTCTGTATTTGGCAATAATTAGGAAAAAAAATCTCCAAAGATTTTTGTAAAAGAAAAGTCAGAGGTTATTTTGTATTTGCATTGCAACCGTAAATACTGATTTCAGAAGAAGAAAGAAAAAAACATACTCGCTCATATACCTTATCAGAGAGAGCACAACTGCATAAACTGAAGAGAAGCCTGTGCTAGAAGGGTCAGGAACCAGAGAAGGGCAATGATGATACTAAAAATAGAAAATGATTGGTGCTCTTGCTAACAATAATTAATAGATCGCGTACTATTTTAACAACTTGGTTGGGATGACATTGGTAAACTTGAAGTGGTGTCTCCCAGGTGCTGTGTCTCTCTACTAGAGGGACACAGGCACTGAAGGGCTGTGTTTTGATCCTTTATTTAAATATCATCTTTATGTAGATATGCCTGTAAACATGTAAACTGTTGTGGAACTCTGTGGCTGGATGTCAATACTTTTCTTATGCCTAATGCTTAAAAGCAATACAGTTTAACTATAATGTTAAATCCAAGTTAGAGAAATGCATTTGTAAGATTCTATGTCAAACAATGCACAGTACCAGAACAAGTCATTGGAAGTGTATATTCCTAATGGTGATGAAGAATTCTGCATAAACCTTTCATAAAGGGAGAATAAAATTCACTATAAATACCAACCTTAGCAGCAGTTGTGGTTATAGCTATTCAAACTGCTTGGGTCAAATCCTGCCTAATCACGTGAGCGTAATGCTGACTTCTGCTCTAATTTATGTAGGGGTATGCCTAAGATAATTTGAAACAACATGGACCTCTTCCATGAGGTAATGCTAGGTATTTGATTAAGTGACAATATAAAGCAACAAATAATTCCTTGTATGTAGCTGCACATGGTGGGTTTTAAAGTGACTTTTTGTTCCCAAAAATACACGTGTGTTGATGGTACCATTTTGATAATTGTCAGGGGGGGGAGGGGAACCCAAAACCAAACCCTAAACCAGACCATCATTTTTTGCAAGAGAATCGTGATGGACAGAGGAATATCTTGAACTGGGTCAGTACAAAATAATTGCAGTTGCTGCATGCAATATACACATTATAAGAGTGAACTTTTTTTTTTAAACAGGTTTAGCAAAGATAGAATCATAGAATAGTTTGAGGTACATCAAGGCACTTGATGTATACCTTGTATAAGCTATTTTTAGTAGTTTTCATTCTGATACCTCAGCTGTATTATTT
Source organism: Melopsittacus undulatus (assembly GCF_012275295.1). Classification (NCBI taxonomy): domain Eukaryota; kingdom Metazoa; phylum Chordata; class Aves; order Psittaciformes; family Psittaculidae; genus Melopsittacus; species Melopsittacus undulatus. The sequence goes on from NC_047527.1 coordinate 115,293,349, forward strand.
CTAGTCTGTTGTATTTACTTGCTTTCAGAAGAAAAACCAATTGAGAAAATAGTTGAGGAAGGGAAAGTATTTAATCTTGTGCACTGTATGTATTTGTGATCTTGTCTCTCTAATGATCTTGTCCCTCTTGAATGTATGAAAACATCTTTGTGTAGATGGATGACCAAATCGTCACTCAGCAGAACAGTATGGGCTCTGAAAAGAGTAGACGCTGGGCTTTTAATAATAATCTTGTGAATACATACATCTGTTGCTGTGTAGATGGTGATTAGAATATAAATGTGTGCAACCTGTGAGCCTTATTAAAAGAAAACCTTTCTGTCTCTCTTCCTAAGGAGTTGAGTGTAGCAGCATTAGACTGACATGTCAGGAATATATACTGGTGCTTTGTAACTGGCATATTGTTTTGTTTTGTTTTTTTTTTTTTTTTTAATCTGATAACAACTGGAAGAAAAACAAATGTTTTCTAGCATTGGGTTGTGTGTTACTCTTCCTTGCAGTTGTTTGTGTATTAAATTGCATAGGATAGGAAGCAGATATAAAAGAGTTAGGAAATGATGTTAAATGAAAGCAGATTTATTTCCTGTTGTTAACAGGGGTCATTGTTTTTAAAAAGCATGAGTTAGCCCTAGTATAAATGGGGAGGCTCTTAAATTGGTGTTTAAACAGTCTGAATTGACAGCAGTCCAGAAGTCAGTCTGATGAGCTGTTAGGTATAACTCCGTGGTTGTAGAAGGCGTCAGAGCTTGTGATCCCATCAGATCCTTGAATTTAGGGCCTTGTTACAGGGGAAGTGTTTGTCTGCCTCCCATAGTAGATAATATAGTTATATGTACTAAATAATATGTTGTGCTGAGCATAGGAGGTAAACAGTGGATGAGAATTATGCTGTTGGGTCAGACTGGTGGACGAAAAGGGATGATTGCATCAACTTTGCCTGTTTATTTTACAGAGTGTAGATTAGTGTAAATGGTGTACATTCCTTCTGTCAAAGTCCTTCCTAAGTCTTGTCATTTTTAATATTTTTGTGAAGACACTTCCATGGTACTTTTTCCCCCATCACATAGTAGTAGGTACGTACTGTGGAAGTACAACTGATGGGTAGGAACAGTGATGCCAAATGCACTGTGATTGTGTTCCTGTCAGAGGCTCAATGCATCTTGTAAACCTGAAAGTGTCTAGTCTTACAACTGCAAGGTAGGATAAGCTGTTTTATGTATACAGTTCTTAAATACATAAAGATTATTTAGTAGGAAGGCTTCCTCTATTGTGTTTTCTGTTTCCTTTCTAAGAGGTTGAAATACATTCTTGCTTTTTTCCAGTTATGTGGGAATTCTGGCTACTCCCTGAATTGTTGTTTATTGTCTTTTATTAGTAATGGTGAAATAATTTTCTGAACTTTGTTAATGTTCTGTCATTGCTGTTAGATTTGAAGAGAATCTACATGGAGATGGTGGTAGAGTTTAGAGATTGGAACATTTTGTAAAAGGAAAGTAAAAACTAGGCACAGCTGTATGCTGTGTTCTCTGAAGCTCTGTATGGGGGGGGCTAGAACTACTGCATTTTTCTGAATTAGTGTATCCTGTTACCGTTTTGTACCTTGTCAGTGAATTGTGTTCAGCAGGAAATGTTGCTGCTTTATATTTCTATTCTCGATTTTTGCATTGAAAACTTGTAGCTTAGAAAGTATTTATGAGTAAAGAAACGCTAGGAGCTGTTGCTGCAAGCTCTGAACAGCATGATGCTTGAGAGAGCCTGATACAAATCATCTTAATAAGTGTTTGGCATTGGGCATAGAATCATAGAATAGCATGAGAGGTTCTGTGTGGGCATTCTGGAAAATAACAAATATCTGCCTTGATTTTGACTCTGGCTTGGACGTACACCTTTGGGAGTAGGTAGTAGGCTTATTTTTGTTCTAAATTTCTTTATTTTCATTTGCCAGCAGCTGCTGCTTTGCTGAGAGTGAATGAGGTGCCTCCTTAGAGGACATGGCTAATTACAGATTGGCTATTGGTGGATGGGTGCACTTTGAGATAGACATTTTCTTTTATGCCTGTGTCATTTGCATAATGTGTTAGGACACACAGTATGGGCTGCATTAAGCACTAGCAAATACTCTGTAGAGAATAATCTTGCCTAGTATCACTGAGCTGGCTGGATGAAATAATCTCCCTTATTTGAAATTTTGAAGTTTATTTTTTGTTTGGTTGGTTTTCTTGGAGGCTTAAGGAGAAGAAATCAAATAGAAAGCTATAAATTTTATTAAGGAGAGAGGTTTTAAATACTTACGAGTAGCAGTTGCAGTTTGTACAAATCAGTTGAAAAGAGAAACCTGAGCCTGTTTCTGAAGTGATTTTTTTCTTTTATTAACTAATAGAAAGGGTACTGTGGCATTCTATTTCTATCTGTGTTGCCTTGTATACTTTAATGGAGTACTGTTTCTTACAGAAACTTAATTACAAATAACCCACCCTTTAAAAGGCTGTATTTTATTTTCTTCTATTTTAATTTTTCATCTAAGTATATGGGGGTTTTATGTTAAAAAGTTGATAAAAACATAAAGCATGAATGTTCCTATAATAATAAAAAAAAAGCTACAGAAAAATCAAAGCTTCATAAACTCCTTTAATGTTAGTGTTGAACACATAGGTCTTATCTACTTAAAGTATATTTGTTTTTATTCTAAGTGTGAGGGCAGAAAAGGCTAAAATAAAAATATGTTCTTGTGCTGCCATTTAACATTGAGGTAAATAGTTGTATTGGGTAGGACCTGCTCTGACCATGGGATGTACTAAAAAAGGATCTTTAAGTTTTCAGAAATCTCTTCACGATCATTTGGCTTGTGACAAATAGACGTAGCCTACCCAGTGATATATTCATGGCATTAAGGTGAACTTCTCAATTTTGAGAACTAAAGCTGAGCTCAATCTACAACTTGTTGCACTTTTGTGTTGGAAAATTTTACACAAAGAGACACTGTTCAAATGCTAGTTTATGGAGCCAAATGAATGTGGATTTTAAAGATGGTTCCAGTTATTTTTGAGGAAAGCACAACATTTTAACTTGTCCAAGGTCTGTTGTAATGGAACATGGAAGTGCTTGATTTTCTAAGAAACTTGACTGATACTTAATTATTTAAGTCTGTTAAACACTTTAAACAAATCTAAAATAATATATCCTAAGTTTTATAATGTTTTAAAAGGCTAGAGTTCAGGCACTGCTGGCAGGGGTATGCAAAACTGCAGGAATTGAGAACCAGAATGTTTTGGTGTTCTTTTGTGCAGCAAAAGAAGCAGCAGATAAGGTATGTGCACCTCAAGCAGGTGGCTCTTACTACCTGTAGGTTCTGACCTGTTTTTGGAAGATAAAAATCTGGTTAAGTTTATCTCCGAAAGGAATGCTGCAGTTTTTGTGTAACAAGCTACTCCATTGCAGCTCATGTTTGTTATTGTTGCTGTACTTCTCAGCTCTCCAGTTTTGATGCAACTTGAATAGGGAGTCTGTGACTCTGGTGAAAAGTATTCCCATGTGTAGCCACAAACATTTCTTATTCATCAATGGCTGTAAAATCTGACTTGTTCCTTCTTGCATGCATTTTAAAATTTTATTATCCGCAATCACCATGGTAAAAGGTGAGTAAGTAAAGTTTGCCTGGAGTAATCAATTTTCATGGCAATTTTACAGGCCTTCTGCTGCATTCTGTGTACTTACACCATTTTCATATGGGTCTGTTTGAATAAAGTCTCCCATTTTCTATTCACTTCAGTTATTTTTTTTTTTTTTTTCAAAATTGTGTGGGAGAAGTTGTTTTGGAGCTGTTCCTTAAGGAAGAAGAAATAGCTTGTGTATTGCTCTTATGGTATTAAAGTAAGCCATCTTGCCAGATTAGCATTAGTATGAATGTTCAAAGAGTGAAACAAGTTTATATGAATAGTCTTCAATGTTTCTTGCAGTCTGTGCATCTGAATTGAGATGCAGGAGTAATTGAGTAGCCATGAATGGTTTGGCAAGCTGGTGTACTGATGCTCAGGTCATGGAGGTAATCTCACAAGCTTGTTAATTGCATCTCTGGATAGTGTTTTTCTTTTTTCTTATTAAAAGTAGTATTACTGCTTTTGAAGGATACTGCATACCTGACCAGAATGGTCCTTGTAGCCCTGTTTGTGGAACAAAGGATTTTTCTGTATACCAGTGTTGCAAAACATGACATTGTATAATGGATACAGGCCAATACTGGTAGCATTTCATAGTCCATACCCTTTAGGTGTTGTTTGTCATGTTTTTGTAGATGGTTTTGAATAATTTTCTCTGTTTGCACTGTGACTGAGAATATGATTCAGCTCTGTATCTAAATAGGTCTGATAGCTTTCTGCTGTTTTCATGAGTTAAATGGCAATGGAGAAGTAATGTGCTTATTTTTCTTCCTTTGTACAGAATTCTTGCTTGTGTATTCAGGCTATGTGAAGATGAATTGTCTGTGAAGAAATGCAGAAAGACCTTGTGATGTTCAGTGCTAGTTGATAAAAAAATAAAATCAAACTTAGTGTACATAAATGTCTAGTAAATGTCACATACAAAATACTGAGAGCTAATGATTAACTAGGAGCTCATGGGTGAGGTCTTAAGAGTTGTGATAGGTAAGTCTAAGAATTAAACAGCAGCTTAATGCTCCATGTTGGTCAAAAAAGCAAATTGTCATCCATTTCCTAATAATTTTGAACAGTTAATGTTCTCTGGCATGCCTCAGCATGTAAATCCGTACTGCACTTGGAGCTGATGTGTCTAGGTCTAGTTCTGTCCCTTCATTTTTCCCTATTTCAGAAACAGTAAAGTAGGGTCTGGAAAGTCTTCGAAACGGTGACTATGGTAATTCAGTATATGGAGTTGTTTCTGTACCAAAACCAAGTAAGAAATCTAGAAACTGACAATTTGGGAAAGAGGAGACTGTTTAGATGGAGAGATGATTTTGAGATGGGGTACCTTTCTCCATCTCTCTAACTTCTGCAGGTAGCTTTTTAGTATCTACTCAAGAGCTAGGGATGTCAGATGGGCATGATGGATTGAGAAAAGGCAAAAGGAGATAGCCCTTTGCATGGAAGCTTATTAAGCTTGTTACTCTGCACCATAGTACTTTTGATGCTACAAAGTGTGTATGTAAGCTGAAGGATAACCTAGATTTATTTTTTGAGCAGGAATACAGAGCTGAATGCCCTTGTAGTGGCATGAATTATGAATTTGTGAATAATTGAAGCTGGGAGGATATTCTAGTAATGCTTGCTTTTGTGTTCTTTCCTAAATATCTGCAACTATGCATTATGTCCCTGTTAAAGATGAGCTAGGTGGACATTTAGTCTGATTTACAGGTGTTTGTATGTGCTATAGTACTGATTTGTCAGGATTCCTCCATCTTTCAGGAAGTTCTGTATTAGACCTGCTGAAAGAAGACAGCTGTTTGTGATCCGGAACAGGAAGTGCAGTTTTCAAATGTTCAGGACTTGGACCTATTTTTGCTTCAAAAGTTTCAGGCTAGATATCAAACTTAGGCTTTGGTTTTGCTCACCTTTGTCAAAGTTGCTATTCTGGCTGTATCACACAGGTCTCATGTTCTCCAGTTTTGATAAGTTAAAATGAATTCACAGTTACCTGCTTTTGCATTCCTCTCATCCCCTTCTCCATCCCCCTTACCAGTTGAAGGAGAAGGCAAGGTGATTGTGTGGCTTGGGCACAGAACTTACATAGGCTGTTGTGTAGTTCTCCTTTCCTTTCTACTTGTTTGCAATTAGGCAAGTACTTTTTTTTGTCTGTCAAGTTGTTTTCTGCATTACTTTTCTTGGTGGACTGGATTATATTGCAGGACTTTAATTCTAAGTCTAGCAAATACAGCAGCAGCAAACCCAGTGAATCCCTAAGAACGAGTGGAAAACTTATTTCTCCTGTCGTGAATGATGCTCCTGGATATTTTGTTTGCTCTAAAATATTTACTCCTTTTCCACTCCAGTTTTGTGGTAGCAGTTTAAGAAAAGGAAGTGGCTCTTGGAGAGGCTATATTGCAAGTTACGTAGCTTCAAAGACTGCTGAATGGGATTGAGTGGTGTACAGATAGAGAAAGCACTGAAGGGAAAAGCTACCTGGCGAAAAACTTCTTCCCTTTGCTAATCCCAAAATCAGTTATCAAGATGTTTAAACAAAACACAACAAAAAAAAAGGTAAATGTGTACCTAAAGAACTGTGAAATGAGGTGGCCACAAAATAATTTTGCTGAGTTGGTGATTTTTGTCTTTTGTGAGTGGACAGACCAGCAACCCACGCCCCCAAAACCTATTTTTAAAACTAGATCTAAAACATAAAAAGGCATCTGTGGCTAAGATGGTTTCTGCTCTTGTAATCAGTGATTCATGACTGAGAAACTAAAATTCTTTGAGGTGAGTAGAGACATTGGTAATATTAGACAGCCACTCAGCAAGGCGTGTTCAGAGTAAACAGTTCTCCCTGGTGAGTTTGTATGTAGAGAATCATTTTTTCCTCATTTCATTTAAGCTGGGGAGTTGTACAAATTCATGGAAGAATCTTGCATTCAGTTTAAGGCTTACTGTGTAGAATTCAGTGATGCCTGTTTCTCACACTATGTGGTGTGAGTTTGGAAAAAGATCCCCCCAAGTCTATCAGCATGTTGACCTTTATCCGTTCCATGGCCAGTTGTCAGTATTAAATTACAGATGATGCAACATTGGTCAGTGATGTAATCGTTGTCTGTAGGCTTCCCTGCAGTTTGCAATGGGAACCTGAAGTTTGGAAACAGAATTTTATCTGTGTGTTATATTTTGTCTGCTTTTAGGGAGGTGAAGCACAAACACCACAATCATCTCTGTCTCATTTTGGATAGTGCCAGCAGGGTGAATCATGTTTTAGTGTGGGGGGGGTTGATTGTGGATTTGGGTTGTTTTTTGGGGTTTTGTGTGTGTGGTGGTTTGGTTTTGGTTGGTTTTTTTTTTTTGTTTGTTTTTTTTTTTTCCTCCCAGGCCATTAATGACAGCAGATGAATTGAGGGGAAGGCATTATGTGTGAGATTAAGAACAGGACCTGTGGGAGTGACTTGACCTTAAATTCGGTTAATACTGTGGTCACTTCCCTCACTTAGATAATCTGCCTTTGCAGATTTCTCTCTCTTAGGACCCAAGATACCATGAGCTTTCCTTCTTAGAAGGTTCATGGAGTCTTCTCTTCTTTTGTGAGAAAGTAGCCTTTTCAGCCCATGAGGAGAGAAGTGATGGTTCTTCCTCAGTATTTTTTTATCCCATGGTGCAGTTGTTTTCTGGGGAACTTGGTTTCTTTTTTGCAGAGACTCTTGCTTGGGAAAGCAACAGGACTAGTTGCATTTTAGAATGACTCACTTCAGAAGGACCTTCCAATTAATTGTTAGCTCTTAAGAAAGCCTTTCTCCATAGTTGTGTTTTCTTTCACAAGCCTGTTTTTTCACTGTTACTTTATTTTACACATTGCTACTACATAAATGGTACTGTTCCATTACACTATTTTGTACTTTGAGTTCCATCCAGTTGGTTCCCAGAAGTTTTATCGTATGATGTATTGCTTAAAATGATTGTAGTCTGTTTTTTTCCTTTAATTATTAAGTGCAGATTTAGATGATTTCAGAAATTATATGTGTGTAGGAAGACATTTTGTGATGACTTGTGTTAATAAAAGTTGTTTTTTTTTATAATTGGGGGAAAAAATAGTATTCACAGTCTAATTTAAAATACTGAAATAGGGAGTTATGTAGAGGCAATGGCTGTAAACTGTCAAGAGGTTAGACTTGGATTAGATGTTATGAAGAAGCTCTATCCTGTGAGGATGGTGAGACACTGGCACAGGTTGCCCAGAGAAGCTGTGGCTGCCCCATCTCTGGCAGGGTTCAGAGCCAGGTTGGATGGGGCTTGGAACAACCTGATCTAGTGGAGGGTGACCCTGCCTGTGGTGGGGGGGCTGGAACTAGATGAGCTTTAACGTCAACCCAAACCAGCCTGTGATTCTGTGAAATGGTGGGAAAATGATATTGTTTCTATTTCATAAAGTAACCTGTGTAAGTCCTTTCAGCTGAAGTTTCTCATGTATTTCAGCACGCTTTGGATCAGCAGTTCTAATAAATGAGCTTCTGAAAGTGTACCAGTTGTGCCTATTCTATTCTTCTCTAACACTCACCACTTATTATATTGTGTGCTAGAATATAAGAACTTGGATCATGTACTTCCTGCAAACCTTTTGGAGGAATCAGTGCCAGGTTTAATCATGGATACCCCAAGCAACTAAAATTTTTTTCAAGTATTAGAGTAAAATCCTACCAATGCAAGTTCTGTTTCTTTTTATAATGCAAAACTATAGATAATGTCTAAAACATGACATGGTGTTATATATGAAGTCAAAGAAAATGAAAATATGAGGAATGTTGTAAAAAATAGCAGTATTTTGAAGTTAATTAAACACAGTGGAAGTAGATGTGTTCGTGTCTGAAACGAAAAGTTGCTACTTCTCTCAGTCGTATTTGGAGGGAGGGGAAATCTTGCCTCTTTAAAGGAATTCTGGGAAGAATATGGACTGCTTTTTTGAATGCCTGCAGCTTGAAAGAGTTGTAGATACTTTTCCAAAACTAGGCAAAAAAGGACTTCTTGCTGTAAACATAGTACAGATTGTGAATTTTTAAGTTGTAAATTTAATCTAAAATTAAGTATCTTGAGCATCTTTCCACAGCGTGTTATGGACTGAAGTATAATTAGACTTCATCTACTGTCGCTTTCCAGCATTAACAAAGTCTGCATATTATAATTACCTCTTCCTGGCTTTTTTTTTTTTTGTTTTTTTGTTATTTGGAAATAACAGAGTGCTTAAATATGCTACCTAAGCACTAGGCTGGGAAAGTAGCAACAACATACTAAAGCTTTGTTAAGAAACTCTGCCTTAAGGGGTTTGCATTGCAGTTGAATATTGTCTGTCCTTCTGCTATGGGATCCTTTGCAGCTTTTTGTGGGCAGCTGTGAATATTTGAAGCTTTTTTTGTTTTGTTTTGTTTTTGTTTCCTGCCTCCTGTTGGCTTTTGGATAATGAGGTAGGTTAATGTGAAAAGTCAACTTATTAAAGAATATAGTTATATATTTGGGAAGTAGATTTTTGTATATCCTGAACTTGAAAGTAAGAGGCAGTCAGAAGACTGCCCACAATGGCAAAATACAGGGATCAGCTGATACGTGATAACTGGTTGTGGTACATAGAAAAGGCTTTTCTGTAGTATTCACGGGATTTCATGTGGAGCCTGCTACCTGCTGCAGTTAGTCTTTGGTAATAGATCTTTCTATGACTCAAGAGTTTCTGGCTTTCTGACGTCAGTATCAGAGTGAATTTGTTCTGTTTCTTCCTTTATTCCCTAAATACATGTCATTATGTGTTGTCATTGTAGGTCCTAAAAGTGGTTGCTGAAGCCAGAAGTTTGAGAAAAGAATGATAGTTGCATGAATAACACAGTTTCTATGAAGTTAGATAGGTATGGCAGAGAAGGAATTGATGCACCTTTATGCTTACCGTAAAGGCTTATGCACGTTAGCAGAGAGTACTGCCAGACTATATTAGATATGAACAGTTAGGGAATGTTAGGGATTTGAGCTAGAGTGTAGTACTATGCCAGACCCCAGCCTGAACCAAATTTGTCTGCAGCAACTGTTTGTGTAGCTGCTGTATAATGCGTTTTCACCATTGAAAATAATGCGTGGAGTTAAAAGCAGTTCTCAAGAATCAGTGAGTCACTGAGGCTGGGAGGTGCTTCTGGAGATCATTTAGTTCAACCACTTGGAGCAGGCCACCCAGGACTGTCTAGGCTGGTTTTGATTCTGAGGATGAAGATTCAGCAGGTTCTCTGAGCAACCTGTTCCAGCGTTCAATCGTGCTTGTAATAAAAGGGTTTTCTTACGTTTAAATGGGAGTTCCTCTATTTCAGTTTACGTCCACTGGCTCTGATAATCACATTTTTGGCAAAGTTGAGAGAGTCTGGCACCACTCCTCCTGCTTCTCCCATCAGGTATTTGTACACATGGATAAGTTTCTGCCCTGCCCCCAAGCCTTTCCAAGCTAAAATGTTCCCAACTCTCTCAGCCTTTCCTAATGTGACATGTGCTCCTGTCCTTTAATCATCTTTGTGGCCCCTCGCTGGACTTGGTTTATTATCTACATGTCTGTCCTACACTGGAAACCAAAGAACTGGACATACTACTCCCGATGTGATCTCACCAGTGCTGAGTAGAAGGGGAGGGTCCCCTCCCTCAACCTGCTGGCTGTGCTTTGCTTTATAGAGTCCAGCAGCCTGCAGATGATACAAAACTGGAAACTTGCTGAGGGTATACTCTGCTCAATTATCAAAGTCATTAGTGAAGAGGTAAGTTTTGGTTCCAATATTGACCTCTGGGAGTATACCACCAGTGGCTGGCCTCCGTCTGGAACTTGTGTTGGTCATAACCCCTTTCAGCCAGGCAGTTTAACCACTTTGCAGTAAAGTTCACTGTCCATTTATCTAGCCCATACTGCATAAGCTTGCCCATAAGGGTCTGTCTTTTCCCAGATAGAAATCCAGGTGGGTGCTGGCTGTCCTAAACCCATTGCTGCACGCTCAGGCAGGGTCTCTATTCCTCCTGGATCCATCTGGGTCTTGCTTGCAATGCTTGCATGCTTCCTTTTTGTGTTGGAGTTCAGTCAGAAGCTGCTTGCAGGTCTCCTGCCACCTTTGTTTGATTTTCTGTGCACTGGTATGAACCATTCATGTGTTTGGAGAGGGAAGTCCACTAAAATCAATCAGGTCTCCTGGACCCCTCTATTCTCCAGGACTGTCTCCTGTGGGATTCTTTCAAGCTGATCCCTGAACAGTCTTCGTTCTTCTTAAGTCTAGGGTTGTGATGCTGCCATTTGGTTTTGTTCCCTTCTCTCAGGATACAGAACTCCACTGTTCATGGTCACCATAGCTAAGGTTGCCCCTGAACTTTACACTCTCAACAGTTCTTCATTGTCTGTAAGTACAAAGTCCAGCAGATTGCCTCTTCCTTTTTGGAACTTAAGTCATCTGTGTCAGGAAGTAACTGTCAGTACATTCCAGAAACGTACTGGATTGCCTGTGACTTTCTGTGATGTTAATAAAATTATGATATTTTTATTAAATACATTTTTTGTGGATACTTTCTGAATTGTTTTTGTTCAAGGTGTAAAATGGGAACTGTCCTCACAGGCTTTTGGCCAGGAACTTGTCCAGGAGAAATAAATGCAGAGATGGGGAAGCTTCATTAGGGGATTAACCTGTTTCATCATACAATAAAATTTAAATGTCAGCATATAAAATTGGTTACAAAAAAAAAAAGAGTGAAGAGGTTTTTGATAAAGAGCTACTCAATAAAACTGAAGTAACAGCTTACATTCCTACTTTTAAGTGGCTTTTGATGGATAGGCTTTTAAGTGGATAGGGAATTGGCTGAATGGTCTCACTCAGGGGGTTGTGGTCAATGGCTTGATGTCCAAGTGGAGACCATGACAAGTGGTGTTCCTCCAGGGTTGGTATTGGGACTAGTGCTGTATAACATTTGGTGGAGGTGTGGACAGAGGGATTGAGTGTGCCCTCAGTAAGCTTGCTGATGGCAAGCTGTGTGGTGTGGTCAACATGGTGGGAAGAAGGGATGTCATCCAGAAGGACGTGGGCAGACTCCAGAGGTGAGGCAATGCCTATGTCATGAAGTTCAGCAAGGCCAAGTGCAGGGTCCTGCACCTGGGCTGAGGAAATCTAAGTACATAAAAAGGCTGGGTGGAGAATGGATTGAGAGCAGCCCTGAGGAAAAAGACTTGGAACTGTTGGCCGGTAAGAAGTTGAAGATGAGCCCAGAAAGCCAACTGTATGCTGGGCCTCATTGAAAGAAGTGTGACCAGCAGGTCCAGGGAGATAATTATTCCCCTATGCTCTTGTGACACCCCACCTGAAGTCCTGTATTCAGCTCTGGGCCCCCACCACAAGAAAGACATAGACCTGCTTGATTGAGTCCAGAGGAGGGCATGAAAATGAGGCTGGAGCTCCTCTGCTGTAAAGACAGGTTGAGAGAGTTGGGCTTGTTCATGCTGGAGAAGAAAGGATTCTGGGGAGGCCTTAGAGCAGCTTCCAGGGCCTAAAGGGACTATAAATCTGGAGAGGGACTCTTTACATGTGTATTTACTGATAGGACAAGGGGGAATGGCTTTAAACTGACAAGAGGGAAGATTTAGGTTAGCTACTAGGAAGTGATTTTTTACTATAAGGATGTTGAGACATTTCACAGGTTGCCCAGAGAAGCTGTGGCTGCCCCATCCCTGGCAGTGTTCAAGGCCAGGTTGGATGGGGCTCTGAGCAACCTGGTCTAGTGGAAGGTGTCCCTGCCCATGGCAGGAGGGTTGGAACTAGATGATTCTTTTCATTGCTGGTTTATGTCTGTTGCATACTCAAAATGTGTTTGAAAATTTTTGCCATCTTTATGTCTTGCTGCATGTTAGTGGTGTTCTTTATTATATCATTGTTTGACATGCTGTAGTTACTGTGTGCAAACACTTCTTCCTTCTTTTTGATCTTGGAGTTTCTGCCATTTGATCTGAAGTAGCAATGTGGTGATTTATTGAAGTAAGTGTAGAAAAGTTAGAAAATGCATTGTTCTTTTACAGATGTAGTAAAAAAAAAGGAAAGAAAACAAGACCCTCCAGGAGAGAGCCACCTCTTTAGTACCAGATATTTTTGTGCAGTCCTATTAGTAAAAAAAAGAAAGAAAACAAGACCCTCCAGGAGAGAGCCACCTCTTTAGTACCAGATATTTTTGTGCAGTCCTATTACGGTCACTTATGTAATGAAGAGCTTGGTATGTGCGTAGTAGAGTTTGTGATTGATAGGTCACTGTGTGTGTACTCACAGTTGGACAAGACTGGTAAAAGACATTACTAATATATACTGTGAATGTAATATGATGCTAAGTGAGTTTTATTTTTTTTTAAAGGATTAGGATCTGCTGTTGACTGAAGGTTGTGGTGATACAAGGCAGACTTTCTGCTCAAACATAAGCAATTCTGAATTTATTTCCCTGTACTTATTCTTTGTTCTATAGTCAAGCTGTAGTCTACTACTAATAAGCCTCATTTATTTCTTAGTTTCTGCTGCTGTGTTTGGTTTTGTTTTTTTTCCCTGTATTCAACACATGCAGCTATGCGTGGGCTTTTTTAATTTCTTTTGAATGTTGGAGTGTTCAATAACTTATTTTGTAGGATTTTTTGGCTGTAATATTAATCCTTTCCTGAGCACTGACAGAAATCTAGTATTAGATACATCATGATTGATTTAGGTTTTGCTTGTAAATTTGGTGTGTTTTTCTTGAAACTGTAATTTCATTAGGTTTCATTGCCACATTAATTTCAGGTCTTGAATATAGCTCTTATAGACTGACTAGAACTTTCTGATAGCATTTTGCCTGGTGTGTTCTTTCCCATACAGAAAATATATTGGTGAGTGAACAACTTTCTCGTTTGTTGAAGTATGCCGGTTCAGGTGGTTTTATGTGCTATTTGTGTGTATCGTGCACCTGGATTTTTGGGTTTGGTTGTTTGATTCAGTCTTTAATCATTAGGAGTTTCTTTGAGATTTTAAGTGCTCTTGTATTTATTTCATAACTGCTAGGAGCATTTAAGTGTGGGATTTTTAACCTTTTTTCATTTGTTTTGCATTGTAGCCCTGAACTTCTCACTTGAAAAATAAAATACAAAAATCTTAAGTCTTTAACTCTATCCCTCTTTTGCAGAAAGGGACCCTGTTAGCCTAAAAATGAGGACATCCTTATGCCCTCCCTCACCTTACTCTTCCTAATGAAACGAATTTTCTTCATTGTTGGTTTTTTTTTCTGTTACTTAGTGCATGGCAAAGACTTTCTCTTTTAATGGGTCTATTTAAGGATGAAGGTGTTTCAGGGATAAGAAAAGGATGATTCATCTTGATCTTAAGCCTGGGTGAAGAACTTCAGTGTGATGACTGAAGAGGAGATGGCTTTTCATCATCCATCATTATTTGTGACTAGGGTGATGCTTAGGTCAAACTTAAAGTTCCTCTTTATCACTTCACTTTAGAGGATGAAGTTTTGGTAAGGAAAATGAGAAAATCAGAATTAGGTTAACTTCATTAAGAGCTGTCTTGCCCGTGTGACTTCTGTATTAATTAAGTTTTTGCAGAAACAGTGCTCAAGTAAAGTGAAGGTGTATGTCTGGTTTCTAGAGGTTTCTTTCTTGTCTTATCCTTATGTTGGGGAATTCCAGAAATGTATTTTAAAATAAGATCCTCGAGGCCCTTTGTGGTTTTTCTCATCATGCTTTAACTTCATACTGTAAATCATTCTGTTGAGATCTTGGGAATAAGGAGTAGGAAAAATAGATGTGAGATGAGCATGCATCTCATTGATAAATCTTGATGGTAATGATGAAGTTACAGTTTTAGCCATCAGACCACAGATGCAATGCCATTCTTGTTTTTCATTTATTAGTGAGGTTACTTCTGTGGATACTGTTAACGGTTTCAAAATGTTAAAGCTATGTGCATATTCGTGTACAATATTTTTAAGCTAAGAAAAGTGATATTTTGTGCAATCTTCTCCTGTTTATTAGAAAGTTGACAGAAAAACAGTAATTCAGTTGAGTTAGTCCTTGCTTCTAGAATTAATTTCAGATTAGGCTTTTTATTTATTTTTAGGAATTGAACGAAGATCAGTAATGCTCAGAAGCCAGTTTCCTCTGCTCCCTAGGGACTCCTCAGCTCCTCTGCGGCCTGGCTGTGTTTCTGGTGATGTTCATATCAGTCTCTTACTGAAGTGGTTCCTTGAAGGGTCAAACAGTAGGCTGTTAGGTTGGCCAACCCTGCTTGTTTATCATTAGATTTTTCTTTTTGTGCTGATGAGTGTTAACATGCTAATATGAGCAAGTTTCTGTTTTTTAAGATGCTGCCTGCTTTTGGCACTTCCTACACTGTGGGGAAACCGTAGTGTTGTGTTTGTCTTACCTTTCAGAGGATGCACTGGCTTTTTTTCTTTTATGAGTTTTGGAAGGATGAATTGTGCCACCAGCATAGCAAGGTTTAAAAAAAGTATAATTCTAAGCGACACATTATTACTAAGATCTACTTAGATACCATCTCTGCAGAGCTATATGTGTTGAGTCTGTGGTTTTTTGCAATCAGTGTATTTCCCTTTAGCGGTAACCACTAAAAATTACCCTGGGTTCACAGTGTAATTGAAATTTTGAGGCCAGAGGGTGAAGCCATCAACTTCCTCCATAAATGTAAGAGGGCAGTGCTTCTAGTTGAGAAAAAGCAGGTCTTTACCAGCGCTACACTGGTATTTTGCATACTGTTTGTTTTTGTCATAAAAAGTTTCTTTTATCCTGTGGTTAAGAAATTAAAAGGTTTTAAATTCCAGTGTAAGAAAGAATTAAGTATCATGTCAAGTCTCTTTCATGCCACAAGTAATTGCCTGTTACATACAGACAAATTCAGACACCTGGCTTCTGTGCTTTTGATTGTTTAGACACACATTACAGCAATGCTTAATTTTACACAGTTCTTTTCACATTCTGTCTAAAAATAGGTTCACTTGTCTGAACTGTAGAAATAAGTGGGATTTTTGGACGTACTCCTTTCTTCAGCATAATATGTTGCTGCTTTTAGCATCTGCTTGGGCTGTACTTCACTATTTTGAATTTCTTTACTAGATGCTTAGCTGAGCACTAGATGCTAAGATAGGAACCTGAGCTTCTCACATTCTAAGTGCCCCTCCTAGAGCTACACCCTGTAAAGTGAAGTGCAGCACCACCTTTGCTGTGCCTGAGTTTTTTGAATTTGAGCATTTGTTTTCAGAAGAGCATGCTTTCTTCAGCTCTTTCATTGGTTTTCCTTACAGACATACAGACAATGAGGAAAGCAAAAGTTAACCTATTGGAAAACAAAAATTGATCAGAATAAAATAGGTTTTTTTTTTCTGCTTGTACTCATAATTTTTTTTTACAAGAATATGGCTGTAGGCCTTTTCTGACTTAATAATTTTCAGTTTCTGTCTTTTGTTTTTTTTTTTTTTCCTAAGGAAGTCACATGAGGATTATAGGCCTGAAACATATTAAAAGAACTAGCCCAGGGTTCTGAAATTTCTTTTATACTTCTGATAAGAAGATCATGATCTCTGTATTTCTGTAGGACAGTGTCAGAACAATAATCCTGTAGCATTATGGAGAAAGTTTGAATGAAATAGAGAATTGGTTTATTTAAAAAAAAAAAAGGGGCTATGGAACGTAGCTCATGCAATAACAACTGCATGATAAAGAAGCGTAAGGCCATACAGTTGAAAATGCAAGGCCAGTGTTCTTTATGCAAAAGACATGGTGGGAAGCAAGTGAGGTAGTGGAGTGTAGAATTCTTGAAGCTGATCCCTTCCATCAGTCTGCCCATCTGTTAGCTCTTCTGCAGATGCTGTGAGCTCATGGGCTGATTTTGGTCAAATTTCAAGGCAGGAAAAAGGTCTCAGAAACAATGAGGTGCCTGGAAGTTTGCAGCAACTCAGTAGCTAAGTGCGGGAGCAGCCTGTGTTAATGCTTCACACAGAAGGTGAGGTGAGGAGCTTTGGTGGCCAGTCAGCACACGCATGACTGCTGTCTGGCCAAAAAAACTCATTCTTTCCTTGATAGGGGATCTAATGGGAGGAAAGGCGATGAGAGGGAGATATGACACGTATGAAACCAAAGTCAATTCTACTACTCATGTAGCAACTTGATATGTTTGTTTCTAAAATAAACCTTAAGCCTTCTTAGAATTCCAAAGCTTGCTGGAAAATACGTTAACTTTTTAAGTCTATTTTCTTCCAAATCAATCCACCTTTGGATGAATGAAGGTTTTAGTGAAAAGGCAGAAACTTGCACAATAGTGTGGAAGAACTTTGATCAAATGCACATATTTTATACAGCAAAAGATACTGGAAGTGATTAAAGCTAGCCTCAGAACATGTCAGATGACTGTTCTGATAACATGGTGCAAAGCTGGGCTTGGTCTACATGGAAAAAGTGATGGAGAAATTGAAGGAAAATTTGGATTTTTGAATTTCTTCCAATTGCCTAAATTGCCTGGGGAGATTCCTAGATAGATAGAATTTATCTTTGAGTTTAATCTTTGGATTCTTTTTTTAAAAGTAAAGACTAGAGTTCGAAAACTGTATGCTCTGAAAACACAGCATATATAGAAGCAAGGTTATAGGGGATAAACTAAAATGTTATTTGTAAACTTGACAGGCAGGGGTGTTTTGATTTTTCTGTTTGTTTTCTGAGGTATTTCAGCTTCATCTGAAGGGTTTTATGACGATAAAGTCCATCAGAATTTGTGCCTCTGGCACTTCACAACTTATTCAAATTTGAGGCAGTCAAAAGAGAAAGCTAGACATAACAGTCACCAAGCTGTATTAGTTAACAAGCTGTTTTTATTTAACTCTTCTTCAGTTAGGAGTGACAAGTGGTGATACTTGTTTCTCTGCTGCGTTCTGTAGCTGGAGTGTGATAGGAGTTCTCTGTGCTGCATTATGTTGACTGTAATCAATACAACAAATTGTCTGACAGCTTTGAAAATCTAACCTGTAGTAGCTTGATTTGGCAGCATATGTTAGCTACTATATTTACACTTTATCTCCCTACAAAACACTTTATCTCCTTACAAAAAAAAAGTGGAAGTGCAGATGTGAAGAATATTGCTCATTAGTAGTTTAATGTCTTTGAATCTGTCTCCTGTCCATCGATCTACAGGAAGAACATGCTAATGAATGTCTCTTGTTTCCTTCTTGACAAGCTGTAGGTTTCAAGTCAATGGTGTTTGCTTAAGGACCCTTTTTTATATATTCCCTATATATAGGGAGTGGCAATTTTTAAATGTCAGGTTTTAAAAATTTGCTTAGAAGTGGGAGTGCTGCTGTAATATTTCACAAAAGTTTGGCTTCAAACTGCAGGAAATGATTCAGTGTTAATGCTTCTAAGTGGCACCTTTCTCCGTAGCATTTGTATCATTAAAGATGTGTGAGTTCTACTCAAGATTTAAATTTCTGAGACCACAGGTGGGAAAAGGGAATGGCATTTGGAAAGGCTCCTGTGAAGAGTACTTTGAGGTCTCTGTTGGTGTGGTGGTGAAGTGGTCAAGGAGAGTGTTCAGCGTACATGGGCCTTGCCTGCTGGAGCGTAGCTGCCTTCAAGGAGTTTGCTGTAAGAGCTTGGAGCTCCTGCTGCTGTGGGAAACCTCTAGCAAGGTATTAAGAAATGTGTCCACTAACTGCATGTAAAGTTCACATACAACATTTTTTTCTAGGGTTTTTAGGACATAAGTACCATGACTCTGACCATTGCATAAATTTTAAGAGAGCTATTCTAAAACAAATTTAATGTTTTCATTCTGAAATCTAACACTTTGAAGAACTAGAGCTCAGGGGGAAATTGTGTCCCTGTGTTTGAATCCTTGTTACCCTTGGGTTCTGCTTTGTTGGAATTGAAGTAGAATGGACATGTAATGTCTTTTCCTTCTTGATGTGAAAATTGGGTATACTTAATCATTATAGCTCTAAAATTCCAGTCTCTTCTGCCTTTTTCATGTTTGCTTTTTCACATGGTTATGTTTGGATCAGTGAAGGAATTTAAAATGGTAGGATTCTATAAAGATACAGGGAAAGGCAAGACTGTAGATAAATAGTGCAAAAATACCTTGTGAACTAAGATAACATCATTAAAACCACTCCTCTGATAGTGCAGATGTCAAAGCTTGGAATTACAGAGATTGACTTGCAATGGCAAGTTATCATATAATGTAAACATGTTTTTGTTACTCCAGTACCACTGTGTACAGTATATCTTCTAGGGATTTGCATGTAATCTAGACACAATTAGTGATGTAGTTTATAGCTGTTTTTTTTCTGAGGACAAATACAGAGAATGGGGGTACATTAAGTTAGCAGTAAGCACTGTAGTATTTTTTCCTTGCTTTGGTTGGACCTGGAAAAATTACCATGGAGAGAAAGTTCAAATCAAGTTTTGTTGCATTTCCTTTATGAGTGGAGTTGCTGTGAAATAACCAGGTGGATAGCACTAATGTGACTTAAAAGGCATTCAAGAAATACACTGGTTTAGAGCTTTTCTTGTTTTTTTTCATTCTCTATTGACATATAAAACTGAGGATAGTGAGAATAAGTAAAAACCAAAACAAAACTGATAGACTTGTGTGGACACTGGGTTAGACAAATTTCCAAGGGAGCATACTGTCTGTCTTCTGTCATCAGAGAATTTTCAGGTGGAAAGTAAGTGATCTGGTCTTGTGAGACATTCAGCTTTAGGTAATAGTGAGGAGGGCTTGAGAGAACTTCCTTGTTCTCATCAGTTTGATTTCATTAACACCATAAATGTTACAGAAATCCTTAATAGTATCACAGAAGCGTCTTTTGTGTAACAGAATGTGTAGCTTGTTTTTCTTATTCATTCCCCGATAAATTTGGATGTGCATTTCTTAAATGGAACTGTGGTAGAGAAGCTTACTTTCAGTTTCTAAAGATTGACAGCTGCCTTACTAGAGTTCAGTTTAGAGACTCATATCCTTCCCCCCCCCCCCCAGTATATTACTTTTTTGTGGAATATCATGCAAAATTACCATTTCCTGTAGCTGAAGTTAGTAAAAAGTTAATTCTTTGTGTATCTGATCATTCTCTGAAACAAAAGAAAGGATCTGAAACTGAATAGGCCAGATAAAGGGGAAGAGAAAATGCAGCTTGTATCACATTCTGAACAGAAGCTGGTTAGAATAGGGAAATACCAGATTAGTCCACTGAAAATGGCTGAGGCTAAAATCTAAGCAAATGGGGGAGTACTTCAGCTTAACTGGTAGATTGGTAGCTCAAGAGAAAAGGAGTTTTCTTCATCATGACTCAGACTAGCTCTTGACTATGAATATTGCTATCCTATGTCCTTGAAGCAAACAGGATGATGATGAAGTTGTTTGAGAGTAAATGCAAGAGGATTTTTCAAGAGTTAGGGAACCAAACTGTTGAGTACCTAACTCTGTGTGAGTCTTTAAATTGCTACTCAAACAATTCCTTTTATATTACTTAAATATTGTGAAGTTGTTTGCAGGAGATGGGAGGGTGGAGTGTTTACAAAATTAATCACAAAAATACCTTGTTTGATTAATGAGCTTACATGTTGAATAAAAATGAAGAAAAATGTCAGGTAATGCTAATCTTGGTGATTTTCTTTTCCCTTTTCCCCGTAGTTTTTGATGGAAGTGTTGTAAGTCTTGCATGCTTCCTTGTTTTTCTGGTACTTGGGCTACTAGGAGGGTTATAACACACTGGTATGAATATGTTAAACAGCCTGAAATGATATTGTGCCAGTGTTCTACAGTTGCTTTTTTTCTCCCCTAAGGGTATCTGTTGCGTTTCTACTTCTGTTAACTGTGTTACATCTTAAAAGGAAGTTGATCTAGGGGGAAGGAAACACTCCAGATTTTTTTTTTAATATGGAGAGATATTTTTTGTATTTACTGTTTCTTCGGTTTTTTTAGTGTTCATAGCTTTTTGTAATAATTTCAATGATAGGAAAGAGTTTAGAATGGAAATCGTATTTCAGCCTTTTCCTGCTCTTGACTTAGTTTGTAGGAACTTTTCTCATTGTCAGTCCTGTGAGGTGAGCAATGGAAATAACTGTTTTTTCAGACATGCTTTTCCTATTTGTTCTCGCACAATTCTTAATTTCATATACTACAACAAGCCAGATTTTCTCTGGAGTTTCATGATCATCGTCATCATCAGTCTATATCTTTTTGGTAACCTCTGAAATAAATTTCAGTTGTTTTAGAAATTCTTCTTAACTGCTGTGTACACCTGTGGTTAGTGGTGGCAAAGAGGATTGAGAGGTACAATACAAAGCTTTTACCTCTTACGTATTTGGGACAACAGAGGTGAACAAAATCTTATCTTTCCTAGGACCTTGTAACTTCTGATGCTAAAGAATTGCTTTCCAGATTTGAAAAACGTCTGATACGGAAGAAGGGAAGAACAAATGAAGATGCTGATTGTTGCTTGTGTGTGCAAGTTTTTGTTCTATTTTTGAAGCCTTTAACATGTACAAGGAAAAAAACATCAGTTGCTTGGTGCACGGTACAGCAAAGCTTTTGGTATTGGACAGATATTCTGTCCATATTATATTGGACAGAAGTGCCACAGAAATTCCTGTCACTGGCTCCAACTGTGCTGAGTTCTTAACCAGATAGATGATGTAATAACTCGGTTTTCCTGTAGTGGGATTTTCTCAGTTCACTTGTGTTCTCAGTTCAGTCATCGTTCACTGGAGTACATTTTTCATGCCTGACTCCTGAATGATAACCTTAGAGAGTCATTGTTGTGCATTAGCCATATATAAAGATTCACAGTGACTTCTTACACAGGCATGTTTTCTAATGGTGGCTTAAATAGAATTTGCTTGAGGGAGAAGAAAAGGGCTTCTTTAGTAAAGGATATACCCTGTCAAAGAATTTGGTACTGCAAGTTCTGAATGGTGTTTTTTGGGACATGCTTCAGTGTGTGCTGACAGTGTGGTTGACCCCTGTAGTACCGTTTACATATTTGCTCATGTACAAAAAGGATCTGGAGTCATTAGGAAATGGAAGCCCTTCCTTTCTGTGAGCAGGAGCTGTGTTTTCTGTTTTGGAAAAGCTCACTGCTGTTTTTAGATAGAAGCCTAGATAATAGGGGCAGAATTTTAGAAAAATCTTGCCTCGTCTCTTCAATTTATCTTTAACCTTCAAGAGTCTGCATACATGACCAACATTCTGAGAACTAGTGAGTTGAGGAAGTTACGTTTCTGACCTGGTTTTAGCTTAGTTACCTCAAAATACTGAGCTCCTAAACCTGCAGTTTTTAATCTTGGGAGGAAAACATTAGTCTTTGTGAGAGGCCGTATTTGAGAGGACATGATGGCTTTAATAGGCTCTTACTTTTTTAGTTAATAAATTGCATAATTAAGCTTCAACTTTATTGTGTTACTGGAATTTTAAGTGGTCTCCTCATTATTTGAGGGGGAAGAAGATTTACCAGTAGAGCTTCAATATCATCTTTTTTGGTCAGTCAAAGCTTACTGTATGACAAGGAGCTCTTTGGGCAGTTGGACATCAGCACCTTTGGAGCCTGCTAATATTGCTGTGTGTCCTCTGTCGTTTTTTTAGTTGTGCAGTGAGTGCATCTTTAAATGCTCTGGTGACCTTTTGAGACTCCAAATTGGAAGTTCATTGTGGAAGCCTTGCTTTTAAATTTGGGGCAAACTTCATAAAAAGTTTAAAAAGTTTAAAATGTTTACAGCACAAATTGTTTTGGTTTTGGTGTTGCACTAAACTTTTTGAAGGAAGGCTTAATGAAATTGAATGTTGAAGGCAAAAAGGGAAGCCCTTTGTTTATTATATGCCTATTTAAGGAGCTTCTGTAAACCTTAAGGAGGTTCCATTTTGTGCACATGCACAAGAGTCTTCTAAGCAGGGTCTCCTAAGCTGTGCTTAGGAGAAATAAATAAGGTCTTCCAAAAAACATGTTAACAGTAAAGGAAGTAGGGTTAGAACAGAGGAGTGCTAAGCTTTTGGCATTTGGTTTAACCTTGTACCAGAAGGAGATTGTCTCGTGCAAATGAGAGAGCAATTATCAGGCTAGCTGAAGATTATCAGCAATGGTTTTCAGTAATGGCAGATCAAATTTATTAAGTATGGAGGCTGACCTGGAGGAAACTTTTGAGGAAGAGTCAAATTTGAAGCAATAATTGCAACTTAATGTTGAAGGTGCTGCTCTTACAGCAGTTCCTGAGCTTCTTTTATGTAAAGGACTTCAGTAAAGAACCATCTTGCAAAGACTTTGGTTGTCACCTCATTTTTAAGCCTCTTGAAATGTAGAAGCATTTTCATACTGATTTTTGGTAGCAGCTGTCAGGCCAGTACTGATTGTTCCTGAAAATGTTGTGCTACTGCTCTGTATTGTTAGTTATGTCTTTATCTGCATGAATTGTGGTGGTGCGTAAGCATTAGACAGAATGAAGGGGAAAAAAACCCCACCTTTATTTTGGAGTTTCCTTAAAACAGATTTGAAAACAAATGCCAAGAAGCAACAGGTTAATACTGGCTGCCAATTTTATTGGAAGAATTGCACAAATTAGATTCTGCGGTTTAACTGACTTTTTAATGTATTCCACTGTACAGTAGGAGACTTTTAATATACTGTGTTGAATACTTTACTAGGAATTTGAGGACTTCATAGGGAATTCTGAGTACTACTTTATGGATCTGAAAGTAGATACTTGGTAATGAAAGCAATCACTGCAGAATTGTACTAAAATACTATTTAAGAAACTGGTTGACATTTAGAGCAGAACAGCAGTTTTTTAATTTTCATCTAGTTTCCCTTTTTCCCTCTGCCTTACTTAGTTGGTGACAGCATTTTTCCACAGGGCAAATAATGTGCAGCAAACTGGTTATCTAGCTGTGTGTAGGCTGCCCCACATGTTTTGCCAGCATCCCTGCTGCTGGTCCTGCAGGGTGCCAGGTCCTTCCTCATTCCAGCATTGCTGTCCTGGAGACTTATCTGCCTCATTCTGCTCCAGCATCTCTGCAGTAACCCCCTGCTCTGTAAGACCTTCCCAAACATCCTCCCTTTCCAAGATTTCTTAGTCTTGCATAGTTATGATGTCTGTTGTGAGGAAGTTTATCTGTTCCACCTAGTAATAGTTGCTAAGCAGGACATTTCTTCTAGCCCCTCATCCACACTGGCTGCTTCAGTGCAGACCATTTAACTTGTACAAAGAGATTTTATTGTTTTAATATCTCAAGACCTTTAATCCCCTTCTTTAATTGCTTTTTCTGAGGCCACAACCGTTTTGTGCTGTGTTGTACTGATACTGCTGTTCCCCTTTTTTTGTAATAAGGTAAGGATAATGGAGAATCTCTGGTCATGTACATCTTAAAATGAACCAGAATAGATTTATTGCACACAACTGTTAAGGAAGTTTGCAGGCTGCTTACACTGGTGAGAAGGGAAGGGGTTGGCTTGGTCTGGCATTTATTCCCAGAGCCCTTGGGATGAGAAACTAGAACAAGATTTTTTGTTTGTTTTGGTTAAAACAAATGAGGCCTTATCTGTTTAACTGTTTCAAAGTTACAGGCTGCTATTTGGCCATCCCATTTGTTTGATCCTTGTGTATGAGTTTGTTTCATTTCCAGTCTGCTTTTATAACACAGATCTTTTAACATTTGAAGTTCTCTTCACTTGTTTGGCTATTACTGAACCCAAGAGTGAATTTGCCACCTGTTCCTGTAGCTGTTCCTCAGTGCTTTCTCAAGATAGAAAAGTTATCTTTGGTGTAAACAGAAAGCCGTCTTTCTTGCACATGTTTCATCTCCTTTGTTATTGTTATTCTGCTGTTACTGAAGGAGCAGCTGAGACTAGGAATGAGGGGACCCTGATGCCCATTTTCTGCAGGACTGTCTCTGCTTGTTTGTTGGCTTCAGGTGAGAAGGTTTGGGCTCCTTCTCTCAGTAGAGAAATGCTTGGTATCTCAAACACATTTTCGACAAATAACATATTTTAGTTTTCATAGAATCACAGGATGATTTGGGTTGAAAGGGACCTTGAACACTTCCAGGGGTGGGCAGTCCACAAGTCCTCTGGACAGCCTGTTCCAGGACCTCACCATGCTCCCAGTAAAGAACTTCTACTAATATCTTACCTAAATTTATCCTCTTTCAATTTAAAGCCATTATCTCTTTTAAATTAGTTTGAATTATACCTGTTAGGTAAAGTCTTGTGTCTCTCTTTCTGAAGCATTTATTAGTTGATTGTGGTGTTTAAACTGCAGATTATTGTGACTAGCCTAATAGTTCATTTAATCATCAGATAAACTATGTTTCTGTGGAGGCACATTTCCTGTATTTCTGGATCTCACCTTTGAAGGGTAAGAGGGAATACAAGGGAGGCAGTCAAGATGCAGATTATGAGGTGCATGCTGAAATAGGATGGTTGTTTGCAGGTAGCAATTAAAGAAATATGTAAAGGAAGAAACTCTTCCAGTATTTCTGCAGATTTTCAGGATTCCTCTGGTGTTGCAGAGTTCCATTTCTCTGTCAGTAGGGCTGCTGTCCTTCATTACAAAAGGCAGCATTTCTGTGCAGTGCTAACAGTGCTAGGCCATTTAAGAACTTGAAGAAGATGAACCCATACAGTTTTTGTGAAAACTAAGAAGTTCTCCTGATTTTTGAAAAGTTGCTCGTATTTAAACATGCTCATGCTGTGTGTAAAATAGGAACCCTAAGCTTTTAAGTCTCATGAAAACACAGAAGCCATCATCACAACTGTGCCTAAGCAAGACTAAGATTTGTATGTTATAAATTATTGCACTAAATTGTGGATATTTGAACTGGTTGCAGCAGCTGCAGAAATGAAGGGGGGGGGAGCAAGCACAGTTTGAGTGTGCCTTTTTGTGTTTGCTTTAGTGAGATTTCTTAGGATGTTCTTCCCATTTTTTTTTTCCCAAGAGTACATAATTTGGCAGCTTCGGAAGTATTATTTTGAAGAATGTTATGCAGTTCTGTCAGTTTATCTTGTTGAGTTGACACATAGTTGGGGTGGGAAAGGAGCCTGAACAGGAAGGAAGGTCCTTGTTCCTGAATGTCATTACTGCATAGCTCTCATATCCTCGCGGATCGCTGGAACAAAAGCTGAGTCAGAGTACAGCAGCAGTCTGCGCTATAGCAAGACATGGCCCAGTTTAAGATTTTGGACTGCATGATCAATCACAAATGGAGTTTCATATGTAACCTGTATTGTGCGTGGAGTGATCAGGTTTGTTGTTTGCTTATTCTTGCATATTTTAATATGATGACATAATTTACTATTGGGGGGGAGGGGGAGGGGGAGGCTTTGGTTAGTCTCTTCTCCCTACCCTCAGTCCTATTGAGGATGCAGTGTTAGAAATGTTGCCATTTACTAAGGAGGATTTTTGAGTTGTTAAGTATACAAAGCATGCTTTAACTATAAAATTGCTTTTTTAACACTTTGAGTACTGTAGGTTGCTTTCTTAGAGTCTTGAACTCTGAGGGCTTTTACTTTATGAATTTCACAGGAAGATAAAAATTAACAGAGAGGAAGGGGGAGATATGCCAGGGTGAACTGCATTGTTAATAAATACAAAGCTGATACGTTTTCCTGCTTTAAAAGCCCTTAAAGCAGGATTTTGAAATACTTCAAAATACTTCATCATATATGATTTAAGAAAATAGTGTAAGGGGAGGTTGTTGCTGTTTTTTTAACGTACAGGATAAAATGAATTTTGACAGGATGTTATTCAGTTTGTAATGTGGACAGAGTTAAGTCTAATTGACTGACTGCAGACATGAGGGGAAGGAGGGAAAGGGAATGACAACGGACACATGACAACGGACACATGACACCGAGCCAAAAAACATGCCTGGATTTTGAATAGTAATCTTTTAAAATGGAATCCACTTAATAAAGGATTTGAAGTAGTGTATGCAAATGTAATATTACTTTAAAGGTAGTATAGGTATTGTCGGTGTCTCTTGTGTAACATTCAGCCAGTCTTCTGTGGTGAAAGGGGAAGGTAAGCACTTCTTGCAAAGTTGCCCTTTCAGTGCAGTAGCTAGAGGCAAGTGATTCAAAAGTATTCCCACCATACACAGAAATCCTTTGAAACAATATGCCATTTAAAATACAAGCAAACCCTGTATGCAGTATTTCTACTGAAACTTTGTAATCAGGAAAATACATTGCTGTGGGGTGGTGGTGTTTTTGTATATTTCAATGTTTTGGTTTGTTTTTTTATTGATGCAAAAACTAATCACAACTGGGGGTTTTGTGTCATGTCCTTAACCTTATAGGTTGAAAAAGTCTCTCCTGTTAGATTTGAGAGAACTTGAGGAATTCTCTTAAAGTCTTAATTTTTGCAGGTGCCTGTTTCACAAAGTTTAATGCATTTTGCTTACAGACTCAATTTTGCTTATCAGAATTCACCTGTATAGGAAAATTCAATATGACAATTGTTTACCATAGTACAGAGAGAGCAAGAAGAGATAAGAAAAGGCTTTGCTCATGATGTGGGTCAGTCTGTAAAGTCTTGAAACGAGTTCGATTATAACTAGAGGGTAGGGAAAGGAGGATTGAAGTGAATGGCTTAAAAAACCCCAAACAACAAAACCAACCCACAAAACAACACAACACCCACCCACCCCTAGCCCCCAAGCCAACAAAACCCACTCAAAGAGGATTCACATAGCCTAAACCCTGTTTCTTACCAAGCTGGAAAGAAACACCAAGCCATAGATAAGTATACTTCAGATTACTTGCATGCATGAGTTGCTGCTGGTATTTTTGTTTGAAATGAAGCTGAAAGTTCGTTCATGGGGTATTACAGTGCAGCTGCCCTCTTCCTGCTGCAGCTGAAATGCCATGGCCAAAGTGGAAGCTGTCAAACTGGTGAAAGATGCACGCTGCTTTGTATAGCAGTGTTGCTGTTGACATTCTCCACTTAACAGCATCCAGGCTGGTTAAGATAGCAGATGGGTGACCTGTGAAGCCTGAGACTAACAGCTCTTTCTCAGGTGTAACCTCAAAGCACAGCTTTGGTTTGGCTCTTGGTATCTTTGAATTAGCAGAAGTTGTAGAGGTTTCTTGGCAATTTCCATTCATCCTGACCCCAGTAAAACATCAGGGGATGAATTACTGCCTGTGATCTGAGAGCTGAGTTAAAGATTTGGCTTACAGGAAAACCAGTTTTCTTCTAAGGAGTCATCAGAAATGCGTATTAAAGAAGAAAATACAAACTCGTGTTACTGAGTAAAAGTCTTTTTGGCACTTCCATACATTTGTTGAATAATTACTCTTACTTGGATCACAGCTAGTATGCTAAGTTATGTTTCTGAGACTACAACTCGTACGAGATGCGGAAGGAGCTACCCCTTCTGTGCTTGTAATGGTATGCTTTACCAGCCTTCAGCATGCAGGTGAACTCTTGAGGTTAGTGTCTTTCCACCTTGTGGCCATGGTGGGGTATATTAGAGCAAATATATCTAAAATAATACCACTCCTTCAGATGGCTGGAAAAATTACAGGTAGGTAATATAAAGTAGATGATACAGTGGTTTTGGTTTTTGATCTTTGCATCACAGTTACCTTGCTTTCAAGTGTTAAGATATGGCACAGTAGACCATAAGTTGAATGTAGGTTGCCTTCTTACCAGCAAAGAGCATATGTAGGTTGTCACTGCACTTTAAGTGGGCTTTTATTAGTTTGAGGTGAGCAGATCTTCTCATGTGCTGGTCTCATTGGTTCTTCACTTATCAACAACTGGCTCCTATTTTTTATCTTATCTCCGCGTCCTAACCTCTAAAAATAACAGTAATTTTTTTTGAGCCCTGTAAATACTTAAATTTTGGTTTTCTCAGCCAGAGACAAGTATTCTGCAAAGTTCTGTAAACTTAGCAGTTGGTCAGATTTCACTGCACAGAGTGGGCCTGACCATTGAAGTTGTTAGGCTTGGAGGCACCTTCTCATGAAAGACTATTGATGTACTTGAAAATACACTAGTATGTTGTGACAGTGTAGCAGCCAAGATCTCTTATTTCTGGTTTTTTTTTTGTTAGCTTGAGTTCATTATTGCAGGCTCTTTTTTTTTTTTTTGTGAGGCAGTATGTGAGAATGGGTTGTTGCAGTGTAAGCCTGGCTCTCACATTGCCTTCAAGCCCCAGGACGCAGCAGTACTGCAGCAGCTGCTGCACTGCAGCTATTTCTCTCCCTTCAGAGAATCTGACAGCATTAAAACAATCTTTCAGTCTTCCAGGTTTGTCACTTGGAGGATGAAATAACAAAGGTGGCTGCATTCCTTCTGAGATATCTGCAGCTGATAATGGTTTTGAAATGTGATATTTACGTTATCTCAGCATGCTACTACTTCTGTTTATCTGCTGCCTCAGGGAGGGAGTGAATATTATAAAAATCTTGTCTCTTCATCACACAGTGCAGGGTGTGATGTGTTCGGTTTTATTGAGTAAAAAATGAGTATATGTAAAATCATTGCAGGAAATAGCTGGTGGCTTTACTCATTGTGGGAATTTACACTGCTGGAGAAACATTTTGTAATGTTCAGAGGTACAGGGAAGTAACTCGGCAACAGTGAGCAATTCAAGCCATAGTAGTAGACATGCAAAGATGAGTAGTTATTAAATAAGGAAATAGATCTGTATTAAAATAGATTTCTTCTTTCTTCCTACCCCAACCTCCAGACAGACATACAAATGCAGATGTAGTCAATCTGTATGAATCATTCCTACTGACATATTCAATGCAAACTGTGAGGAAATACACAGGTCATGTATAGTAACATTGTAAGTCAACATTGAAAAGCTTATGGATGTGCAACTAAACTGAAAATCCTGTGGACAACTTTCTCCTCAATATCTTCTTAGTGATATTTAATCTCTGGGCTTAAAGGTTCAAGATTTTTTTTTTTAAGTTAATGACTTAACAGTCCTTTTTAAAAGCACCTTTCTTGGCATTGAAGCTTTGTAAATGAAGTGTCCTTCACTGAAAAAGTTTTGTTTTTTTTTTTCCTTCTGTTGTATGTACACAATAGATTATAAATGTAGGGGTTTGATATACCTTAACTTGGGTATTTGGATTTGTGGCTTTGCATCTATGTATGGTATTTTTTTATTTGTACAGATCTCAAGCCTTTTCACTTCTGAGTTTAAGGCTTTTAAAGCTTCCAGTGTGTTGATTTGCATGTTATATAATCTGTTCAAATTAAATATCTTGAAACACGGGGCTAGGATTATATTGAAGTGGTGATTTTGTCTGCAGGAATTTATTAATAGTCTCTGTATTAGAAAGCTTTAACACTGAGAAGCTCAAGTTGTATATTTAGAGGTTATTTTTGAGGTTGGGAAGCTGTCTACGTGATGTGAAGAATCTTGACACATTTGTTTTCCAGGTTTTCATGTGTTCTGTATTAAACTTCCGAAGAAGTTTAGGTTTGATAGGAATAGTTTCTCTCTTGAGTCAATTCTTAAAATTCTCACTACATGTCTAGGTAAATCTTCTGTAAACAGAGGTAGACTCTGGAATACCAACTCACAGTAACCATATTTTTAGGGTGACAGGTTGGATTTTGACATTGAGGATCAATTCCCTGATGTTCCAAATGTTTCTGTTTAGCTTTGGGCAGGTCAGAGACATTTCTGTTGAGCATGAAAAAAATCTTAAGCTTCAATGTTGCAGAATTTAATGATCTTAATGGCTTGGATTACCAGCAGGTGTGGTGATATGTTTATGCAAATGAATTGGTGTGGATAGTCTCTAAATGGTCTTACTTTCTTGTTTTTTTTTTTAGAACAGGAATGAGCATGTTCCGTTTACGTTGAAAAGTTCAGTAGTTTCAGTACAAGAAGATCAACCTCATACTTGATAGAGAGCAAGTATAAGACATTGCTGAGGCTATAGAGTAAACCCTTTACTCAGTATTGTAGTTGCATGATGGTGTAGCCTAATCCAAGCACAGAAGTTTGCAGAGGGGACAGGGTGGCTGTGGAAAAGCGGGTGTTCTCTTAGGTGGTTTGGTCAGCTTTGACTCTACAAGGGACATAGTTCATAGTTTTTTGAATCATGGTATAGCCTCTGGCTATAGTGGGGAGAAATGGTATAAACAGCAGGAAATACGTAGGTAGTTTCAGAGCTGACATGAGTTTAAAGCTGTGGTTTGTCTGGTTACTGAAACAGGGTCCATGCAGGTCAGGTTTTACACGGTGCAGTGATTTTGGTTTTCTTAATGGATTCTGCAAAGCTATTTCACATGTAAATAGGTATGCTATAATAGTCTGGTGAAAGTGCGGTGGAAGCTGTCTGGAAGGTTGTGTGTTCGATAAAGTCCATGTAACTCTAGAAAGCAAAAGAGCGCGAACTTTGTTGAAACTCATTCATATTCTTGCAGTAGTGTACTTAGCTGGGGACATCGGCAGTGTTTCTTACTGTTCTCTCACTATTTGCAGGGAGCAGAATGGGTCATTGGGCAGACAGCTTGTATTTTTGAGTCTATCAGAAAGTTCCCATGGGCTGAAAGAAGCAGTGTAAGGCAGTCCTTGACAGGCAGTGAGTGTGCAAACCACTCTTTATCACTTCTGTCACACTGCTGAGAAGGTTCTTTTATCATGCATGGAATAACCTCTAACATTACTTCAGTGCTGAAGGGCAGAAGCATGTTTTCTTTGTCTCCTGTTTCTGATATTTCAGATTAGACTGTAAGGTGAGGACAAAGCATTTCCTATTCGTAACAAGCAACGACAGAACAAGCAGAGAAGGAAAAGCTTCGATTTAGCTAAATTAAGATCACATGACATTTTGCTGTTATGCTACCAGCCCTGCAGATGTTTCCTTTCTTTCCAGTTTAAGGATGTATGTGTTAAGAGGGGAGGCTTTTGCTAATGAGCCTATAAGAAAACAAGGAAGCTCTCAATTTCTTTTTGTTTTTCATGCTTTTTCTGACTAAATTTAATACTATAAACTCCATGCTTATTATTGTAAATACTTCATGCAAGATAAAAACACATTGTGAAAATAGTTTGCATCTTTACTGTGAAGTCTATGCTTTTTACTGTGTTTCTTCGTGATGTTGCTTGAAATTGACGGTCTGTGGAGTATAATGCATGATGTAAACTGAGGTGTACTTAATTAGCTTTGAAAAGGATCTTGGTAAAGTAGTATAGTTTTTGAATGTGGACAAGCTACTACAAATATATGTGTATATATGTGCACACATAAAAATACAGTATACTTTTTGTGTACATATTGTATACCATAGATGTTTATCTGGTAGATTAGGATAATTTTAATGAGTTAAAGTATGCTAAACTTGCTAGTATCTACTGTTTAAAGGGAGATCTGATAAGTTAGTTTATGTATACATCTGCATAATTAGAGGATTAGGTGTGAAGTCTGGAAAGGTCCCATTTGAGCTATGGTGGTGCAGTATTCATGCCAGACCTAATCTTGCTCTTTGTGAAGGTAAGAGTGTACTGCAAAATGTGTAGATCTGAGAACCACAGTATAAGAAAACCAAAGCTTCCTCTGTGTAAAAAAGCTATTTCAAGTCTAGCCAGACTTAATAGATTGTGATTCTCCCTACTTCAAAGTAGAAGAACTCTTTCTGGATCCCCTCTGGCATGGCAAGTTGCATGTTCCCTTTATCCAAGCAAGTATGTCCAGCAAGGCTCAGTTTACAGAGCTAATTGATGTGACTGTATTTAATCCAGAGCTAGGTAAACTGAAAAATAATAGACACATGGAAGTAACATTTTTGAGATCACCAATTTTCAGACTGTCGTGTGTCTCTAAATCCTTGAGTAGTTTTCCAGTTTAAAGCCTAATTACTTGTGATGGTGGGACTTGAATTGAGAAGATTAGGTTTTTCAGTTATGAACTTCCTCTAACCCTTGGCTTTCTGTATTTGACTGTATTTTAGTTCAGGGAAAGTGAGTATAAATGTGTGAGTATTTAAGGTGAGGGAGGAAAGTAAAGGTTGCTGTTGATAGCCTTCAGCTTTGCTTTTAAGGATTTATGGAGTAGTGATGAGACTGACATGGGAACCAACTGGAATTCTTTACAGAGCAGCCTGTTGTGAACAGCAGAACACAGTAAGGAAAGTTTAAGCTGGGTAATAAGCTGCACATGTGGAGGCTTTTATTGTTTGTTTTCTCTGTGTGCCTTGACCTTATTGAGAACTGAAATACTTTATCTTGAAAATACTGTTTCTCTTTTGGATGGTTGTGTTTACTACAGCAGTAGTTACGAAAGTACACGGAAGCATGTGCCCCTCTGTCCTCCTTCCACCTCCAAGCCAGCTTTGTAGCCTGCATGGTGCACGGTAGTAATGCATGTCTCCTGGCCTGTGCCTCCCAGCCATCTGCTGTGCTGGCACAGACACTTTGTTTTTGAAAGGTTGCAGACTTCCCACTTACTTCATACATTTGGAGTAGTCATGTATTGCTTTCTTGAGCTTTTCTCCTTACCTGAGTATGGTTTGAGGACATTATTTATGTATTTTATTGAATTAGGTTATTCATTTCATAGATGCTTTTCAATGCCTATGTTGGTGTCCTCACCAGTTTCTGCTACAGGCAGGCAGCAACTGCCTTTGTTATTGAACTAAAGGAATATTCCAGGCTTGTATTCCATCTGCGTAGGATTCGCACTCCTAAAAGAAAGTGGTAGTTTTGCTGCCAGAACCACTGCCTAGCAAACGCCTGAATTAATTTTGGTTAGTCTCCCAAAAAGGACCTGTTGCTGTGCCCACCTGGGCTTAGTTTAGTGCCATAATGGTGCATTAAAATGATAAAAAGTAGGCTTCTGTGAGGGAGACACCTAGAACTGTGGTCACTCTGTCAAAGTGATGTTCACATCTTGATTGCGTTGCCCTCGTTTTGAAATGCCTTGTTACGGCTATTAGGAAGACCCACTGAGGTTGAGTGAGGGTGAGCTGCTCAAAGAGACATTCTCTGCTGTGGCTGGCGGCCCAGGGCCCACCTCGTGTGTGCTACTCAACCGAGGTGAGTAGCACACATGAGAAATAGCATTGCCTATCCTTGCTCTTAGTTTTATGGCACTCACTAATAACTTAATTCTGCTTTTTGGTTGTTTGATACTGAAACTGTTCATTGCAGTAACTTTCCATCTGGAGTCATAAAGGATTTTGTTCTGCATAAAGGATCGTATTTGTCATTTTATGATCATATCATTTTGTTCATAAAGGATCTTGTTCTGCATCACCCTCAGCTGCAACCTGGGGAAGTGTTTGGTAGTCTTAGGGAATTTTAGCAAATGCACTACATATACGTAACAGGCCACTCTGTAAGAGGTGAATGGTGTCCCCTGGTGACTGTTGGAGCTGATGCTTTCCCTGAGTTTCACAGTTGGAGAAGTCTTCCTGTGGAGACTGATTTTTCTTTCTTTTCTCTGCTCCCTACCTTCATAAAGAGCTGCTGCATTAAAAAAGAGCTATGCCCACCCCCGTCACCCAAAAGCAGACTGTTTTCTGCTGTTAACAGTGGCCCCAGAGAGAAGGCCCTGACTGGACTAGTTTTATCTGTCTTTCTGAATGCTGTCTACTAATGGTTGTATGGGTGAGGGCTCAGGCTCCCTTTACACCTCAGCTTTCTCTTGTGGTGAGAGTGGCTCTGTAGCTGCTTGATCTTTTGAGTTTTGAGGGCTTGTTTACATCTTCATTTCCAGTTTCAGGTGCTTTGTGGCAGGGCACCCTCCTCTTGATAACTACTGAAAACAGGCTCAGCAGTTACTAGCATTGGGCAACCAAATCGTTCTTGCAGCTTTCTTAAATATATAACACTGAAGCAGACAAGTTGGAGACAGATAGCTATCAGTAGGTCCAGCATGATCTGTTGGGAGGGATCCATTTCCCTGTGGACTATTCCACAAAGAATGGAGCAACACTTAGGGATATTCAGCGGTAGGAAACAGTTTTCTCTTCTGTGCTTCAGTATGTCTCTGTGCTTCAAACTGCCTGACTCTTCTGTTCAGAATGTGCTCTTACAGTGTCATTCTGTACATAGAAGCCTGTTCTTCCTGAATAACTTTCACTGCAATCTGGTATGTTGTGGTCATGTCTAGTTTTAGTGAAGTGCTGTTAATAAAAAGTACATGTCAGCACATAATAAATGTCAGCAATTACATAAATATACTGTATATTCTGTTGTATTATTGTAAAAGTTGTATATTTAGAGCTCAACTCATTGGATAGAGGGAAGCTATTTTAACATTATAGCGATTTATTTCTACTCAGCAAAGTTCAGTTTGAGATACAAACAGACGATTACACTTAGCCATGCCCAGGTCATGTTCTTATTTCTAAAAGGTAGACAAGAAAAAAGATGTCCTTTCTGATCAAATTAGAACTCCCAGGCATGCTGAATGGCAGTGTTTGGAGATGGTAAGAATTTAGTTTTAGAGGGGAGTATGTACACAAGAGTCAGAGATTACACAAGCAGACTCTCAAAGCAGAGCTATTTATTGAAAAAATATTTAAGGCAGAGGCTTTGCATACAGACTTCTTTACAGCCTCAAGGGTGTATAACATACTGGTGTGTGGTGGGAGAAAGAGTCTGAGAGCAGAAAGTCCTGCAGAGTTGATAGAGCATGTAGATAGATGCAGCTAATTCATGTTTACCCTGTATCTGCCTGAGCATAAATCTAGACATAAATTAAGCAGCAATTAGTAATTATATTTTCTTAACCTTGTTGCTTGTTTAGTGTGAATGGGGTGCCTTGGGGTAGCATGCAAAAATGAGTGCTCTAGTTCGGCGCTCAGAATACTGAAGTGTGTGGGCTGGTTTGTCAATAAGCTGTACAGGCTATTTGTGATGTTAGTCAAGGGGCAGGTTTTTCAGTATTACACAGGTATTGCTGCAGGTACCTTTGGAGTTTAGCTAAAGTTTCTAACCAAGCCTAGTGCATACAGTGCATACAGCAGTTAAAAATTTAATTGACGTCTTTCTTGCCTTTTTTTTTGCCTCTCTTCCTTTTTACAAATTCCAGATGTATTTATTTTTCATGGTGGCAGCTAGCATCCAGGATTATATATCTAGGACTTCTAAAGGTTTTCTTTTATCCCACCAATTTGCAGACTGATTTTTGAACTTTGGCATGGGGTTGGAAATATTGGTGATTATACCTTGGAGCTGCTTGGCAAGGACAGAAGATGAGGGAAGAACATTGTCAGTACATACACTGCCAGGTTGTACTTCCTTGTGTGAATTTCTGTCCTCGCCAACATCCTGCCTACCTGTTTAGGGGAAGACTGTAGGATTTTGTTGAGCATGAAAGTCAGTCAGAAGTTCGAACAAATGGATATTTGACATGGAGGCCTAATACTGCTATGTAGGTTTTGGAGTTTCTGCATTGCATTTCAATTTTGTTGTTGTTTTTTGTTTGGGTTTTTTTTTCCTCTTCATAACTTATTTGCTGAGGCTGAAAGTGATAGAACTCATTTGTTTTGAGGGGAAGACTGTCCTGGCTGGATACCTGGAGGAAAGATTTAGTTAAGGTGTTGCCTTTGTGTCAGTAATAACTTTTCTCCAACTGGGAATGACCTACATTTGTATAAGATGCTGTTTGTACATTCCAGTTTGATTTAAAGATGTGAGAAATGTTGTATCTCACCATATCTTGAGACTGTTTCAGTATGTGACCATAGTGTTTGTCTTTATAAGTGTGACCCATCTGCCTTGAAATCCTTGATTTATGAGCTTGAGAACTGAAAAGACTCGTTTTGCACCTTGTGTGAATGATCCTGCTTTTGAGGTGCTGCTAAGATAAAACATCAGCTGGCTTTCTCTGGGTGCTGGATATACCTCCCTATACTGCAAATGAGGATAGGGAGATAATGCATCTCAAAGAGAAGTTGTATAACCTCCTTTTTGGCTGTCCTAAATGTCTGTATCTTTCAGATATTTCTGAAAGGAAATGTTACAAGCTTTAGGAACACAGGAGCTGTGTGCTTTGGAGGGTCTGTGGTGGTTTTCTATTACCTTGGAGAACCAGGGAACCATGTGTTCTCCAGTGGATTAAATTTTTACTCTGAGATTTTTATATGCAGGAATCCAGGCCTGTAACAACAGGAGAAAATGGCAAGGGTCAAGGGGACATGCTGTCTTCTAAGTATTCATTTGCTTCTTCATATTCTGAACTAAAAGGATACTAAAAGAGTCAGTAGCCTGTTAATAACTTTATTTAAAAATCATCAGTGAAAGAACCTGGTTATTACTGAAATAAAGGCTGTTCTGTGGGTAACTTTCTTGCCATATAAGCAGGATTTTTTTCTTCCATTCTGGAACTTTAGCTGAAAAAGACTTTTTTCCTTCTCTTTTACCTTTTAAAGGACCTTATGTTTTGCCCCATTTAAATAAGATAAGACTGTTCTAGAAAAACCTCTTCTGTTCAGCATTTATCTGTCTAGCCAAACTGCTATTTCAGGTGTCTCATTTCTTGGTAGATAGCTACTAGATGAACACTTCTAAATGCAGCTTAAGCAGGCCCTGCTAAGCACAGGCTGTCTCCAAGCTCTTGTTGAGGTATTAATAGGTATGTCCCCTGGTTGGTCTGGTGGGGTTTTCCTCTTTTAATTTCTAATAGAGGTTTAGGCTCCAGCAAATAAAGTGTTTGGCTAACCCTTACGTTTACAGTGAGATTTACGTAATTTACTTGTGAAGTGTTCTATGTGGTAAAAAAACCTGAACTGTTCAGTGTAGAGTAAATCTGGATGCTAGTTCTAAGAGTCTTTAGAAATAATTTTCAACCTGTGCACTAAACACAAAGATGAAGATGAAAATTGGTTATTCACACCAACTTTAAAATGGCTTGAATGATTTATCAAGAATCAGTAGTGCAATATATCAATGATTTATTGTGCTCAGTGTTATTCATCTATGAAGACAGTATTCGGAACTCTGAGAATACTTGTTTATCTGTCTAGATAGTCAAGAATACAGTTCTTTATTGATAGCTTGTATTGCAATTACTTATGACTGTCTCTTAAATATTTTTAGCATGTTCAATATAGGTCTGTCTGTAAAATGATCAAAAGATTAAAAATCAGGTGTGATTTGGAGAGCATGCAAATTGGATGTGTTCAGCTTTTTATTTTTTCTAGGTGGATATAATGGGAAATTATTGATTGCAGATTTGCTTTTAATTGGAAATAGTATCATTTACAAACATCACTGCTGTTTACTGAATTTACATGATTCTTGTATTGTGTGTTAAGCTCCCAGTGATTCATGTAGTTAAGATGCCATCTGATGTTTTTTTCATTGATGTTTTCATTGCTCAGGAAAAAAGGGTTAAATACAACATTAAAAACAAAGCATGCATTTTACAGTGCAGTTAAGCATCTGTTGTATGTCCTTGAAATTGCATATAACAGGAAATGATGCTTTGAGATACTTTGTACAGAAACCTTGTATGAAGAACTCCTCAGGGAAATGATGCTTGAATCATTTTTAGTACCCTGGGATTCTTCAGTCCTTGAACTTGATTGTATGCATTCTGACTTCAATTTTGAGCATTGACTCTGTGGTGAAACAAACATGCAGATTTTTCAGTAAGGAAATGGCAAAATAATCTCTCATTTGCTCAATTTTATATAAAAGGGAAATAAAATAAAGCATTCATTTTTAATTCTCTTGAAATGCAAATGAGTCTACCCAGAAGACAAATCACCTTAAGGATATGAGATGTGTATGTATTCGGAACTTAATTGCTGTCATTTTTGGCTCTAAAGGAAAACTATGTAGGAACTCTGCCTTCAGTAACACATTCTTGTCAATGCTAAACATCATCTATTTCTTGCTTGCTATCTTGAATCCTTGTTTTGTATTCTGTATTTGAAAACTTTCCTTGTTCCTTTCTAAAGCTTCTCTGGCAAAGGATGTTCTGGTGGTTGTGCTGTGCTTGGACATGTCACAGGGTTACTCAACAGATGTTGACTCTTTACTTCATAATTCAGATTCTTTCTTGTCTATAGTGGTGGCTGAGAGTAGCTGTTACTGAACGTGTCTCACATTTATTAATGTTGCCTTCTTTTGTTGCCCTGTTGGCAGACCTTGCAGGGTATCCAAGGTTGGCATGAAGATAACCTTTCCCTTCTGACATGCTTTTTCAGAAATAGTGATTTGACTGGGGAGTACTGTTGTTTATGGTATCTGTTAGTTCAGCAACTTCTGTGAATGCTGAACTTTTACATGAAATGACACGGAAATGAGAGGTTATATTTTTTTCACCACAATCAAATGCTGCATCTCCCATCTCTCACACTTAGTGAAGTTCTCTGTATGACTGTATTTTGAACTCAGGTTACAGTATTTCTATATGTAAGCATCAGTGAACAGTTACACATATTAAAATTACCTTTTAACCTAATTAGGAAGGGTTTTGTCAGAAAAAAAGATGCCAAGTATATTGTAGACTTACATTTTTTCAGAGCTAAGTTTATTGCCGCTCACATATTTATAACAATAGCTATTTGCGTATTAACATTTTTTCTGTTGTGTGATACCTGTGGTTGCTCATTATTATTGTTCAGAACTCTTGCATCGAGCATTGGCTATATTTGAGAGGATAAACAAAAGATTGCAAGGGAATGTTAAATACATGGGTTGCTGCCTGTCACTTCATGGAGGAAATCACTGTCATATTTTAGAGGCTGATGATACTTTTTTATTCAGAGCTATTTCTTTTGCCAGCTTACTGGGATCAAAATGTTCTTACTGGCTCCAGTTTCCGCTCATATCATGAGATTAAAAGACTGAGAAGGGCTATTTATTTGTGCAGAACTGAAAAAATGCTGTTAAGTTTAGAAGCTGAACAGATTGTTGGGGAACAACTCAATAACAAACTCCATCCTTAGGCTGAAGGATTATGTGGCTTTCACCTTAATCTTTGCATTGATTGAACTTATCTTGGCAGTTCCACAGTCCTTGCTCTTTTTTTGTTAGTCATGTAATTGCAGTCTTTTCAGTTTCTCACTAATAGTCTAAAACATGAATGAAGATGATAGATGAGGGAAGACTAGGCTGAGATTGATCTTGTTTATTGCTGCTCTTCCCAAAACCTGCTGATAATCCTTCCAGACTGTTCAGAGGAGCAGAGTCTTGTCAGGATGCTTTGGATTCCCTGCACTTTTTGGTTCCAGAAGTAGCAGCAAGACCCTTTTCCATGTCTGTTTTCCTTGCTGAAGAGCAGGGTTGTTGGAGGCCTGGTCTTTGAAGCACTGGCTAGTATTTCCTTGTCTTCCCTGTTGGATATACCAAGATGTGGGTTTTCAAGGACAGACTATAGCATCTGTAGAAATGTGTCATTTCTATGTACCTGAATGCAGAGTATTATTCTGATGGATTACCTATCTCACCAAGCAACTTCAACATACTGCTTATAGTAGAATGTGTTACTGTCATTGTGGTTAGAGTAGAAATGCTTTGTCCTCTCTGTAGATGTTGGTTTGAGTTGGCTGGACCCACCTTGCCAGTAAGCATTGCAGTTTGAGATCCCAGATGTAAGACTAAAGCGAAAGGGATTATTTGGAGCAGCCAAGGGAGAAAACCAAGCAGTAAATTCTGACACGTATCAGTTAGTTCCTAAGCCACAGCAGCAGAGCTATAGGAGGACAAGAAGACTATTATTTCTGTTTGAATACCCTCTGAATAGGCTATAGGCTGTGGTATCTAAATTTGTTTCATGCATCATTGAACTAGACTATTTAGAGGAGGGTCATAAGCTTTTGCATGCTTTCTTTGTATGTCTTCTGCCTTTGATTTGAAATGCGTGTGGTGTGGCACTCACTTTTAAAATCGAAAAGGAAGATTTTATGTAAGGTTGAAAAGACTTTTTTTCATGTAATAGTATGTTTCTTGAGTCGTAGGTATATAAAATTACCCTTAAGAAAATAACACCCACATATGATGCATAAGACAAGGGATTGTAGTAGGATTGTGAAAAGAAACACACAAATAAAAAAGTCTAGTTTAGAATTCTCATATTGAAATGTTCAGAGAAAGTAGCTAAAGGTGGAGGAAGCAAAGGTGAAGTTAAAGATATGACTGGAGAAAGAGTATGTCTTGCTGAGGAAGCCTAACCACTTGGCTAAGTTCTTCAATTCTGCTTTACTTGTTTTAAGTGAGGAGATACCAGTCAAGCAAATTATGCTTGCACTGTGAGGAAAAGAGTTTTGTTACATGTGTGTGTGAGCTATGTGCACTCAGAAATGGGATCCC
Source organism: Melopsittacus undulatus (assembly GCF_012275295.1). Lineage (NCBI taxonomy): Eukaryota > Metazoa > Chordata > Aves > Psittaciformes > Psittaculidae > Melopsittacus > Melopsittacus undulatus. Next base: position 115,334,294 of record NC_047527.1, read on the forward strand.
AGAAGACACACGTTTGTATATAAAGTAGAAAGCAAATAAAACATGCAAGCTGTACACGTTTCTTGCAGTTCATTTGGGCCTTTCACTGTTGTACTTTGATTTTCTTAATATCTTAACTTCCTTTAAAATTGAAGATTAATTCTGTGTATAATAAGACCAGAGGTGTAATGCTGTAAGGGGAGCTGCTTTTACATTATACATTTATTTTGATAAGTGATCATCAAGGTATGTTGGTTATAGGGAAAAATTGTATTGTCAAGTGCACATGAATATTTTGGGGGGAGAGGGGTTTGTTTGTTTTAAATTACCCAAATTACAATTCTTTGTGTGTCTCTCTTATTTTAGGCATCAAAAAACAAAGATGGAAAAGAGCAGAGTGAAGCTGTATCACCATCGGAGGAAGAAGAAACTTTCTCATGGCCTGGTCCCAAAACTGTCGTGCTTAGGAGGACATCTCAGGGTTTTGGCTTCACCTTAAGACACTTCATAGTTTACCCTCCAGAATCTGCAGTTCAGTTTTCTTTTAAAGTAAGTGAAATCAATAAAGAAGCACTTCTATATAGCTTTATTACACTTCTGAAGGTAAAAAAATCCAGCATGCTTGAAAGTAAACATATGTATAGATGTGCTTTCACATCTATATCCCATGTGTGTAAGGTGGCTGGGCCACTTGCTTCATTGTATGATAGATGTGCACTGATCTGGTCCAGGAAAATGCAGTTGACTAAGTCCACCTGAGTTAAAATGTGTGTTACCATGGGTAAGACCAGTGATTATTGCAGAATATGAAACTATTTCTCTGTACAATTTATTTTTATTTATTTATTTATTTAATTAATTTTTTTAAAACTCAATGTCAGTTTCATTATTTCTTTTAATAGCGATAGAATTTTGAATATTGAGAAAGGGTTTCTCTAGTGAGTTCAAATAACATTTGCTTGTTTCAGTCATCAAGTATGCAAGTTCTCATCATCCATGCTACCTCTCAGTTTTGCTTTTGCTTTTCTGCTTAGGTGGAAGAAGAGATTCTTACCAATGTGGGGAATGGGTATTGAAGCTTCACACTCTTTCCAGATAGCTAATTGACTTGTGTCTTTGCAGAAGTCTTTCATTAAAGTTGCCCTTTTTGCCTGTTCTCTGTGACTAGAAGATTTTTTTTGAAGTAGGAGAAGCTTTGCAGGACAAAGTTGGCACTTTTTTTCTACTTAACTTCATCTCTTCAGTGTGCACTTGAATGCCCAGATTCTTTGCCCTTGACAAGGAGTCACTGAAGCTAACTGGAAGTGAGACTATTGTGATAAAAGTGTTTTTGTCCTTCAACACAGGTTACAGAGTCAGCCAAGAGCAATCTCTGGTTGAATTCCAATGAGAAACAGAGGAAGGAGGGTGGAGAAGCCTTAGCTGAGCAGAATTAATTATGTGCACTTGTTAGCATCTCCCAACAACGCTATTCATGCTGAGGGTGAAGATAAACAGCATGAGCAGGATTAATCTCCTTAATTAAGAAGTGACTGGATAGGTTTTTTCCTGAATGTATCACTTGATCTCTCTGAGGAGGTCGATATCTTTTTTTCACATGCAGAAGCAGACAGGCAGAAGGAAGGGCAAGTAACAGAAAAAAGAGAAAAGATATGTCAGCCCCACTCGTCCATTTCACACCTGACGGTGTCTGAGAGAGACCTAAACAGTATGTAGTGAGCCTGATACCTGTAAATCCTGAGATGTCTTGGAAGTTCTGTCTCCCTCTTTTTCTGCAAGAGAGCTCTTAGCACCTTTTTTCTTGTTTCTTCTCCAATATGCCAGAATCTGGTTAATTCATTCCTATTTCTGTTTAGTTTTATTTGAAAATGAAAATAATGAGATTGTTTTAATAGCTGTTATACCTTTATTAGGGATTCAGATACATCTAAAGATGCTAAGATTCATTTGCACAGAGTGAAATACACCTCTTGTCAGCCTCATCCTAACATGAGGCAAATCTTGATTTTTCTGCCCTTTGATGCCTGACTAGTTTCTCAGAGCCACAGTCCTTTCATTATTCCAAGCGTCAACCTGATGATGGCACTTCCCCTATAGATCAGTCCAGAAGTCTTTTTTTACCACAGAGAAGGCTTTGTGTTCTAGCTCTTTTCCTTAGACTCCTTGCAAGGCAAGCTTTTTTGTTAATACCCACTCTTGGTTCCAATTCAGAAACACCTAGTGAAAATTTCTGCCTTGAAACTTTGGCTCCTGTTGCTTGCAGTTTGTGTGCCTGTGAAAAAGCTGTTGACAGGTCAAGTGGAATCCTCTGGGGAGAAGAGGACAAGACTCCTCACATGGGGAGAACAGTGGGTATCTGTAGAACAGAGAGCATATAATGCTACTAGACTGCAGTGTATGGTAAAGGTCACACTACAGCTGGATATTCTGTGAGAAGGGGAAGAAAAGCTTCCTACAGGCTGGAGAAGGATGCAGCTTGGAAAGCCTCTGAGGTGAATTTTCTTGGAAGCAAAGAATCCTACACTGAAGGATATATTGAGTGGAGAAGAGAGGATGTTATTTTATACATGTCTTTAATTATGCATATCTTTAATAATCTGTTCTCTGCATGGGTGTATTTGAGGTCTTGGGGTTTTATTTACTTATTAAGAAGTTCAGTGTTCTGGTTGTTAATCTAATAAAACCTGTGTTCAGTTGAAAAGCCTTTTGGTTTTAGTTTTCTGAGGGAACTCACTGCAAGGAAGAGGGCTAGGCTGAGAGTTCCAAAAGACACTTGTCTTTAATATATTAAGACCTAGTAGTACCTGCATTGAGTTATCTTCAGGACTTCGGGTGATTCTTCAGTTCTTCAGGGAAGGTGAACCTTCCCTTAATATTTCCCAGACTGATGGCACAACTTTCCCTTGGTATTTGGTAGGGAGATTTCTGTGAGGCTTTCTCCTCCTGATACTCAGAAGTACAGAGTACCAGATTTGCAGAATGAGAGTCACTTTTGTGCAGAAGCAAAGTTCAGCTTACTGTCAAGCACATGAAATTATGCTTACCTGTCCATCTCATGGATGTCTCTAAATGTTGCAGAACTTCAGCAAGGAAATCCTTGAAACACAATTGTGCAACACATGAATAAGCATGATGAGTTTCAAGAATAAAACTGGATACCTTAGTGACAAGGGAACAGTGACCTGGAAAGCTGTGTATGAAGGGCATTCATAAAACTTTATTTTCTCCATTTACATCTGGCTGGAAAACAAGCCATACTTGGTGTCATTGAAATGATTGAACATGGTTGATCATAATCAATTCAGAGAAGTATCTCTACATATTTTAATCTCAAATATCAGTATGCTAAATTTAATTTATGCTATTTATATTTTTATTGCATATATTCTATTTTATACTAGATTTACTTTCATTTAACATTCAATACGTACATAGTACTTCAGGTCGAGGCCAAATTCAGGGTATTGTGCTAAGTTCTAGTATCTTTTCATGGTTCCTGCACAAGGCAGCTAATTAACTACAAATCAAGGGTGTCTTTGTAATTTTTATTATATAAATAATTTATAAACATTATGATGAAGAACGCTTTTGGAAGAAAGTGTCTGGTAGGTTTGTTGGGAGGGACAGCCCTCTGTGAAGGACAGCGTGAAAGATGATCTTGGAAACTGTGGTTTAACACATTTCATTTTGGCAGAAGTACTTGACTATGCTTGTGTGGGGCCACACACCGAACTGGGAATAGCTGCACATTCAGGAATAACCCATTATGTATTCTCCTTGCTTCCCATGCCTCCTTTCCGTTAAGAAAGTGAATAGGGAGCGCGTGAAAGATTTCTTAAGCTAGCGTTGCAAAAAGCTTACATGAAATTATGCTGTTAATAACAGCTGTTTATTAGGATTTGTTAGCAGCACGGGGATCTTTTTGCATATGAAGTCTGTTCTCCAAGTTGAGTCAGAGAAGCAACAAAATGATAAAAGAAAACCTTCTCTTTAGGTATGGAAGCAGCGTATACTAACATTGTGCAGTGTGCAAGAGCTAAATACAGGAGGGAAAGATAATTCCAAAACATCTGTGTTATAAAGCATTCCAGTTTTAAATGCCTGAACTCACTGGCTTGATACCATGAAAAAATTGTTTTGCAGCTGTCTTTTATTACAGAGCTTTGCATAGCCAATGACAAACTGATAAACCCACTTCAGTATTTCATAAATGATAGCATCTCTTTATTAGATAACTTTTCAATTCCATCATTATTTTTGTTTGCTTGTTTAATAGCATCAAACCAGGTAGCCTTCCATGTGCATGACCCCTGTTTTCCACTATCATCTCTGATATTTAAAGTCCTAAAGATGTTTTTTCACTTGACAGATTGGGTGGAAACTAGAGACATGCAGATGCTAGCCTTCTTGAACTCTTTGCTGCTGATCAGAGTTCAAAACGAGGTGGCTGTTACAGGGCTTCAAGAGATACAGTGATAAATTCTAACAGTATTCATTTACTAGTGTGGTACTTTTACCAAAGTATAGAGCAGGCAGGGCAAGCTTAAGGTTATATTGTTTGCTGCTGTTAGAGTTTGGGTGATAGTGACAATAACGGTGGCTTTTTTTAAAGTATAATGAGTACCAATTCTTTAACTCAGTGTTTTGGGGATTTCCTGTGTTGGGTTTTTTTTTCTTCCTTAATGTTACCTTTCTGTGGTATCTTTTGAAAAGGTCCAGTAGAACTTTTGTATGTACTGCAGGAAGTGCATGGCACCTAGGAGAGACTTGTCTCATGCTCATCATTACAGTGTTCATATCCAGGTCTTAACTCTGTTTCTTCAAGTCTTTTTCTCTTCAAGTCTTTTTCTTTTGAATTGCTTGCTCAGATCTGCTTACAGTTGCTTCAGAAATATTTAATATGAAAAATATAGTGATTTGTCTTTAAATGCAAAGAGCTAGAAATGTGGAATTAATCCATTTAAAGGTAGGAGAAAATATATAGATAAAAATAACTTCTGGGATCATCTCCTTGCTCCTCTTTCCTTCAGGATGAAGGTGTTTCAGTTAGCTGAGGTGAATTGCTAGAAACACCTGCCAAATAATACATAAATATTAGTCTAAGAAATATTATTTAAATTGAAATTTTACTATGTTGTGAAAGTTAGAGTTGAGAACGAAAAGACATCTTTACATCCTTAAGCAGCTGGGGTAGTAGTAGCGCAAGCAAAACTTCATATTGCAAATTTCAGGAAGTGTACTCAGAGTTTGCAAAATACTTTGTGTCTCTTGCATATTGTTTAGCTTTGAATCCTTAGATGATTAAAGTATAAGCTTTTCTACCTGGCTTTCAGGGTGGAAACATGCTTGCAGCAACATAAAGTGTGCAGCGTCAGGCTTCATGGCAATGTTTCGAGGGTTTTGGTATGGTACATTTGTTTTCAGATAATGCTATGTTGTTTCTGTGGGAAGGTTTCATAAAGCTGCTTAGTTGTTTTAACACAGGTATAACTCTGCATCGTCAGAATGAAAACCTTAATTCTATAAAGCTGAATATTTGTAAAAGTGCAAGGTAACAGAATGCAGACTTAATCTTACAAGTTCACTGCAAGTCTTTGTAGCTGATAGATGCCTGTGCATTTTTTTTTCCATTTATTGATTTTTTAACATGAACTCTTTCTTTTTCCTTAGGATGAAGAGAATGGGAACAGACAAGGTATGTCTTAGTTTCATTCTTTTGCAGATCCAATATGTTGAGCACTTCAGCTGTATAATACATTTCAGTAGCTATCTGAGAATTTGAAATGTATGATCACTTCAGTGTTACCATCAAGCTCACAGAATTTCATGACACTGGAGGAAAAGAAAGAAAATACCTGTATTTTATCTTCACCCGTTTAGTGTAGGTGTTTGTTGGACACTATGTTAATTAAAATGTGCTTTATCACTTCTGTGCTGTGCTAAATAACACCTTGTTATGTATATGTCAAGAAGACAAGAAACCTTTTTAGTACTAAAGTTTCCCACTCTTAATGTGATCTGCATGCAAGATCCAGAGTTATCTGTGCGAAGTACTATTGTAAAGGGTTTGAGACTCATGGATATATTTATATACATGCATTTTAGAGTGCTTGAGAGCAGTCAGTGTGAAATTTTAATTTTGCTGCAGCTTACTCTAATAAAAGCAACACATTAAGTATATAAAACCTCATGTAGGTTGTGATGGTAAAAATGATCCACAGAAGTGGTATGCAACTGGTCTAAAAACAAGATAAAAAATGTTAATCCCATTAACTTCATGATGCATTCTTCAGTATTTAATAGCACTGATCTAACTTACTTCCTCAGTTTTGATACTCTTACATACACTGAAGAGATCCATGAAACATGCCTCAGTGATGTCAGATAAGATGTGTGAACAAAATTCTTGCCCTTGATTTAGGAGGGATGGAAAAATCACTTATTTCAAGGTTATGCCTATCAGTCATGTGTTCCATCCTGTTGCCTCCCTCCCCCCTCAGATACTCCCCTCTCAAATTGCCTGTGTCTTCCCTTAATTCACGAGTTAACTTTTTATTAATTTGTGCTACATTTCAGTCCCACTTAATTTAACTTCCTGTTTGGTATTCAGCTACTTTTTCATCCACAGTCCCTTTTGCTGATATCTTACTTTTTCCTTTAAAAAGTGAAAAAAATGTGTTAAGTAAGGAAATGAGGTTTTCAGGTTGAGAGCCCTGTCCCACTTTCTGTTCTTCCTAGTTTCTCATGATGGTAAGACACACAGTGGAGATGGGATTAGCTGCATATACAAGTGTAATGTGCTTCTGTTTATGATTCATTGGGCAGCGCTGTGCAATTCAGCGAGGACAGGCCTGTTCAAAGGCAGGACCTTTGCTCAGACAGCATAGGGCAAATGCTTGTTTCACTGGTGGGTTACAATTTTCTTTAAATTGTAGCAGAGAATGGTACCTAGTTTCAGTGTACTTTTAAAAATCTCATTTGTTGGGAAGACAGAGAACATGTCTCAACTTTTGTTTCAGGTTTTGAGGGCTCTTTTTTTGTGTAACTGTGATCTATTAGAAGCTTTCTGGGATATATGAATTTGCTTGAACTTTCTTACTTTTCTGTTGGAAGCAGGTGAGTTCGTACATTTCATCCTCTTTTTACTCAGCTGTCATCATCTGCTTGTTAAAACAGTGAAGTCAGTATTTCCCTATTACTCATCACCCCCTGTTCACTCCCCAAACTTGTAACCTCCTTTGTGCCTTTTGGCATATAAAAATAAAAAGCATGATCTTTTAGGAAGGGAAAGGAGTCAATCCTCTGAGCTAAACCAGCATGGAAGATACCACTGTGGTCTGGAAAAGGTTCCGCAGTATACTTCTCACATGGAGCACTGGGTCAGCTAAAGATAAACAGACCTAGATTTGTATCTAAAATGTTACCAGAGATCTGTTTTTCAGTAGAGAAACAGCAGTAAACAAATATATTCAATTTGCTATGAGAGCGGTGCAGGTGGGAGCAAGATTGCTTTCTAGAAGTTTTTGTGTAGCTACTTAAACTATGAATCATAGCTCAACTATTGCTTATTTATAGCAGCGTAGTACCTTGTATGCCTTGAAATACAGATTAGAGGGCACAAAGTGCTCTGGGAAGATAATATTCTCATTAGCAGGCGACGAGGTTGGACTTGTGCTCCTGGAAAGGGGAGATATGACTTTGAGATGAAGTATGTAGGTGTCAGTAGAACTTAACCTGCCAGTTTTGTGTATTACACCTTTAAACATAACAAAATGAGACAAAGTCTGTAAGACATTTTTCTTCAGCATTTAGCCTGATCTTTGGGGGTGGGAGTGAATGGAATGTCTGTTTACATTGCTATAAATCGTTCCCCTTCCCAAATGAGGTGTGTACGTAGACTGTGAGGAGAAAACCAGGAAAAGCATATCTCACTTTTCATGTTCACAACCATCGTGTTAATTTAGCAAAAGTGGATATAACAGAAATTCTGTGAAGGAGTATCACAAGGATTCTTAAAATAATTGGCACTGGAAGATCAGATCGAGCTACTTTGGAGCAGCAGGAAGCTGTGTGTTTGGCTGCTGGCTGTGGCTGGAAGGGTCCCTTGGTGCTAAAGCACCAGGTGCTTCCATTGCTTGAGGAAGAGCATACTGCTGGGCTGGGTGCAGTGCATATGTAGTGCAGAGGAGCCATCTAGTGGCAAATTTCATGTCTTTGCTTTCAAATTTGGTGGGAAAACTTGCCTATGTGAAGCTGTGTCTTAATTAACAATGAAAGTCTCTTAATGATAATAATTTTTCTTTTGAAGTTTGTAGATGATAATTCGCTTAATTCACTTGAGCTTTCCTTATGAAGCTAAGAGGATTTGAGCTTTCCATTTTTGTAAAGCAGTGTGCGCCTGTGCAAAATTGTCTTTTATCAGTTTTGAGTGAAGGTTTCTAATTACTTGCACTTTCCACTTTGCCCTTCTCACAGTTTAAGCTTACCTTTAGAAGCTGAGATTTTTATCAGGTTCAGCATTTGCAGGTTTGAGTAGGTGAGTATGGAGAAGAGCATCTCTATTGCTATTGCCTTTTATTGAAAGCACTCGAATATTTTTTTCAAAGGAGCCAAGTACCTAATTAGGCCTAGGGGGCAGAAGATAAAAGGATGTACTAGGTTTGATGTATTCTCACAGTGGCATAAATATTTTTATCTGGCTTTATGTTCTGGTATAGAATTTTAGGGCAAGTTTCTTAGTATATATTTAGGTTGTGCTCCTGGCTTGCATTAATCTTGCTTTTGGTAAGCAGTAAGATTTCAAAGCATTTAGAATAAAACATAATGCAAATTTGTTCAGCCAAGCTCTAAACTGGGAATGAGACAGGAGGGAAATGATAGCCAAAAGCAAGTAAAGGAAGTGGTGGATCAGGTTGTCAAGCAAAGAAGTTAGGATGCCATGGACAGGAGACACTTAATGGTCAGCAGTTGGGACAGAAGGGGACCACCTCAGTGTATTCATGTAAAAGAATGCTGACAGAACAATATGATGGGGAGAGCTCCCATGTCTTTTTTGAGTGCTTCTCTGAATCCCTTGTGCACTCAAGCAGCATGGGGAACAAGCAGGTGAAATTGAAGGTCTGCATGCAGTTGCAGGTGGGATAGCTTGCAGTAGCTGGCTAGAGTGCTGCAGTGGATGAGGACATGCTCTTTGGGAAGAACAGGTTGGGAGAGCACAGAGGCCAAGTTGCCTTTGTTCTCAGTTTGTATAGATATGTAGAGCTCTGGCTTGGGATGGATGGGGAGCCAGTTTAATGTTCATGGTCATGATTTGCAAGCAGACCCACGTAGACAACATTTTGATGGGCATCTGCTACAGACCACCTGATCAGGGAAGAAGCAGATGAGGCTTTCTTAAGACAAGCAGTGGAAGCTTCACATATGCAGATCCTGCTCCTTATGGGGAACTTTAACACACTTTACCTGCTGGAAGGTCATCATTGCAGATTTACCCTAAAAATTTTGTAGTTATTTGAAAGGTTGCTGTTCTTTTGTGCTTTTACTCTCCAGGTTGATGACCTTAAGCAAAGCTATTAAAATGTTTTTCTAACAGGTTGAAGATGCAGATCTTTGTTTATGGGTTCTGTTGTCACTGCCTGGAGACTTTGATCAGCTTCTACTGTTTTCTTGAGAATTTCTGTTATACTGACCAGCCTGTATTAGCTTGGAGTTTTTTTCTAGAGTTGCTCTATTTAAAAATTTCATTTAAAAGATCTCACAGATGGAAGTCTCTCAGGAAAGCAATGTAGGACTATTTGGAGACAAGCTGAAAAATACCTATATCTATATCTATGAAAAATAGTAATATTTCATATTAGAAACTTTCACTCTCAACATGTGATAAGAGGTATTGGAGAAAGCAATGTCCATTGCCATGCTGTCTCCATGCCATTTCATTGTGCACTTAATACAGTGGATGTAGTGTTGTCCTTTAAAGACTTCCTGAAGCAAAATACACATTTAGTGCATATTAAATGGGTTGGTCATTTATTGTATCTTGTCCTAAACCATGTTCTTCAAAAATGTTTAGCTTGTGTATCATGATTAAATGCATTGTGAGAACCATATAGAAATAGTCTGAAAGAAATTTCATCTTTCATATGGGAACTTATTTTATGTTTAATACAGTGCCTGGAAATCTAGTATAATTATAGTTCAGTATCTGTCTTTTTTTTAATATGGTATTCTTGCTATTCTCCTATTTCTGTGTAGAAGTATCTATAGCAACTAGCTGCTTATCTTCCAAAGAAAAAATAATGAAAGGCACCTTAGGTCTATTGCGCAGTGTCCTCTTCTGTAGAGACTGAGCATATGCTTCCTAATGACACTTCAGACATCTGTTTTCACCGAGGTTTCTGGATTGTCAATTTTTGATCAACAGGCTATTTTTTTAAATGTTTCTATGGGTTACAGTTTCTACCTTCAGTAGTCTAAGATAAATAGTTCCAGTGTATGACCTGAGCTCCTTCAGCTCTGTGCAACTCTGGTTTGATGTTGTAGAGCCGGATGGAAAAAAACCAAGGAAGAGGTTTTTTTATTCCTTGCTACAGCTTGCATAATGCCTCGAGTATTTGACGTTTCCTTTCTTTCAGCAGACTGATTTCTGTGATGTAGTTTGTGCTCTCCCAGGAGTTAATTTAATCCCACGTATTTTAACATTATCGTCTGTCAGCTCAGTCTGTTACAAAATAAACTAATTGTGCCTGTGATAATGGAGCAAGGGAATGAATGTGGAAGCAAGTATTTGGCAAGGTCACAGGTTGCTGGGATGATATGGTCTAAGGTATATTATAGTGGAATTAGGAGTCAGAAACAAGAGGTATGTAACACTAATACTTTAGGATAGTGCCACAGTAAATTGTCCTTTTTAACGGATTTTTAATCCACCTCCATTTTTTAACACTAAATGTTGAGAGTGTTGAAAGAGGGCTCGTTTAAATTTTCCACTGAGGCCAAAACCTGAGGATTTCTTTTTCTCTTAAAATACATCCAAAATGTCCAGCAAAATGGCCTTCCAAGTTATCACATATGTAACATTTCTGAGTGACTGCTGTTGAGTTTACATCTTTGATTTTTTAATAAAAATGCAAAGTGCTGTGTAATTTCTGTGGATTTAAGGGAGAGTCTGTAGGTTCACTAGAACAGATATGAGTTGAATGGCTATGCATTTATCTAAGAGCTACAGTAAACCCTCTAGACTGCTTAATCATAGGTGAAGTTTTAAACTTGAAAAGGTTTTCTTTCAGGTTTGAGAGAATTGAAAAAACTTGTAATAATATTGGCAAATAATGCAAAGAGAAAGCATGGTTTTGAAGAGTTTGTAGTTAAAGTTACATGTTTGCCATAACAGTGCCAGATTTTTTTTCTTTCTCCCCTCCCCACTCCCCATCCCCCCCCCCCAAGGTAGAATTGAGGTTTTATTAGTCAAATGGTTTAAGAGAAGAGTGAGCAAAAGAAGAAATGCCATCTTTTGAGTTGCCTGATCAAAATGTCAGAGGTGCTTTGAGCAATAACAGAGGGTATTTTTCCTCTATCACAGAGTTGAATGCCAGGTGTTTCTCCCCTAAATGACTCAGCAGTGCTATTTGACTTGTTTTCATCCTCTTTTAGAGGCTCATCCCTGGTGCTGTATTTTCCTTTTTTCCTTTTTTTTTTTCAGTTCTTGCTTGACAGTGGGTGCAATAAGCTCTGTCAGGGCTGGCCTGGGACCTTTGGGCTCCTCTGCAATGGATTGCTAGTGGAGAAATGCTTACTATGTATGAAATTCGGTTTGCAGATTATAAAATCTAGGATTGTCTTTAGTTGGACTCTCAGTTAAATGTAATCCTAACAGTTTTGTGATTCATGTTTAATTAAATGGAAACTCTGTTAATATGTTTAAGTACTGCTGCACTGTCAGCCGTCTGAGTAGCTTGGGAAATTATTAGCATATTTTTGATTCAGAGTTCATATAGATCTTTCTTTATCTGTATGTACTTGTCCTCCTTTGCCTAAAAGGTGTCCCAAGAATCAAGTGCCACTCAGCACTGTTGCATCAGTGGAGTTCACATGCCTTTGCTGTCCGAAAGCATACTTGTAGATCTTCATGTTGAAGAGGAATGTTTCTTGCTCTTGAGTCCAAGATGTACATAAGAGCCTGTCCTAATTTACTAATTTGAATTTTTTTATGGCATTGGTAATTCTTTAATATAAAAATAATAACCACCCTTTTGCAGTCTGCTGAGCCTAGGGCCAGGAGTAAAAATACTCTGCGTAAGGCTAACAAAACTGTAGCCTTTATTCAGTTCCTGTGTTATGAGGATTTCAAAGGACAGATCAGCTTCCCTGGGCAAAGGATTTTTTCTTTTTTCTCCAGGAAGAGAAGAAATGGCATGTTTTTAAGCATCTGATTTTTAAGGGAGACTTTGTAAGGAAGTATGTATTGCACTGTCTCCTGCAACACTTGCAGGTTTATGCTCTACGGGTCATGAAGACAGCAATAGTACTTTGGTGTGGGGTTTGGTTGGTTTGTTGGTTGGTTGGTTTCTTTTGTGGGTTTTTTCCCCTCTTCAAAATGTAAAGTTTCTTTGTCAGAGGTGTCCTTTGTGTAGTCTTTATGACTTGGATCTTTTTATCTGACTGTATTGTATCAGAAGGTTAATAACAAAAGAGAAGTGATGTGTTTGCTGTTTTGTAGTGTTTAGGTAGATTTGGTAATATAACTTCTGCCATGTCATTTGGTTTTCCAGGGAGCTCAATCCCTGGCAGTGTTGAAGGCTAGGTTGGACAGGACCCTGGGCAGCATGGTCTAGTGTGAGGGGCCCCTGGCCATGGCAGGCTGGCTGGAACTAGATGATCGCAAGGTCTTTTCCAACACTAAGCATTCTGTGGATCACGGAGCAGTATATTAATACTGTCTGGTCTGCAGAGAGTAGCTGAAAAACTTAACTCAAGGTTACTGCATTTGGTAGTACTAGTTATGTTCCCTATGTAGCAGCTGTATTCCAAACTAGCATTTTAGGGGATTGAGTTAGAATTGGCACCCAGGTAAAACTGATTTCTTTGTGAAGTAAGGGGAATTAGAAATTTTGCTTTATATGACCCCCATCTAAGTAAACTATGAATGCTATCAACTCTTAATTTTACAGCTCTGTTTAAGGGTAGTGGTTTTTTTAATATTCCCTTTTATTAAAGAGAAAGAGAATTATATTATTAAACACTAATCTTATAATTTTATTTGACATGACAGTGTTTGTATTGGCTAGGAAAAATTTTGTTGCAGTAAACTGCTTTTCATTGTATCTTGCATTTGATTTAGAAGTTCATGCTTCCTCAGATTACTTTTCTTACTTTCAGTTGCATAGACTAAAGACTATTTGATTTTTTACTACTCTTGTTTAAGCCAGTGAATTTTTGCCTCGAGCCTCCTGTATACGTGGTGATTCATTTTTATTTCCTTATTTCTTATGATGCTGAATGGCTGAAGTAAAACTTCAAATAACAGTTTGCCTGCTCTTAAGTTTTGTTTTCGTTTTCGTAGCATCACTTAAGGGAGTAGTTGTACTGCACAGAACATTTTAGTTTTCTGTCAATAAAACTACCTTACTTGCCTGCACAGTAACTTGAGTTTTATTTTTTCCTGACTGGTGACCATTTACCTCATACTTGAGATCTTTCTGTGCTAACAAGACTGATAAAGGAAAAGACATCTTGATCTTTATGGACTCTTTTTCAGTTTCTGGTCAGCTAACTTGGGTACTTAGCAACTTTATGTATTTCTGTTTCTTTTACTGCCCTTACGAAAGACTGCACCTTTGCTTATAGCTGCATTTATGGAGAAATGAAGTAAACATGAAAGTCTTTTTCACAGAAATTGTGCTTTTCATCTCTGCTGCCTCCTTGTGTACGTGAGTGTTCCTGGCAGCTCGCACTTTCCCCTGTTTTGTGTGTGTGTGTGATGGCTGGTTTTTCACTTGCAGTTGAAGATTTGGTAGAAACTGTCTCATTTTGTGCTAGCTTGCAATGTAATGCTCAGTTGTAAAGTTGTTTACAAAAGTAGGGAGGAGGTAAAGTAATACACAGTAATGAGCACTGAAAAAGCACTGGCAAATAAGACTACATGTCTAACAGACTAGTAGTATGAGCTGCTTTACGGCTAATCATTGTATCACCTTGTAAGGAATTGCTGGTGTGTTCCAAAAAATTAGGCCTTTCAGTATTAGAAAGGAAAATTGTGAATCTGATCTGGTACTATGTAGTGCAGAGCTGGAGAGCTTAGTGTAAAGGTTTCACTGTGATAATCTGCTCTAGATGATGGACTTTAGAAGGCGGGGAAGTTTAGGCTCACATTCTGAGCAGCATCTTTCTTTTGCCTGATGATTGGGTACAAAAAGGACCCAATGGAGATTCAGGCACAATTAAACTGAAGTGTAGCAATTGTTAGATTTTGAGACATTAGGCAAGTTACCACATTGTGCGTTTTACTTGGAGTTTATTTCTGTAATGATTGAGTGCACATCCACAAGATTTATACCCCATCAGTTGGTCTGAAGAAAGTATTGTTGGCTTCTGCTGTCAGAAAATACTGTTTAACTTCATTTGCATTTCAAACTCAAAATATAAATGTGTACTTTGAAGCTATGTATTCAAGAAAGTTCATTTATATGTTACTGATAGGAAAAAGTTTTGGCTTGTATTCAAATATGTAAAAGAGAAATGAAGAACATGTACTCATCTACTAAAGCTTGGGAGGCCTAGCTTTTCTTTTTGTCTTGTATGTGGATGTTACTGAGCTGTAAAATGAACCTGACAATGTAAATAACACTTTAAACCTTTCATGCCAATTTTTTGCTTCTAAATTGATCTTTACCTTCAGGGTGGGGTTTCACCTTTTGGGGAGGAAGAATGACTGTTCAATATAGTGTCCTTCTGCATGTAGGACAAAGAACCAAATTTAATGCCTAATTAGCTTTCAGAATCAGTCTATAAGATAGCTGTGAAAACCTGAAACAAGAGCCTATGGTGCTGAAGAGCCTCTTGGTGTAGCTAGCAGGTCGGTCAGAAATCGGATGCTTAGGGAAGCCTTCAGTCTCTGGTCTTTATAAATTGGTACAGTTTTCCCCTCTTACCTCGGAAGTGGGAAGTGTATGAAAGGTATTCTGTGTTGGATGTTGAGCAGAACTAGCTGGATGTTGAGCAGAAGTAGCCTTATCTGCTTGACCTCTTGCTTTGCATGTTCAAGTATGGACAAGACATGAAGTAGCAGTTGAGTGTTAAGCAAACTGGCAGTAGGCCACCAACTTTTTTTTTTTTTTTTGGAGGAGCATTTGTAAAGGAAACTGAGGTAGCCCTTTGGTGTTTGAGTTACGAGACATTAAGTGTTATAAATGAAATGTGCCATGGGAGCTGCATTAGTTTTATTTTTCTTGACACTTCTGGAATTGTATATCTCTTCACTAAAAGGTTGAGTGGCCATACTGGGGGAATGGTTGGTGGTCCTGTGTAAGGTTGTATATCTTGTAAGCCATTGAAGCAACCTTTTGTTCATGGCATCTGGGTAAATTATACTTGGATCTTGTCTAAACTTGTTGAAACATTACTGCCTCTCAGGATGAGTCCCTCTCATGTGGTCAGTGTCTACTTAATTTATCAGATTAAAAATGACAGATACTAGCTTTGGTTCACAAAGAGCATTTTGTACGTCTTGTAGCTGTGTCCTGCTAATAAAATTTTGAAGTATTTGGGAACTGAGCTGCCAGCTGGAGTTTCTTGATTTATAATTCAGTTGCTTTGGATATAGCAATTACCTGATTTTATCCAATCAACTTTCTGATTGTTCTCTACCAATCTGGAGTTATTTTGAGAAGGTCATTTAGCACCATATGAGTAAGCCATCTTGTTCCACTGTTTTATGGTAAAATGACAGGACACTGAGGGTCTGCCGAATGAAGGCAATAGGCTAAAATATGTATTTGAAAAATGTGAATCAGAGAGAGGTCTGGTTTTGGGGAATTTATCAAAACTCTTCAAATAATGAGCTTTTTTCCACATAGAAATTGAATCAAAAATGTACTGTAAAAGTATACTGGGAAGGCAAGGATATAGAGCTGTTATGGTTTTTAACTACTGTAGATTAACTTCTACTTTGTGTATATATGGATACTACATATACTACAGTACATGCAGACATTATAATTTGCTTTGAATTCTACATTGCTTTTTGCGTTTTGATAAATCTTCAAGAAAATGTTAGACTTTATCTTGGAGCATCTGGAAAACAGTGTTAGAAGATCAGTTTCAGTTCCATGTGGGCTGTAAGCCAATGTTATGTGTTTTTTTCCCTTCTAAGGAAAGATACAAAAATTTTATTTTTCAGTTTACACTACGAGTTCTTACTCAGCTTGTCTGGGTTTATATCTTACGTCTGATAGCAGTCCAGAAGAGAAAGCAATCATTCTTACTGAATAGTGTAAGCATCAGCATGGGGATGAAATGAACCTGAAAAATACTACTTACTGGAACATATTCACAAGTTTAAGCTTGAGATACACCTCTTCCCCTCCTCCCCCCCCCCCCCTTTTTTTTTCCCCAGCCACATAAAAGCTATTTAGTATAGTTGCGTCGAAGACTCCTAGTCTCTCTTCCTTCCCTCAAACAAATTGATCCGGAGTCTTCAGTATAATGACGAACATGGCAGGGTTGCATTTCATAACAATTCTTAAAGTGAAAACATTTGTAATGCAATATAATGGAATGTTGTTAACAGCTATACTCTCTTCCCCAGGGAAACAGAGAAACAGACTGGAGCCAATGGATACCATATTTGTTAAACAAGTTAAAGAGGGCGGACCTGCTTTTGAAGCTGGACTGTGCACAGGTACTGCTCTTCCGTAACACTGATGGCATGCTTGTGTATGTGGTGTAAATTATATAATATGGTTTAAGCTTCTACACATTGTTCTATCTTCCCTTTAAACACATAGTTCTTTCCTTTATAAGTACAAAACCTCTCTTAAATTGTTCTCCAGTTAATCTCACAGGCACCATTGTGTTCTCTCAGGAAGTGTTGTATAAGATATATTAAGGCATTAAAGCCTTAGTCTTTTTGGCTTATTATCTTTTAAAAAAATAATAAGTAGTACAAGATAAAATGTGAGGAGAAAGTGAAAGGGGAAGAAAACAGTACCTTTGAGCTCCTATTTCTTTTGCTTTGTGACAAGTTAATAACCTCAAAAAATTTAGATTTTTGTCCTTTAAATTATTCCGCCTTCTTAAATCAAGTGGAAACAATCCATGTTTATATCTTATAAAATTTTGTTCAGTTGTTTGATTTAATTGAACTGGAGAGGAGAAAACTTGGGTTTTTGTGAAGTGCCCGGTACTTTGTCACACCTTTACTTAAATGTTGAAGGGAAAAAAAAAACTATGTTAGAATGAGAGGTTTTACAAATGTTAATAAGTTATATAGATGGGTGTCTGCACAACACAGGTTTCTGTTCTTAAAAATATGGCAAAAGGTAGGTTCTGTGAAAGGATTGTGGTTGCGTTGACAATGAGATGTTATTTTCTTCTTTGAAAACAGTTATTTACATGCATTTGACTGGAATAGGATTTTGTATGTTTCTTCTGAAAGAAATACAAAGGTTCTAGAATGTTCAGAGATTTAAAAACAGTGCTGGATCTTCCATGTACAGAATAAGGCATTTTTCTTTTCTAACTCCTCCTTAAGTAGATATTCAGGAAGGGGCTTCTTTGGCATTATTTTAATGCTGTTATATAAAGAAATGTTTTGGCTTGATAAAGTGCAGCATATGTTGAAGTTGTACAAAGGAGCCATGTTAATTTTCACTCTGTTCAGTGTTTGCCAAATTGAAAGACATGAAATCTGTAGAGAATACTTTATTTTTAGGCATAGAAGAGATTTTTAGGAGCTGAGGATAAAGAACAGAAAATAATTTTTTAAATTACCAGAATATTCTTCTTAAACACATTGCTAGGAGCAGTTATATCTAATTAGGTCATGCCGCTGTTTCTTGCTGGAAACTTCAGGGTGAAATATGTTGCTATATCTGTGTCTTGAAATAAGATTATAAAACACTCAGGGAATAATCAGCCAGGTGGATTGCTTGGCCTCTGATACAGACACTGTATACATTTCTTACTCTGTAGAATCATCTTTGTGGTTTTCTTTTATTTTTTTAATTTCAACTTGGTTTTGTTTCATGGTCACACTAATGGAAAAAAAATAGTAAAAAATACCATATTAAAATACAGCCAGCCAGATTTCCCATGTCTTGATCTTCATGCTGTTTTTTACGTCTTTCAAGAAATCTGGAGAGGAACTTTTTACCAGGGCATGTAGTGACAGGACCAGGGGGAATGTTTTAATACTGAAAAAGGGTAGATTTAGATTAGACATTAGAAAGAAGCTCTTCAATATGAGGGTGTTGAGGCAGTGGAACAGGTTGCCCAGAGAAATTGTGGCTGCCCCATCCCTGGCCATCTCCAAGGCCAGGTTGGATGGGGCTTTGAGCAACCTGGTCTAGGGAAGGGTGTCCCTGCCCATAGCAGGGGTTTGAGACTGAATGAGCTTTAAGGTCCCTTCAGCCCAAACCATTCCTGATACTGTCTATTTGCAAGAATATAAAGAACTAAAAGGTGTGTGGAAAGGGAGGTGTTGTGTGTGTTCAGATTAATTTCTAGTTTGATCAGAGGTATCTAATGGAACACCAGGTTGATAGCTGTTAGAAAAAGCCTTCATGCTGAAGTATCCCTTTTTGACCTACAGGAACTGGCTTTCCCCTTTAGGTATTCCTGAAACTGAGCAAAGTTGTATTTTTCACAATCGTCTGTTCCCATTTCTTTCATGTAACCAGTTCTGCACTGTCCCCCACACAAGATTTTTGACAGGTTCATTGGATGTATATTTCAAGTAGGCTTGTTCCACTCCCGTGTGTAACCTAGTTTGTTTCTTTGAAAAAACGCCAAACCTGTACAAGAATAGATAAGATCATATGGCCTACTTTACAGATGTTCCTAATTACAGTTTTTAGTGGAAATACTGAATAAAGATCTACATCCATGGGCAAGTTCAGGAACAGCCTGGAAAAGAGCCAGTTTTCAGTTCCAGAGAAGGATCTGATGTGTTCTGAGGAAGTCTTGCCATAGGACCTAGCAGGACATGGTTCAGAGCTTCTAAATAAGAGTATTTTTTGGCACAAACTAAAGCATTTCTTTTTCCTGCAACTTTCTGAAAGGATTTACTTTGGTGTTTTACTGAGCATTTAAAAATTAACTTCGTATTCATTAAAGTCCAATTTCTCAGCCTAATTGCATAAGGTATGTGTGTGGGAGGCATAAAGTTTGCCATCCATCACAGGTGCCTGTCAGTCATGTAGGTTGCTGGCAAGCACTGAATGTTGCCACCAGCCTTTCTTTCATTGCTTAAGAAGCGAAACACAAAACTCTTTGGGGATTCAGGTGAAGAAGAGGGTAGTAACAAGCTGATGGAAGTGCATATGTAAACTGAAGCTTTTCAAAATACCTATTCTTTATTTCTCAGAAGGAAGACGTACAGAATTGCAGTATTTGCTGCTATTAAAGAACATGTATAGAGCTACACCTGGCAGTGTTCTGATGTAAAGTTTGGGTTTATTTTGAGATTAAGTGCTGGAATGAAATGTCTACTTACAATTCATTTAAGAATTAGGCAGGGTTGGCAGTATATGTTGCCATACATCAAAAACTTTATTTTGAAGCCTTTACTTTGAGCTTTTCTGTAGCTTACACCTGCTTGTGGTTTTCTTTCTACGAGTTTCTGGGTAATTCAGTTGGAAGGGTAGAATGAAATACCACACCTGAAAATGTTCTGAGAAAGGAGTAGAAATTTGACGTTCTGTATAAAGTTACATGTTATTTTATTGTGCATCTTTTGTTTTCTTCTTTTTTTTATTTTGAAAGATGACTGACTTTAGTTTAATGTATTGGTGATCTTGAATATCATGTGGTATGGACGTACAAAATGAAAATTATCAAAAAATGTCTAGACAAATTAATTGAAGATAAAACTTTCCATTTTTCAGGTGACAGAATTATAAAAGTCAATGGAGAAAGTGTTATTGGGAAGACGTATTCTCAAGTCATTGCTTTAATACAGAACAGGTAAGATAATGTATTTAATTATGTGCCACATTTTTTGTATATTAAGCAGGAAACAACCACATGATGGCTCTGAAAAAGTCACTGTATTTTTAAATTTTCCTTAATACACACTGTTTTACTATTTCTGTTTTCATATACTTATTGAATACTGAAAAAGGTTTGAGTATGTGTGTGCTGAATTGTGCCCACAGTCTTTATTTCCGTACTTGTCCCTTGTTAGTAAATCACACTGAGTGTTACAGAGGAAGCTTGTTTGAACTTAAAATAGGACAATTAGGTAGATGCATACCACGTGTCAATTTAAAAACAACAGCAGAAAAATGTCTTTCTTATGAGATGTTAATTAGAAATCAGCATATCTGGTAAAGGAAAAATGTTATGCTAGTGCACACCTGCAAAACGTCTGCACTACATCTTGGCTTTCCTCTCTTTTGCAGTAAGTGATGAGCCTTGCAGAGTTGAGGAAATGCTGATATTTACTTGCTCCTGCAACTTGCAAGGGCTAGTTAAATCATGTCCATACATGAATCTAAACACTCCTTTTCATGCCTCATATCTGCCTTCATTTTTACAGTTTTCTTGGTGCCAGTTTCTCTTCTATAGCAACAAGTTTCCAGTATAATAATGTGTTATCTAGAAAGATGTATTATGATTAGCATACAGAAATGTTCTCTAAATACATCTCATGTCACATTGTATTTTTAGTAAATCTTCACACATTAAGACTCAGGTATGCTTACAGTTATAGTATGAAAATGAAGGTCCTGATATTACAGTTACAGTAGAGTCTTAATTCAAGATTTCATTCAAAATAAATATATCCTTGCCTTTTTTTTTTCTCCTCCTTTTTTTTTACCTCTTCAAAGTTATGGTAGCAAGGTATAGTGAAATGTTTTTTGTGTCATTAGTACTTTCTCTAGAAGAGCTGAAAAGATGAGGTCTGTCTTGTTTTAATAACCTTTCTTGGAGGTAATACTAGCCATGTATTGTTTTTTCATTTCGTATTTGTACAAAAAGAACTATTGTACAGTAGTATATACCCAAGATAAGGGATTTTATTTTACATGCCCAACAGGTGCATCAGTCAGTTAATTCAGAGATTAGGTTGGAAGGGACCTTAAAGATCATCAAGTTCCAACCCCCTGCCATGGTTGCCCCATCTTTAATGGCCTGTGTGGCCAGAGATTCTTAACTGTAGGTCTCCTTGTGTATAAAGTTTTATTTTCAACCTTGTGACAGCACATGGCAAACTGGCTCAGCAGAATGCAACCCCTGCCCACTGTGGATAAACTAGGGACACCTGAACAAGGCCTTATCAGTGGTTATCTAGTGCATCTAGGAATGGCATAGTGCACTGCTGCATCTGTCCCTCTAATTTCCATGAGTGCAGAGAAGATGAAGGGATGCCATTGTTAGGAGAGAAGAACAATTTGTTGCCTTGAGCCAGATGTATACATCACAGAAGATGGTAACAAAAGGTCATGTGTATCTTCGAGTGTTTTATGCAGAACATATAACCATCAGGAAGTCTTCAGCTGGACCTCTTAAGATAAACAGATAAATATTAATCCTGATCCATAGGGAGAACCCAGACCCCAGATCAGGTGTATCTTCCTTGTAGGCAATACTTCTTATGTGACTGAAGAATAATCTCTCTAATTCTTTTATTGAAAATGGTATTTTTATGCTCAGAGCAGTTTGTTCTGCACATGTGCTGCCATTTCCTGGCAAGTAAAATTACATCATGGTGTATACTTGTTTTAGCATGTTGTTCCTGCATCGGCATAGCCATTCTGGATCAGACTGATGATCTGTTTATGTCAATATCCTCTTTGATAATATCCAGATATGTATTCTTAAGACTGTGAAAACACTGAAACTGTTACAGAGTGGTATTTGGTCATGTAGTACTAGCCCACTTCCCAGAAATCCTTGGTTTAGGAACTTGCAGAAGCAAAGGTCTTATCTGCATCACTTGATTCAATAGGTCTTGATAGGTTGGTCTTGCACAAGCTCACTTTTGAGTGAACTCTTTGTACTGAAAAATACCCATTGACACAGTTCTTGCTGGTTTGTGTCTCAGTTGATCTTCCATCAAGCACACCTTAGTTTCTTCAGTAGGCTTTGTGCAAGCAACTTGCTGAAAGGCCTTTTGAAAGGCTGAGTTGTCTGTTGAAATATCCTTTATTCATAACTAAAGACAGTTTTATGTTTAGTCTCAGTATGTTCTGTGATGGTTTTCTAGGCATTTTAATTACTGAATTTTTAATTCTCATTTTCAGTTGCCCTTCCAAACTTATTGCTGACTGTAGGTGCTTTTGTCAATTTTGTGATGATCTTCAGAGCAGTTTTTAAGGATAGAACAAATTTTATCATCTCTTATCTCGAAGGAGGGAGATCACCCCCACACTAACTGTTCAGCTGTTTTGAAGTGAAACTCAGTCTGGACTTAGTGATTTTTGGATTTTATCACGCAATTTCCATAGCTGCTGACTGTTTTTCTAGAAAAGTTGTTGAACTGTAGCTGTTTGTCCTCATTATATATGCTGCAGACAACAGAACTTAGCTACCTTAAATTAAACAAATCCCATAAATTCCAGTGGGGTTTATGATGAAGTATGATTCAGCCATTTTTTGTATTATTATAAAAGTTTCAAGCTGTGTCTAGAATGATATCTATTTTGCTCTGGTTGGAGATAGCAAAGCAATACTTACACTGATTGCTTCCTCTGGAAGGTGGAGGGCACACCTGAAAAAAGTTGCTGGAAATAACTGTGTCCTGTAAGATTAATTCTGAAATAATTGTTAAGTCGGGGTTTCCTACTGTACTTTACCAATAGCTGTTAGGTTTGGGCCATGAAAAATTTATTCTCATCTTTTTACATAATCAGCTTGGAGTTACGTTGATTATTACTATAAACTCTGTTAATTATTTATAGTTCTAAATAAAACAAGAAACAAATCAGATTCCCAGCTTTTTTTTTTTCCTGTTGTTCTGAACTATGGGGAATTTGGATGATTAGGTCTATTCTGCTTGTTTCTCCTTGCAAATTCTTCTTGAAATTGTTTGGTTTACTTATAAACATACGGAGTTCAGCTCTTGAATCTGTTTCATTAATCCAGAATAACACATCAAAAGATAGTCTTTATGATTAATGCTTTAGTTTCATGACTCTGAGACAATAAATTTAAACAACTCTCAAAATGTGTAATGGAAGTTATTACATCTCTGAGAATTCACAATACTGTTTCTGATATTTTAGTGTAAATAGCCATTTTGTGTGGTGGTTTTTAATAACAATAATTCAGAATTTGCATGTAGTAAATACACCAAAAGCATTCTTTAATACTTTTAGTTTCTCATATAAGAATTGAAAAACACTCTGAGAGCATGTCATAAAATGTAAAGCAGGAAGATCCAAATACTCTCCAGAAAGTTCTGCAGACATGCTGAAATAAAATACTTATGTATCATTCAGATAACTGTATACTTAAGACATTGTTCTTGAGTGGAATCCTTTCCTCTTTTGGGTAGCTACTAAGAAAGTGTTAGACCCTGTAAATTGATTTAAACACTTTCTAAAAAAGGTGCAAAATATTTGTATAAGAGAATGGTTTGTTCTGTGTCAAATTATATTCCTTTTTATAAAAAGTACTTGAAGAGGAACAATATCTTTGTCATACTTTTGACTTCCAAAGCTAACACTCCTTTTGAAGAATTATTTTAAATAGCTTTGCTGTTTGTGCATACAGTCAAAGTGGGAAATACTATTGTAAACACACATTAAAAAGTCAATACTTTGTGTTTCTTAAAATTCAGGATTCTGGAAAAAAAAAAAATTTAAAGGCTTTTGAAAACTTACTTTTTCCTAGCAGTGCATAGGCTTAAAAACAAAAACTTAAGTCCATCACTGCTGATCCTTGGTCTTAAAATGAAACTAATTCATGCTGCTTGTAGATTTTTATTTTTTTTCCTACTCCCAAATGAATTGTGGTTTAAGAAGATTGTGAAACCAAATACCTTTACTCTGCTATTTTGGAATGCAGCCTTATGTCTGCAGTTGCTAACAAATGGAAAAGGAATCATATAAACATATTTTTCATATAAGAAAGCATAATAATCCCATATTATACTTGTGAGAAGAGGCTTTCTGCAGAAGTCAGAAACTGAGGTCCTTCTTAATGCTTTCACAAACTGTTCTGTGCACCCTGAAGTCAGTGGCCAGTGTCTGTGCTAGTTTTGTCTTTTCTCAGCATTGTACTGACTAGTACAGATTAAGTAATTTCTAGTATGATTTATCAGGTTACGTTTTATGCACTTTTTCTTGTGCTGGTGTTGATCATCTTATCCAAATATTCTTCTTGTGATGTGTTCTGTGAGATTTCTAAATAAAAGACAGTCTCTCAATTTTCTATTTTGTTAAGGCTAGTTAAGTCTGTACAAGCCATCTTTCTTGTAGCCCTTCTCTGTACCATTCCAGTTTACATTTAATGGCTGTGAACAGAGTATTCCTCAGTCTCAGATGAGATAATGAATTCAGATGTTCTGTATCCAGTGTTGCAAGCATATACTTCTTTCTTGCTTGTGAAAATGCTTTTTTTTTGGTAGATACTAGCTGCAGGTTCACTATTTTACAATATTTGACTCTGGATAACTGAGTAACATCGTACATTCAGTGTCCAGATTTTGCCTGTATTTAAATTGCATTGATGGAACTATCTGGATTTCTGTATCTTCGTGCTGCTTTTGCTTTTGGTTTCAGCAATTCAGACTGACAGGCTCAGCATTTAAAAATAGCAAGCGTTTTTCATCCATATTTCAGATGTCATCTGACTGACTAAATATGTTTAAGTTGATTCTGTTAGGAGGTGATTGGAGTGGAAAGATGTAAGTCAGTGCTTGCCTTGCTGTTGCTCCACTTTTCACATGATGTGGCAGTTACAACATTTCCCCAGCAATTTTAGAGTGCTAACAGACTTTAGTTTTAAATGGAATAGAGAGAGAACTTTTGTGTTCACAGTTTTGACACCTCGTTTTGTCTGAGAAGCTCCAAATGGCTAATGCACCTTAGGGCTGGAGGAAATAAAAACAAAACAAATAAACAAAATCAAAACTGACAAAGCATGTTGGTTTAATAAACTGACTTTGTGGAGTACACAGATGTAGTCTTCAGTCAAGTTCCTGCTCTTCTCATATTTGCAAAGGTTCTAATGGAAATCAGTGGTTTTCTGTTATTTGATACTGTAACCTAGTGTGGGAGTTCTTGAATGGGTTTGCTCCATGGAAGTTAATGGAACAATTTTGTAACAATAACTGAAAATCTTTTCCAAAAGTTCGTGTCTTACGGTTGTTTTTTTTTTCCTATTTTTTTTCAGTGACAGCATATTGGAACTTAGTGTTATGCCAAAAGATGAGGACATTCTTCAATTGGTATGTTTATGAAGCTTATATTCAGACAGTATGTTGACAAAAGAAAAATGTCTTGTTATTGGTTACAAAGTCTTCAAACTGTGCTACCAGCAAATAATTAAAGAGCTAACATTTAACTCTCTGTCATTTCTTAGATATTCTACTTGCTTGACATCCCTTGACATTTCAGAGTAACCTAAATATAGGGAAGAATACCTTTTGCATGTGATATTTCTAGCATCTTGTAAAAAAAAATCTTAATAATGTTTGTATTTTTGTCACATTTTTGATTAGTTTCCTTATGTTAGAAATTATGAATCAGGTTGTTTTAACTAGGTTGTCTAATTCTAAGTGAGTTGGGAATCATCACTAAATCTGAATTAAATAGTAACATATGGTGCTTAGAATTAGCTTTTGATAATAACCCACAAACTGTGCATTTGCAGGAAAGAAGCAGGGGAATGTACTGAAGGTTGTTCACAGAATTTTTAATTGGAATTGCTGTAAATATTTTGTGCCGCTGGTGCCTGTATGCCCCTCATTTGAGCTGAGGTCCTGCATATATACTGAGTTAGTTCATCTGCTGTTTAGTGTCCTGAAGTCCAGAAGATCTGTGGATAAAATATGATGTGTGTCTTGTGAAAAATCAGAAAAATACCTAATGTATTGATACGCTCTAGTTTATTTATAATTGGAGGTGTAGGAAAGGAGTAGACTTCCTGATTAGTGGTTGGAGAATTGTATTTTTTAATCAACGCAGTATTGCAAGAGTTGACTTTAAATAGCATTTAAGAAAAATCTGTGGGTTTCAGTAACTGTTTTCCAGTATTAAAGGACAAATTAATGGGTAAAGAAAAAAAAAAACAAGAATCTCTGTTTTGAGCTGAAGGTGAAGATAGAGTCTAGTATAGGAACTCAGCCAGTTAGGCCAGCAAGCCAAGATGTTAGAATAGAAGTGATATTTTGAGAACATTTGATAAAGAAATATTTCAGTAATCCAGCACAGGGAATGCTGGGGGTAGGGGATGGTTTTGATTGCATAAATAAGTGGGAGTGAAAAGCTGGCAGTGGTAGTTAGGGTCTTTTGTTTTTTGGTTTTTTTTTTCTTTGTTTTTCTTTTTTCCTCTGTAATTGGAATTGTGAATAAATAAAAATGTAGGAATAGTTCTAACTTTTAAATTATTTGACTGACTTTGCATCCAAAGTGGTCTTGTAGCCATAGCAGTCTAAGGATCTGGGCAAGGCAGGATTCGTAGGTTTAAACTTTGTATTTGACTGGGCAAGAAGCTCTTAGGCACATCTTCCTTCTGCTGTTGAAACAAGAAGTGCAAGCTTCAGGTATAGATTGAAACTGATTGGAATTTAAGTTGTTGTATCAACAAGTGAGATAATGGTGGCAGAGGAAGACAATCAGTTGTTCCCTTTGGGCTAGAAAAGGTTATTAGTAAAAAGAAAATATTATAATTTTCTTGGAGGAGATTGAGTGGTACATGAAAGAGAAAAAAATCTGTGGGAGTTCTGGAAACAAAATGAGGAAACATAATTTCCAGGTGTCATTTAAAAAACCCCTTTCTTTTGAATTGTAAGATGTGGTAGAGTTGTGAATTCTGTTTGTGGTGCTCCTCTTTTGAAGATAGGAAGAGGATTAGCTGTGAGTGGTGGGTCTTCATTTTGCGAAAGATGCTTTGCATTGCCTCTGTAGCTTTGCATGAGTTCCTGCTGAGAGTTGTTTGCAGTTGGGTTGGGTTGGATTGGTGATTATGATACAACACGAAGGAGATTATGCTCCTGTTTGCTGTGAAGTCTGTTTTTAGGTACAAGTGGGTTTGCCTTGAAGACTGGCAGTTCCACATGGCATCTGGCAGAGGAAAGCCAGGAAGAGACATGTTTTCTGCAGTCCACAAGACTGCACATTGCATGTACTCAGACCTGTTGGAAAGGCTTTTGATAGCTGAAGTTTTCACAGTCTGAACTTCAGTATGTATGTTTCCAGGTGCCAGTCTTTGATGGCAGAGTTGCAACATGTCAATATACAGGTCATAAAGTTGAATTGTACCTGTAATAGAAGCTGGCAGTTATGGCCTGCAGATTTTCTTTTAGACCACCACAAAGGAGGAAAAAACTTGTAAAACAACAGCGGTATTTTGAGACACAGTGCACCACTGTAACTTCAGTCAAATGAAAAATTAATGCAATTCTTCTGAAGGTGGTAATTATTAATCTTAAGCCTTCAGATGTTAGAATCTACTGTTCTCATTACAAAATTTGGTGAAGAACTTTGCTCTATTCAAAGCTGAACAGTTGCATTTAAAATGTTTTCAAACAACATAGACTGTTACTCCTTTTACTCCATGTGAAAAGATGGTAACTTTCTGTTTTCAGCTGAGAGACTACATGTTGGTTTTGTTTCATTTTTCACTTTTGGTCTGTGATTAATGCTGTATTAGCTTTTGTGGAAGTCTCTAAATAAATTACAAACCTCAGAGCAAATTTTTATTCCTGAATGAAGTACAGCTCCTATAAGTGATATCAATCTCTGTAGTGGTAGTGTCAGTGTAAGTGCAAAGTGACCAAAAAATGGGAAGGTGCATTATGCCCTTCTTAATTGTGGGAAAACTTACACTTCTGTCACTGAAGTTGTGTTACGTAAGTTGCTATCACTCACTGTAAACTGTTGATGTTAAATACAGGTATGCTGTAAAAATAGAAGAAGTCAAAGCATTACTGCATATTGTAGTAGGAGTTAATGAAATTTTTATCTAGTGCAACGAGCATGAAATAGTTCCATTATATTCAGGAACAATGCTGGTTGTGCTAAGTTTTACAGTACTTGGCAGTCTGCTCCATATGGTGATGACTGATTGCTAGGTTAACTACATAAAGACCACAGTTGCTTGTTTCTATCCTTAGTTTGCTATTTATAAACCTTGAGTTTAGTCTGCAGAAATATCCATATATGTCTGTGAACCTCTGGGTATATTGAATTTCTTGAAAACAGGGGTTTAAATCCATTCATCAATAGTAACAATGAAGTGGTCCAATCCACAAGTCATCGCCCTCTGTGGCATGTGCACAGTGCTTACTTTGAAGGCAATTACATGTGAAAGCCTACTGTTAGTGTAATCAGTATCAGTCATGTTCATTGGCTGGTACGATCTTGGAAATGTCACTTTTGGGATAGGGGAGAGGATATTTAAAACGTCCCTGCCCATGACAAAAACACGAATTCTTGGCAGCTACGATTGTGTTGTGTTTTTTCATGTTTCTTGTATTGGAAAGACACATTTAGGTTGACTACAAATAGTTCTTAGGTGTATTTAATGGAATTCTTGCTGTTTTGTAATCTTTGCATAACAAATTTAGTACTAAGAAGTTGTTCAAATTGTGACACTTTCCAGTCATCCAGAAGGTTTTTGTGCTGCGCAGAACGTACTGAATGTAAAGGTGCTCCCTTAAGAGACAAAATTGAAATTGCTAAGCCCACTTACAGGTCGGCCATGTTATGATTCTTGTGAGTAGAGTTTTTAGTTTCTAATGTGTACATGTTAGGGTGTTCTATTATTTCATGTGGGAATTTGCTTGCTTGCTAATCATTCCTTGTGTATGTGAAGAAGAATAGAGCTTCCAAGTCACTGAATTTTGAAGTATCAGGCACTTGAAAATATCACTTTTAAAAATTGCATCTGTGATATGGTCTACGCTAGAGCTGTTCATCTGGAAGGTTATTTGTTATGTAGCGTATTAATGCTTATATATCAGATTTGTTATATGTAAATATATGTAGATATTTATTTTTAAATATGTATATCTGCTTTGTGTGTATGTGTATATAAACACACATGCTACAGGCGAGTTATCCTGACTTTTGTCTTTTGTTTTCTGTCACTTCCCTCACTACTAACTCAGAAAATCAGCTTTCCTAACTTTTATCCTACTTCAAACAGTTTCACTCTGAATAAGCTTTTAGAACTCATTTCTGCATAGGAATTGCCCTAAAAGGTAGGAGGTTTACTTCTAGTCCTAGGTGGTGTCACTTACATTTTAGTAACATGTGAATGTCTTGAAACACACCTTAGCATTCCAGAAGGATCTCTGTAGTTTCATTTACAAAAAGATTTTATTGGGCATTCTGTGAATTATGGAAAATGTGGAAATAAAAGGAGGTAGTTTATACATTTTTTAAAATATTTAGTTCCCTCCTGCGTATCTTTTATTTTACATCTTTCTGTAAAATTACAGGCCACTGAAACTGTCTGTCACTAACTGAAAGTTGACCATGTTCGAACAGAACTGGTTCTGTTGTCATAGGTAGTAGGGGAACAAAAAAATCCTAGATAGGAATGATCAGGAAGCCAAGTGAAAGTCAATTGAAGCATCTCTTTTTTTTTGCCCTTTTTTCTAGTGAGGTGATGTGGACGTTTTCAGTGTGTTGGGCAGGTGGGCAGAAGAGTTTGTTGCTTTGCCATTTCTGATACTTCCAGTTTTAATGGAATTTCGCAGCTCTCAAGGCTTTGTGGTACTCTGAAATTGCCAGGGATGCACCTGTATTAAAAAATAAGAAAAAAGAAAACCAACTTACGTAAGGGAGTTTATTCTAGAGTTTCATATGCCCCAGTAACCTAATGTCTCTGACTACAGGTCTGCTCACAGTCAACTTGAACAATAGTGTCTTTTTTTTTTGCTGAGTCCGTCCAATTGTGTCAGACCCAATGGAGCAACATGGCTGTTTCATTGGCAAACTGTAAAATATTTTCATTTGCCTTAACAAAAGGAATTAAACCAGAGATGTTTTAATATGTAGCTGTGTTTAGACCTGAGTCTTGGACTGTTTGTTTACTTCCAGATTTTGAACTGATACAGTTACTTATGGACACAGAGGTTAATATTAAAGCTCTGACAGCAAGTACAATGGAAGAAGGGGTGTGACGTGAGGATGTAGTGACCTAGGAGACTTCAACTTCTTTATCTAACAATGGTGTATGTTAGAAAATACCATGTGCGTCAACCCTCCTCATCTCAATACAGACTAATACTCACAAGGAAGTCTTTCACATGGCTTGTATTCGGAAATTAAATTTCTTGGGCTTAAGGCATTAAATGTGAGATACTAATATTTCACTGCTATTGAGAAGAAGGTGTGTATGGGGATTTTTTGTAATTTTTTTCAGATAACGTTATTTGACCGTAGTGGTTGCTGGGTATCTCTGAGTGAAATGAAACCCCTTGAGCTGTATTACTGGCATTCTTGCCAGAGCAAATTGTAATTGGAAAGTGTTTCCTTTAAGACAGCTGAAAACCTTTTGTGGTGTTCAGTTCCCATACTCATGTTAAATGTGACAATAGGTTAGGGCTGGGGAAGAGAAACATAATCAGAAGTCAAAATGATTGGAGAAAGAAGGAAGAATGCCTCAAGCTCAGACTTGCAAGATGCTGGGCACATTAGCTTGATTCACCAAAACGCTTATCTCCAGTTTTGTAAGTAGTTCAGTTGAAATCAGTGTTATTATTTATCCTCTAGTGAAGTGTAGTGAAGCATGCTCATCCTCAGTGAAGCATATGCCTATGTGCTTTTATGGATTTGGGCTAAGGGGTATAGGACATGGTTGCTTAAAGTTCTTGAAAGTATGGGGTTGCACTGTGATTCTTACTAAGACATATCCTTGTATGTTAGCTGTCACTATTCTAACATAAATGGCATAAACCAAGTGAGGAAAAAATGCAAGCAAAACCCTTAGCCAAATTTTAGAGGGTTAATAAAATACCTTGTAAAAATACCTTATAAAATGTTTTATTGGCTTAAAATTTATTTTGCATATCATACATGAATGTATTACCATAACAGTTAAACCCTTAATGTGCTAACGATTGTACAAATTCACAGTAAGAAATTAATTCTTTGCCACTGAAGTTTGCAAACTTGGGGCAAGCAAAACCCCAGATTGCAAGGTGGGGAAGAAATTGTGCACAGTAACTGGAAACACGCTGAGTTCTTTCTGTAAGCGCAGCAGTTTTCTTCTAGTAATTGTTGTAGAGCTGTTATCCATCACAGCTCTTTATGTCACTCTGAATTGGTGTATTTGTATGGTAAGCTTTCCATAACTGCTGTTGTTTTCAGAAGGTGGGAAATTGCTCATAAAACACCATGTTGTGTTGGACCTTCTGAGTAACTGCTGAGTACCTGGCTCCTGTAGGAGTTTGAGTGGCTTGGCTGGTCTGAATCAGGAACATTAATGATCTGGATATTAAATTTTTATTTTTAAGTTGGCTTTTTTCATATATTTATAAGGCTCTTTAAAGACTTAAGTTTAAGCCCTACCCTAATGGCTTTTTGATGAGTATATCCTCTGTTGCAACCACTTAGAGATTAAGGTAGTATTCCCCCATGCTATATCATTTGAGGACCTAAAGGAAGAAGAGAGTAGTATTTAAACTGTGGTTTATATATAGTTGCAAAATGTTGAAGTGTCAAAATAGTGTATGAAAATTAATAAACACATTGGCATGCTTCACTTTTTTTAGTCTCCAAAACATCTTCTTAAAATTTAACTTCACTTTCCAGTTAAAGCAATAAAAATAGTTCATAGTAAAAAAGCTGATGGTGCATCATTTAGTGTGACATTATTCAGAACAGATCCATGCATTTCTTTGCAAGCTGCAGTATTTCTTTTTAGGCACTTGATTGGAATTATGAAGCAAAGATATTTAATATTCTTTGTTACTATGTCAGAGCCCCCGTTTATAAACTTTATTTTGCTTGGAAGGAAGTTCATTATTGTTTCAGTGATTTCTTGGGAAGTGGGTGGAATGAGCTTGAAAGAACGACTCTTCCCTCATCAAAACCTTTTTTCCAGTAACTGTCCCATTCAGAACTGGCAGTGTGTCTGGATACACCTGCATCATGGAAACATACTCTTTACTGGAGGAAGGGAGAAGAAAGCCTAGCTGATCTAATTTTGAACCCTGTGAGAATGCTGGCTTCTGAAAAGATGTAGTATCTGTGATACATTTTGTCAAGAGTTCAGACCTGATTTTTAAACTCATTTGTATTCTTCAGCTATGATCAGATCACACTGGTTTTGGAATTCAGCCTTTCTGCTGTCAAAGTCAATGAAGCATTGTTTGTCAGGGGCATGTTTTACAAACACATAAATGCAGTGCATTTTATATTGGTGTAATGTGTGTGTATCACAGGTTTTGAACTGTTTTATGAGCTGTATAAATCAATAATTGTTTGCTGATTGAGGGGGTGATTATTTTTGTTTCCTTTGCATGCCAGTTGTCTCTTGCTCTGTTTTCTGGGTTTTCAGCATCTTTTCCGTTTATGGATATGTATATATAGTTGATTCTTACAGCCTGTCAAGTTCCTAAGTAGTAATATATTTAAAGACTTAGAAATATTTATCTATGTTCTTCCCCTCCATTAAATGTGCCAGTGGAAACCTGGCTTGATTTTTTTTTTTTTTTACTATGAGTGGAGGAGGAAAAAAATACAAATCACATGAGTAGAGAGTGTTTCTGCAGCATCATTCCTCTAATTTCAGCTGTAGAGCATGAAAGCAGCTGCAGTCAGGTGACAGCTTGTGGTCATATTCATATATATATGTGGGGAAGGGGCGTGCTGTTTTAAATGCATAATAAAGCCGTTGTTTCGTCACCAGGAAGGCAGGGATGGTAGCAGCCCAGGGGAAATGAGAGACAGTAACGTTGCTGTAGTGGAAGGGAAGTCTTGTTGCATAGAGCCAGAGCTCTCTGCAGGCAGCTGTAGGGATGCACCAAGGCAAAATGGCACAAATGTATTTCGCTTTCTGTAAGGGTAGAGGATAAATGCAAGGAGCAGATGAAAGCCTGAGATGGATGTGCTCACAAGGAGGGTGAAGTTATTTTTTGTGCTCTGCTGCCCTTTACTTCTCTTGGTACCTTTGAGTGAAATCAGTGTAGTTGTATTTTTAGCTTTCTGTATTCAACATCAATATGACAAGATAATTCTGTCTTTACATCTGTAAGCAGCTTTTACTGTTTTCCTGTTTTCTGCCAGCTGCAGTTTACAAAGGATGTCACAGCACTGGTAAGGAATGTACAGTAGCCATTTCTCTGATGGTTTTGTAAGGCATGTTTTTCTTAAGAATATGAAACAGCAAGTTTGCTGGAAATGAGATAGTCTGAGCTGTATTTTCTTCATAATGCTAATCTCCTAATTTGTGGTTTGTGCCTGCGTTATTTGGTCGGTTTTCTCTCAGTATGCTTTAATATTTTGCACTTCACTAATGCTCGGTGTAACATTTGCAGCACTGTTGTAAATGCCTCGCCCTCCTCTGTACTTTGCTCTGTATTAATTTTATGGCTGCACTTGGGCTTTTATAACCTGTCTACTCTTCAGATAGAGCACATTGATATTCTGGAATTGAGCATGTTATGATTTGGACAGGAAATGCTGTGATATGATACCACGCCTAAGTGTGTAAAAGCCCTGAGAAATCATTTTAATCTTCCGTTGCATTGGCAGGCTGTGCATTGGCTCTTTATCTCATTATGTTTAAACTGAACAAAGTCATGCTAAAGTTTTTCAATAATAAGATACTGTTTAAATATGCTGTGTGCTTCTCATTGATTTATTATTTTGAATGTTCTGTTAATTTTACAATGATACTGCTTTTTTAAAATGTAAAATAAGTGTAATGTAACTGTTTTTTCTCAGGAGTCAGGCTCTTAATCATAAAGGTGCAAATAAATGCACTAAGGAAATCAATTGGAGATTTTAATACAGTGTGGACAGTAGTGGATATGCATGAATTTTCATACTGCTTGTACCTTAAAGTTAAAAATGTTAAATATTAGTAATATTTTTGCAGCAACATTTGTGTGCCATATATTTGTGGCTGTCTCCTGTAAAATGTAAGATGACTTACAGGGTGTTGGCTCACAACAAAGATATTACTGCTTCAACTAACTTGTTTTATGTTTAGGAACAGTAGCTTTTATGTAGAAGACATCTTAGAGGGGTGTGTGTATGTATTCATGTGTACTTTTCATTTGTACTCCATTAAGTGAACATGGTTCTTTTGTACACTAAATGAAGAGAGAATTTTCTAGTGCTAGTTGAATTTATTATGCAGCATTTTAACCTGTCAATTGCTGTGAAATTTTGGTTTCCAGTACATGAAGCTTAAATGGGAACAATCTGTGAAACATCATGATAGAAAGCAAAATTAAGGAAGAGAAAAATACTGTGTAGTGTGCTCATGGATTTTGCGAAACTGGCCTCAGTGCCATGCCTGCAGTATTTCCTAGAATTGGTCTTCAGTTTTTTTATTACTTTTGGGGGGGGGGGGAGAGGGAGGGGGAATGTGTGTAATGATCTTGCTTGTTCTGTTTCTGTTCACTAAGGGGATGGAACACTATTTTTATCTTTTTAACTAACATCTAAGATCATGTGAATTCTGTACGTATATTTCCTCTCTTGAAACTTGGTGGTGCAAATGGAGAGCTTTTCCGTTTCCCTCACTAGTGAATACTCACTTAATCTTCTCTCCACAGGCGTATTCCCAAGATGCCTACCTGAAAGGCAACGAAGCCTACAGTGGTAATGCTCACAACATACCTGAACCACCGCCAATATGTTATCCACGCCTGACATCCGCACCTTCTGTGATGGCACAAGCTGGTGACAAGCTATCCTCTGACTTCTCGCTAGGGAAACAGCAAGTCAGTAGACCAGTCCGGGCAGTGACACAGCCAGAGAGGGCCTACAGAATGGAAATACAAGTGCCTCCATCACCAACGGACATTGCAAAATCAAATACAGCCGTGTGTGTTTGCAATGAAACCATAAGGACTGTTATTGTGCCTTCTGAGAAGGCTGTAGATTTGCCATCCTGTAGAAATAATCATGCTGGTCCATCACACAGGACAGAGGAAGTAAGATACGGCTTGAAAGATCAAACCAGTCTAAAAGCACGGACAACGTCACCACCTTCTTCAGTGTCCACTGCCATTGTACTTCCCCAGACTCAAATAACAAGGCCAGCTGATCCAACTGGAGCACTAAGTAAAGCTTCAAACTATGTAGTATGTCCAGAAGCAATCCCAAGCACTAGACCTCCTGCTCAAGTCACAGACTCACCCTCAGTCTCTACTAATCATTACAGTTCTCCAACCTCCCACCAGCATATAGACTGGAAGACCTACAAAACTTACAAAGAGTACATTGATAATAGGCGCATGCACATGTATGGCTCCCGAACAATACAGGAAAGGTTGGATAGTTTAAGAGCAGCTTCTCAGAATACAACTGATTATAATCAGGTGGTGCCAAATCGCACTGCTTCTCAGGTACGACGCAGGAGCACCTCTCACGACAGGGTTCCACAGTCTGTTCAGATCCGGCAGAGAAGTGTATCCCAGGAAAGACTTGAAGATCCTGTGTTGATGAAAGAGTGGCCACGAAGTGCTTCACAAGATACTCTAACTTCACCTTCAGTTAATGCTAGGAACCACAGGGCTCGGTCATGGGATTATCTCAGCAAGCAGGGTGAAGTCCTAGAAAATTTCCATTCTGAGAATATGATTTCAGATACAAATGGAGATAGGAGAAAGACTTACAAGTGGACAGGGTTTACTGAACAAGATGATCGGCGGGGTATTTATGAGAGATCTAGACAGCATGCGTTTCATATGTCCCTTAGAGGGCAAAATTTTCCTATGGCTCCTAGTGCTTATATTTCAGACAACAGGAGAACAGGTAGTAGAGCTTCTCTGCCTGGTTCTCACTTTCAGAAGGTTGCACCAGATATAAAAATGTTACAGCCTTCTCGAGATTTGCAAGCTCCTGGGGGAGTTTCAAAATCTACAACTGTTTCACAGGAGAGATTGTCTGTCACACCAGCCAGAAGTTCTAAAAGTAGTTCTTTGAAGAACTCTGCTCCCTATGCAGCAAAACCATCATTTCCCCTTAACCAGAGCCTGGATGCTATTGCTGGCAAAGACCAAAGAACAGTAAATCACTTGCATCAGAGTGGTCTGGTAAACCAACAGTCAAGGCTCCGAGCAGAAGGTGGCCCAGATCACAAAGCAGAAACTGGCAAAACCATCCCACCCTCCTCTCTGTCTCCAGCTTCCGCCAAACTTGTTCAGCCAAGTGAGAGTTCAACTACCTCTGACAAAATAGATGGTTCCATGAGACAAAAAAATCATGATTTCGAAAGGGAAGATGTCCATGAGTCTGAAACTCTACAAACAGATGTTCAGGAAAATGACAAAGACACGGTGGTCATGCGGGAC
Organism: Melopsittacus undulatus; assembly: GCF_012275295.1. Lineage (NCBI taxonomy): Eukaryota > Metazoa > Chordata > Aves > Psittaciformes > Psittaculidae > Melopsittacus > Melopsittacus undulatus. The sequence continues at coordinate 115,371,138 of NC_047527.1, forward strand.
AAATCACCTTCTGGCCACCAGACTCCACAGCCTTTGAGGCATCAGTCCTACATTCTTGCTGTAAATGACCAAGAGGCAGCCTCAGACACTACCTGTTGGTTACCTAATGATGCTCGGAGAGAAGTCCACATAAAAAGAATAGAAGAAAGGAAAGCATCAGGTTCCAGCCCACCCGGTGATTCTCTGGCTTCTATTCCTTTTATTGGTGAGTTCAACTATTTGAGTGTACATAAAATGCTTTTCATTGCTAAAGATGATGGAGAACACCATGCCAGGTAGTTTACTGCTGTTCCTGTAAACCCAGAGGTCGAGAGGCATGGAGGCTGTTTTCTCATCTAGAGCAATACTATTTTGGTAAAACTAAAAATGCTCTTCAGTGGAGAGGAAAAAAAAATGTTCTGCTTTGTCTGGAGTCCTGAATGATCCCTGTGAAAAAGATACTCTTCCAGAGCTTTCCTTAACTCCCTGGAGAAGTCTGCATTATATAACTGTGTCTGGTTAACACTCCACATAACGCTCTGATGTTATGTATGTGGACAGCTAACATTTGCAGCACCTTTAAAATACTTTTACTTCTCGAGTATAAAATGTATTTAGAACCCAGTAAAAGAGAGAATATGGATGTGAATCTGTAGAAGGATGATTTGTAAAAAGAAAGCCAGCTGAATGGGTAGGGTGAAAGCTTTCTGAGACAGATATGGGATACTGGAAAGGTGTTTCACGTGAAACGATAACAAGAAAATGAAGTGAATTTGCAAGTAATGATGCTAATGTGGGTATGAATTGAGGACTTTGTGGAAGCAGAATGTGAGAAGCCGCAAAGGTTTGCTGGTGGACTGTGACACAAACAGGGTTGGAATTACAGGGAGATTATAGGAAGGGGGCATAGGAAGGGGGCCGAGAGCCCTTGTGAGATCATTCAGAAGCAAAGAGGAAATGGGGAAAAATAATCCAATTTTGGATATGTGAAGAGCTGGAGTCATCTGCTGAAGAGGGAGTTTCAGTGGCAGAGCACTTCTTTTCTACTGAAGTAGTGAATGCTGAACGTTGTCTTTGCCCTTGTTGTTGAGTTGGATTTTCTTTTGTTGTGGCTGGTTTATCCTTTGGAGTCTAGGTATCCGTGGACCATTTTTCACAGGGCTTGATTTATATTTTATTATGTGTTCTGGAATTTAGTTTAAGTAGTATTTGGCAAATACTAAATTTTGATTCTCTACTTCATGTATGTGAAAACCAGCTTTTTTTTCCCCCCCTCCCATTAAGGGAGTTACAGATACATTGTCTTAGCACAATTGTCTTCTGTTGTGGATCTGCAGCAGTGATGTTTTTCCCCCTAGAATTATCTGTATCATGTGCTACTGCTTTAAAGTAAAAAAAAGGTTTGTGTGCATGGAAGAATGGATATCATGCAAAAAATAGAATGTGGGTTTTTTTGACAGAATTTTGTTAAGATGTAACAGAAACGGTTTCTTAGCTAGCAGGTGAGTTTTATATTGGGTTTTCTTTTTGGAATGGGAGTGGAATGGATTTTTTTATATATATTTTATTATTATTACTGGATGTATCAGTATTCAGTGAAATTTTGTATTCTTCTTTAGACCCTGTCGATCTTTAAGGAATAGTATAGGTTTGTAAGGCATGTAACCTGCCTTTGTGTAGGGTTTTTTAATACAGTGCCAAAAGTCAATGTTTGGCATTTGATGGAAGGTATATGCAGTATTTGTACTCAATCAGAAGGGCATGCTGTGAGTTTTTTGATCTCATACAACTTAAATGTCATGTGAAAATTGGATCAAGATTGTCAGATTCAAGCCCAGCCTTTTCTATACAATCTCCTGTATTGATTTTGACAAAGATTGGCTATGAACTCTTACTGATGTGGCTTGCTTCCAGATTTTTAGAGAAATGTGATGATTAAAATTCAAAGAAGCTTTAAACATGGCAATTGTACTGCATTCTGGTAGCAGCTGAGCAGTTCTGAAGAAACAATTGCAGCCTTGGTTGTAACACCACATGGGATTGTGTGAATTCTTATGAGCTTCCATAGCCTCTTTGACTGTAACCTCCTGAATACTCTAGACTTACTAAAATGTGGTGCTGCGAGAGTGTGGTCATGGCCTGAACCAACACAGTACTTGTGGCTGAATTCCTAGCAAGAAATTCTTGTGCTGGTACAGGTGCTGTGGAAAATTTCAACCACAGCTCCACCACTTTGAAGATAAAATAGCCCTCTCTGAAAAGAAGGAGCATCAAATGTCATTAAGACTGGGCATCTTCTAAAGTTAGAATTAATATGTATGATTCCAACTTCGCTTGTTCCACTATCATTATGCCTAATTACAGCCTCATTTGTTAAAAGACTTACTAAATCAGACAGATAAAACCCTGTATCTACTTTTAAACTCAGTTAAAGGCTATTTAACTCTTCTGAAGGAAAATCACTTGGATTTTTCTGTTTTGTGTTTTGGTTTGGTTTTCTTCCTGATGATTGAAAAGGATGTTGCTGTGAGTTAAGGCATACCTTGGTGTTGGTGACCTGTCTGCTTCCATTGTTTACATCAACATAATTGGTTTTTGCAGTATTAGGTTTTATGAGGTATGGTTCATTTTATAAATACACTTCCTGAAGGTATTTGTACACTAGATCTTTGGAGTAGTATAAAAAAAAAGTAAATTTGGGAGCAATAAATACATTTCAAGGTTACATATTATTATCTTTTAAAATACTTTGTGGTGTATTTATTTTTGTTATCACTTTCTGCTCATTACAAGTAGTAGATAGGGCCAGACCATATTTTTGTAAAAATTCAGCCAGGAGCAGTTGGCTTCTGCAGCAGTATTTTGTGACTTGTGCTCTTGAGAACAGCACAACATCAGGATGATTTTAGCTATTTATTTATAAGTATCATGGTGACCTGTACCACAAACAGAAATCCAAGCAGAGTTTCCATCAATCTCGCTTATGGCAGATTCTGTAGGGATTGCAGTGGGTTGCTGAAGAATGCTTTTGGATATTAACCCTGTCACAAAGGCCTGTTTCAAGGAGAGAGATCAAATTTTTGTTTGTATTTGCTTACAGAAATGAGACTGATCTGTTCAAAGCAAACCTAGTAGGCAGGTGTAATATATTTTGTAGGAAAAATAGATTTATTTGAAAAAATTGGGCAAAATACTATGTGCTCAAACTCTTCTTCAGGTAAGCAGATGTTCTTGGGGGATGAGGAACCTGACGGTTTTACACATACACATACCCTGGTGCTGTAGGCTTCAGTGCTTCCCATGTAGCTACTAAATGCAGTGTGTTGTTAGCTTGGAAAGCTGGTGCTTCTATTTCAGGTTCTCTCTGTTGTTTCAGACTATACCAGATAGCCTAATGAAAGGTTATTCCTTTTACCCTGAAACAGTCTCACCTGTTCTCTAGACTAGTAAAAATACCATTATCTTTTGTCAGTGGCTGTATTCGCAGTTGTGGTGTTTAATGTATGTTTATTTCAGACTTGTACACAATTTCTGTGTTAGAGAACAGCAAATGATAAATTTCTGACCTAAAGGGTGATTTTGTGTATGTTAACCTAAATGGGGATGGAAGCTAAGAGGCTGCTTAACATTTGAATAACTGTTGAGAAAAGGTTGATTCAGAATATAGTTATTTTAATACATTTCTTGGATGTCCAGTGTGCGTCAGAGCTTTGCAGCTAGCTTGAAACTTTTTTTTCCTCTTCTTAACACCATTTATTGTAGAGTAGAAAGCAATTTTTTAGAAAAGGATAATCCAGCTCCCCGATTTAGTTGAATGAACTACCCGTGTGAGTGAAATGGAGAAACTGCTTCAATACTTAACTGGATTGCAGTGTGCCTAGCTGACAGTGCAGTTTAGTGCTTTAGCCTTTACTACTGAATAAATGTTTTTTCTAACTTTGCCAAATTTGGGGTTTCATATGAAAATTCCTTTTATGTTGAATATGTTTTAAAATACTTGACCTTAAATAAATATAATCTTAAAGTATTTATTTTTTAATCAAAATCAAACTGCTGCTTTAGGCATGCAGTAGCATCAGGTAAGTATGAAGACTTGTCTTCAGAGTGTGATCCCGTTTTTCAAAATATCTAGTACATCCTTACCCTAGAAAAATTTTAGGTCACTTCATTGTACTGTTAATTTGTGAATAACTGAGAGAAAATTAGCCAGATAAAAATATTTGACCAGACTTTGATAACACCAAAGTGTTGTAAAAATTAGATGAGTGTCCTCTTTCTGGCTGAAACTGATACTTAAGGAAAGGTGTAAGAGCAGGGCAAGGATATATGATATGTAATGCTGGTACTTTCTATTCTCTAACCATTTGCACTTTACAACATCCCTGAGACAAATGTGATTTTTAAGTGCTCCATAAACTTCTCAATTCTCTTTCATACAGTAAGCTTTTGCTATCCAATCCCTGTATTGATTTAAGTAAAGATTTGCCAGGGGTTTAACCACATGGTATTGATTCCCTTTTGTTGGGGAGGAGGGAAAGTGTCTTTTTAAGACCCAAATTTCTGATGCAGATGTTGTACGAGTGACCAGCAGACCATTCACCCTTTCCATGCCACTCATGGTTTTATCTTTCTATTGCTTTTACCTTTAGCACTGGCAGACAACCATAGCAATTTCTGTGCTAGTGATCAGGCAGATTCTGATTTTCATCTTGCTTTAGGAGCTGATCTTCATGATAGTATTCAAAACCAATTTTTTTGTGTTTCCATATCTATTTTTCTACAAACATCTGTAATAATAAAAGCAGTAATGAAAGTAGTTGGGTACTTGCTGACTAACAAATAGGATAAATTTAGCTGGCTTTTAGTGAATCCTGCTTAATTTTTTTTTAACCAAATACTTTAAATAAATTAACTAGGGAATTGGGAAGTGAAACATTCTAAACTACCCAGAGTTAATTATGCGCTTAAGGTATCTTTATTGTACATATGATGGCATTCTTCTTCTCTAATGGTGGAAGTAGAGGTGTATTAAGGGTTCACCTTCTCAGTACCTACCCTTAAATGGTAAGTGTGTGTATAATTCCAATAACTGGTTTTGAAAATATAATGAGTTTACTGCCTTTTAGTGAAATGTGTGCCATACCTTTCCATTCCTCCCCGTACATCTTTGTCTCTCTCTGAAGGATGCTTAGTGTCTGGTGCAGAGGATGACTATGTGAATGCATACATACTGAATGCAACAATGCACTATAAGAAGGGTTATGATGGTAGGAATAGAGAAAGGGAAACAACCAGAGACTTCTCACATGCAGTAAAGAAACAATTGAAGCAATGTGCTCATTCCATTTTCTCCTTGTGAGAAGAGGTAAGCATCAGGTAGAGAGAAATCCAAACCCTCAAATTCCTGCAGCAGAGATTGTGGCTCATCAGCCCAAAATGTGTGGTTACCTTAAGGGCAGATGGTGGCTGAATGAATACACATGGCTGACAATGGCATGTTTTAAGGAAACTTTAATTTTAGTGAAAACTGATATCAGCCAAGATGAATATGAAAATGTAATTTTTTATTATTTTTTTCACAAGTTACTGCCTAGCTATTACAAACCATGAAAACATAAATGTAACCGCAGTAGAAATTAGAGCTGACAGATGTTCGTTTTTGAGGGGCTGTTGCTTCCATTATTTTAACGATAGCATTGGCACAGCTTTTAACATGTCATCAGTGTTTCTAAGATAAGCATCAGTCTTCTGTTGGGGTTTTTTTCAGGGTTTAACAGTGTGGCCTGCCAAATCATTGTTGCTTCAGGCTTGCTTTCTTAGCCAAAACAATTTTCAAATCATTGTGGTATTCTGAAGTATAGCAGCCAAAACACAAAATTACAAATTAGCATTTTAAATACCGTTTAAATGCTTTGGGAACTCAAAAATCCTTTTTTTAATTAAAACTTAAAATTTTAAGGCAGTAACTTGTAACTTTTAGAAGGCTTCTGATTGAGTAGAAGCATCAGATTTGTTTGCTGATTTGTAATATTTTCAAAGCATACATCAATCCTTAGTATATCATTATAACTTAAACTAAGAATTACAGGTAACAAAGGATTGCTAACAGGGTTCTTCACAAAAAAAATACCCAGTATACTGGGAATTGTGCTTTGTTACGTTGCAGGGTAATACTGTGAACAGGAGCCTTTAGAATTGCTTTGTATTATTTCATGTAGAAAGATAGTTATATATTTGTTTAACACTGCAATAAGCAAATGGCTGTCATAGGTAAGGTTTTCAGAATAGTTTCACAGTAAGAATAACCTTGAGAAGCCTTTTTCTGTTTGTGTGAAACTCAGTATACTGAAGATATGATTTATAGGTGCACATTAGCAGAGGACTGGATTTGATGATTCAGGGTGCTTGTTCCGGTGCTGTGTTTGTGGCTTACAGAAATGAATGTGCTCAGCATGCAGACGTGTTTCCATTATTCTCTTCTGGTCCCACGAGGCAAATTACATAAAGTAGACATCTAGAGAAGTTCTTTGTAAAGACAGGCAGTTCTGTCAGTACTTCAAAACTTAACACGCAAGCGAGCAAAAAACTTTTTAAAGGTTCTTCTTGAAAAACAGGGTAGCAAGTCGTGATGAACCCAACAGTAGTGTATCCTCTTTCCAAATCACATGGTTTATTTAGCCTTGGAAGTCTTCAGTTACTGAAGCTTTTACCTTTGCAGGCTGAGTAGTAAGATGCAGCAGCTTGTACTTCAAGATCTGCAACAAACTCACTGCTGTGGAGTTTTTATTAGTCCTTTATGCTGTCCTGTATGATACCAGGGTTAGTTCCGTGTAGTTTATTTTTGACTGAACAGTTCATTTTTGTTTTATTGTTTCTATCCTTCTCACTATGCATAGGTGAAATTGTATACATCTTTTTATTTGATTGCCTTCCTGACAGGCTATTAAGAAAAATGGTCTGTGTCTGTGCTTGCCTTAAATTTAGCTTCTTTTGAGGCTTATTGGAGATGAAGACCTCAGAGATAGACCTTTTTTTATTCATGTGTAGATGAAGATCCTCTTTGTACCTCTAGTATCCTGTCCACCCTCACTCCTTTCTTCCTGAATTCCTCTTGCTGTTGCCTCTTCCTTGTAGCCTTTCTTTCCCTGCTCTGGTTTCATTTGCTCTGCCTGTGCTTCAGCGGTGTTTGCTTGACCCTTCGAGTCCTGCCTGCTGCCAAGGTCAAGGAGGGGAGATGTGGTCCACATGGCTGTACTATGTAGGAAGTGCTGCCTCGCTAGCTAAAACAGACCTAGACTGAGAGACACAGAGGAAGTATTAGACATAGGATAAGATTTCAAAGCTTTCAAATACTGTGTTTAAGAAGAACACTTAAGCAAGGTAGTGTGTGTTGTTGTGGTGCAGAGCCTTTTGTGGTATCATGTACTGTAAAATGCTTGCATAGGCTGAGGATGCAACATGCAAAATGGTTGTTGACAGAGGGCTGGAATAAGGGAGTGCCTCTGAAGATGGGCTTGCTGCAGGATCTGTTTGTGTCATTGGCATGTCCTGTTGTCAGTAAAGATTTTTTTGTGTTAGGGTAAGTGCTTGAGAGTTTTTTGCCTTCTGAATATTGAAGTATAGTTAATCTCTCCAGTGTATGCCACTTGGGAAATTGTATGTTGAGTAGTTTGGGGGGGTATGTCTGGAGGTGCATGCTGTCTCAACATTCTTCACATGAAAAGCAATTTAAAGCTGGTTTAAGTATGTGTTTAGTTAATGAAACCATTTCCTTAAAATGAAAAAGTCACAAAACCAAACCCATAATCATAACCAACTTGGATAAACAGGGAACTCTTAAGACCACTCCAGTGCGGCTCAACCCATACATGTCCTTCCAGTACAACGAAATTCATCTGAAGGTGCTAAGAGAGTTGGCTGGTGTCATTGTATTTGTAATACTGTTTATTACTTATTGTGCACCTGTCTTGAAGAAGGACAATCCAGTCAACGAGCCTTATCTCAGACCTTGGGGAAATCATACAGTTGGTTCTCTCAGAACGTATTTCTGAGCACATGATGAAGGTGTTCGGAATAGCTATCATGAATTTACCAAGGATAAATAGTGCTTCACCAGTGTGATTGCTTTTGTAATGAGATTACTAGATCTGTGAATGAGAGGAGAACACAAGAGGATCAGCAACCTTGACTTAAGCAAGGCTTTTAACCTTTTCTGTGATACCATCCTTGTACCATAGTCTAGGTGGATGTATTGCAGATAGAGCGGAAAACTAGACCACCAGGCATAAAGGCTAATGGCTAAGGATTAATATTCTACCTGAACATTGGTTACAAGTGGCATTCTTCAAGATCCATCTTGTTTTAATATCTTTATCTGTGACCTAGACAGGAGATGAATATGCTCATCAAGTTTGCAGACAACACTGAGTTAGAGGGTGCAGTCAACACACCCAAAGGCATATTCAGAAGGACACAGCCTAGAGGGGTGGTCTGATAGGAACGTTTTGAAATTGAAGGACAAATGCTAAGTCCTGTTCTTTGAATAGGCTATTCACCTGCAGTAGTACTGGCACCTTAATGGTGATGAAGGCTAACACTGTACTGGTCTGCATCAGTAAACACACAGCCAGCGTACTGAGGGAAGAGATTGTTCCCTTCTGTTTGGCACTTGCTGGACAAAAGCCCTGAGCAATGTGGTCTGAGTTCATCACTAACCCTGCTTGGAGGAGGAGGAAGTTGGCCTAGGGGACCTTCTGAGGTTTGCTCCCACCTCAATAATTTCATGATTAATTTATATTGTATTTAATGTTTTCAAAATGTGCTAATTTTTGTGCTCAAGTGATCAGGTGGTTATTTTCAAACCTTCATATGTAATCTGGGAGGACTGTTCCATGAAATTCAGGTATCAACATTAAACAAAAGCATTAAATATTACATTAATCATTGTAAAATTTTATTGTAGAGCATAGTAGGGTATGATGCAAATTTATGCTTTTCTTTCAGTGACTTTAGTGTTCATTCCTTTGAATCTTTGGAAAACTGATCAGTACTTCTTCCTCAGTTTTTCATCCACAGAGTGGGGTAGTATGTCCTCTTTGTTGTGCTTTCTCACCTATGTTTTGCAATGTTTCTCAGCTCAGTTTTGAAATCTCTAGTTCTGCCTCTCAGCCCATTCAGGGTAAATTTGTTTCTTTGCATAGTCAGGAAGTTAGTATTTGTCCAGATCACATACACTCTGTATGGGTGCTCCCTCTCTTAGAAGGTCCCTGATCTCCAGCTGCACTGCAATACAAATATACTTTGGTAAACGAATTTCTCTTTGCTTTAGCTAGCAAATAAGTTAATGCAGGTTGGAGCCATGTTGCCTGTTTATCACAAGTTTGCAAGTGTCTTGCCCCCCCCCGTGTTTCTGCATTGAAAGGCTTTTCCTGACAGTCACTATGTGTGACTGTTGACCAGTTGCATGCTCATGTTCATGCAGGTGACAAGCAGCATCTTCCACTTTGTCAGAGATGCTCTGTCACCATGGTGGCTCATTGTCTGATAATTGGTCTCTTGGGTTGCTTCATAGACAGCAATGCACAACCAATGGTACTCAGAACGTTAAATAGCCCTGTAGTGTTAGACGTTTTCATTACAAATACTTAAAGGGGTACCAGTAAACTGTGAGATAACAAACTGGAAGACATTTTGTGTGGCTTCTCCTCTGGCTTGTTTTTGTTTGTTCTGTATGCTTCACCATGTTTCAGACACAGGCATTTTCATTAGTTGGGCTGAGCACATCCTTTTATATGCTGTGTGAGGATTTTTGAGGTGCAAATACACTAATTAAGCAAGGAAATGGTAAAGGGAGACAAATACTGCAAGCACTAAAAATACAAGGGATATATATGTGGTTGTTTGGGTTTTGTTTCTTGCTGGACAGCAGCAGTGGAGTTTGCCAGTGTGTTAAATTAGTAGGCAGTAACTCATGCAGAGTATGTCATAGCTTGCTCTGTAATCACTTCATGTTACGTAAAAGCTTGCCATTAGCTGACCTTCAACCTCTTTAAGGACTGAACAATTATTTTCCTCCTGTACCAATGTCATTTGCAGTTTTTCTAAAGCTTGCCTATTTCTAAAACTACTTTAATTTTTATTTATCTGGGGATCATATTCAATGTGAAGTAATAATTTGAATAATTATTGTTGCTTTCAAGGACTTAGAAACTGTTTTCCTCAGCTGAATTCTTGGATTTAAGTGTTGTGGGAAATGGTGTTGCCTTTAGCGTTGCCTGACGCTGTTGTGTTCAGTGCTTGCACAGATTTCTTTCAAGTGCTAACATTGTTGTAACTTGAGTTGCGGACTATGACATGTTGGGATAAGTCTGTAATATAAATAACCTAAAGCGGAGCGCTTCCAGTTGGTGTGCTATGAACTACTTAATTGTACGGTGAGTGGTTATATTCCTTAGTCAACGTTAGCGTAGTTCTTAGGGTTTGCTCAAGAAAGATGAGCAAATGAACAAGGGACAGGACAGTGAGCTGCTGTAGCCTTGAAATGGAAATGTAACTGAGGACTATCCTATTTCCTGGTTGCTGTAGGGAATAGATCTGTAAATGTTTCGAATTAATCACTGAGGATAATTTTTTTTTTAAATTCCAGTATCGCAGGTTTGCTGTGAGTTCTTTTTCTTTCCCTGTTATTAATGTTTATAGCTTGCAGGGTTTTTTAGGGGTATGTTCAGGTTTTTTTAAACATAAAACTTTAAAATTTCAAAAAGTACTGTGTTTTCCATGCCATACAATTTAGAGGGGTGCTGTTGCTAAACCTTCCTGTACTTTGTTTACTGCCTTGTTCGAAATTTACATTGCTGAATTTTGATGGGACAAGCGCTGCCTTAACAGAACTGTTAGTGACTGCTGGAAAAGCACAATGCAGCACATGCAGTTGTGTTTGCACAAAGCAAAGAATAAACCTCTGTCTGTTGAGTGTTCATTGATTTCAATAGGCTTTTCAGTAGCTCTGCATATTACAATTCTTAGCACCTAGAATACATTCATATTCATTATGGCATGCAGTTCAGCCGCTGCTTGTGACTTGATCCCCCTGCTCCATTCCCTTTTCTCCTGGAACATGAAGTAGAATTATTTTCCTAACACTAGTAATGTGTTCTAGAAGATGTTACGGCTCTTTTCTCAGAGTGATTGGAAATGCATCTTTCAGCTTCCTTCATCTTGTAAGAAATATGTTAAATACTAGAAAGACTTAAAGCTTTTTGGAATCTTTCATGATGACCCTTGTGGCTGTTGAGACTGTGAGGTGTTGGGCATGTACCGCATGCAATCGTTTATATGAACAATTAGTGGAAGAGCTAATTGGTATGTAGTGGTACCATCTTTTAACAATATGAATACTTGCTGCTTTATTTCAGTGTACGGGGGGTTGGGGGCTTGATTCTTTGGATTCTAGATAGCTGTTTGAAATGCTTTTTTTCTTTGCTTGTAACTTGGCTTTATTATTTGAATTCTCATTTAAACCAAATGGTTTTCAGTAGTCTGCCCATATTTTACTGTGAAAAATTATCCTTCTCTTGAGTTTAGACTTATTGATGTATTAATTGTGTTTTTCTCTTACACACATAAAGGAAAGTAATCTACTTGAAAATAATATTACAGTGGTTTAGAAAATAATTTCTGTTCTGTTCGCTCATGGCAGAATCTGTAATCGGGTATGATTTTCTTTGCTTTTATCTCTATGTGCAAATAATATCCCTACAAAATGAAACAGGCCCCTATTTTTTTAGGAGAAAAAAAAAGAGTACGTTTGATAGTGTGAATTAACTGGACCCTTACGTTTGTTTGAAAGACTTCATGTTTAAGATAGCTGATTCCCAGTAATGAGAAGTTCAACACTTACTTAGTTTGAGCATTTGATTAATGCATTTAATATGTTAATATATCACATATTACCTTTGTAGATGAACCAACTAGTCCTAGTATTGACCATGATATTGCACACATTCCTGCTTCTGCTGTCATTTCTGCATCTGCTTCTCAAGCACCAGCTATAACAACTGTTCCTCCCAGTCCCGCATCTCCAATCCCTTTAATTCGGCGACAGCTTTCACATGATCATGGTGAGCGTTGATTTAATTTTCTTTCTCATGCAACTTTTTCCTTTTACTCTCTGGAGGAATGAAAATTATATACTCTTTATTGCTTGAAAAATATTGCAAAAATGTGATTCAGGTTTCTACATATGCCAAAATTTCAATTTGTTTTAGAATCAATCAGGCCTAGTGTCCTGGATAGCCAGCCTGCTGCAAAAACAGAGAGATCAAAGTCATACGATGAAGGACTGGATGACTACAGAGAAGAGGGAAAATCGTGAGTTGATGAAAAAATAGCAGTTAATTTGGAGATCTCATTTTTAATGTGTACAAAATCTCATTTTAACATCTATTTTTCTCCCAACAGATCCATTAAGCATGTATCTAGTTTAAAGGGGATTAAGGTAGGTAAACATATATATAACAACTCCTAAGAACTACGCATAATGCTGTGACAAGCTGTATGAGTTATACACCACCAGTATACAAAGTGATGTGTTAAACAGAGGCATGAAGTTTATTGGAATTGCCATTCATCAAATTGTTCATGCTGTGTGCATAGCATATTTAAACATGGTCTTTTTTTTTCCTAGGCTTACCACATGGTCCTTGATTTCATTTTCCTCAGCTTCTGTAAACAAAGCGTACCTATGGCGTGCTTTTGTAAAAACACTAATGAGAGTCTAAGACTCCTTCTCAAAGTTTTCTTGGGACATGTAAGGCCGCTATTGTTGTACAGGAAACTCAGAGATTGTATTTTTCCCAGAAGAATATTTTCTAGGGACATTTTTAAAATGAGAAACATCTTGAATGTAGGGAATGTAGAGAAATGTGTTCAGAAGTGCACTGTGGAGTTCTTTCTGTGGTGTTTTGTTTAGGTCCCAGACAGCCAGAAATCTTCAGAAGACTCTGGTTCCCGCAAAGATTCTTCTTCAGAGGTCTTTGGTGATGCCTCCAAGGAAGGATGGCTCCATTTTCGTCAGCTTGTTACAGACAAAGGGAAGGTATCTGTCATGTTTGGGTTTTTTTAACATACCACAAATACTAAGCTGGTGAAACACTAAGATAAGAAACTTCAAGCCTTCCTGTTGTGTTTTTTTAATAATTTTTTGGGGTATGTGAGCTTCAATAAAACTGGCAAAATTTTAGACCTGTTAGAGCATTGGCTTCAGTGAATTCCTTATCTTCTTTTACAGACTGCTTTCTACATTGTCTTAATTCTACATTTCAAAGCATCTGTGAAGTAAACTAATTTCTAATGACTAATTAAGTATTAAGAATCAGTCTCTTGATGATTATAGTTTCTGGTCTTTTTTCCTGCTCTGCTAAGTATGAAAAAAGCCATAATTTTTTAGGCTGTTTTGGAGCTAAGTTCAAATTAACCTTCTGCACAAGTGTAGGCTAACACTTAAGGAAAATTGGGAGTCAGGAATTGCAGTGGTATGTAGATGTGAGTCTAAATTGGGCAAGAGTCCACTAAATATTTTTTCCTGTATTTGTATTAATGGCTCTGTGAAGTTCTAGTCACATTCTGTTTCTTACTACTGTCATACATGAATACACTCTTCATGGGCCATCAGGGAGTGCAGGACAATTCACTCCTCTAATGGAGAGTAATTAGTGAATCCCACTTTGTGTAGTCTTTCTGCAGGCCATTCTTAAGAATGGTAGAGGTAGGCGATCAGTCTGTATTTTTAAAATACAGGTAATTTTTGTAACCCAGAAACATTAGTTCTAACAAATAAGCAAGCTAACATATTGGTTGATGTTTTTCAGCGAGTTGGTGGAAGCATTCGGCCATGGAAGCAATTGTATGTTGTTCTTCGAGGTCATTCACTTTATTTGTACAAGGATAAAAAGGAGCAAGTGACCCTGTCTGAAGAAGAGCAACCTATAAGCATCAATGCTTGTTTGATAGACATCTCATACTGTGAAACCAAGAGGAAAAATGTATTTAGACTCACCACATCAGATTGCGAGTATCTGTTTCAAGCTGAGGACAGAGATAATATGTTAGCATGGATTAAAGCAATACAAGACAACAGCAACTTAAATGATGAGGTAATCATATAATGCAAAGGCAATAGTTCTTGTCTTTTAATTAAAAATTGATTGTATTTTCTTGTAATGAATATTTCAACAAAAGAAATAATTTGGTATTAAATAATAAAGACAAAAATGCGTACAGCAACATAGAAGAAAATGAGGTGAAAGGCAAGGTAACTGAGTTTAAAAAAGCCTGACATACTCAAAATCAGCGAACAGGCTTTTGAAATAAATGGATTCATGTTGTTGCTGTTTTGACTAAAGATACACTTGATCTTAAATTGATCTGTCAAAAATCTCTAATATTTTTAGAAGATAATTGCAGGATTAGAACCAGTGTGTTCTGTCTTCATAACATAGCAAAGTGGTGTGTGGAGTGGCGCAGTACGACAAGCTTCTTAGTAGTTAAACAAGTGAAACTTTGAAGGAAGCCTGTGTCTGTGATTAAATGTTAATGCTAATTACAAAAGGCAAACATATACTGTTGTATGTAGCATATTGATATCTGTTCCAGTGTTACCCTCAGTGCATTTTCATTTCAGTGATGAGCCACAGAGAAGTATTTTTGTGTCTGTGGTAATGCACATTGCTCAGATGTGAAATAATTATCCAAATGATAATGGATTAATAAACACGATTAGACAGATGGATAAAAGCACATTTTTAATCCATGATAGTTTCACCTCTGTGTGTAGCAGTAATTGCTCATAGAAGTACTCTGTGCACATACGACTGTATTTTTCAGAGTATTTGGGTGTGTTGACTTGCATGTTTGTTTTCTATTTAAACTTACTTTCAATTTAATCAGGATTTAATCATGTTGTATTGCTGTGAAACAAGTCTCTATAGCAGCATTTAATTTGTAATCACTTGCTTCAGTTTTACGCATGTTTTTTTAGATGTTCTCACGGTCTGTTAGAATTTTTTTTTTTTTACTGTACTGAGATGTTAATGTGGTCTGGTGACAAGGAGAGTTAATTGTATCCTGACAGTAAAAAATACCTGTTGTCTTTTACAAGATTGTAAAGTAGATCTCCATTTGTTTTCTAGGACACTGGTGTCACTAGTAGAGATCTAATTAGTCGAAGGATTAAAGAATACAGTACAATGATGAGGTAGGTGAATTATATACCACTAGTAATTTGTATAGACTTCTTCTCTAGCTTTTTTTTTACTGAAGTAATATATCTTGTTCCAGTTCTTCAAGCAGCAAAACAGAGCCATCTCCCAAAACCCCTCGCCAGAGTCTAAGTATCAGACAGACTCTGCTTGGAACTAAAGCAGAACAGAGGACCCAGAGCCCACATTCTCCTAAGGATGAGTCTGAAAGGAAGCTCCTCACTAAAGGTCTGTATATTTTGTGTATTTCTTTAGTTAATTATAGCCTCAGTACAAGGCCACTGAGGTGTCTTTCTCGGTTTTTCAAACTCATGAATATACAGATGCAAGCCAAGTATTAACCAGGCTTTTTTAAGCTGCAGCTATAACAATTCATTACTTGTAGCTGCTAGATTTCAATATTATCTTAGATATACTTCAGGTCTTCCCTGAAGCTCTTTATTTCAGTCCTCTCCCAGGAGGGTTCTGGATTTTTTTGCTATAGCTATATGTACTGTTAACAGTACATTACAGACATAATGCTTCTTGTGACCAAAACTTCACCAAGCTTTGGAAATACATGACCAAAACTTCACCAAGCTTTGGAAATAATTTTGTGTGTAATTCATGCTTTTGCCTCCAGCTCACTTGGAAGTGATAACAAGGTAAATTTGTATTTTAAATATGCTGTTAAGAAACCAATTTCTACTGAAGTGTTTCAGGAGTAGAGAAGAACGTATTTTTTGGCTCTTAGTCTTCAAAATACAGATGTGAAACTATGTTATTTTTTTCCAGAACAAAATTAATGCCTGCTAGATTCTAAAACCTAAATTCTGATAAGCTGGCACTGCAAACTTAAATCAGTAACTGAACTCTCATCAAATAATTTCACAAGCTACCTTTTTTCTCTTTCTCAATGTATAAATAAATGTATTTCTGATAGACTGTTCTTGTAAAGATGTTGCATACAAATTTCATGCAGCTGGCTGAGCAGTCACTTTTGATGAACCACTTTTAAACAATTCAGTCTTGAATTTAAGCTGTGAGTGAATTCTGGTTTATGTTACCAGCAAATGTCCCTTTGCTCCTGCTGTGCTGCAGATTATGTGTCTAAATTGCATATGTCAAGTAAAAGTTGAGTATTTCCAGAAATAGTAAGGAGGAAGTACTGCTGTATAGGTGACTTGTAGTATGGGATAAATGGGATTTGTTGTTTGCTACATCAGTTATATAGGAGAGGTAAACAGAGCGACTGAACGTTTTATCTGACTTTTGGATGCATAATACTTGTGTTTGAGTCCTGTTTGGAATGATTTAGGAGTGACTGTAATCTGATAATTTTTGAGAGTGGTCTGCACTGTGACCATGAGCGTGGCTGCATGAGCGTATGCTCACAACCGTGCGCATGGCTGTATAGTCGTAGGTATTTTGTGTGGAGCTGTGATTATTAGAGACTTGCTTTACTAAATGTAGATTTTAATTTTTTTTTAATTGAATTTATGTACCTTTAGTGTTTAAATGATGAAATTCCACAGTTCTGTCAGGCTACTGGCATTTCTAAATTTGGGTGTATGTTCAAATGTATCTTTTGAATCACAGAAGAGTAAAGAAGGTGTGTTTAAGGCAGATGAATGTTTAGTTATCTGTTGCAGGAAGCCAGGCAAGTGAAAGAGGTGAAAATGCAGTAGGTGTCACTTGATTTTTGAAAACCTATTAACTTGTATTCACAGTGGGTTTTGTAACTTAATATTCTTGTTTTCTTTTTCTATATTTCTGTGTTTGCATTATACTAACAACAAAAAGATGAGACAAGCCCACCAAAGGACAAGGGAACATGGAGAAAAGGCATTCCGAGCATTATGAGGAAGACATTTGAAAAGAAACCATCTGCTGTAGGAACATTTGGTGTTAGACTAGATGACTGCCCCCCAGCTCATACCAACAAAGTATGGAAGGATAATTTTGCTTTCCATTGTGATTTTAAAATATTTTTGTATTAATTATTTTAAAATGTGTGTATAACTTTGCTTTTTCTTCAGTATATTCCACTGATTGTTGATATATGCTGCAAACTGGTTGAAGAAAGAGGTCTTGAATACACAGGTATTTACAGAGTTCCTGGAAATAATGCTGCCATCTCAAGTATGCAAGAAGAGCTCAACAAAGGAATGACTGACATTGATGTTCATGATGATGTAAGTCTTAGATCACACTATTTCCAGGTTGAACTGCCAAAACCTTCTGGTTGTGTTGTGATTATAGAAATATAAAGCATGTCTGTCCTTCTAACTGTGTAGAAATGGCGGGACTTGAATGTGATAAGCAGTTTGCTGAAGTCATTCTTCAGAAAGCTCCCAGAACCCCTTTTTACCAATGGTAAGTCATTTTCGTTATGATGTTTACATTGTTAATTGCATTTAGGAATTATTGTTGATCAGGGCATCTTACAACTTTCAGATGGTTTGAGAGAATATCCAGTGAAATCCTCTAATAAAGGCCCCTTTCCTCCTTAAAGAGCAGGGAGACATGGTGATTAAAGAGCTTAAAAATGAGAGCTGTAGATAGAATTTCTCTGATGGTGAAAGAATAGTGAATTTGGAAAAAAAAGCCTGAGTAACATTTGCAATTTTATTGATGCAATATTTTATGAAAGATGGGGGGTTTTTTTCCCCATTGTCATCATATATTTTATACAGTCTAGTAGGCCGATTCATGACTCGCAGAGGCCATTCACAAATATGTCTCAGTGTGTTACCTATATTTTGGGAAAGAAGGTTGGGTGGTGGTGGTGATATGTATGCATGCATATATATATATACATATATATATATATATATGAGCTCACACATGATTAATTTCTGCTTTCATTAACAGACAAATACGCAGATTTTATAGATGCCAATAGAAAAGAAGATCCTGTTGAGCGTCTAAAAACACTGAAGAGACTGGTAAGCTGAAATCATGTGTTATAGGTGCACTACAAAATTAGCATTAAAAGTTTAATGTTCTGAATAGTAATTGTTTGTTTCAGATTCATGATTTACCTGAACATCATTATGAGACTCTCAAGTTCCTTTCTGCACACCTGAAGACAGTTGCAGAGAACTCAGAAAAGAACAAGGTATCCAGAAGCAGAAGTATAGTGTTTATTTCATTCATTAAGCATGGGGTTTTTACAGGATTAGTTCTATTAAGTGGTAATTTATTACTATAGACAAGATTAAGATCTTTGCTATGTTGTGGAGATTTTTGGGTTAGACTAATGACTCCTGGAAAATGTGCACCTGTTCTGTTGAATTAAGTTTATTCAAGCTGGTATCAATTCTTTTTTGTGAATAACTGTCTATATCTTAAATTTATCCCCAAGTCTGTAAATCTCATATAATCCCAGCTAGACATCAATAGGAGTGTGCTTGGGCACTACACAGGTGAATGTCTGTGACATGAATGAACCTGTCATGAATGAGGCTGTCACACCACCTTTGTGTGAAGTCTGGGTTCTTGGACACTTGACTAATTTTTGAGACTAGGACTTGCTGTAATTACTCAAATATTTGGTAATGCTGTTGATAGTAGTTTGGCTGGTTTTATGAATGAAAATTCATTACATAAAGAGTGGTAGTTCATAGGGTGAACTACTCTCAACTACTGAGAATAGCTTTTTGTCATTTCCATTGGGTGGGGGAGAGTTTGCGTTAAGTGCTCCTGTGCATGCTATAATCCTGAAGTGAATGCAAATAATAGTATCCCCTTTTTTTAGCTCTTAGGGAGGGGTAGCTGAGTGCAAAGCTGTGCAAAATATGAGTGTGCTTATGGATGCTTACCTAAGGGCAGGTAACATGGTGTCTTGTTACTTGGCTACCGATGTGCATGGTACAGAAAAAAATTGATGTGATTAATACAATTTAGAGGAACCTCTGTCCAATCTTAAATCATTTAAAAGATCAGAAAATGCCTCAGTTCAGATGAATATGGTGGGTTTCAACATTAGTTCTGCAAATAATACCTTCTGGCTAAATATAAAATAAAAATTTGTATGTGTGTATATAAAAAAAATATTTAGCAAATTCCACCTGTAGTGGAATTACAGCTGCAGTTGTAAGGAAGCGTTGGTAAATGTCATTTTTAAGTGTAATACCTAAAGCAAACGTTTTATTTATCATTTTATGGTTTGGGTGGACTGTATAAATGTTTAAATAATGTTAAGGTTATAGAGTATATAAGGCTAGATAGGTGAGGTGATTCTGTAATTGTATGATTTATCAAAGGCCATAATTCAAGTCAAAGTGAGCATTAGGGGCTTGTGTCATGGCTGCGGCTTCCTTCTGGTAAGCACAAGGACCTTGCCTCCTATATATTATTGGTCTATCCTATGTCACAATAATAAACTATGCCAGAGGAGTAAGCAAAAATAGAAGGTAAGCTGTTGATGCTTTCTTGGAATTATTTGTCAGAGATGTAACATTAAAAGTGAACTAAGTGAATGATTAACGTTGTGACATGATTGCATAACTCTTGAGTCTGTCTCATGAATGGGCGAGTTGGGTGTATGATGTTGGTTGCTACCGCCTCTTCCAAACTGGTTGCTAATTGAATGAGCTCTTTGTCAGTAAACACAACGCAGCATTTGATTACCAGCTCAGTTTTCCTGTGTGCCATGTAAACATTTTTAGTGAGAGAAAAAAGAAGTACCAATGCCTTTTTATATGAAAAAGTAATAATTTAGAACATCAGTGTTTCTAAACAAAACAAATAGTCTTTATGGGGAAAAAAAAACAAAGTGCTGCTGCAAGTGTGAAAAATATTTCAGAATTCTTGATTTTTCTGTCGTTGTTGGACCTGTTTACTTGCAATGAGTTAAGGTTGAATTCTGAATTGCAGCAGTGTTGGAAGCGTGGATTGCAGCTGTGTGTAGAAGAGATTTAGTGTAATGTAACATGATACCTGAGTCAGTAATGTGTTTTTAAAAACCTTTTCTTTATCCTTACTTAAAATAGCTCTCAGATATGTTAATAGTGTTATATTATTGTACTTTGCCCATATTATTGTATTTTCTCATTATAAATGTATGATGTGGAAATATTTCATTTCTTAGATGGAGCCAAGAAACCTGGCAATAGTGTTTGGTCCAACACTTGTGAGGACATCTGATGATAACATGACACACATGGTTACGCACATGCCAGACCAATATAAAATTGTAGAAACACTCATTCAAAAAGTAAGTGGATGCATTTCATTATTTACAAAATAAGTTTTGTACACAGATCGACCAGCTTTTCTCTCATTGGGACAGTTTGGATCTGGTATTTATCTGCCCAACTCCAGGATTATCATTTCTAGTCATGCCCATGTCTGATTGTTCCACATTTGGGTTTTGTGTTTCCTATGGGGTTTTCACCTTTTTTGTTTTAAATCGTAGCATGACTGGTTTTTCACAGAAGATGATGCTGAAGAACCTCTTGTAAGTATTGTCTCATAAATATTCGTGCCCTAATGATCTTAGTTTAGAATCTGCTTCTGCTGCCTCTAGAATGTCTTTTATATTTCTTATTACATCACTGTACAGTTTTCTCTTCAGAAGCAGTCCTTGCAGTGATTTTTTTTAAATGAAATAATTCATTTGTTTTAAAAACATAATGCAAAATGGGAAAATAAGAATACATGAGGAAAGCATGTCCTCAGGTGAATAATGCAGTTTTCTAAATGCTATTGAATGGTAATGAACTATTTGTGAAACGATGATGAAGAGATCTTTGTTTATTAACTATAGACAGCAGTTCATGAGGAAAACACTGTAGAATCTCAGCCAGTGCCAAACATAGATCATTTACTCACCAACATTGGAAGAACAGGAATATCTCCGGGAGACGTATCAGGTAACTCTGCCTGGACAGTGTTAGTCCATAGGCTAGAATAACCTACCCTGTTACCTCACTGTAACTCTCTCTTCCTGTTTTCTTTCACTAATAAACTGTTTTTCTCTTTTTTTTCAAAAGATCATTAACACTTCTTAAAGACTTGAATTGATGATTTATCATGCATGAAATAATTTGGAAAACTTTGTCTAACAGGAATATAATCATTAAAAGATGAGGCTTGCACATACTGTTTTATTTATTCACAGTAACCCATGCAATCATCATCGTGAGGTGAAGCAGATATGCTGCTGTAAAGTGGTTTGTTGTGATGGCAGACTGATCTTCAGTGGTATTCTAATATTGCTCCTTCCCAGCATTAGGAATGCAAAAAAATTACGTTTTCTTGTCAAGTGATGGACACTTTAATAAGTATGTTGCAGTATGTCTCTATACTAAAGCTGATTTCCTTCTGTTTATAAATGCCAACCTCTTTTGTGGCTAAGGACAAGCATTGCAGGCTCTTTTTTGGTGACTTTTTCCCTTCTTCCCTTCACTATACTGTTGCACTAACCCAGCATGTTGAATCCCACAAATGTTACCCCTTCGTCTCTAGCTTTTGTTTCAGTTTTCAAAGGGTTGTCCAGCACTTACTGAAACAGTCACTTTATACTGATGTTGTAACAGGCGAAGTGGGAGGAGTCTATCACACGGTGATGTCATTAGTGGACTCTGTGATGTCACTGATGGACAGCTGGAACTGTAGGAAGAAGGAGGACTGTTGCCCACACTGTAGCTGCCTTGTCTGCAGAAACCCCCGTTTCTTGTAAATGGAAATTAAAAAAAAAAAGGTTGATCTGTGCTGTAAATTTTCTTTCAAGAGTATTTTAAACAGATCAATGCTACTTTTTTAAAAGTCTTTCTGCTGTTCTTGTTATCTCTGAAGCAGACCCTGAGGAGAAATAGCATGGTATGGTCTACCAGTCTTTCTAGTCATAAAGCATTAGCCATGTGTCAAAAAGGGGTGTGGCAGGGGGCTCAGCTCTTTCTTCCTAGGGAAAAAGTCCCTAAAGGTGGAACACATCCAAGTTCATATTTTTTAGTCATTGCGCTAGCCCCTTCCTACCCCCTTTGTAATTGTATAATCTTGGGTTTTGCGAGACAGTGAAACTATGGTGTCCATTTTTCATTTCATATTAGCGCTTGTTACAGAAAAGTACAAAACTGGTAGCTGCTGAAATCTAGCCAACTTAAAAATGCAATTTTGCCTATTCGTAGTCAGAGGTGGAGAGAGATGTGTAATTTGGGTCTTACACACAAAATATTACCTAATTCCTTTAAAACCTCACAAAAAGAATATGACTACATGAATCATGATTTGTACCTAGGGCAGCCAACAGTACGTTCAATTTTGCTTTGTGTATCCTGAATCTCAGGAGAGTACACAGTACGATCTTGAAAAGGTCTCTCAGCTGCGGTTTGCAGAGGCTATACACTTAAAACATTGAATAAATATTAGTATTTCTGTTTTTTTATTTAGAAGAACAGGGCTCCTTTGCCATTCCTATCATTGAGCTGGTTCTGCCTACAATTCACAGCATCCTTTCATGGCGGTGGCTTTCTGTGGTGCAGCTTGCATCTTTGTGAGCTCTGACTATTCACTCTGTTCTGGTTTTATTTGCTTCACATTTTGTTCTGTGCTTGTCTTTTTCCATAAGTCCAGCATTGTCTGTAGCAACAGCAAAAATATTGCACAGAACTGAGCAGAATTGTCTTTTTCAATTTTTCCACAGATTCAGCTACTAGTGACTCAGCAAAATCTAAGGTAAATAATTTTGTGAAATGATGTAGTTACAAGCTTCTGAAATCGGTTAGATATTTCCTTGCTTTACTGTATCACTTGGGTGTGTAGTACAGAGCTTACGTGGGTTTGGGCTTTTGTTTTTTTTTAATAAGTGGTAATATTCTTTTCTCGACAGATTTTGAAGTGTTACATTGGAAAAGTATCACTTGTTTGCATTTAGCTGCATCTGCCAGAGCAGTCAGCTGCACACATAAACAGCTTTGTTTGATACTATTGCAACCGGGAGCTCTAACCCCCTTTCTGCATCTGGTTCAGTAGAGATAAACATATATAGTATGTTCCCTGTCATTGTTGGCATACTACTTACTCCCAGGCAGTATTTGGTTTTCACTGTTTCACTGGAAAAGTGTATGTAGAATTTAGCTTTTCCTTCCTCAGAAAGTAGTAGCTCCTCTTCTTGTAGGAAGCAGTTTCTGTTGCAAACAAGTCATGAAAAGGTTGTCTTCCTGTAATGGAGCCCGCTTTATTGGTCTGTCAGAAACTGCATAGCTCTGTATATACAAACCAGACTTCATTAAGTTCAAGGGATTCAGGTAAAAAGTGGAATTCTCAGGAAGCAAATTTACTTCTTGGACAATGTCATGTAGACTACTGAAAGGGCATGGAATTATTTCCTGAATATTTTTTGAACAAGGCTATCTGCTGTGAAACTCAGAAGCTCAGGCTAACAAATATTTCTTTGTGATTTCTAACCATGCTCTCTCACTTTTTCTTTAACAGGGTTCTTGGGGTTCTGGAAAGGATCAGTATAGCAAGGAACTGCTTGTGTCCTCCATTTTTGCAGCAGCTAGTCGCAAGCGGAAAAAAACAAAAGAGAAACCGCAACCAAGCAGTTCAGAGGATGAGTTGGATAATGTGTTTTTCAAGAAGGACCTTGCAGAACAATCTCGTGGTGACACGACAAAAGAGGATATAGCTAAAGGGGAATATGAAAGAGAGCGAGAAACGGGGAGAAAACAGAGGATGTTTGTCCTGAAGGAAAAAGAGAACAGCAGTAAAAAAGATGTGAATGTTGTAAAAGATGAAAAGAAGTCATTAAAGAAAGAAAGTATCCTGTCGGAGGAACCTTCACTGCCTTACCATGAAAAATGTACAAAATCACCAAATCTCAGCTGTCTGCAAACCACACAGAAGAATAACCTAAAAATGCCTATTTCACAATCTTCTTCCCAGGTTGAGGAGACAGTGTCTGACTCTGGCACTATGCTAAGCACTTCCTCCCAGGCTTCCCAGCACAAATACTCATGCAAAAAAGTAGCCAGCCCTGAAGTTAAACACAGGGAGTTTTTAGCAGCTGATGTCAGTTCTATCACCTCAGATTATTCAACTACTTCATCTACTATGTGTCTGACTGGTTTGGATGCCAGTATGCTGAGCCCTGAGGTACAGTCAGTGACAGAAAGCAAGGGAGAAGATGCTGATGATGAAAGAAGTGAATTGATCAGCGAAGGGCGCCCTATGGAGACAGACAGTGAAAGTGACTTCCCTGTCTTTGCCACCAGTGCTGCTGCTGAAAGGCTGTCCAAGGGGAAGGTTGCAGAAGTGGCAAAGACCAGTCGGAGAAACTCTGAAGAAAGCGAAGTAAGTTGTACGGAAGGAAGTTCAACACCAAAGTTAGAGAGTCGCAGACTTTTTAGCTCACACAAACTTATTGAGTGTGATACACTGTCTAGGAGAAAGTCTGCACGGCACAAAACGGACAGTGAGTGTTCAGGAGATGCGAAGAGTGAGAAGGACTTGCCTACTGTGACCAAAATGTTTGACATAATGAAAAAAGGAAGATCAACAAGCAGTTTAGCTACATCAGCCAGAAGTGAAGCTGACAAACAAGAACCTACCTGGAGACTTAAAATTACAGATAGGTTAAAGCTGCGACTCAAGTCCTCTGCAGATGATATGTTTGGAGTTGGGAATCAGAAAGCTAACTCTGCAGAGACCACAAAGAGAAAAAACATCAGGCGAAGGCATACGCTTGGAGGACAGAGGGATTTCGCTGAAATAAGTGTCCTGAATGTTTGGAAAGCTCAAGAGCCAAGTCAGAGTAGAGAGAGAGAATCTGAGCTTTCAGCTGTGAATCGGTTGAAGCCCAAATGTCCAGCGCAGGACCTCTCGATCTCCGACTGGCTTGCACGAGAACGTTTACGCACTAGCACAACTGACCTTAATACGGGTGAAACTGGAAAGCCCAGACTTGAGAACACTAGCTTAGCAGATGCATCAAAGGTAGATCTGCCTTTATCTGCAGAGATGCAGGCAGATGAAGGCAGCTCTTCCAGCAGCTTGACTTTAATTAACAGAACACCACCATCGGGACCATTTCCACCACCAGACCAGGTAAATGGTGAAAATTACCAGAACGTGAACAAAAACAACTTTAGCCCAGCAGTTGATGCCCATCCTCATAAACTGTCCGGGGCCCAAGTGGTAAGATCTCGATTCTACCAGTATCTTTGAAATGGGGAGATATGTCCACTACAGCAATTCATTAACTTACTGTTACACTTCCCAGTAACTCTGTGTGTGTGTGTGTGTGTGTGTGTGTGTACATATATATATATATATTTTCCTGTACTGTTGTTGTTATGCAGCCTTCATTTGGGCTGGTTTCATCAATATGCTCTGTGGAACGTCTTCACAGTGCATTACCACAGCCAGAAGAACACTAAAGTTAAAGTATATATATATTTTAAGAAAAAGTATATTTGATGGCTGCATACAAATGTTGAACAAAGCATCTGATGCAACATGCTGTGTAGTGTATACATGGTTTTCTGACTGAGAGTTGGCCTGGCATTAGTATGCAGAAAAATTGTTCTTTTGGTTTAGTCACTAACAAGTGCCTCATCATAAATTCATTTGGTTTGTTAGGGTGCCATATTGTTAAATTAGAGAAACTTATTACAAACAAATGAATGCGTTTTACTGTTAACGAGTTTCATGACATTTTACAAATGTTAACACAGGTGGCTACAGAGCTTCCATTCCTTAGGCATTCCAGTAAATATTGGAGTTTTATATTTCCAATTTTAATACAGATTTTGAGTTTTATGTGACTTGAATTTTTAATCTTTCTGTAAAATAAGTAACTTAAATGTACATATTACATGTGTATCTTTTCTTCAGATACCAGATTTGATATAAATGTTGTAACATAGACGTGTAGATAGTGGATACTGGATGGAACTGGTTTCTTTTATTGAGAATATAATTCTGCATGAAGACCTAATGAATCCAAACCTGTATCATGCCTGTGTGCATACCCACTTAAACACTGGAAATAAAATTGTTTTGGTGACTCTTTGCATGATGTTAATTCATTCTAACAAACACTTAGAAGTTGCAGTCAGCAGCTGCTCTTGGGATCACAAAACTGGCTGTTACTCCTGGGTGAAGGGTGCTTCTCTTTAAAGCCTTTTGTTTGTGCAGCAGCATTGTGGAGGTTGGCAAGTATTTTCATCTTTATATATAATCTGATTCTAAGGTATGTGGCAAATTGGTTTGTGGTTAGTATGTGGGGTTTATCCATAAACATGTCTGTGATTGTCACCAGATCATAACAAGGGGGTACCAGTATCTGCCAGTCAAAAGAACACTGTAGGATGGGGTCTTGGACTTCTTATAGTTTTACCTATGAAGGTGAGTTTCTGGCCTAAAACCCTTCTCTGTGTGAACTCTCTACTGGTTATATTTTTTTCGTTATATTTTCTGGCACACCTGTTTGAGAACAAAGCAGTTGTTCATCACTTCAGTGTCATGGTTTAAACCCAGCCACACAACTTGTTCACTCACTCCCCCCCCCTTTCTCCCACAAATCCTGGAGAGTTGGGGAGGAGAATCAGAAGAATGTAGCTCCCACGGGTTGAGATAAGAACAGTTTAATAACTAAGGAATAACACAAATCACTACTGCTACCACCCATAATAATAATAATGATAAAGGAAATAACAAGTGAAGAGAATACAACACCTCACCACCTGCTGACTAATAACTCACCCCACCCTGCCTGACCGAGCACCGACCAACCCCCAGAGCCCCAGCCCTTCTAGGTAACTCGGTTACATCCTGGGCATGACATGCTGTGGTATGGAATGCCTCTTTGGCTAGCCTGGGTCAGGTGTCCTGTCTCTCCTTCCTCCCAGCTTCCCCTCCTCCCTGGGAGAGCATGAGACTCGCAAAGTCCTTGACCAGGTGTCGTGGTTTAAACCAAGTCCCCCAACTCCCTGAGAGTTAGGAAGGAAAATCCAAAGAATGTAGCCCCCACAGATTGAGATAAGAACGGTTTAATAGCTAAGGCATAACACAATAATAATGATACAGCCCATAACAAGCGAAAAGAATACAACACCCCACCAGCCACTGACCCATAACTCACTCCACCCTGCCCGGCCGAGCACGCGTGCTCCCTCCTTCATTTTCCTCCAGAGCTCCACCCCTCCTGCTCTCTCTCCCCCAGTATGCATCCTGGGCATCACATGCTATGCTATGGAATACCTCATTGGTCAGCCTGGGTCAGGTGTCCTGGCTCTCCTTCCTCCCGGACTCCCCTCCTCCACCTGGCTGGAAAAAACCTTGAACAAAAACACCCTCAAAACATGCTCAAGCCATGACACCAGGGTAAACATTTGAGCAGTAACTCAAAACATATGTGCTATCAGCACCGTTCGCAGGCTGAAAAGTCAAAACACAGCACTGCACCAGCTACTAAGAAGAAGAAAGTGACTGCCACTGCTGAACCCAGGACACTTTGGGTACTCCCACGTCTTGCACTGTCACTTGGTAGAGGATTAAACCCGTATCAGTAATAAGAAAGCAGTGAGCATAATGAGCATAGAAAAAAAATCCATGTGTTTGTTAGCTGCAAAGAATTAGAGTAACTAGGATGTGTAGGATGACACCACTTTAAGTAGGCTTTGTTTCTTTCCAGAGTAACTGTAACAGTCACAAGCTTTCATCTGCTGTGGTTTTGATCCTTGTGAGAAACCATTATAAAAATGGGCTGTGAAGAAAAGCATCGGATGCAACAACTGAGATCTGTGGAAGTTCTCACCATGTAATCGTGTGCATCGAGTACCAGTTTACATACAGATGAGTCACGTTGTGGTCTTTTCGCAAACTAAAATGTCTTCTTCCCTGCCTCCTCCTCCCCCAAGTGAAGAGGAAGCTGGTGCATTAGCAATGTTTGTGTATGCAGTGTGAGGAAGGATGGGTATGATTTATGAAACACAGACTAATTGATGATGATTTTTGCTGCAGTCCTAATAGTAAAGTGTATTTGAACAAGGGATTTCAAACTGTGGCGTTGCAGTGCCTCAGTACTGCTGTTCATTAGCACATTGTATTTACTAGAGGCATCATTTTTTGCCATTAGTAGTCTCAGAAGCTTGTTTGTGTGTTGAACACCTACAGCAAGTCGTGGGGGTTTTCTCAGTGAAGCAGTACACTGAACAGAGGTATGTACAGGGTTCTGGGGGTCTGTGTTATGATCTGACAGCCAATTTGATGATCAAGTTAATTTTCACTCTGTGTTTTATAGATGACAAATTATTTTTACTCCTGAATCTAGATGTGTGGTGGCCAACTCTTACTTGGGCTGGAGAGCATAAACTTCTAATTTATTCACTGGAATAGGGCACAAGATCTTTGGAAAAAGTAGGAAACACCCACAAGACAGGAATTGTATTGGCTGACAGTGCTGCAGGGACAAATTTCAGGCCTTGGCAACCTCCATGGTGTTGTCTGCTGTTGCACTGGCAGGATTGAAGCTGCAGAGCAGTTGCAGGAACTGTGAGAGAAGTCAGGGACATCCAAGGGGGGGTGTAAGAAAAGGGATCACAGCAGTTGGGACCATCGCTGCCTTGTGTTTGCCATGTACGTCAATTCTTGGGGGAGATAACAAGGCAGACAGAGTGGGAGGGAAAGAAGCTCTGGGGGAGCACTTGACTTGAAGGGGAGACACACAGAGCAATCTGTCAGGAGCATTGAGAGGAGATGACCAGGCTCCACCTGAAGAAAGGGGCATGTGGCAACACATCTGAGGCTGGGAAAACAGCGATGCACGTTCTGTTCTTTGGAGATTTGGAGCTGCACTGAAGTCTGGCAGTTGCGGTGACAGACATTTTTAGGAGCTGTTGCTATGCTCTGATCTTAGAAGCTATTTCAGACCCTTACCTGTGGGGCTTTTTAAGCTCTGTGTGTGTGTTTTGTTCGGTTTAGGTTGGGGGGGGGTTGTTTGGGATTTTTTTACTGGAGGTTGACAGGTTGGGGGAGTGTGGGCTTGGTTTTTGTTTGTTCTTCCTCTCCTATGGAAGAGAAGGGGAACAGTCTGATGGACATGGGAAAGAAAACGTGTGCACAGTAGCCTGCCCCGACATGCATACTGTCAGTACTGAGATTTCCTCTGGAAGCTGGATCCAGTGGGATGGGCAGCTCCATAGGGTCACAGAGCAGTTGAGGTGAGCAGTGACCTTGGGATCCCCTGGTCCTAAACCAGGCTGATGCAGCCAAAGCAGGTTGCTGAGGGCTGGGGCTAGTGGGTTCTGAGTGTCTTCAAGGGTGTTGGGTCCACCACCTCCCTGGGCCACCTCTGCCACTGGTTTGATCACACAGTAAAAAAGAGCATTTTTTTAATGTTTTAAACAGGATTCCTTAAAACTTCCATTTATGACCATGAGTTGGTTTTTGGTTTTATACTCGTCATCAGGATTCAAGCTGGCTTGGAAAGTACTTCTGGTCTGAGGACTGTTTGGAGCTGTGTAGCTGCAAGTTTGTAGAAACAGGTCTAAGCTGAGAGCTGATGGAATAATGAAAGGATGAACTGTGGTGGGAGCAATAGTATTTGGATTTTTAAAATGGTTCTAAATGGCAATTCCTGTTTCTGTGGGGATCGGTGGTGTAATCTGAAATCCTTGTTCTGAGGTCTGGTAGCTGGCAGGTGCTGTACAACTGCTTTTTAAGACTCTAAAGGGCTTGTTATGGTCCCCACTAGCATGGCTCAGAGCACTGATAATCTGGAATTAACACATGGCCACAGTCCAGTTTCTTAATTTCTGTTGCTCTGCTGCAGAGCTGAAGATCCTTTTCTGAACTGAACATAAGGGTTCCCATCCGGTCCACAGCATCTGGTAGAGCCTCTTTCCACTTTGTCCAGGCAGGATAAAAGGTTTGAAATGTGGCCTCCTCTGCTACAGAAAGGCAGGTCATTGCACCATCCTCATGTAGATGGTAATCGAGCCTTTGATTGTGCCAGCCTGAGGGAAGAGGGGTGTAGGCTGTTGTGTGTCTGGGAGGGGGAATGACTTGGAACAGACCTGCCACCACTAAAGCGGTGTGTGTACCTGCACCTCACAGTCATGAGACCATGCGAGTCTGCCTTCATCATGTCAGCAAGTCTGTGAGTGGTCAAAGCATGCAGGAAGAGCTGCCTCATAGTGCCAAAGTTGGATTTTGGCCCTGTACGTTTATAGGCAGTAGTGTCTCGCACATCTTCCCTCCTCCCTATCCTCTTCTGCTCTGCCTTCCCGTCACTGTAGCCTGCCCAAAACAGGGGTTTGGGGCTGTGTTTTTGCTGCAGTCCCAGTCAGTCCTTGCCATCCCAGCCAGCTCACACCCAGTGATGGCACTTGCTCTGCTATAAGGGCATGGGCTAGTTTGGACTACAGCAGGCAGCGGGATGGTCCCACTCACCTTCCAACTCCTCCCACCTCGAAAGGGAGCAGCAAGTGCTTCACTACTGATTTTTCAGAGCAGTGAATTCTCACCCTCAGTGAAATCATCTTTAAGTTGTCCAAGAGCTGGTAAAACTTGATCTTAAGTTGCCTGTTGAAGTGCTCTGGTGACAGCAAAGATGGTTTTAAGCCATGTCCCCTTTTTGAAGACAGCTGGCTGTGGGGGACACAGTTGGCCTCTTGCCTGCTATGGACTGCTCTGCTGATGCTGAACACACTACTGCAGTGGTAGCTGCAGTTGCCCAGTAGCTTTGTCCCTAACTCAGGCTGCAGTCACCTCCACCAAAGCTGCCTCTGCATAACTGGCTTACAGTGAGGAACTTGTTTCTTTAATCACTGGCCTGCTCTGTTCCCTTCTGCATTCAAAGGATTTACTTACAGACTTGATTTTCCTAAATACTCTGCCCAGTGTTCAGAAGCATTCTGGTGCTGAGCTACAGCCTGTGCACAGCCCTCCACTGCCCATGGGAAGGAAAGCCCAGCACTTCATTGCTGTACAAGCAGGATGGGGAAGGAATGGATATGGCCTGAGTGCCAGTGGTCCCTGCAGCGGTGCCTCTGCAGTGGGTTAAGTACTGTCTGAGCTGTGGTTGATTTGCTGGCTGGTGAGACATGGATGCGACAGCACATGGTGGCTGCTGTAAGACGTGCAGGATGCAGGGTAGCTGAGGCCAGGAGTGGGTGTTGTGTTATGCTCACTCCCTGATGCAAATCTCCACCATCACAAGCAGTAATTACCTGTTAGGTACAGTGTTGCCTTGCTTCCTGCTGCACGCCCAGTGACTGGGCAGCTTATTTACACAACTCCTGTCCGCCCCTGAGTTCCAGCAGATAGGGAGGATGTGCTGTGGTGGCTGAGAGAAGCAGCAGCAGGAGCAGTGCCAGAGCAGCTCCCGTAGGTGTGTGCTGCAGGGCAGGGCAAGGCCACGGCCAAGGGCTGCTGTCAGGGGCCCTGCCCAAGTGCACAGTGGCTGCTGGGGGGCAGGTTTTGAGGAGCTGCAGAGCTCAGGTATTAGCAAGTTCCTGTTTTTCATTAAGTGTTGGATCTCTGGGCGATGTCACACTGACAGTTTAAGAACAAAACCTTGCATGACCAAGGTTGTGTACTGTGAAGGAGATACCTCCTGGTGCTCCCTGGATTTTCTCTCTGTTGTATGGGGACATGCAATAGTCCTACCTGGTAACAAGATATGGCACTGGATCGGGCCGGTTCCCTTCAGAGCATGTGAATGATGTACTCAACACATGAGAAAGTAGAATACACACGTGGACAGTGCGGGGTGTGCAATGTGGCAGAAGCTGCTCACGCACCAGGCTTCAGAGCCACCACTTTCCTGCACCTGGAAGGGTCTGAGAAGTTCCCTTCAGCTGGATAGGGAACTGTTGTCACTCAGTGGTCCAGTGTGAGCACTCTGCACTGTGCCTTATGCTTTGCTCCAGCTTTGGAGCCACCCAGCTTGTCCCAGGCTTTGGCTCAAAGCCTGGCACTGGCTCTGCATGTACCTGGGGCCATCACTGGCATGGCTGTGGCAGGGCAGGGCCCTGCTGGAACAAGGCTGTGTGTCGTGCTTATGAGGGGTGAGTTAATGTTTATGTCCCTTAATTACACCTGGGATGTTCCATCTGAGGGGATCAGCCTTGAAAGGACACTTTTAAGACACTTCCCATTTCACAAGGAGGAATAAAGCAAATACTTGGAGGTGGATGAGATGATGGCTCAGTCAGACAGCCAAAGATTTGGGGGTTTTTTACTAGTTTTCTAACCTGGAGTTCCAGCACTGGCTTTTGTCCAAGTAAGTCTGAAAGACCCCATTTTAAAATTAATACTTATGGATGGCTTTAATTTAGGGAAAATAAAGTCCTTTTCTCTCCTGCTGGTTTACTGCTGTCAGGCAAGCAAACAGCTCAACAGCTCATTGAGACCATTATAAGAGTTACTAGTGACAAAATACAAACTATATAAGCATGCAGCCCTTTATTTTTGTAAAGATCTTTGCTCAATCATAGTTCTGTATATTACATTATGGTGTTATACAAATAAATTTATTTACAAAACCAGGAGCTATGCAGGCTTCTTGCTTTGTTTTTTTCCTATTTGATTGATATCCATCTTTTTCAACCCTTCCCCATATATATTTTTAAGCATGCATAAAAATTAACTTTGGTGTGGTAAAACTACTCTATGTGCCCAGCCACATACAGTATTTATTTATTTATAGATATTTATAGATATGTACAAAAGTTTGCCAGTATACAGAACAGTACTGAAGTGTACATTGTAAAATCCACAATGCAATACATTAATGGGCTACCAGGTCTCAGGAAAAGAAACCAGAAGGAAAAGGGTGGATTTAGCTAAGGAAAAAGAAAAGAGTAATCAGCAACTACCTCTATGTGTGAAACAATTTATTATTATTATTATTATTTTTTTCTTGGCTGGCAAATTCTTAAATATAATCTGAATGGCAGTGCAATAGGTTGAGTTGCCTCATACACACTCAGACCAGTCCGGTTCTGTGTCCTGTGCAGAGGTTTACTGTCCAGCATACTCCTTTCAAATGTACATTACAATAGTATCAAAATGTTTTGGCAAAAAAGATCTCGAAAGGAACCATGACATTTGTTGACAAAAATAGAAATCTGTAACAAAGCTAAATAACACCAAAATAAAAGAAAAATAGTTTAGTTTCAGTTTTACAGTTGTGTATAATCACACTTTAGTATATCTCTGTTCACTTCTAGTCCCCATAATGAAAAATAGCTTTATACAAAACAACTTACTCTATTTTTTTACCCATACATTTCCCCATGCTCGGTACACCGCTGTGCACACGCAGTCAAGCTCACTCACACACCTTCACACCTTACTGTAAGAGGTGCTGCCTATAGGAAGGAAACGCTCTTTTATCATTACAATGGTAACAGAGTTTTCCAAAAAGCTCCACTCTATGCTAGTGTAGTAACTCAGTGTTTAGCACGTGATTAGTGTTAAGCCTCCAGCAATACAGCAAAATGGTTACATTCCCTGGTTAATAATATTGGCTGCGGGTTCTTTGAATAAAAAGCCTTGGTGAGCTTGCAGGCGGGCTGTGCTCAGCCTTTAGGATGGCTCCTTGGCCGTGGATGGAGTGGACTTGCCGGCATTTCCATTCTGTGCCTTGTAGCTGGTGAAGCTAGGTGTGTGGATTGTCCTGATGCTCTTCATACCTTGGTTGAGGGAAGTGAGAGAGGTAGAGGAGGGGGGGGAGGTAGAGGAGGAAGGAGGGGGAGCCCGGCCATTCTGAGTCTGTAGTGAGAACGAGGGATGGTGACCTTTACCTGGGTAAGTGGGGCTCTGGAGCTTGGAGGAGCCATTAGAGACGGAGGGGATGAGGGAGGTAGAGTAGGTTATGCGACCTGTCTGAGGACCGAGAAGGTTAGAGGAAGGAATGGAGGTTTTAGTGGGTGGGTTAAGAGGGTTAGAGCTGTCACCGCTAGAAGCAGGTGCTGAGCTGCTTTTCCCAGAAGTGGGAGAAAAGGCTGGGATCTTAGAAGCAGGTAGGGTAGGGGAAGTAGCCTTATAGTCCCCACCAGCTTTCTTAGCACTTCCATTAGCCTGCAAATAAAGACGGCAGGAGACAGTTTGTCAGAAAGCCAGTAACATGATAAACCAACAGGACCTGGGAAAATAGCCCTACAGAGAGTAAAAATTAACAGTTCAAGGCCTGAGCTAAGTCTTGCTGCCATGGACTGAACCTGGTAGAAAACCCAAAGTTCCCAACGAGGAGTGCATAGAAAGAGATAAAGAGACAACAAAGCGTTTGTGAGAAGGTGCAATCTATGGGTTATAGACCAGTCACTACATCGGCCATGCTTCTGGGTTATTAATGTGTGACGAGACGTGTCCGGCCGGAGGGTTAATGTGCCTCTACTGCTACCTATTACACCAGTAGGTTAGTGTCCAAGGCCTCCTGTAAAGACTCTCTGAACAGAAGCATTCCCAGCTCTCCTAAGGAACCGCCGCATTGACCAAAGGGAGAGTAAACAGGTAGTTGACATCTTCAAGTTACAGATGAATACCACAGTTTAAAAACCAACCAAAACAGAAACAAACCAAAAAAGAGAAAACAAAAGAGCAGCAGGTGTTTTATTGCAGACATGCATGCACAAGCATGGTGAAAAGATCAGTAGATACTGTCATGCCCCCAGGATCCAGGACGTCCAGATAGACCTCACTTGAAAGTCAGGCATCCAATATTTGGTATAATCTCAGTCAGTTACTGGAGGTTTTAAATAAACAAACAACACCAAATGTCCATCCAAACACGGGTTTAGGGTAAAACTACCTGTCTGTATTGGCGTGGGTCCTGCAGCTTGTGCTGTTTGCCTGCTTTCTCCATGCTTCCTTGCCTACTTTTTGAAGCCATAGGCACCGGCATCCGGCTTGTCTGGGAGGCAGCGCTGGAGCCCTGTGGAAACGAATGGAGGGGCAGAGAGGGGAGACAAAGGAGAAGGAGTGATCAGAACCTGTGTGCTTGAGGAGGAGACTGCACACCATGCGCCAAAAACAAAGCCACAGTACTACATGCAGGGAAAGTTCAGGAGCTTCACACCGCAGGTGTTAATTCCCAGAATCAAATGGAGAAAACTGCTCAGCTACTGATCAGCCTGGATTTCGTGTCAGTGACGCTTGTCATTTCACACAGCGGATTATTTGGCCCAGCTCCCCGGCATCTGCCCATCACCAATCAGCAGCAAAGATTAAAAACAACAAAATGAAACCAAACAACCAAACCAATGGTCTATTAGCTGTTAGACACCTCGTGGGGAGCCCAAACAAGCCACCTGAAAAGAAGCAAACAAATCACAAGACCCTCGTGTTTAATGGTGATTATTGCAGATTTTAGAAAGCAGCTGGAGATTTGATTTCTCGGACTAAGGTACCTTACGTGCAGTGGCTGGGATTGACGGAGGGGGCTCTACGCCAGCAATGCTCTCATCCAGCACTACAAGCTCTCGGGGTGGGGTCTCTGGTACTATCTGGGCAGAGAAGGGGACAGTGCTTCCCTCTGTGCTGAATGTGCTTTCAGGGATAGATTTTGGACTCATTTCACTGATGGTGTTTTCCAGCTGCTTTATGGTCTGCTCAAGGCTGTCTAGTGTTCGATACGTGCTCTGGCGAATTTCATCCGTCCTAGACAGGGACACCACAGCTCCTGGGGGTCCTTCGTGCTTCCCGGAAGGACTTTTGTCACTGTCCTCGCTCTGAGACCTGGTGATTTCAAATCTCTTTGCTTCCTTGTGCTGCTTCAGGTTCCCATCTTCCTCCTCCTCTTCATAGACCACAACCTGCAAGGTCTTCTTGCCAGTCTTGGTTCCTGTCCTTATTGCCTGTGTTAGAGCAGCCAGCTGCTTTTTAGGGAATTTGAACTTAAACTTTTTCTTGGAATCCTGCCTGCTTCCAAACTGGTCAGCAGAGTCCAAGCTGGCTTCTGTGCTTAGCCCATAGATCTGACGGTATTTGTTGAAATTTGTCTTTGTGCTTTCCTCCTCTCCAGGAGGTTTAGTTTCTGTGGAGTCAGAGGAAGACGGAAGGTTAAACATGTGCTGCTCATTGAGACCAGGAGCTGCTGAGTACTCTGCGATGGCCTTTCTGTCATTAACTACTGGTGGCTCTTCCTTCTGGCTCTCAGCGATTTCATGTGCTTCATTTTCTTCCTCCTCTTCCTCTTCTATCTTTTCATCTGTCATCATTTTCTCCAGTTCCTCATCGCACTCCTCAAAGATCGTAGAAAGCCTCTTGTATGCTGACCTAATATCCATCGGTTCATCAAAAATGATGATGACGGGTTTTTTGTCCAGACACACCACTGGCTCTTCGCTATCTGTGCTTTCTGGGGTACCCTTCTCCGACACCGCGTCCTTCCTTGCATCAATGTTCACTGTCTGCACATCTCCCCCTTTCCGGCTGACTATGTCGTGAACTTCCCCACTCGACAGGACCTGGACGGCTGTTTTGGTAATCATGAAGGCGATGTTTTCTGTGGGTGGGTTGTCTTCACTTGGAGAGCTGGCCGGAGGAGAGTCTGCCTCTTCAGTGCTGCTCACACTGTTACTCCTGCACACTTTGGGTCTTAGCACAACCTGATTGTAGTTGACTGCAGAAACTTCTTGCTCCTGAGAGGAAGGTTGAGGCCCCGGTGCCTCCTGCGTGTGCCTCATGAGAGGGGCAACACTGCTGATGGGGATATACTTGCCCGTGCTCTGCAAGGCTTCACCCTGCGGCAGGTCCTGTTGAGCATCTTGTGAGAGTCTGTAGCTTGGCTTTTGTTTTCCAGTTTCAACAGCTGGGAAATGGGAGCCTAAAATATCTTGAGCCCCTCTTCGTTTGTCATCCTCTGGCAAACTGATGCCAGACAGACTTGTGTTCATGTTCTGAAGGCTTTTCTTAGAATAGTCTCTACTGTCTACAAACAAACCCTTGCTAAATGTAGGACTGTCATTCATTGAAAAGCCAATTTTACTGTCATCTGTGCTGGATGAATCAGAACCCAATTCTTCTTCAGTTTTCCCTTCCCTCTTCTCTTTAGGATGGTCACTATCTGTGGGAGATCCTGTTGTAGCCCCATACACCTAAGGGGGAAAGTCGGATTACTCAGTTATTCAGGGCTGTCACCTTTACAGGACTTTTTTCCTTTCCCCCAAAATTAATCACCGTATTCTCAGGGGAAGCGCAGACCTCATGAACTCACCACTCTGTGTACTGCTGCAGAGGCAGGGCTGAAGTTATCATCCGATTCCTGCCTGTCTCTGGGGCAAAATTCCAGATTCTGGCAGAACAGCCTGTGAAGTTACTGCTCTGTGATATGTGTGTGGCCAGCACAGGTTGTCACCTAGGGCTTCTGTTTTAAACAAGGCCTCCAGAATATGCAAAAGCACACTCATTACCTTATTTCCAGCACAGAGCTACCTCGACCTGCTCACTTTCCAGCTAAAAACACCCATATCCCTACTTTGTGTAAGAGTGAAGTTGGAAAGATTCACAGCATCTGATTGAGTTCTGCTGGGACACATCAAAGGGAGACTGATGTGGAAGCCCTGACAGCAGGGCCCTGCAGCTGACTAGCTCAGCAGAGAGCCAAATGCAGGAGTCTGGCTGGCCTTGAAAGGAAGCTGTGTACTGGCACAAGCTGATTGTCAAGTTCAACACTTTGCTGCTTCTAATGTTGCTCACACCTGAGCAGCAGTGCTCCATCACAGTTAACAAACAGCATCACAGTCTGCGTGTTTGCAAATCCTTGCTGCAGCTTTAAAGCACTCCTTCAAAATTACTAGCAGCACCCTCCAGCACCCGTGGAAGTGCAGAATGAAATATTGAGCTACATTCATTTATAGAAGCAACTCCAGACATCACACAGAGCAATCATCCACTAGCTCAAAAGTAGTATATTCCCAAAATGATGTTCCCTGGAGATGACGTTTTATAATACCAGGCTTTTCTTTGGGCCTTGGCTTGTTAAGTCATCACTGGGATGAGGGAATGACCTGAAGAGACACCATGCCTATGTGTGTATAAGCAAGACAGAAAACTACAATCAAAAGATGGCTCATCAAGAAGGAAATGAATCCAGCCTGGAGTGCATGAAGGCATAAGCCAAAAGTATTACTGCTGACATTGCTTGAGACTACAGGCTGACTTATAACACACAGATTATACTTATATGAGCAGTGAGACATGCAGAAGATCAGTCAGCAGAGTTTCTCCCAGCTGAGATGAATGAGTGACGGTACAGAAATTCACAGGTTGGCTGGTGCATGCACTCCCCACGCATACAGAAGTTCACAAAGCAGAGTTTCTAGCCCTCGTGTGGTATTTTCTTATATGATGTCTGAGGATTTTACACAAGAAAACTTTACACACAATCAAAATGCAGGAGTGAGAAAGTCAACAACAGACCAGAGTCATGCTTCATCTCTACAAAGGTTTACACTAGCAGTAACACGGCTGTGCAGCTGCTCCAGGTACCTTGACATCCTTCATATTTCTAAATGAGGAGGAGCCATCAGACAAACCAGCCACAAGCAGTGAGGCATCAGTGGGCAGGCAGACTCTGTCTGCACTTCATGCTGAGAGCTGGGATCAGAGCAAAACACCAGGGCTTGTGATCACCTCAGGCCCAGACTTGCAAAGTGGTAAACAAACAACTCCCAGTCCTGTTACATGTCCAAGCTCCCAGAATTAGGCCAGGACATTTAATGACACTTGTTGCCTGTGGATATGCTCACTCAGTGACTGAGTTCCCATTGCTCTGTATCTTTTTTAGCCAGTTTTCTGTCCAAGCACCAGTGCCCCATCACGTAGGATCATTGTACAGTATGGCTTATTTTAGCAATTGCTGCCATTCTACTAAAAAAATAAAAACACAATAAAATCCATTTCCTGTCTGAGTTTATCATGACCATAAGGCTCCATATTTAAAGTCAACAAACACTCCATCATGTCAGAGGACAAAACCAGATCCCATCATTAACCTTAGTTTCCTGTACTCCGTGTTATTCACATAAATAGCAGTTTATGGCAATTACTTAGCAGCACCTTTCAAAGAAACATTTGTGCTGCAGGATGTGCAGTGTCCTGAGTGGTGACCCAGGTTTTGGTGAAACAGTCTGATCTTCTCATTCTGACACCAGTGGTAATGAGGACGAATAGGGATAGATATTCACACTTCTTTCCCCTCCATAATGCTGTTTGTTAAACACTCCACAACAAAGCAATTTTTTCCCTTTTACTCATACCCTTGAAGTTGCACCCTCTCCCAGCTGGGTATTTACAGCTTTAGACCAAAGCTGCTGCTTGGGCAGCTCCAAGCCAAGTCCCTGTGTGCAATGCCCTGACCTGGCAGCAGTACCTTCTGGCAGAGACATGGATTTGGACGCTAAAAATATACCAGACACCACCATCTAGGTGTCACCTTGTGCTTTACAGCTGCAGTGCCCTGTGCAGATGCAGCTCACTGTGGTTAGGGCAGCTGGGGTTTTCTCTGCCTTGGAGACCTGGCAAAGCCATTTGCTTTCTCCCTGCCTCACCTTCTGTTAAATGAAATTGAAGTGCAATGTCTCCTATAAAATTCTTGGGAAGCTACTCATGATGCTGCATCAGAGAAGGTGTTGCTGCTATTTCCAATCTGCAAACACACACAAAATGCCTAAAAAATTAAAATGCCATGCCTGTATGACCACCTAAACCCAGCAATGATTCATTATTCTTAAACTTTAAAAAAGAGGTCTGCGAAGGCAGAAACATCTGTCATTTTCTTCATCCTGCACTTTGGCTGCCCACTAAGACCAATCAATCAACTCAACTAGCAACTCCAGTCCAGACACAGCTGTGAAATTCACCCCAGCTTAGCTCTAGCCCCAGACGTGTGGCAACCCTTATAAGTCCTATGACTGAAGAGTGAATACTGGGCATTAACCTTTAGAGTGAGGGCAAATACAGCCCATTCACTTTGACTCTGTCTTCCAATAAACTGAACGTGATTTCTCAATATCTAGTAACTATTTATGGGACCAACAAACAGAACAAAATAAAGCACAAATTCTCTAAAGTGGCTCTTGAGACTGAGAGGAACCAGTAACTCTCCTCAAGACAAGAACATGCCTTAGGAGAGATGCTTCACCATCCATTGTCAGAACAGCACTGGAAGGATGTTCTGAGGAGCATGAGCATCTCTTTGGCAGAAACTGATGGATCCTCTTTTAATTGTGATTTCACAGCATCATATAACTTCATGAAACCATTGTACAATTGCTGATGAGACACATAATGCAGACTGATATAACATTGCATATGGGCGTTTCTGAGCCATACTGAGATGAAAGGAAGAGAACCACTGGGCAGTGGTGGGCAGGGTTAGAGAGAACAGGACACAAGATATAAGATTAGTTTTGAAGAAAAGAAGGTTATGCTAAGACCGGGTGGCATATTTACAAATGCCACTTGTTACCTTCTTTTCCTTGTGATGCATTAAAGTCCCAGGCCTTATGTCTTTAACATGTGTATCATTTCTGGACTGTTCAGCATGACTGTTTGAGTTTACATCCATAAAAGAGCACTTCTGGAAAGCCTAGGAAATAAATACTGCAGGTTATCGGGAGACCAAGAGCTTTTACACAGGAATCTCTGGAGATGACCAACTACAAAGAGAGCATTTATTTTTAACATTCACAGCTCAATAATACTATCTACAAGCTCATGAAATAATAGAGATTTTAGAGTATCAGACTAAGAGAAACGGCATCACTGCCAGTCTGCCAAGGCTGCACTTCAGCTCATCACATTGACCTCCATGCTTCCTGCAGGGAGATGAGCTTGATTTCTGCTTTTACAGATGGGGAGATTAAGGCATACAGAGGTGATACAAACTTATACAAACTCTGCACTTGTGACAATACCTGCTGCCTAGTAGCTGATAATCATGGAAGAGCTACGTAACTCCACTTATCCTTACACAAACTGCCTTTGACCTGGACACATGTGCCTTTGCCACAGTCTTCAGTAACACACCAGATTCTGACAGTCCCAGAATATGGGGTTGTGGACATGGTACCCCAGGGCACAGTCTGGACTTTTAATCCCTTCATCTTGCTATCTTCTTTCCATTTCTTTTGGGTTTCTCTATCCAAGTGGCTCCCACATCCAGAGGAGAAAAACTATTACTGCCACCAGTGTGTAGTGCTGACTGCAAGTGTGCATCACTGGCATTTCTGCAGGCCTGTACTGGCATGGTCTGCCTTTGGTGAGATGCACAGGCAGGACATCTCTGCCAGCCAGAGGAATGAGGGAGGAGTGCTTGCAGGAGTCAAACACACTGTGACATGCAAGATGATTATATTCTTATACCATGTATTAGGGAAATTATTTAATTCCTGGCAACTCTCATTAAATTAATAGCCCTGATTACAGATTAGAATCAGGCCTATTCTTTAAATATTATAGTCATATATATTGCATATTTATGCAAAAACAGAAAAGCAACAATCATGAAAAAATCCTGTGCAAAAATCAGGGTGTAGTTCCTTCTGCTTTTCCATTACATCCTATTTGTATATGCTTATAGACCAGAGTACCTAAGATGACAGGGAACTATTAGAAAAAGCACTCTCGCTCCTCATAATACAAGATCATAGAGTCATAGAATAGTTTGGGTTGGAAAGGACCTTAAGATCACCTAGTTCCAACCCCCCTGCCATAGGCAGGGACACCTTACCCTAGACCACGTCTCTCCAGGCTCTGTCCAACCTGGCCTTGAATCCTGCCAAGGATGGAGCATTTATCACTTCTCTGGGCAACCTGCTCCAGTGCCTCACCATCCTCACAGTAAGGTACAGACTTTCTGCAGCTTTGCCATGTGTGAAACCAGTGATGGGTGTCCGAGTTAGACATACCAAAGGCATCCTCAAAGTCCTTCAGACTTTAAGTGACAAAGAATACACTACTTCCCTTGGTAATTTGTTTATTTATCACCTCTGCTCCGCAATATCTGTAACAGTGTCCAAATACAGTTTACACTACAGCAACTGATTACTGATTATTATTATTATTATTGTGCCCTTTTCTGCTAGATTAAAGAGGTACTTCCCATGAAGGTACCTTCACATTTTATTCAAGTGTCTTCTGAACTTTCACATTCTTAATAGCTTTTTCAAATGGCAGATGCATGCATACTTAGTCATGGATGCAGCAGCCCAGTGCTGATCTCACTGATCCTGTACTCGGAGATAAAAACACTCCCTGTTCTCACATCTAACCCAAAGCAGACACTAACTTGTTACTGCAGCTCTTATTTCTTTCCAGGACATGCAGCTGTGGTCTGGCCTGTATTTTGTTGTTCTTCATGCAGACTTTGTATTTCAGTGAATGTATTATTACCATTAAGTGATTGCTATCATCTCCCTGCTCTCAGACTTTACTAGTTTGAATTAAACTGATATAAACAGTAAGGATTTGATACTTATTTCCAGTCTGTTGATGAAAATACAGTGACACTGGGCCTGTAGCTGTTTCCTATGGGACCTGACTAAATACCTGCACCAAGGGCAGCATTTTCAGAGTCAGACAG
The DNA here is from genome assembly GCF_012275295.1 of Melopsittacus undulatus. Lineage (NCBI taxonomy): Eukaryota > Metazoa > Chordata > Aves > Psittaciformes > Psittaculidae > Melopsittacus > Melopsittacus undulatus. The sequence goes on from NC_047527.1 coordinate 115,413,900, forward strand.
TTCTCAATTGTCCTATGATAGGCTTTGGGTTATTTATACTCTGTGATGCCAGATTTTTATCAGAACATTGTATGATATTTGATTAAATGAATGACTTACAAAAATGTTTATAGGGATACAATTCACTTTAAGCAGTCAAACCTGTTGCCTGATCAGATAGTGTTGTTTGCTTTGACAGATCTGTGTTTGCTTACATTGTGTTTACGAGCATAACTATTCACATCTGTCTTTCAGTTCTTCATTGGTCAAATCCCATACCTGATTTTCCATTATCCTGCCTGTGACTGGTATCAGACTAATGAGCCTCTTGCTCCTGGATCAGGTAGTTTGCCCTTTCTAAAAGTGGTACTCCGTCAACCTTCTAAAGTATACCTAATATTTTGGTATTGGTTTAAAAAGAGCATTGCTTGTGTCCAAAAGTAGTGCAGCTCATTCCTTATTGAGCTACCTTAGCTCCACTCAGACCCTCCTTTCCAGGCCTTAATCTCCACTACACTGTCCCCAGTTGCAAGGCAGCCAAGTTGCTTTCTGAGAGACAGGAGAGGATGTGAGTTTCCCTGTCCCCAGCTCTTCTGTTGTTCTAGTTATTAACATACAAATGGGGGGATAAGGGTCAAGTGCTGCTCTTGTTCCCTGCAAACCAGCTGCTTGAAGGACTGATGGTTGAGAGCTGAGCAAAGGGGCATCCACCACATGTGACAGTTACTAGTGCTTAACATCCATGTCTCCTGTGCTGCACACGCTCCCTAGTTAGCACCAAGCTCTCCTTTTGGCAGATGGACGGAAGGAATCATCTCATATCATGACAATGCTCTGAAACACCCCAGCATCAGAACTTATAGCCAGTTAAACTGATCCACATCTCATTTCCTCATATAGACAAGGAAGAGGGCAGAGGGTGCCCCTGGGAAGCTGGAGCTCTCTAACGGTAGGTAAAATAGTTGACCTTTACTGCAGCATTGCCATCACTGAACTAAATCAGCCTATGTGCTATCAAGCGAAGGACCAGCAAGAAAACACTACTTTTATGCCACCAGTAGAATAATGTACCAGTTACACAACAGTGAACAGCAACTGAATAAGTGTTCAAACACTTTGGGAAATGTTGGACCATAGCACAGAACAAGTGAGCACAGCCCTCTGGGAGAAGACCCCATATTCTCTGTTCCCACTAACGTTAACAGAAATGACGGGCTCTCAACACCTGGCATGAAGCAAGAAATGCTAGGCCAGGGACAGCCACACCAGATGATAGATACACACCAATATTTTGATGTCCCACCTATGTGTGTAAGATTCTGCAGTGGCAATCACTGAATTCTTGACCACTCTCTCAGCTCCAGACCTCTTGAACAAAATTTGGGGGTGCCTACCGATTGTGCACCTCCCAGTGCAATAAAGTGGGAACATGTAAAACTGGCAGACCTAGTTTCCTTCATGTTCTGAGCTAGAAATTGTGCTGAGGCCTTGGAGTGATATTAGGTACAAATGATTTCATGTCTTCCTGCCTCCATGGCAGGAGCATTGGAAATAGATGATCCTTAATGTCTTTTCCAGCCCAAACCATTCTATGATTCTCTGTGCAGCCCAGAAGGCATACCTGTAATTCTGCCATTATTTTATCTCCTTCTTCTTCCTCTTCATCTTTTGCAGCTGATGCTACAGCATGACCTGTGCTCCGAGACAGTGCCTGATCCTCTTTGGGAGCTTTGGGTTGTGCTATTTGCCCAATGTCTTCACTGCATTCCTACAAGGAGATGAGAAAGCACAGACAGACAACAGGCTTGAGCCCTTCTGATGCAAGCAAATGCAGGAAATTCAACACTACTGCAATTCACCCATTGCAAGGTTCGTCTTCCTTTTTAAGATGATGCTACTTCATCAGTTCAAAAGCAACCAGTATTGCTGATGGGATAGGATGTTCACAGATTAAAAGGCTTCCTAACATGGACTTCACTCTGCTTCATTCAGAGAACAGAACAGATGGGGAAAGGAAGCCCACAGAAACTAATTCACAGCATTTCTGTTAAAACGCTCTCAAATCTGAGCTGATTTTCCCCATCTGTATAAGGCATGCTTTTTTTGGTTTTAATCTTCTTACCACTCCAAATGAAAGCAGCCTGTGGCTTGCCTTCTGCACTGCTAGGAGATATGAGCAGCAAGACTCCTGCAAACAGAACTGATCAAACCTTACTTGTTCATTTGGCCTAACAGCAGTTTTTTCCTGGTAAGCAGTTTCAGTATCTCTCCAGGATGTAAGCTCTGTCTCAACTTATTTTGTGGTTTGCAGACACAGCCCAAGCCTGGGAATGTGTCTCTGTGCCAGCCACTCATCAACAGTGTGATTGCCTAGAGTCTGAATCATCAAACCTTGCCAACAGCAGCTTCTTTTCTGGGTGCATAGATGACATCTCCTGATCTCGTTGTGGTTAGTCCTGACCCTGGCAGGTAACTGCGCCGTGGAGGTGGAGGAGGCGGAGACTTGGTCAGCCTGTCGTTATCCTGCTCTCCATCGGGAACTTCTTCTGCAAGTAAACACAGCAGCACAAAGTGAGCACAGGTGAAGGAGGGGGGAAAGTATTTGCATCCCTGCCTCAACTGGAAAGGAGAAAAATTTCTTAAAGGGTCCAGATTCTGAATATATATGAATAGAAACACATTTTGGCTTCAAGTGGAACTGCCTCAAGTGAAAGTGAACAGTGATGCACTTGTACAGAGGAACTGTGTCACTTCACCCAGAAAACTTCAGCAAAACTGTCTTCCATAACCCTGTGGCTCGATTTCAGCCCTTGGTGTAAAAGTGTGATAGCTGAGCACACTTTTGTAAACCAATCCCTTGCAAAGAAGTATGTAAAATACAGGTCCAGCTGGCTATTTAGTTCCAAATAGTGCTCCACGGTCTCCTTTGAAAGCATGGCAACAAACCTAGACACCAAACGTTGAGGCTCCTCATTGTTGTCAGCAATTCTGAAGCACCCAGTGCACACTTCTGCTCTGCCTGGGAGGTGCTGCCAGCAAATTGCTAAGAGAGGAGATGAGGAGTTTTGTCCATCCTGTAGCTGGACAAAACTAGCCAAGTTCAGACAAAGGCTGAAAGGGAAAAGGCAAACACTGCTATAGAGATGCCACCTCTGAAGTTCATAGTCCTCTTGTCCCTGAGCAGGGCAGGGGAACACCAGGGGCAACTGCACTTTCTCCTCTCCTAAAACAGCATTTATTTTCACTTTACTTACTACTAACTATTCCAGGAATGCATAGTTTTGCTTTTGAATTATAATATAAGAGGCCTACATATATTTTGCTAGCCTGTGAAGATTCAAATATCAAATACAACAGCTGAGCAGAACCAGCCCTTGCATTCTGAGGAGACTCTTTCCAGGGAAGACCAGTTTCTCAAACTGTCACCTCCCTGCACACACACAATGCTTCCCATCCAGCTGCCACTTCCTCTTCCCAATGTCACTGGATGGCATTTTTACCAGAAGCAGCATTGCCCTGCTTGTGACCTGTCCTTTTGTACTTCTGGTCACAGGCCAAGCATCACACATGGCAACAGCCACCGTTTTCACACTGCTGTTTACAATGTTTGTTTTCAAGAGCAAGAGAATGACCTTTCTGCAGCTACTCAGTGTTACATAAACAGCTGGAATGAATATAATCCAGAGCAATAAAACCTCCTGCTTTTGTGATTACCCAGCTGTTCAGGGCTAAGTGTTCCCTCTAGGCAAGTTATTGCGTAACTATCCACTCCTGGGGCTGTGTCAGGTCTCTTCAACACGCCGGCTGGCTCCTGGGGCTGGATGGAGCCCTTGTCTGACCCAGCTTCATCTTTGCTCCCTTCTTAGCTCAAATGTTCTTTGAAGCTGCTTAAGCTTAAAGAAATGTTCTGTTGTATTATCTTCTTCTCTGGTTATCTGGCACTCACTTGCAGGATTGCAAGATGAGTGAAGTTCCAGGTGCACTTTACATTAGGTCACTTTGGTCAATACACACCACTCAATTTTTTGTAACATCAGATACACTTCTACCAGCCCAAGGCAATATCTGATGTTGTAAAATCAGACTAATTCTCTAAGACGGTGTTTAGCACACTATGATGTAGGGCCTGTGCAAATCCCTACCCATTTGAATGGGCTCAACTCATTAAGTTTTTCTCACACTTACTAAGCACAAGTCTGCATGAGAGACATGGAGGCCACAAAGAGAGAATGATTCTTCCATCTCTTTAACATAGAATCATAGAATAGTTAGGGTTGGAAAGGACCTTAAGATCATCTGGTTCCAACCCCCCTGCCATGGGCAGGGACACCTCATACTAAATCATATCACCCAAGGCTTCATCCAACCTGGCCTTGAACACCGCCAGGGATGGAGCATTCACAACTTCCCTGGACAACCCATTCCAGTACCTCACCACCCTAACAGTTAAGTGAGATATTCATCCATGTCCCTCTTCAAAAGGGGAAACAAAAGGGGAAACAAAAGGGAGAAACACAGGCAAGAGAAATTTTCAGTGACTGTGGCAAGAACACAGGGTATCAAAGGCTAATCCCACTCACATCCTCTAGCTGGAGTCATTAAGGAGAGGTTGCGATGGGGTTTGCTCACAGTGACACTGGGCAAGACAAAACTTCAAAGCTGGATTTCTATTTTCTTTACTAAGCAATTAGATTTCCCCAATCTAAATTGGAAGGAAACAAAAACCAAAACAAAACCCCAAAAATTTGGGAGAAAAAAACTTTGGGAAAAAATCTTATTCGAATGCATTTTTTCTTATGATTGGGTTCTTGTAGCACATTAAAAGAGGGAGGAGTAAACAGACATGTACAACTTACCGAGTCCAAGACTACCCAAGAACAAAAAAAGTTACTTCATGGGACTTTCTTTGGTGCCAAAGGGCCAAGCATTTCTGTGAACAAAATGGGAGCTGTTCATTGCCAGCTGTTCCACTGAACTGAAACATTCTTCCACACTGAGCTGAAGCATTCCTCAACAGGCACAGACAGACTGGAATTCATATCTCCCACCATACAAATTTCTACTTGCACCAAAAGAATCTATCATGTTTTAAAAAGATCTCAAAATAGTAATGCCTGCCTTGAGGCTGACTCTGTAGTCAGAGAAGCAAACTGTCTATAATGGAAGTTACTGATCACTCAGCATGTGCAAAATCAGAGCATTCTCATATATGAAGGCACGAAGACAGATGAAGGAGCCCAGTTGCTAATGTGCATGCTAGAGAGAGTCCCCATATTTTTCATTGAATAACCCTGATAAAAAAAGGTGAGTTGAAGTAAAGGCATTAAATAAGTATTTACAGAATCATCTGCAAAATTACGCAAGGTGTAATTGTTTTGTTCTTTGCAGGGGAAAAAACAAAGTTTCTTAATCGGGCTCTGTTTGGAGAATGGCTGAGAGAACATATTCTGTCAACATGATTCACCTGGGTTCTGCAGTGATGGCAACAGAGGACTTTGCTAATTTATGGCCAAAATGTATTACACGCTGTACGAATACATAGGTGGTCTCTCTTTCCTTATGTTGCACAGTCTTCTCGTCTACAGCATAATATTTGTAATATTAACAAATTTACCTTGAACCATAGAAGAGCTGGGTGGCATGTGGGAAATTTGGTCAGATATTAAAGAAAAGTTCTGCTGTCCCCTTATATATGTTGCTATTACAGGGTTCATTATGCACAACAGAAGGCAAATGTCTCAATCTCATCAGATTTCTCCTTAAATTTGGTGGCTACACACTGTGCAACATTGTATTCTAGCAGTGGATTAGTTAACTACACCAGTTAGTTACCGAACTTCTCTGTTACTATGCTCTGCACTTTTTAAGATGCCACAGCTCAGTGCACCCATGTGGTATGCATTTTCAGTCACACTTTATGCCACACACACGTTATAGAAGACGACTGTGCTGATCGATAGGCAGTAACCTGACTGAACACTGCCAGGACTCTAAAATTCTTTCACGAGGTTCAACAGAGATTTATTTTTACTATGTTTGTTGTGAAACATCCAAAGGGCCACAACTTGCCAATGTTAAAGATGCGCCTGGACCAAAATGCTGGATCTGGAGAAACCCTCTGAATCCTACATGAATTTCTGTACACAAGCCCCAGGACATTGTTTTTCAGCTATTTACAACTTTGGCATGCCAATGCCTTGGCTGCAGCATGCAACCCTATTCTCCACAGCTCCAGAAGGACACAGGGGAGTTAGAGAAGGGCAACTGAAACTAGCCAAGGGAGGGAGCAGCTGGCATACATGTAGGGACCAGAAAGGCTGCAAGTTGGAAGCTTGGAGCCTGTGGGGCAGGCTGAGACCTCCAGGATATGATCAAGGTTATTCACTGCCTTCATGATTTCACAAAGGGAATGCAAAGCTGTTGTTTGCCAAATTGCCGAGTATTAGAACTCTGGGGAGCTCAATGAAGCTGGTATGAGATCAGTTTAAAAAAAATGAAAGAAAGCTCCTACACAAGATGGGGAGCTTGCTGCCACAGCAGTGGGGATGCAAATGGTATAAGGAGGTAGAGAGGAATAAAGGAATAAAAGGTCCATAACGGATATGAAAAGGAGGAGGCTTGGATATCCCCCTTAATACCAACTGGGAATGCTGGGGAAGTACCTGCAGACTGCAGAAGGTGGCCTTCCTGGTTGCAATTGCTAACTTCTATTGCTGTTCTACCCACACAATGCAAGTTAGTCTTTCCTTTTTAAGGAGATTCTTACGTATTCAGAGATAGCTTTGTAATTTCTCAGCCTTTCCTTCCTCATGCTAAACAAAATTAACTCTTTCTTTTTTGTTCCCCAGAGATGATGCTTTTTTAGAGCGCTGGTCATCATCACTGTCCTCTTGACTCCCTCCTATTTGTTCAGTCTTCCTTGAAGTCCAAAACATTGAGTCTGGGAATTTCTATGGAAGAATTCATCACTACTGAGCAGATCCACGTGTCTTGTAGATACTCCCATTCATTTCATTATGTTTGTTTGGGTTTTGCTACAGGGTCACAGACTGACTCACATTCAACTTGATACTGAGTGCATCCATGAAGAGCCAGAATGCTTACTGTGAACGTTGCTCTCATTCATTCCTGCATATCTTATCCACTTCCTCAAGAGAACACTGCTATGTAGCATCACAGGTCATTTTCAGACCTCTGAGGAACTCATTCAAAACATTGGTTGCATTTATAGTTTAAGACTATGAAGTTAGCAAGGACCATTAAGGTCAAATAGTCTGATTTTTCGCTTAACGTATGTTCAAAGACTTCTGTAAGCAGGTCTTGATTCATGCATATAGCTTGTGCCTGAACAGCCCTTCAGAAAGAAACACAGTATTGCTTAAAGATCTGAAGTGGCAGAGAATCCCATATGTTCATAATTAAACTTCAGTGATTAGTTACTCTGAATGTTAAAATTTGACAGTTAACTTTTAATGTGGCTTCTTCTAGCTTCAGCTTTCAGTTGCTGGAACTTGGAACATTTCCTGCAAAGCTAAAAGGCCTCCTTACCCTCGGAAACCTCAGGCATGTCTTGATTTTCTTTTGATAACAAATCTCTCTATAAAAAGAGTTTTTTAGGTTTCTGACAGTAAGATCATCTGTGCTCAATCTTTTTGTGGCTCTTTCCAGAGCTCTCTGTAATGCTAAATTTTTAAGTGCATAACTGAACACAGTACATTAGATATAGATATAGTACAGTATCTCTGACAAAAGCAAAGTGGACTCTTACTCTCCTGCTAATGAGGAGTCTTTAGATGACAAATTCTCTCTCAGTTGTAATATGGAGAAATCTGTCTTCAGCTGGTTACCCACAATGGCATTGGAAAAATCACTGCATCTTGTGCATAGGACTGCATTATTCCTCAGAAATATACTTACAGCTATGATCAAGAACACAGAAATCTGTAAACTGAAACCATTCTAGAAAGTAGGAAAAATATAACATCTTTCCAGATATGCAGTTCTTTAGCATCATTTATTCTAGCAAACCTTACCTGAGACATCTAGCTTTTCCAATGTATCCCCTTTTGGCAGGGCTGCTGGCTGTGGAGGCATCTCCAGGTTAGGAATTGATTTCATTATATTGGCTTGGGCCTCCTCCAAGAGCTTTTCAAATTCCTTTCCATTATAGTGATCTAGGTTTTGTCTTTTCTCTTCCCATTTCTTTTCAGCTTTCTAGACAAAAAATAGTAAAACATCTCTTTATTTCTGATTCCTGTTGTGATCACTTATTTCAAAAAGAAATAAAAAATTCATATGGAAACATTCTAGGTAAATACAGATAGATTCTTACAGTTATAGTCAACAACTAGACAAATTAACACCAATTGTACACTGGTTCTGGCTTCCATTATGCTAGATAAGGCACAAACACATGACTCACAGTGGCCACTGCTCACTAAAGGAATAAAGGCAAAATTTAAATCTAGGTCACTCTGTTACTGTATCACACTGGTGATTAAAGTGCATGTCTGTAATAAGACATGAGAGTTCATTTGTGGATTTTCTCAGTACCTCTGTGTGTGAAACCACTGGAACTTTACACTCTTTCATTTTAACCTCTCCATAACGAGGGATATGAAGATTTAACAAATGAATGAAATCCACGGATGCAAGTGTTGCCAGAAATAAGGTATTCTAAAAAAGATTTTTATTTTCTAATTTTTTAATGAAGGTTAGTTGAAAAACACTGTTACTCATTTAGATTGCATGTTATTATCCTGTTGCATTTAAGATCAGAGGGTACCTTCAGAAGTGCACGGTGTAGTCAGGGGTTAAGCATTTAGGTCCCCAGAAAGCATTTTTAAAAATCCCACCTGCAGTCTCAGGAATGAGACTGGGAGCTCAGACCCAAAGAGAGGACAATTGTTTGAGTGGAATACACCGTACCTCAATTGACACAGCTCGGTTTCTGGTACTTGCATTGTGAATTTCCTCAATGAAAAGACTTTGCATGGTGGTGCCATTGACAGAGACCTGTGGTGCTGACATGGTTGGTGTGGGCTGGGATCCTGTTGCAGGCTCTTGCAGGGGAGCTGGTGGGGTGGCTGAGGAGTGACCATCCACTGGCACACCTTCACTGTGGCTGGCTGCAGTGGGTGAACCCTGGGCATGATTGACCAGTGCTGAGGAGTGCTGAGACTGATGGATGACAACAGGTGAGCTCTGCACATGGTGGACTGTCATTGTTGAGAAGGGGATGACTTCTGACTTGACTGATGATACCTGGGACTCTGATGTGAGGTTTTGCTGTGCATGTCCCTGGGCATGCTTGAACTCCTCCTGGTTTTTCAGAGAGTCAGATGCAGTGGTCTTTTCCATAGTAGAGTATTGCACGGCTTGGGATGCATCCACACCCCGCAGCAGTCCTTCTGTAACATGTCTGCCCAGCCAAATTGAACACAACGGCACGACATGGTTAGCAGACAGCAAGTCATGAGCAATAATTAACAATAAACTTTTGCAAGGGAAAACACCTATATCAAAAATATCCCAATAGTGGGTTTTCTTCCTGATCCTCTCGGTTGTGTGATTTTACAGCTTTCTCTCAGTCAGGGACCCAGAGTTTTAAAGAGGCCACTCTAATTAGGATGTTTGTGCCTTTTGAAATGTTTACAAGCCTTCATGGATGTACTAGCACGTTTTGATCAAACCACGAGTTACAGTGGGTTATTTTAGAGGGATAATGGAAATCAGGTGACTTAAAGTTTATATGCTGCATGTAGCTAAGAACATGCTCCTGGACTATTAGCACAGAAAGTAGAACATGAGGTAGCAGTCTGCCAATTGCCAAAACAAAGCCTTCAAATGATACTTCATGAAGGTCTTGTCTGTCAAGAGTTTGCGGTAGGATGAGCTGAGGATGTAGTCAACTATTTCTGGAAGCTAGCTGTGAAATGACTGAGCTTCAGATTGTAGCTAGCCAACAGATGCCATCAGTTTTTCCATTACTGAAACAGACTTTCTGAGGCTTAATACATAATTTCACTGCAAAAAAAATTACTTCTGGTAAAGCTTTCGCATGCATAACTTACTGAGTTGTTTTCTTTTTTACAAACAGGGTGAGACAGGAAATAACTGCAGTAATTTTTAAGAAAAGGGAACTAATATGAAAGGGTACAGATGTTTATCTACATGGAAAAATAAATGATAGCTCTTTTAAGACCTGTTACATAAACCATTTTATCCATCTGTCAGTACTGGCAAATCCATTTTACATATGCTCCAGGATATATGGAAACAATGACAATCCTACATTCCTTGGAATAATGCTTATGAGTTACATTTTCTTGTAAATGAAGTAAAATTGCCACCACCACCACTGACAGTTTGGCCTGATCCACTGGTTTTGAGTACAAAATTAATCCAATGCCTATTGGTTCATATAAATCAGCAGTCATTTGTTACTCATATATTCTGACAAACATGGCTAAACACCGGCTTTCAGTGGACACAAATGTTATCTAATATTTCAACTTTGATTCATACTTTGCAAAGAACAGAATAAAGAATTTGCATGAATTCAAATGCATATTGAAAAATAGTTATTTCTTTCAGAAGGTTTAGGTTATCTTTATCCCCTTAGAATCTTTTTTTGTTTCTTACTGTTACATTTTTGGGGATGCATGTTTCAGTCTCAGGGATTATTTCTGTTAGCTTTGATTGCAGCGAAGGCCTACAGCTAATTAGCTCACACATGGGACTGATGCCACTCTGCAAGCTTTCCCATCCAGGTACTTCCCAAATCTGGAAGTCTTGAGTTCAGAGGGAGCTAGTTATGACTGAAAATCATAAGATCTTGATGACTGGGCCTCTTGGTCAGAACAGAACCACTGCATGGAGCACAGGAAATGCTTTTGATTTTCCTTGAGGGGGTTCTAGAAAGAATCTATAAAATACTACAAGGAAATTGCCTGATAAGAGGGGGGAAACCCAAGCCCAGAAGCTGTTTTAGCACTGCCTGAGGAAATTCTTTGGTTTTGAGGAAGAAAAAAGACAGAACAAAAATCTCACCTCCTGAGTATGGTGAGGATATCGGTCATGCTGCGCACACGTTTCAGCAAGCTGTCAAGCTTGTGTGGTTCTTCTTTTAGGAACCTCACGGCTTCTACCTCAATCCGGAGGATTGCACGCATTTTATTCTGCAATGTTGGGAACTCTCCTGCAAAGATAACACCTGTGAAGCTCAAGAGGAAACGATAAAATCCCTGGGGACAAATGCATGATGGGGTAAATGTCAAATAGTTGAAAGCCTTCCTCTCTACAGGGGCCATGCAACAAGATCCTTAATTCCCCCTTTGTATCTTTTTGGAAGTGAGTTAATGGTTCCAGATCAAAGGCAAAAAACTGTTTTCAGCCACTGTGGTTAAAAGAAAAGAACCAAAAGTAAAAAGGAGAAGTACATACCTTTCAGGGTGGCAACAGCTTCTCCCACTTGACGCAAAAGAAAGGCTCCATCTTCAACGTCTTTCAGTGTAACTGCCTTGCTGGAGGCACTAGAATCCTTCTTCAGATCCTCAACAAATGCCTCCAGCTCACTGGCAAAACAAAAGAAGTGGACATGAAATGTAAGCAGGGCTTTCACATTACAGTCAAATATATGTAAATGTATGGACTAAACTAATCCAGAAACCTCAACTACGGCATCGTTAAATCTGACATCACAGGCTGAAAAAAAAAAGCAAGGTACCACGAGGGGAAATGAGGATGCTGGACACTCACAGCATTGAAACAAGCTGACTGATTGATTTCTCTGACAGGCTGAAGATGTGCAGTGCATATTGACTTTAAGGCAGCTGTGCTAGAAAGGGAAGAGGGTGTGGTGAAACACATCTAACAGCCAGACCTCTGGGGATGCAAATCCTGGAAGGGTACAGACACACTCTACCACTACCATTCAATACTGGTTTGCACCTGGCATTTTCTCATTGCTGTTTACATGTGAAGGAATGTCCAACAGTGAAGTAAGAACCCAAAACCTGGCACTAATGGCCCCTTGAGGTAACCTTGTTTATCTGCAGGGTCCTCTTAGACAGAATACCGGCTCCTGTTACCAAGAAGAGACAGACTGAAACAGCAAGTGTACATTGTGTGCAATTCTCACTCAGCATTTGGATTTAAGAATTAATCACTTCAAACGTCTTTTTTCAACCAGTGCTCTTCTGTCTTTCCTCAAACTCCATCTGATGCTTCTTAATCACCTTTCCCAATATTTTTTCCATGCTTCCATAATTATGTGAATTTTCTCAATCCTTCAGACACATAAACTTTATTTTTTTGTAGGGGAGCCACTTTTTTTTCTATTTAAAGTTGAGTTCAGATTGCTTTAGCTGGAGTTTCCACATAGAAGCTAAAAATTTTCTAAAAAACCCCTGAAATGCATTGTGTGCAATTATACAAACATCCATGCAAATACCTTAAAAGGATCATAGATTCATTGAATGGTTTGGTTTGGAAGAAACCTTGACTCAGTTTCAACCCCCCTGTCATGGGCAAGGACACCTTCCACTAGACCAGGTTGCTCCTAGCCGCATCCAGCCTGGCCTTGGACAGTGCCAGGGATGGGGCAGCCACAGCTCCTCTGGGCAACCTGTGCCAGTGCCTCACCAGCCTCAGTGAAGATTACCTTTGAATCTCTAACCTAAATCTCCCCTCTTTCTGTTTAAAGCCATTCCCCTTATCCTGTCACTACATGCCCTTGTGAAAAGTCCCTCTCCAGGTTTCTTGTAATCTCTTGAATAAGAGAAATTCACCTCTATTAAGATACCTAATTTACTGACAGGAATAGTCTGAAAAGCCTGATTAATTGCATAGTAGAAAACAATGCAAAGCAAACTCTGAATTGACAAACTGGCTACTCATTTTAACCTATTCTGGGGCCTCATTTCTTGCATCCACTTAGATAGCAGTTTTGCCATTGCTGTAAGAGAGTCAAACTATGGGCTGATTGCCTGAAAAGGGGTAGGGGAAGACTGCCTTCTGAGCCAACTGCAGGCCTTGAATTTCCTTGTATTTCCCTTGTACCAGCACTGCCACGAAGATCCAGCAGAAAATTACTTATTTTCAGGCAGGTCACTTCCTAGATCTGTCTCAGTGAACAGGTGACATAGGGGGGAAAAGAGAGGAGTAGGTGGACAGTAACAGGATAAAAAGGAGAAAATCCCTTGCAGCACAACTCCACACTTCGGTCAATTTATAGTGGAAGCAGAGTTACACAGAACAAAAGCAATACACTAGTACTTCTGACATACAGAAAACCAAAACCAGTATTAGGATCGGAACATCAAGTGCACTCAGCAAAGAGTTCACTCCAATCCAAAGACTAAGAACTTTAGAAACTATAAAAAACATTTTGAATTAAGAATCATAAGTTTCTTCTGAACAGATCACAGAGAAGTGGAGGTAAATGATCCTGTTCCCATTTTAAGCCCACTTCTAAGACTGCCTTGAGAAAGCTGAGGGAGTCACTATTTCCACTAGCACAAGCATACTTGCAGGAAACAATCCAATGGACCACACGATGGCAGCAAGGGAACGTTTCTCAGGATATTTTTCTAGTGGAAGAAGCTGCGATAATGCAGATTACTGTCTGTGTTTGCCTTTACTTATAACTGCATAGATACACCAGGCAACCAAAAAGATAAGGGCAGAAGCTTAACTTTGTTCATGGATGGAGGGAAGAAAAAGGAACAGACACAGAACACTGTTACAATGTTTTAGTAGGTTTTTGATTGTTGGATATATAGGGATAAAGGGAAGACTTTCAGGTAACTGACAAGGGCTTTCTTTCCCCTTTGTTATTTGAACAGAAACAGAAAGGTCATCATAAAGCCTCTTGAATTCCATACAGTGATATTATCTAACAAGACAACTGATCCTGAAATTACTCAGGGTATAACATATTACACTGCCTCCTGTGGTTAACTGCAAGGGAGAAGAAACTTCAGCCTTCAGAAGCTGAAGTCTGAAACAGATCCAGTAGTCTCCAGCATTTCTTTTCCATCACTGGGGAAGCAATTTGGCTTTATAGATTGGACTAAGCAAACCCAATTAACAAGAAACTCACATTAATGCAGTTTCAGAAGGCTAATACAAGATGAATGATTTTTCTGCATCTGTGTTATACCCAGCACAGCCAAAACAAACTCTTACGCTGAGATCTTTCTTTAGGCAAAAAAGCATCAGAAGATCTGTCTCAGACTGCAGTATCAGTAGAACGGGTTATAAAACAAACTGACAAAATTAATAGTAACAAATCACCCAGGCCAGATGCTATGTGCCCTGGAGTTCAGTGGCAGCTTGAGGGTGAAACAGTTGAACTATTAAGTATCTAAATTCTTGATTAAAATGTCTTCGGCACCGGAATAGTGGAAAGTGTCAGGGATGATACAAATACATTTTTAAAAGGGGATGGGACTATCCAAGGAACTGTACCCTGGTGAGACTGACATCTAGACTGGTGTAATTGATAGATACCGAAATAAAGGATAAACAGTAAAGAATTAATGGACCAATGGATAAATATGCTGTGCTCTGCAGTAATTAATGTGGTTTGTGTAAAGCAAAAATAAGTCTCAAAAATCCACAAGGAAACAGCAAGAGCATAGGGACAAACTATAGCTCAAAAGGCTTTCAGCAAGGTACCTGAGTAAAAGCTTTCAAGAAAACAAAGTTACCATGGGACAAGATAAAAATTCTCTCACGGATAAAGTACTGGAAGTAATGGGAAGGGATCAGTGAACAGCTTACTCAATGAATGTAGTTTGCTGGTGAGTTCCACAGGGATTGGTGCTAGGGCTGGTTCTTTTCAACATAGTATAAATTATTTAGAAAAAAGAATGAATAGTATAGTAAAGAAAATCTCAAAAGAATATTACATTATTCAGGGGAATGAAAATGCAAGGTGACTGCAGAAGGCTGCAGATGGACCATCTGATACTAATTGACCAGGAAAAAGCCAAAGATTAAATTAATTCCTAATAAAAGTAAAGTAATGCTCATGAGAAGAGGAGAAATAAAACCAAACCCAACCCCCCTAAAACCAGCAAGCTCCCCAAACCCTAAGTTATACACAGTAATGAACTTTGAACTGATAATCACCCTTTGTGAGACAGATGTTGGATTTGTAATGGAAAGCTTATGGGGAACAGGACAGGGAGGCCACTGCATGAAGTCATGGTGTGTCCATGTCTGGTATAGCTGTTGCAGACTCTGCTCTCCCTATCCCCATCTCACAGACGTGCCCTAGAGTTAGAAAGGGCAGAGAGAAAGGCAACAGGATGACAAAATTTATAGAAAGGCTTCTACAAGAGGATTAATTAAGCAGACTATGACTTCTTAGGCTGAAGAAGTTATGAGTGGGGGAAAAGAGAGTGGAAAAGGAGTGGAGGAGCCTCTATAATATAATGACCAACATGGTGAGAGTGAATATTCTGCTGTGCATGATTTAAGACTTTAGGGATTGATTGACAGATGAAAGATTCAAAAACAAACAAGAAGAGACTCTTTCTACCCAAGAAAAGGATTACTCTATAGAATTCATTGCCCCTAGATGCTGTAGACAACAAAGTTTACATACATTTTTAAAAATGCATAAGCTCATGAAAAGTAAACAATCCATGTAGAGGTTTTGCATATGAAGATACCATCTCTGATTTGGAAAATCCCTGAGCTGCAAGTCATTAAAAGCAAGCAGATGCACTCTGAGCCATGTTCTTATATCTTTTCCCAAGTATCTGCTACTAGTGGCTCTCTAACACACTAAGTAGGGTTTTGTTTTTAATGAGTTATTCTTTTGCACTTACTCTTATAAAAAAGTCTGATGCTTTTCCTAACAAAATATACATTGTAACTTCAGATGGATCATATCCAATTAGACAGATTGGCTGTGGCTATAATTTAAATTAGTGTGCTCCATTAAAGTGCTTACAATAATTTACAGTGTATAATATAGTAGTCATACCTGCTCCTCACAACATAAATACTTCATTAGCCAATGTGTTGTATCATCATCTGTCATTGGTCTGGTAGATTTTAAGTCTAGCATCTACGACACCAAAAGCATTATACGACATCTCTAATGTTGAATTGAATGACTAGATGGAGAAAAACTCTACCCTGTTAATTCTGAGTGTTTATTTCATGGTTACAAGAGTGCATAAACACTACATGTAACTACGTTACCTAGATTTCATTAGGTATCTCTGCACTGTAATCTGCTACAGCTGTGACACACATGGGCACACTTCTGTACACACCATCACAAATGGCGCTCCACAGAAAACTTGCTCTGAAATGTACACTGACACTTCTGCTGTGTACAACATGAAACCACCAATATTTTTATTTCTTTATTTCCCAGCCATAATCTTCAGAATAGCAGAAAGGAGAACTTTTAAAGCTGAGATTTATCACTTCAGAGCAATAGACACACTTTAGTAAGTACTGCAGAAATCCTTAGGCTGTCCTGTCTTGCATGAGGCCAGTCTACTGATTCAGTTGCATGATTTAGAAAAGGTCAAGAGGGCAACAGTTGAAATTCTAAGCAATGGTGCATTTTTTGCCCTGTTGCTTTGCATTTGTTTATACATCTGCACTGGGATCAGCTTAAATGAGAAGTGCCTATATAGAATGTTAATCCTTTTCAGTGACATTTAATGTTTAATTTTGTGGTGTATGCTGTTCATTATTAACAGCCATCAGCTGCTGAACTGATATTGTCAGTTGCTGTCAGATGTGACACTGGGCTCTGATCCTGCAAACGTGCAAATATATGACAAAGAAATCTTGTTGGACACCACTGATGTGGGCTTTTTTGTGATTTTATGTTTATTTCTAGCATGTCTCCAAAAGGGTTGAACTAACATTTACAGCCCATGAATGATCTAAGTAAGATGTTTTCCTGTAACACTAACAAATGAAGCTGCACAGAAGCAGCAGAAACTCTGCAAACAGAAAAAAATCCAAACACTGATAAACCAGAACCATATTGCAATCAAAGTCATATCCTAAATGAACAGCTGTAACAACTATTGCCATGTGCACTTGACCTCACTCAGTATCCATTTTATGAGGGCAACGCTATAAACAGTCATCACACAAATTGTTTTTTCCACAGAAAACAAACAATCTAGAAGCTAAGCAACGAGGTACACAGGAATAACATGATGAACAGGAGGGTAATTACTTAAGACTGTAACACAATGTTATTTAAGACTTCAGATGAGAGGATTATATACACTAGCATGGACTGTTGCTGCACATTCAACTTCTCTTCATAGAAAACAGACTCCCTTAGTAACAGTCTACTTTGTCTTTACAGATGCATCATTTTTATTACAAATCTTATTAATCTGACAACACATTGATCAACAGGAAAGATTTACACTCCTTAGCTGTCAAGAACTGCACCCTTATGTCTCTTCCATCATCATTTCCAGTAAGAAACTGACTAGAAAGTTTCTCTCTATTATGGAGCAATTCTTCAGATGTGAACTGCGTTCAGTAATGAGAAATAATTAGTTATATAGCATCTTCCAAATGTGAGTGTTAGAACTAGTTAAATTGCTTATTGATTTCAGCTTCATCTTGCCTCCTGCAGACTCTGAACATGGACTAAAACAAACAACTAGACACCATCAGTCTTGGCAGACCAGAGTTTTTTTGGGAAAAGGTCTTACAAATGACATACACAGGAATAAAGAGCCTTTACAAAACAACAAATCAAAAGTATTTTTATCTGAAGTTAAGTGTATGGAAATCCCAGTAGGTAAATTTTACATAGAGACTGGCACTGGTGACTGCAACTAAAGTTAAATCCCCTATTTATGAGCTTCCCCTACCTCTTCTTTTTAACAGCCAAAGTACTTACTATTGAAATCTGATTTTCATACTTAAAGCCAAACTCATTACTTTTTTTTTGCAGCCATTTGTTCTTGAGGAAATTCCTCCCTCCTTCCCTAAAGCATAACATACATAAAGCTGAAGCTGAGAGCTAGAGTAGGGGCTTTCGGAAGACAGAGACGGTCATCGTCCTTATGCCCCCTTTATAGGAGACTTCTGAGGAGGTTTCAGCAGACAGGACTTACCTAGTGGCTGTGCTGAGGACTCCCAGGCAGGACCAGTGATTGTACAACAGAGACAAAGTTCTACAGTCAACATGAGTGCAAGGAAACACATCTAAAACCAGCGTATGTGGGTGCAGTTTCACTGAAGACAGTGGTGAAATTCACTACTTTATGGAAAACAGAGCCAGGCAAAAGCAAAAAATTGTAAGAGTTTTCTCAACCCACCATAACTTCTTTACTATCTTTTCTTCCTCGTTGAGGTATTTTTGCCTTTCTTGTTCCACCAGGTTGCGCTGTCGCTGCACAGGATCTTCAAGCCTCTTCACGGTTTCAATCATTTTGCCATTGATTTCCATCTCTGCTTTCTTCACCATTGCCCTCAGCATCTCCTGGTTCTGCAGCTGTTGCACAAAAGAAATCAACTTCAATTTTTCTTGCTTGACTGACATCCCTGGCAACAGAATACATTGCAGATGCGGAAATAGTTTGGGAAAAACACAACCTTACTGTGTGAGAGAGAGTTTTTACCTTCTTATTTCCCTCTTTAACTGTACTTACAAACATTATTCCATGGGGCAGTGTTGGAGGTGAGGAAAGCCTAAATCTGATTAACTTCTAATGTATATGCCTAACTTCTAATGTATATATCTAACTTCAAGTTGCAAACTGATGAACAAAAGATGCTTGGATCAGTACACCACCTTAGGTACATAACTTCTGCAAGGTTTGTGTCCCCTTTAGTCTGCTCAGTCCAGCATGAATCAAGAATTAATCATGACTTACGAGAATGCCGGAAGCCTGACTTCCACTCTGTGTGTATCTCGTAAGCCTAGGCATTGCACTGCCCATACGTGCCTAGTGAATAATCCCACACATTAATGTCAAGGCTGGAACGCACTGCTGTTGTCAGAATGGAATTTTTCAGTCTCTCAAGTGGCAGAGGAAGGATTGTGCCATCCGGTGTAATTTAGTACAGACATACACCTCATCTGCAATACATAAAACCTCCTGTACCCACCAGAAAATCCTCTTCATAATGTGGTTATTTTCTTGAGAACTGTTAAAGTCACACCTTCTTCCTTAACTTTACATTAAGTACCTAAAGCATTGATTTTCTTGCTGATATTAAGTTTGCACAGCAAAACACAGCTAAGAAAACAAACTAGACTGTATGCTTTTGTGGGTAGCCCTAGAGAAGCTATGCCCCACACTCACACAAACCAAAGTGTGATAAGCAGGGCTCCATCTAGTCACAGCTTTAGGATACAGGCAACACAACTCTGTCAGCCCAGCAGCCATCTCAAGCTGCAAGTTTTTAAAAAACAGCTGTGTCAAGTGGAAGATGAAGTTCCAATTTTAAAACTAGCAATTGAACTGTCAGCTGTCTTCTGAACATCCAGGCTTAACAGCCAAACCACATATAACAAGCAAAGTAAAACCACTGCCTAACAGGAAGAATCACAAAAATGGGTTACCTACAAGACAGTATAATGCAAAGTGACTTCTTTTTAAGTTGATTTAAGAGAATTCATGGGATTCAGAGGGAAAAAAAAGGAAAAAAGCCTTTGCCCAGGTCATTCTCTCCAATCAGCATGGGAATTAGAGACACAAGCTCAACTCTCCCCTCCCAACTCTTCAGTCCTTGTGTCTGACTCTGCCTTCTCCAGTGACACACGTGCAATGAGAAGGAGGGTGACACTCACTGAAGTGTAGGAGTGGGGCTGAGCCGTGACAAGCAGGAGGTGTTAGCTCAAAACTCTGCTGAAGATAAGCGTTAGCTGTTAGGGGAAAAAAAGAAGCTGGAAAACATATGAAACAGCACAGATTTATAAACACTCTCAGCTGCTTTATACCAGACTGGATTCTTTTGAAGACAGTGCATATGTGTATTTTTCCCCTCTATGGGATTAATGTTTGGATTTGATAAATTAAAACCTCTTACAGCAGGGCCAGCACAGCTGAGACACGCATCTCTTTCACTGCGCCATATTTTCAAGAAGGAATTCATAAATGAATGAATGAGTGAATGAGCATGTAACACTTCAGTCATACAGTCAATTCACAGCTCTTTAAAAAGTGGGAAATTTGACACAGGGAAGTGACTTAGGATATGTGAAACAACTGATCTGAGGTCAGTGAGAAGGTCAGTAAGAAGGAGCCAGACTTAAGTCTCAGATGTCCAGAACGTCTTTATGTTTCTCAGCTAGTAACAGTGACACCCAGTAATACCAAGATGAAGTATACGTGAGTACCTGAGGTTAGGCAATTGCAGGTACAATTCTTTTCACCCTATTCTGAAGGTATATAGGGGATCTGTATTTATTGTAGTGACATCTACAGCTAAGGTGCTTGTCACTTCCACTTGTGCAGTGCTTGAACATTATTAGAATGTTTCAGTCACAAAAGTTCATTTCTGATTATAAGGTTAGGGAATAAAAATAAAGCTCTGCAATATTTCAGAAAGCTTGTATGATGAGGACTCCAAACCTCAATGTCTGGAGTGAGCTCTCGAAGTCTGGGAAATGACTCATCTTGGACTCAAAGAGATGTTTTTGCCATTTCTATGAAAATTCATGCAACACTTGGCTAATTCTGGAAAACCTGGTTTTGTTCATGCTTGGGGAACAGGGACAGAAGAAGATGAGAAGGAAGAGGTACAGATGGTGACAGAGAGAGAAGAGAAGGAACCAGAAGAGGAATTGTGGGTTTAAGCAGGGCAGATTCACCAGCCAAAGGACAACTTAAGGCAGGGCAAACATAAGGCAGGAGCAGAGGGGAAGAGCTGGCTGAGGAATAGGAGGCAGTCTCTGGCCACTATAGCACATTAACCTCCATATTCTGGAACTGACCTTGATTCTTACCTTTCTTCTGCCAGCAGGTACCAGATCTCACACCCCCTGGCAAAGGGCACACGCCATTTGTCCCTCAGACCACCTCTACCAGTTATTCTACCACCACAAGTGGAAGAAGTTTTATGGATCTGCCAAAGTTATTCTGGTTCCACAGAGCAGAACTTTTTGTACTGTAACTTTTCTTAAAAACAAGCCAAATAAACAATCTTAGACACTCATACTTGAAAAGAAACTTCATTCAAACAACCTTCAAGTTCCAAAGTCAAGTGCCCAAAGGTAAGGAAAAGCTTTCCTGTTACCACCAAATGGCAATTTCTGCTAATTAGAGTTAACTTGACTTGTAACTGCAAGCAGCAATCAAACAGAAAGAAATGTCACATACTTATTTAGATTTCTAGCATCCTCCTCTACATTCATTACTCTTGGCTCTCACTCCCAGCCTCACCAATCCCTCCAGATATCTACCTTGTCCCTCTTCTTCATCTACTGCTTTGGCCATTATCTATTATTGCTCTCTCACAAGTACCCCAGTACTGCCTTTGGCACCCACTTAGATGACTTTGAACCAGTTATTATCTATGAGACCTGAAAACTGAGAAATCAAATATTAGTTCACAGCCTCACTTCTCATTAGGAAACAAGTATGACCTGCCCAGTGGGAGCAGGACCTGTGCTGCTGGGAGAGGCTTCTGGGCCACCCACCTCCCCACACACTACAGCACACAGCCACAGACAGGGTCTGACTGCCTGCAGCTCATGATATCTGTAGAATCTGATTATCTAATTCCTACATTTGTTACCATACACAGATTAAATGAAGTCTCACCAATTCTATAATACAGCTCAAAACATATTTGAATTTCTAATTCAAAGTTACACCTGTGAGACTGAGTATCATATACCATTCATGACAGTATTGTTATTATATTTTCCATCCTTTTCATAGCACTCATTTCCCTGCAAATAATACATTAAGTGAAGAAAAATCATGCATGTACACACATTCCAAATGCTGAACCTTAATCGTGTCTAACTGCTTTCCCTTAAAATGTGTTCAATTAAGGAAAGGAAGGAATAAACAAAAACAGCATCCAACATACATATAAGCTAATGATCTATACCATAAACATGAGCTCTAAGCTTTGGTTCAAACCTGCCACTAAGAGTTCTCATTGTCTGGGAGTGCAGAATGAACAACCCCACTGAACTCATCATGAACTTCTGTCTTACCAACAACAAATGCATTTGTGACATAGGCACCATGAAACTAGTCTTTCTTGAGTATCTCTGAAAATGAGAGCACTTAAGGAAGATGCTAGTGAAGCAGCCAAAAGCATATCTAACCTCTAGCAACAGCCACAATGCAAACAGCTTTAAGAATCCCTGGTGATAATCCAACCGCAGAATAAAACAGTCTTAACTGTTTGGTTGCATCTGGTAACATACACATTCAACTGGTATGTGAATCAATACATCTGGATCAATTGCTGATGCATATGGTTCAAAACAGGGTTTTGCCAGAACACACAAAGGCTACAGGAATGAACGAGTGTTTTCCACCATGTGTTCCTCTGATTCTATTAAGCAAATGAGTAAGAACTTAAAGTGGTAACATCAAGCAAAAATTGAACCACAGAGAGTATTAAATATAGTTTTATGTCCTGTTCTTGTTTCTTAGTTATCTTGCCAACTTTTTGCCTGTGCAATCATCTCCACATTCTTTGGAAGTGTTTCTTTTAGTCTGTCAGTTTATGAAAAATTCACACAAACAGGAGCAAACTGACTGGCAACCCAGTAGAAACAGTGAAAGTGAAAAATATGAAGCATTCACACATAGTATGCAAACAACCCAGAAAAACAGAAAAATACTTTTCTCTTTTACTTCAAATTATTTCCCAAAAACACAGCACAAAATCTTTTCATTAGAAGTGTGATATCTCCTTACTCTTCAGTTTAGAATACCAGCTGTTTCACTTACTGCACTGCAAACTGGGAGCTCTTTTCAAAATAATTCCACCATTTCAGGAAAGCCATGACCAAAACTCACTCTCAGGAACGTAATTTATATGTAATATACTAAGGTTTCCCCTAAGCTACAGGTTCTTCCATCCAACTATCACAAATCTGCCCACTTCCTACTGTCACGATGTACCAAATTTGCTATCATTTCTGAAATAAGGGAAGCCAGCCAGAGTTAATTAACACACTCGGGATATGTCCTTTTTTCCTTCTCAATACTTCCTTGGCAGCACTGATTTACGTAGATGGTACAAGTTTTTTCACTCCTGTGTGCTATAATGCTATATCTGATCAAAAGCAAGGTTACCATCCCAGGCAGGGCCTGGAGCCAAGCTGCAGCTGGGGAAATGACACCTCCTTGGTGAGCGGGCCCTGTGAGAACAACGTGCATTGCCTCCAGCCCAGCACTACGACCTCCATCCCACTTTAGGAAGCCACATGCTAAGCACAGCTGGAGGCCAGGTGTCTGAGATACCTCTGCATTTGGCACATGGGGTTACAGAAGGACAGAGGGGCTGCAGCACAAATGCATAAGAATATGCACTGACACTTTAAGTGCCAGGGCAGAGATCCCAAACCAGAGTTTTGAAATTAGATGGGGACCATGATGGCCAGCACGTAGGCAGCACTGCTGAGAACAGCTTTTAAAAGATGCATTTGCTATAGGAACATACTCATTATAAGCTGAAAATGTAAACACATGGGTGTTGTATCACAGGCAAAGGTCATCTCGCTGACACAACTGTTTGCTCTACGTGCCTTTAGCCACCTCTTTATTACCAGAAAACTGAGCACAGGACCTTGTCACTGCATCTTCAGTCTTGGCCACATTTTCTTTACTCTGATGTTTACCTCACCCTTCTGCTCCCTTGCCCTGTAAGTGGCTCATAGTTTGATTCCCTTTAGTTAAAGAAGCGATGGCAAAATGTGCTCTGAATTCTCACATGTATTATCATTATTCTGTTCAAAAATTAATCAGCAAATCAAAGGAGATTCACACAGTACCATTTCCATCTTCAAAACCACCTGGTTGTAGTAGCAGTAGCTGCAGCCCTACAATACCAAACACATGATGTCACTTTCCAGGCAAGAAGTACTGGCAGAATATTAAAGTTTCCCCTGCTGTCTACTTTGTCTTACAAGAAATTGCTTTACCTCCTTCTGCATCTTCTGAGCTATTCAATTTCCAAGTAAGTGAAGGGCTGAAGACCTGTACAGCTGCATATGCTTATTTTCACAGTGTCTAACATGAACAGCATGTATTTACATTTGCAGCATGATGGTACGTGTCAGCAGAACATTTCGGTTAACTCACCATTGTTCTTATTGTTTCTTGCAGATTTTGAAAGGCTGATGTGTATTAGGAAGATACTGGTAAAATCTGAATATAAGTAAGGCACAACCTTACTTATATTCAAATATATAAAACCTTTGCAGCAAGTTTTGAAATATCTTTTTTTCTTGCTGCTTAAGTTGGCTATTCTTCTGGATTCTGTAAATACAGGACTCAAGCTCTGGCTTAATGCATATCTACTGATCCTTAGCTACATTTGGGTTTCCTGACATCAAAGCTGTTTATTCAGGAACTTTAAAACTGTCTCAATAGTAAACAGTATGGAGCAGGAACATGGCTCTTCCAACATGTTTATACAGCACAAACATAGCAGTGTCCACACTGTAATCACAGATTTGATATTATTGTAATATAAATACTGTTTAATGTCTAGAGTCATCAAGCAAAGCCAGAAGGTAAGATTTTTATCAATATCTGATCAGCAGTAGTTAAACTGACCTAATTCTCATACTTTTAGGACTATGTAAGTGGCATATGCTACAGCAGAATACACTTTCGTGTCTGTAATACTTGGGTCTTCTGTTCGCTTAGAATTCTGCTAATGAGAATCGCTGAGACATATGGGGGAGCAGAGGAGAGGGAGAGAAGAGGGAGCAAAAGGGCATTTGCTGACAATTACCCAGACGAGCATACCTGTAACTGCTTCATCTGATGTAGCTGCAGCCGCAGATCCGACACGTTGCGTTTCATCCCATGAAGGCTGACTTGCATTGATGAGGCTCCAGCAGGGTGATGGACGACAGCAGATTCCACAGTTGCCAACGCGTTCTTCCCACCAGATATGTTAGCAGCACCTACAATAAGCAGCAGCACAGGCTGAGCTCACCAGCAGAGAAGGTGCAAACATGATCTGTCCTCTGCCTGTTGAACTCGCATGTATTTCACATAGATGGGTGAGAAAAGTAAATTACAGCTCCCGATGATCAGTATTAACAGGGGACTGGCACCTCCTTATCCATTATATTTTGAGGGAAGACTCTAAAATATCAGAGTGATTCTATGCTGGAGCCTCATCCATGCCTGAGTACTGCATTACTACAGGACTGCTTTCTAACGCATGTAGTGGAGATGGGATATTAAACTATAACTGCAGATTACAGAAAACAGCAGCAAATCAAATTGGTGCTGAAAGTAGCTTCAAGGTTGTCTTCTCAGGAGGCATCCAAGACCGAGCTGATGCACATTCCCGGGAGTCCTGAACTGTGTATTTGTTGACTAATTGTCACTGGAGAGAGATTCAGTCAAATTGCCAAGTGTGGGGAAAAGTTTTCTATAGAGAATCTTGCTTTGCTGCTTGAATTACAATTGTGTTACTTCTATCAGGTGTCTCCAACTGCTACTGTGTAAAATCAGAAGAGAAATGAAACAATGGTGTGGCAGAGAACTGCTCTCCAGCTGTGTTGCCTCCACCTATTCCCTTTAGCCTGCCATTTATTCAGAGCTGTGTTCACAAAGGAATACAGCATAACACAAGGAAGTGAGCTCAGCCATATTCTGAGAGTAACCATCAGTATGCTCACAAGACTTTCTTCATTAAATCTGTTCCCCTACACAGCACCAATGTCAAGCTTGTTCTTTTCAGTCTCAAGTAACTGGGAAGAAGCTTTATTTACTGAGTACAAGCAAATCCCAGCTTATCAGTTGATAGTCATGTTACAGCTTCCTCTAGCAATTTGCACTTAACACACCTATGTGTGCCCCTTCCCCTTCATACCACCAACAGGGAAAATGACAGACTGTCGGTAGGACACACTTCATTTTCTAATTACTATGTTTGTCACAGTACCAGATCCACCATGTCACTTGGGCTCAGAAGGCTGCCACTCCATGAACTACTGCATTAGCAGCCCCTCACTGCAAGAAAGACCTTGATGTGCTGGAGCATGTCCAAAGAAGAGCAACAAAGCTGACGAAGGGCCTGGAGCACAAATCTTATGAGAAGTGGCTGAGAGAAGTGGGGTTGTGGAG
This sequence comes from Melopsittacus undulatus, assembly GCF_012275295.1. Taxonomy (NCBI): domain Eukaryota; kingdom Metazoa; phylum Chordata; class Aves; order Psittaciformes; family Psittaculidae; genus Melopsittacus; species Melopsittacus undulatus. Next base: position 115,440,176 of record NC_047527.1, read on the forward strand.
TCTGGAGAACAGGAGGCTCAAGGGAGACCTTACTGCTCTCTACAACTACCTAAAATGAGGTAGTGAGGAGAGTGTGACTCTCTTCTCCCAAGTAACAAGTGATAGGACAAGAGGAAATGGTCTCCAGTTGTTCTAGGGAAGGTTTAGACTGGATGCCAGGAAAAATTTCTTCCTCAAAAGGGTTATCCAGCATTGGAACAGGCTGCTCAGGGAAGTGGTTTAGTCACCATCCCTGGAGGTATTTAAAAGATGTGTAGACATGGTGCTTAAGGCCATGGTTTATTTGTGGACTTAGTAGTGTTAGGCTTATGGTTGGACTTCATGATCTTAAAGGTTTTTTCAAACTTACATGATTCTATGATTCTGTTCTATGATTATGTCATTCACGCTTCATTTCCTTCCTCTCTATGAATAAAACAAAAAATCTGAGGAAACAGAATATAACTCATCAGGGGATCTCCACAGGAATCTTGCTTATCGTTTGTTCTCACAAGTGCTCATTCTATCAAGTTCAACGAAATCAAACAGAAACTAGTGTTGCAAGCTTGCCTTTGCCTGCTGAAGGCAAATTTTCAGTGTTCCAAAGGGCATGACACATTCTTCTGGCTGGAATGAGTATGAACCCACGAGAGGTAAGTTTTATCCCTAGTTGTCTTTTTAACCAGCAAAACCTCCAAACATGCCCATAAATACAGCTCAGCATAAAAACACATTGTTATTCCTTGGCCAGTAAGTGTGGATACCTCAAATATAGCCTTTGCAAAATTCATCTGGGGGAAGCATTTTCAAAGGATGGAAGTTACATGGGACTATTTTTATTCAAAAATGGGCCAAAAGGTTTCTGAAGAATCATGTTTCTTGCTTTACCTACAACTGCAATTGCTGTCAGTGAAAGCACAGGCCCCTCTGGCTGCACCCATGCTATATATGGGATGCCATGCCATAGGCTTCCAGGGACTTGCTCAAACAAAAAGCTGTTCTAAGGCTGGTGCTGGCTGTTGTAATGCTATACCTTACCCAAACTTGCTCCAGCTAGATCCACTCGGTGCTTCAACAACAGCACTTTTCATTTCAGTGCTGAGCAAGCTGCTGCACATTTTTGCTATACTCCAATGTGATTCAATGCTCTCTTGACTTTCAAAGAGCTGCTTAACAGAAAGCAACACTCAAGAAATAAACAGTCCTTGTTCACTGCCATTCTGTACCCACTCCATGCTTCAGTCTAATATATGCTAATACTTGTCTGTCTACATGTACACGGCAGTTTTTCCTAGAGTCAAGCATCTATTTCCCTCCCACATGCACTATTTTTTCATTTTTTTTAAGAAAAGGATACTTAGTTCATAAACCCTACAGACAGAAACCCCCAGAGAGTCTGAAAAATGTGGATAAGCCTCCAAGAGTTCTGATCTCCAGCCACAAATCTAGACTATTTTTGAAAGCACATGTACCTTTCTGCTATTTTTTGCCTCAAGCAAAAGCTCCAAAACCTCAGCCCCCGACCCTGTGATGGTGCAGCCAAGGCATGAATCAGTCCCCGATAGTCTCTTCCCCCATGCTGGACCCCAGTCAATTCACATATTTTCTCAGGAAGGGGTGCCTGCTTTCCTCTTAGTGTAGATGGACTGTGATCTGCTTCTGTAAGCAATAAATGTCTCTGACTCTTTACAAAGCAGATTTCCTCCTTTTCTGCTGCCTTGGCCACCTCTTCTCACCATTAGGTACTCTCTGCTGCCACAGAGTCCCTGCGGCAGAGTGTGCTTGGAGCCTGTGAAGCATGACATGGGACTCTTAAGGGTGTGAAACACCACCAGTTACTGAGTGAGCATGCGAGGGCAGTAAGGATCAGCAGCTGATTTCTCAGATACATATTTTCATCAAAAAGGAATAAAAGAGCAGCTGAATGAGGGGTTGTTTCATCTAGGGAGCATTGCTCGCTTTTGGAAATAGTCCCAGACTGTAGCTGTGTGAATAGATGTGTGGCCAGATGGACTGAAGGGAAAGAAACAGCACTGGCTCTCAGGTTTTTAAATAAACCCCTGCTGGAGCTAGGTGTGGAGGCTTGAATACAGAAACCCTCCATAACTCCCTAATACTCTGGACAAAAACCAAATGTTAACTTTTCTTTTTTCTTTTACAAAGGCTAATGAACTAAACTGACATTTCTAAAGCACAAATAGAACTGATGTGCAAAAAGGGGAATGGTTTACTATTTGCCCAGGCTCAGGAAGGTATGCAACACAACTTCCACTCCCTGACACTTGACCATTGCTATGGTTGCAAAGACTGCTCTCCTTCTATTTTCCACATTTTATTTGTCTTTCTAAAATGTTGAGGTTTTATTTTGAGCAGGCTAGAAAAAATGCCATCAGAAGACACCCAGCAATGTTTCTTCACAAATTACCCATATCTTTATCAAAGAACCACGTTTTCAAGCATCATTTGAGGTAAACACCTGACAGCTATTTAGTTCTCTTTCCATCCAGTTAGAATCCACTAAAAAATAGGTAAATGCAATGTTAATGTTGCAATTCCATTATTATCAATCTGTGATGGCCAGCCACTAAGGCACCCTTCAAAGAATAAAATATTATGTATATATATATATTACTGTGGAATTTCAACTCATTGATTCAGAATGGAATCAGGATCCATCAGGATCCAATTGTTTACCTGCAAACACTGGCAGAATTCAAAGACTGGTGTGATCTGTCTTTGAATCTGAGATAAGCAAGCAGATATGGACAATGTTTTTAATTTACAGATCATCACAGCAAGAGTCATGCATGTGAAAAAAGCACACAGATATACAGAGATGACAAGACAGCTCGTAACAACCAAGGAATCAAATCTGGGCCCTACATGTGTAATACTTCTCCCCACTGCCATCTACCTCTCTGGGTTTGTACTTCTGGTGTTACTGCAGAAAGACATACTCCTTGGTGCCTTTTCAGGAAGTACTGAAATTCCCTTCTTCTTCTTCCAACCAGGCATCACCTATCGAAGAACTATTGCGTTGTTTTTTTTTTGGTAATCCATGATACAACAGATCTTATTTTAACCAATGAATCCAGGATTTAATCTATCAGTCTCACCACTTGATGAACAAATATACGACAGAAAAGAGACTGAGCATTTCTCAGCCCACTTGTTAGTAATCTCAAGGAGACTATTCCTAGTACGGTTTGGGTTTAGAGTCACATGACATTCTTATGTGAAAAGTCCTTTGTGTGAAAAGCCATTTACTTTTGATGAACTGAAGAAGGTTATAAGGATTCAGTCATGGATTTATCCTAACATTAATAGAAGAGACATGGCCAATCTTTGAAAGCTTACTGCTCTTTGAACCCACCTCCCATGAAAGCACTGAGCCTAAAGCAATAAAACATAAGAAATGCAGACAAGCATGATTGTTAGAGGCTCTTTTTCCACAATGAAAAAACATTTTCATTTAGGCTCTTTAATATTTGAGGATAAAGACTAGCAAAGCAAAAACATATTAAATACGACAATTTGGTTTATATGAAAACCAGAGTTTTCACAATCTAGCTATATAAAGTTATCTAGGATGTAGAAATGTTGGTTTCTTTCCCTTCCAAAGTGAGCTAGTTCTCTATTTTTTGTCTCCTATCATTGGAACATATACTATAAAATACAATGTTGGTTCAACATTGATGAGCCAATTTTATCCTGCACAGATGTTTTATTGTTCAGGATGGGAAGCTATTCACGTTTCTGCTTACCAGTGCTCTAGAAAGGACTGCTCAATCAACATTTTGTATTACTTTTTCCTTCAAATAGACTTTGAAATTGCTAAAACTGGTGTCTCAGTTGTAAGTGCACAGTTGTCAAGTACAATTGTATACTAAGAGAGTCAACAGTCTAAATGGCTATACTTAATAAGGATTGGGGTGAATTGAAGAACAAAACAGCAGTCAGCAGGAGTGTTTTTAGATGCTGCTGACACTTTTAAACCCAAGCATATTTACAAAAAAGGAGAAACATTATGTAGTATATTCTGGCAGATTGCCTAATTTTCAAGTAATCAGGGACTGCATCAACTTACTAAATGCAAGAGCAAGTGCAAAAGCAAAATATTCTATTATACAGGACTATTCTGTTATGCAGCAGTCCTTGGTAATAGCCAATGTGCGTTACAACGCTGTAGTGTATTAGGGTCAGCATCACACCTTGTTTCCCTTTAATTTAATTTAAAGGCAGTTTAATCTGGTGGCTGAGTCATGCTGGGAAGGCTGGATTTAGGGTTGCGATGCAGGAGTTACAACTTTACCTTCTAGCACTGATAGGGATCCTTGCAGATGAGTGGCTGCATTGCTTGCCCCCACCGCCCTATCCCCACCACCCAAGTGATCAGAAAGGCATCTGTTGCGTAACCTGAATGCTGGTATCCTTACTCACATGCTGGGTATGGGCATGGTCATGTGACAAAGTCAATGTCTCTGTCAGTACGTGACAGATGCTGATCTGGTGTTTGACAGTAAATTACATGCCCTGCTCTCCACTCCCCATGCTTGGACATGCAGCTGCTAGCTGTAATTTTGCCATTTCAGGGGTGTGTGTTCAGTCATACGGTAAGGTAGTGAGTGAGGAGTCTTTAACAACTGTGATAAGAAATGGTTGCTGGTCAGATGAACCGGCATTATGTTCTGATAGGCTGGGCATGACTTCCATACTGTGGAATTCCCACCTTTGCTTTGTGCAGGCAAATCACTGCATAATTTAGGTTGAAAGAGACAGCTGGAAGTCATCTGGTCCAAACTCACAGCAGGGCACTCTTAGATCAGAACCTTCAACTCAGTGGTCCCCACAAAGTATTTATCTGAGTTAGTACAAACACAATGCAAATGGAAAGGCCAAACAGCAACACAATACAAAGTGGAACACAAGGCATTGTGTGTGCAGGTTTTCGTGGTTTCGTAGTGCTTTGTATGAGATGAGACCTGTGTGAGTAGGGAATACCATAAATTCTTAGTGTATAATGACACTGAAATAGGGGAAGTCTAAGAGCATTTTGCAGCTGTTTTGAAAAATGATGGACTTCTCAGTAAGTTGTCAGAAACTGATGAATTACAACTTCTTTCTTCACAGCCTTAAGTATTGCTCTCCCCATCCAGGGGCCAGCAGGAAGGGAAGAGCTGGAACAGGACCAGAGAGTGGCTTGGGAGAAAAGCTCCAGTACCAGGATTTTAGCGCTTTCTCTCTTGTATATGTTTGATAGTTTCCAGGTCTGGTTTGATTTGTGTCAGTTAGAAGGACATACTGCAATTCCAGATAAACAGGAATCCTGAACGTGAACTAACAGCTCCAACAGAAAAGCTGGTTAAGAGCATAATAGGTTGGCTAACAAATGCGTGTGGTTTACTACCTGCCAGCACACAGACCTCCCTGTGGGAACAGCATTACCAGGAAGTAGGGAACTGCCTTTATTTGCATTCAGTGCATGGCAAAGGGTGAAAAGAAGGCATACAAACACACACACACCCTGCAGACATCTCCAGCAGCAGCCCATACACAAAGAGCTCCAATCACATGGAGATCTTTTTTCACAACAGCCTTAACTCCATCTTTTAAACACTTAACAGCTCTCCAAGTGGGAATCTAAAATAAGACCAGCTCATATTGGCTTCATAATTGATGCTTGCTCAGAAAAGTTTAGGCACAGGCTAACAATTAGCAACAGATCAATACGGCTTAATTAGAGAAAGTGCTATCTTGCTGACTGCTAAATTACTTAATGTCATTACATCCGCAGCACCCTACTGACAGAAGAACTTTAGAGAAAAGTTCAAATGACCAGAATAGGAATGAAATATTTAGCCTTCCACAGCAATCTGGATACACCTGGGGTTAATGACAGATACACACTATAGATGGGATGAGTCACTGGAAAATTCACCATATGTAGAGACTCTGCACCTCATTTAAACAATCCAGTGCAGGTGTAAAATTCATTCCACAGACCACCTCAACCTGTCAGAAATTCCTCTCTTAACAAAGATGTGATCAACTCCCATATCCTGAACTTCAGCTTCAGTTCTGATACTACAGCAATAGGAATTTAAGTAAATTTGACATTTCTATAAGGGGTGCTAGTAATGTTAGAGAGGCAGAATTTGTAAGTTAGAAGTGAATTATCTTACCTGCAGTGTCAGTGCTGCTCTTGCTGGACACAATTTTCATCATAATCTTCTCACTAAGTAATAAAAAGAAAAATCATCATTTTAACATACTAACAATGAAACTGTAATGAAGTTTATAATCAGCAAATTAAATGGCCTTCTCTAGCATATATAGTTTTGATTTAAATCACCAGTAGCTTGTCAGTTGCTTTTTTTTTTTACAATCAGCTTTTAATACAAGTTAAGCAAGGAATGGAGTGTAAGCAGTAGAAAGCACAGAGATGTAGCTACATTGATTCGTTTTAACACAAAGAAGAATAATGCAGTTAATCTCCATCTATCATTTGGCATATTCTTCCTCTCTGCCTAGCATTCTCATGGGGATGATAAAGATATTTAAAAATGATTGAGCATTAAGGATTTTTTCACTATTACAGTCAAATATTATTTTGTTGATTGATTACTAAAATCATTACAGAGAAACAGATTTAATGAATTCTTTTTTTACCTAGAAGCATCTTTGCTATTACTTGTATTTGGCCCTTTAAAAAGCGCAGACTGAACAAGACCAGTTAAACTGGCAATCTGTTTCTCCATGGCTTGTATCCTCTCTCTGTAAGACAAGAGAACCGTTTGTTAAAGCCAGGTATATTTGCTTTCAGACTTGTTTTTCTAGGTGAATGATTACCACAAGATTGGAAAGACACTACAGAGCTTGTGCAAAGGCCCACGGGTACCAGTTTGCATATACCTTGTTGCAGCAGCTTACCGCATCTTGGTTTGGACAGCTTTTGCATGGTAACAGACAATAAAAAAAGACATCTGCTTCGTTAAAAAAGAACAAAACAAACAACCACCCAAGTAATAAACTTCTAACGATCTCACAAGACAGGCATCTAAAACAATCAGTTACTGCCTATTGGAACTAGGGAAAATAATCTTTTTCTGCATTGCATATATTTTCTCTTTTGCATACACCAGGAGAATAGTTCTGCCTGCATATAAGGTTTCAGGATTAAAGACTTTAACACTTCTTCTTGTTGCTATTTTTAGTTTCCCCAAACCCAGGATTTTTGTCTGCAAAGCATTTAATCTGCCCATGCTGACTACTTCTGAGGCCAAATCCTCTGCACCTGACATCACAACTGTCTGCCTTGGAAAGGACAGCAGTGTGACAGACAGGCACAGGACACCAAATGCAGACTGTACAGCAACATTATCATAAAACAGACTGCTTTCACGCACATATCCTGAAAAATTTATAAAAGGAAGAAGAAAGAAAGAAGAACTGTTAACAGGTATGGTCAGTGTTTTCCACAGGTACCAAAGGTCATGAAACACCAATGGCTATTTTGGATAGGAAGGCTAACATTTGTGTGTTTATCTGTTTACATAAATACATATATTAGTCAAGTACCAGGTGACTTCCTCAATGGGCTCCAAAACAGCCTTTTGCTCACACAGATGCCTACTTCCACATGCCAGCATGTCAATGACACACAGCCACACATCAATATGGGAGATCAGACAGGATGTGCTGAAAATGCATCCCTATATGCCAGCAGTTAAGTGACTGGGGAAACATACAAAAGCAAATCCTAACAGTGGGCTGTGAATTTGGAAGATGATGCAGAGCAGAACTTCTCAAAAAGCAAGTGACTAAGACCAGCAACGATGATGGATGAAAGAAGATGGGACAGGCACATGCAGCCGCAAACTCAGGCTGCTGCAGCAGCCATCCATCACCACTGAAGCATCATGGGGACATGGTAGCAGCTGAACTCTGGCTACCCAGCTCCAGTTGAATGCCAATCAGTAAGGGCCATATAAACTCAAAAGTAGGTACCAATACCTGGCAAAAGCAAGCTGACATGGTACAAAGCGAGTAACCAGCCCAGTCTGCAGTCAGCCAGATTACCAAGGCTAATTATTTCATTCACATGAGGTTGAAACAGAGGTTTGCTGGGATAGCGCAGAGACACCATAGCCAGGAGAGACGCCAAGACACTCAGGCATCATGTAAGCAGGGCAGCAAAACAAGTAATGAGATGCTAACAGACACAAGGAGGGAAGAAATGAGTGCTCAGTCAGTTCCCAGCCAGCAGACATGTTCTTACTGCAGTGTGATAAAGCAGGAGCTTCTTACTTTTCTGTCTTCATGTTGAAAGGTATTTTGAACGGTGGTGAGAAGACTAGTGAATCTGACCTAATTCATTTCAAACCAAGAAATACGTTACAGAATTTCCACTGTCATAAGCTTTAAAATAAGAAACTGGTTCAGGCTACAGTAAGCTTTGGAACAAAAACAGGTACTAAAAGCCTGGGATAAATATATTCTAACAAACTGTAATGCAGCATTTTTGACACTTAATAATAAATTTTATTTTTTTTTTCCCAGATAATCATCACAAAACCTTCCTGGAAACAATCTCAATTGGAAGTCTATCTGTTTTACTAATTCATAAATATGATGTTTTTTCCATCCCACATTCGATAATCTGGAAACAATTTTCTGCTTCAAAAGAGATTATGGCAACACAAAGCTGATCTTGTCCTTTGCCATGAAATCTAGGAAAATATGTTGTTAAGAGGGAGAGGGATGTTCCAGAGATAGGAATGATGAAAAACGAATGAAATACTGGAATCAATTGCACAGAGCACATTATTTTTCATATGGTAAAAGCATTAAGAATGTGAAGAATCTACATGTGCTCTGGAGTTACCCTGTTAAAGACAAGGCAGGATTTTCCTGCAGTCCTTTCACTGTAATACCGAGGCTTGTTATGGCCATCAGCATCAAACATCTCAAAAACAGGTGTCTGAAAAGGAGGTGCCTTTTAGGCATTGAATCAAATGACCTGATTTTGGGAGACCTGCTGTCTGACTGACGGCGGTAGGAGGCAGCGTGCTCCAGCCCTGGCAGGCAGGGACACAGCCAGCCTGGCAGCAGGGCTGTCCTTGGGGCTGATGTTTCTGAAGTGCTAGTGGCTCAGCAATGCCACCCATCACACAGGGCAGGGAGAGTATTCTTCAGCTGCCTCCTTCCACTTTGGCTTCCCTGTGAAAGGCTGGAACAACCTCTGCTCCAGAAGGAGACAATGAATACTTTCTTCATCTTGTGCCAGGCTGGGGTCCATCAGGGATGCTGACACTGTCAAGGCAGTTGTACATATTTGGTTCTCAACACTGTATTCTCTACTTCTCATTGTGCTCCTAACGGAGAGGAACAGCCTGCCCCACCATCCCTTCCTGTAACAGGCAGCATGGGGCAGACCAGCACTCCAGTGGCATGGGGCAGAGAAGGGTTCCCGGGGCACAGGATAGGTTGGCACTCTAGTGACATAGGGCAGGCTGGGACATGGAGCACCAAGAGAGAGGGTCAGGCAGAACAAAATGCAGGGTAGCATGTGAAGGCCAAACTCTGTCTCTGTTTCCAGGCTGATTTCCCAGATAATCTGCATCTCTCCACCACCCAGGAAGAGCAGGGAGGGCCTGCTGTACAACAGTTGGGAAAGAAATGGCTATTTTATCAGCCTGAGCACAGAAAGGCATTGTTTCACATTGTTTTCCTGTGAATACTGGGAGAGTCAGAGGTAGCAGGATTGTAGGGGAGGTAAAGAGGGTGCAAGGTCAGAAGCAACTCCCAGCTCTAGCAGGCCCCTCTGTCAGCCTTGGCTTCAGCTTGTGACAGGCCTTGACCAGCAAAGCAGGCAAACACCAGCCTGTTCTCCCTAGCAGCCTGATGCACAGCTCCAGGTCTGGGTACACCCAGGGCCCTGTGCTAGTGTCTCACTCCCCAAATTCAGCAGAAGCAAAGTAATCCCTTTGTTTCTCCAGGGACTGTGCACTGAGGCATCAAACTTCATCACCAGCTTTCTTCCTTATGTCTTCACTGAGGTTTCATGTCATTTCCTCTACTGCAATTAACTGGAAGAAATCCCAAGCATCATATTGCTGAATTGGTACCCACTTCTCACAGCAATGCTATTAAAGAATGACTTGCATGTGTCTCCCCTTTTCTAATATTCACATCACTGAAAAGATACTTCATACACCAACTAGAACTGGGCTGTGTAACCATTTGTGTTCGTGTCTGACCCTAGGCTGTGCCACAGAAGACTGGCACCATGAACTAACTGGCACACTGTTCTGGAGAAAGATTTTCAGGGGCTTCATACTTTATAGTTAAACTCTGAGTGAAGCCTGTATAGTGATCAAAAAGAGGGTCAGAGACAGGGAAAAAAAACACATTTCTTTCTACATTACCTTTGAAAGAAACATTTCATTAGAAATATTTCTATCTCACTGGGAAAAGAAAGCAAACAGGAGCTCCCAATGGCTTCCCTAGAATCAAGTGAAAGTGTCACAGTCAGACTTTACCCCAAAGTCTGCCCAGAACAGCAGAGTATATATCCTGAAGGGCGGGATGCAAAGACCAGCAGAACTCTTCTGTACTCTGCTCTCCTCCCAGGTGGAAGATATACACCAGTGAATATTTCCATCTTCTAAAGATAAGGTTACACTCAAATCTTCTACAGCTTGAAGCTAAAGGGAAAAGGAAAACTCTGAAGCACTGCCTGCTCTGATACTGCTTGACAACTATTATCCAGGAGCCTGCATCTCATCTTCTACAAACAGTTCCTCCAACAGAAGCCAAAGTACAGTTTACCTTTCCTCCACCCTATACTGGTCATTTGCATTCATCTTTTTCTGCCTCTTCAGAACATTCAACATCTTTCACAAAGGAAAATGCAACTTTGGCCTCGTATATCTGCTAAGTCCACTTTTCTTATACAATTCTCAGTGTATTCTGACGAAGTCTCCCACTGTCCATGGGTTTATAGAGCACAACCATTTTTTCCTCATGCACAGGGAGTCCATCCATACTTTAACATATCAAACAGTAAAGAGGGTTTCTGATGGCAATGATACCAACCTACATGTTGCCATTACACATGACTCTTGAACTGCAAGCCACAAGCTGTAAATATGGTCCCATTTTTTGCTCAGTTCTACTATCATCTTTTTGCACTAATGTGGCTTTATGCCACATTAGAAGAGGGGGAAAAAGTTGTGTTCAGGCAGAAGAGAATCACAGTACACTCTTAAAATGCTTTTGGAGGAAAAACATCCTGTAGAGCTATCTTGCTATTCTAAGAACTGAATTTTAGTGAGTAGCAGCATTTATTATACACATATTCAGCACTATCAAATAACCTGGAATTTTTTAACACAACACGTGTTTTAAATGCAAAGGATGTAAGTTAAATGGCATTTAATGTAATGCACTTTTGGATAAACAGCTTCTTTTCCAGTTTATGAACATTTAAACATTTACTTTGCCTGTAGTAACTGCCAGAACGGTCTACTATAAGCTATATAAATGGGCCATCAAAAATATGGTAGTAAATTCCTGTTTAAAGAACTCGTGCTCACTCAAAAGAATTTATGCATCCTCCCTGCAAACCTCTGTTTTAAGGGTTGATGACCCCAAAGATGAACTACTTCTAATATTTTTGTGCATATGAATACTAACATACTTTATTTTTTTAATACAGTTAAAGAGAGGTCTGGTCTGCTGTAAGAACTTAACATATTCTGATAAAATACACATATATCCCTCTTAGATCCCAGACTAGAAAAATTGAAGGAGAATGAACAGGGAAAGAGAGATTCAGTTTAACTTCTGGTATTGTAACTGTCCATTTTAATCTTCTCTCTGATCTATACTTAAATGAGGCATTGTCCTGAGGTTGTGCCAGCACTACTTCAAGGTAATTTCCATTAAGTGATGGCACAAGAGATGTTCTCAGTGTTCTCAACACACTCCACTAGGGACTGAAGGAACAGCAGTGCTGAGATGATGGGTTTGGTGCTTGCAGAGTCCTCAACCCACTCCTGAATAAGTCAGGATGGGGAGTCTGTTATCAAGTGCACAAATGCAAAAGATCTCCCTCTTCAGTATTCCCAAGCCCATGAGATACTCAACATTCCCTTTTGCTGATGCCGCACACCCAACAGTCTCTGCATGCAGGCTGGCTAAATGCACCAGTCACTTTCTGAGGGACTATTCGTTATGGACTGTAGTGATAGGACAAGGGGTAACGGGTTGAAACTTAAACAGCAGAGGTTTAGACTGGATATAAGGAAGAAATTCTTTACTGTTAGGGTGGTGAGGCACTGGAACGGATTGCCCAGGGAGGTTGTGAATGCTCCATCCCTGGCGGTGTTCAAGGCCAGGTTGGATGAAGCCTTGGGTGACATGGTCTAGTGTGAGGTGTCCCTGCCCATGGCAGGGGGGTTGGAACTAGATGATCTTAAGGTCCCTTCCAACCCTAACTATTCTATGATTCTATTCTATGATTCTATGATGTTTAGGCTCTTTGCACAGTCATCAGCAACTGGACAATGTGCATGACATAGCAGCATATGCCTCATTTTAGCATGCCCTTAAAGAAGATGAATTCAGCCCCATCTCTCCAATCCCAAAATATTCTTACAGAAGCAAACCTAGCTGTACTGCTTATAGGTGTAAACTGTATCCCATTCACAACAAGTATAGGATACCATTTTGCCATTATATATGTCACTTTTCAGGTGTTCATAACAACCCTTTCCTGCTGAAGCAGGAAAAGAGCACCTCAGCCTGAATACCCATAGTGTTCCTTGTTTAGTTAGATACAATCTCAACAGTATTTGCTTTCAAAGTTTATGAAATTACTACAAAGCTAAAATAAGGCTTAGAGCATTTTGTGTCTGTAGAACTCAAACCCAAGTCCCAGTATTGCAGCAGTTAGAAAGCATACCAATTTGCATGAACTGCTTTGGTATTTATAACTATTTTTTAGAGTCACACTTTCTCAAAGTTAAAAAAGTTACAACCTATAAGGGCAGCTTTCAAGAATGATTTTTTTCATTGATATGTGGCTAATGCACAACACGCTGAATATTAAGGTCATGTATTTATTTGGCAATGTAATTATGCAAATGCTATTTTCATCACTGTAAATATATTCTGGGTCCAGGACTAAAACACCTGGTGCAAATCTCCTCTTAAGGAGCTGCAGAACTAGCTGTACAGTTGCTCTTTATACATCACAAACACACAGCCTTATGCATACCTGAGTGAACAGATGAGATGCCCAGAGGGGGGAAAGAAAGACACAGACTGGAAAGTTGTTGGTGCCCTCTCTTATTTTCAACCCCCTAACATAAAATTTGTAAAATTTTTGATCTGAAGCTATCTCTTGGATTAGAATTGGAAAATCACAGAATCACCTGGTTTGGAAAAGACCTTTAAGATCATCAAGTCCAACTGTTGTTCCAGGACTGCCAAGTCCACCACTAAACCACAGTGCTAAGGGCCTCATCTACAGGCCCCTATAGGTTTAGTGGTGGATATATACTCCACATATAGAACAAATTATTTAAATATAGCTCCAATTATTTCCTATTTGTAATAATGAAAGCTAGAAATGAATTTTTTTATATCTATTTTATATCTATTTTTTTTATATCTATTTTTTTTTATAAATACATACAAATCAGGTCTCACTGACCCTAGACTGCAGTATGCCCTAACTCAGGCTCTTGTGTCAAGATAACCACCAAGCTCTAAGTCTGTAATTCTTGTGGATGTCTGATTTTGTTCTGTCCTCCATTTTCTTCCCACCAATGTATCTCTCAACACATTATTTTTTCTGGCCAAGTGTGGTCAGAGGAGGTTGATTTTGAGCAAGTTGCTCAGGTGGAAGGGAAGTTTGGGGCTTTATGAAGCTCCGTATCTCCACAGTGGTTAAGGCAGGCACCAGTTACCTTTGGCCTCTGTGAGCTCAGTATTTTCCAGTTATTCGTCTTCACTTCCCTAAAGAGCTCTATAAAAGTTAACAGCACAAACAATATGCTAGAGATTAGTGCAACTCATACAAATACACAGCAACTGCCTGGCAGCGTAACGATTTTTCTCTCCTAGGGCAGGGTCTATGTCAGGAGAAGCCTTCACAGACCTTTGAGTAAATCTGGTCCTTAAAGAGACAGGAGAGATCATTGTCATCATTGTCAGTGCATAAAAGTTAACAACAGTCAGGTCACCAACTATTTGTGATGCTGGAAAAATCACTGGGAACAGCATTCATGTTTCAATTTCTTCTCTGGCACAGAGTCACTCTTCTCAGCAGTTTCCCCTCAGGGAATATTATTGTAAACAACTGTCCTATTTTTATGCAAATTCATGTTTTACAGGAGATAAGACAGTAATGATAAATTCTTCCCATTTCCTAACAGTAGATGAGGAAAACTCCACTCCATAAAGAACCAAAATTGTAATATCAGAGTGTCATTCTTAACGGGGGTGAAATATATTCCCTTATTAGCAGGAACAGAACATCATTTGTTCTTGTAACATGATCTGGTTGTCTGGAAAGAAAAACCCTAGTTAATCATTTTATTTTATTATATTTTTTCCAACAACTGAAATTTACACAAATGAAAATAACTAGGGATTCATCATGGGTTGACAATACTTTCAGATTAATATCGGGTGGTATTGCATCTCCTCTAAATTACTAACTACCTTGTCAGATGGCTAATAAACACTGCAGCACAGTGCAGGAGCCTCCTACACATTACATTGTCCCCTGGGTGCTAAACGACAGAAGATGTGTGGTTTAGGAACATTTCTCATTGCATAAATTAAGCCCCAGCTCTGCCTTACCTTGTCTCCTTGTCCTTGGGCATTGCAGGTGACCCATAGCCAAAAGCCTGCTTGTCAACTGGAGAAGGCACCACCTCAGCCATGCCTGGGTGGCCAAGGGTGCTCCGTGCTTTCGCATCCACAAACACAGGTGGTCCTTGCTCCTTTTTGAAGGACTGGCGGCTGGGGGAAGACCTGTCAGGCTGGATGGTGTGGGGGGGAATGTGAGCGCTATGGTGAGGATGAATATCAATCATTCTCATGTCAGCCACCCTGTGGGGTGAGGCAGGAGGTGTTTTAGAGCCAAGAGTGGGCAAATGGCTCTCCGGGTACTTCCGTGACTTTTGTCTGTACAAGGACTGCTCCAGCATTTCAGGCTGCATAGAGGGGCTGCAGTAGGTGCTTGATGACCTCATGGCACTGCGATGGTAGGCTACGATGTGATCAGGGACATCGAGGGGGTGTCCGGTGTGGGGTGCAGCCAAACTCATCCTCCCCTCATGAAACAAGTAGGGGTCACCGTACAGACCTTCATTTCGGATCAGGGCAAGGTTTTTGTTACTCATGTCCTCATCTGGCTTCACATCCCGTCTCTCCAAAATGGCACTTGGGCTGGGAGATATTGAGCGTGAGGCTGGCACACTGGAGAGCCGGTCCCTGGGGATGGTAGCATTGCCTGGCACACCCATGGGTCGACCCCCGCCGTAGGGAATCCTGGATGGAGAGGGAGGCATGGAGTGGGGTACTGGGGTGGATGGTGGAGAGCTGGGCATTGCGTGTGGAGGGTGCGTGGCAGATCCAGGGCGAGAAGTATTTGGGCCATCTCGGCCCATATAAGCAATTTCCCTCTGCATCTAGAAAGAAAAGGAAAAAGGTATGAGATATAACATTACTGAATGTGTAAAACATGATGTGGGTTGTGACGGCACTGGAACAGGTTGCCCAGGGGGGTTGTGGAGTCTCCTACACTGGAGATATTTAAGGCCCGCCTGGACAAGTTCCTGTGTGATGTACTCTAGGTTACCCTGCTCTTGCAGGGGGGTTGGACTAGATGATCTTTCAAGGTCCCTTCCAACCCTTGGGATTCTGGGATTCTGTGAAAGAAAACAAACCCTCAAGACCAAATAATTTTCCATCTGCATAAATAAAATACTTTGGGACCTCAGTGCCAAAGAAAAAGAATGGCAACTATAAAGAACAATAAAATGGGCTGCATGTTAAAGGAATACAAGAGTTTTAAAAATGTTTTTATTTACACAAATACCATTTTATCTGAATCTGATATTCATAGCTACTAAAGCTGAAGTCATAGGCTTCAGTGAGAAGGTGTTCTAAGAACATGTAGCCAGTGACAAATTCAAACAATTTATTGATCAAACACACAGGCTAGAGTTCACTGATTCCAAACCAGGAAGAAAACGCTGATGCTCTGGCATCACAAACACACTTGAAATCCTTAGACAAGAAAAATAAGTATTACAACTAATTACCCATTTGCTTCAGTGCAGGATGTAGCCTTTTGCTAACTACTTGATGCAGTCTTTGTTACATGAAGCACAGGAGAACAATACACAAACCTTTACTGACTGCAACACAGGTTGTATGAAAATGGTTTGACCTTATACTACATGTGCTATGGGTTTCCTTCATTGCAAAGATAACAGTGCTTCAAAGAGTTTCCAAAGCACACACTCAGAAAGTCACAGAACATTTTATCATAGTTTTGTAAGCAGCAGCAAACTGCCAGCAGTAAGGAATGAGCAAATGAGGAAAAGAAAGGGAAAACTTCCATACCAACATTAGTGCTTTGTTAACAGAGGCCTTGGCAAAATTCTGCAATGGATACATGTGCTTCTGAGACTGTAGCATCTCACCCTGATCAGCAACAACCTCTCTAGATGGCTGAACACTGATGGGTGCCCATGAGGGACACAGAAGAAATTCTCCCTCTTGCAAGCATCGTGCCTGTGTTGGTGCCATTAGGATAAGGTGGATAAACAGGGAGATGGAAAAGTCAGCTGGGTTCCATCAGCTGCATATGAAAAAAATAGAATAAAATCACTGCTTCTAAAACTTGTGTTGGCAATCTCAGCTTCCCTCTCCATGACTGCCAGGGGATTGTAGAAAACTGAGTATCACCAAGCCCTACTGCATATTCCTAAAGTTACAGAATACACACTAATGTGCAAGTGGAAGCTGCTGCTCTGAAGTCTTCACTATTTTTCTCTCCTCTCACTCCTCGCTTTGACTGGAGCTTGTGACTGGGTTCACTGCAGTTACAGTGATCCATGGCTGATGAAGCAAGAAATTATGTTCCATTCCTGCCTCACCACAAATTTTTCCACTGCTAAGGGAATTGCGATGGTGGTGTATAAACAATAGCTGTTCTGATCACAGCAGTCTCCGCACTTGGGAATTAAAAATGACGTTCCCCAGGGCAAGAGATCAACAATCCGGAGTATCAGGTATCAGAAAGAAGAAAGGAGATAACCTGATTATGGCAGCAGCAATAATAAATAAGTGTAACAGAACAAAGGAGCACCCTGGGATGGGTCACAAATGAGGCAGACAAAAGTCATTGAGCCAAAGGGGAACATGGGATTTTTTTTCTTTTCATTTGCACAGAGAATTACTGTAGTCTGGAGTTTAAAATAAAATATAACTAGACAGTCTTAATAAAATTATCAGTGGGTATGCAACATAGTTTTCTATGGGCTTGAAGAAACACTGCAATATACTGAGCTGTACTGTAAATTCAGATTCTGGAACTGGGCCAGCAGAACAGAAAGACTCCTACTGACTTGAGCAGCTTTGGGACTGTGACTCCATGGGTAGGCAGTGGCAGATGTTTTGCACAGAGAGAAGAGCCTGGAGAAAGAAAATCTTCCCTGGTTTCTGCTGGACAAGCTATTCCATGCTGAAGCTACAACAGATGCAAAAGTATCTGGGACAGAAATCATAGACATACGGGATATTCTGGGTTGTAGTGAGAGGAAAATTCCAATGTTACCTTGTAGAGAGGAGAATATTTCCATGGAAGCTTTGAAAGCAACAGGTTTAACTTCCCTTAATTTCTAGACTTCATATTCCCATATATGCTCCTACATTTCTCATAAATCAAAGAAATCTGTCAAAGAAAAATTCCTATTTTCCACCTTAATGTACTGCCTTACGTTGAGATGGAAATGAGGAATTCAAGTACAGGTCTGGGCTATTGCTCAAAGTTCTGTGAGTACTGCTGTGTATATAATGCTTTGCTTTAAAATAGCACTTGGAGTACAGTGCCTGAATCAAGACCCCATTAGGCTGGGCAGGGTGCAAATGCCTGGGCAGACAACCCTTTCCTGAACAGGTCACTTTCTATTTTAAGCCATGACTCAGCCCCTGGGTGTAGTGTGCAGAAGGGGGGAGCAGCTGAAGCCATAGAGTCTAGGGTGCCCACAGCAGGTGCAGGGACCTGGGCTGGTGACTGGGAGTAAGGCACCCTTCCTGCTGCATCACAGTGTCTTTTGCCACCTTGTTGGTATTTTCTCTCTTCTCCAAAATCTCCAGATTCTTCACTGATGGCAACCTTAAAAATGTGAATTATGTCTTTTCTTGCCTCTCATCTATAAATCTTCTGTGTGATAGTCCTGGCACATTGTTCTGTCTCATATGTACCCCACTTCTGTGCTGACTTTGTTCTCCAGTCCTCCACTACAAAACCTCCACATTGCTCAATGAAAACAAGCACTCTCATACGCAGGATGTCTTCAGCCACATGTTCTTGGACTTCAACTGCATGACTCAGGAACAGAGAAAGAGGATATTTGGCTTATCTGAGCCTCTAAATACGAGGTGATATCACAGCCAATTGCTTTGAGGGCAAAAGGAAGAAGATTTTTTAGTGCAGTCATAGGATCATGTGCTTTTTGCCTGCAGCCATGTAATACATTTGCCTGAGGGTGTGGTCTTCTTTAGCACACAGTTCTTCATTGTTCTTACTACCTATAGGCTTTACATCCTTGAAATGGAAACTGGTAATCTTAATCCTTAGATTAAAATATGGTAAATTGCTAGCAATAATTTCTGTATAAAACATTTGGAGTAAAAAGACATCACTAAGAATCTTTCTTTTTTAAACAGAGCAACAGAGACACTGAAGAGTGTCTCTATATACTATAGAGTGAACATCATATAAACCCAATTGTGTTCTTTATTTCAAAACTAGTTGGCATACTCAGTAACTTGCTATATTTTTAATGTGATTATGTGCAGAAAGGTAGCAAACCAGCTACCCATCCACCCAAATGGATGGCCTTACAAAGAGTCTTTCTCCTGGTAGCTCACATAAAGGGTAAGCAGACTGAGTGTCTCAGCACAGAGCAGAATATAAAGCTTGTGGCAGCTCCTGGCCTCTTTAATAGCACTGTTACCCTGAAAGAAGGAGACAGCTGAGGTTTCACAAACCTTATAGATACCAAAAAGCAAACTGCTATACACTGGTTCATCAGCTGTTAATTTTTGCGGTTCAACCCAGTCTTCCATCCATCATCAGGACTAATACAACACTATGCTGGTCTTTATTCTAAATTTGTTACAGCTCATGGCCTGTCCCAACATGGGCATCTCACAATGAAAAAAACCATCCTTACTTCTGTTTCTCCAGCTTCTTTCAGCACATCATTTGCACCTGTGGCACACATGAGACGGGGCACAAGCTGTCATGCCAGCACGCACATCAGGGCAAGGCCAGCACTAAGCCTACACTGATTCAGTGGCACCACACCAACACTTCCTCTCACCATGAAGCTGGATACCTGAAGTACAGCCTGACTTATGTCATCATCTGCTAACATCTCACAGCAAAACATAGGTGAAGGGAAAAGCAGGCCAGAGTTTCTGACCTGGCAGCCCTTCCCATCACTCTCCCAGTCCTCCTTGACATCAGTAGAGATCACAGCAACTGGCTTTAACCCAAGGATTCTAGTCTGCCAAAATACCTACAAGGAGCATGTTCCCGAGATAGAACTTATCCAGGCATCCTCTTGGAGACACCCTGGAGTTCCCAGCAGACTCCATTAATCACCTCTCAGGTATGTGAAGCTATTACTTTTCTTACTTTCCCATTGACACCCAGAATTTCCCTGAGGAAACTGCTCCTATTCTCTTCAAGCTGGCTCGCCCAACAGTAAACAGAGGACAGCTGCAAAGAATTTTATTGAGAGCTTGCAAAGTCTTTGATCTAAAAGCTACAGAAACACTAAGTACTGATGCAATAATGACAAATTCAAGTACCTGTAAAGTGACCTTTTATGGAAATTGCTCACCAGAAGAAAATCCTCTAAGAAAGGAGGCAATCCTTCACTTTTCTAATCAGTAAAGACTTCATTGAAGAGCCCCAAATCCAATAACAACACAATCCTTTAGTGTGTTCTTTCCTCATAAAAATATAGATTGACAGGTTCAATGTAGTTGTCCAAAAATCTCAGTTTAATCAGTAGCTCCACTATGTGGTATCACTTCTTTCATGCCTGATCTTTCATTAAGGTTGGGTTTGGACAGCTGAAAGCACAAATCCTTTTTTGCAAAAAGCCAGTCATACGCAGTTTGAATATTTCTAAAATAATATAATTTGCAATAATAAATAGTGCATTTGGAAATTATAGAATTAGTAAACAGTCTGAAAGGAAATTTTTTAAGTATCTGTACCATGACTATATGTCTGAAGCCAAATCTTTATGCTATCAGACATCACTGAGAGGTTCCTCCAGCTGCCCAATGCCATACTTGAAAACTGCAAACACATTAGCATAATTTTTAGCTTTTTCTGGTCAGGAACTTTCCAATTAAGAATTCTTTCAGCAGGCAATGTTAATCCAAGAGATCTAAAACATTTGGTAAAAAAATCAGTAAAGACAAAGGTTGAAAAAAAACCCCATAATACACCCAGCAGATTTCAGTCAAATACTGACATTATTTCTTATCTGACATCCTCAAAGTGCTGTAGACTTTGGGCTTTCCAGATTTGTAGACCTGGGACAACTCAGATTCTGCCCTTGAGTAGGGACCCAGTTCTTCCATGGCCTCTTCAGCAGAGCAAGTACTTGGTAATTTTGGTCTGATCTTCTAGACCAAATAGTAAGACATGTTAGCAGTTTTAATGTCCATCTCTCCTCAGCAGTGGACTAGAAATTTATTCGGCAGTTTTGGCTAAGAATGTGTCTTCTGACGCTCAGAATTGAGAGCTGAGACCATGAAACAGCTAACCTAGCCTGAGATGGAGACCTGGCCTCAGCTGAGTCTGGCCCTGCAGTACAATGCTCTAAGTGCTGCCAGGGTTCACAATTGTTTTTCATTACTGGAACCACATGCTGGTAAAATAAAACTTATTTCAAATGTTCAAACTTCCCATGAACAGGAACTCTACGACCCAGCTAGCTGTTCTTAAGATGTCCCAGATACTTCCATTGTTTTTTCCTGCATAATTTTCCAGACAAGGATTTGCAGAACTCCCCGAGAAATCTCTACACTTATTATAATTAACTTCCCATTCTTAGCAGGCATCTAGGTTTCAGTTCTTTTGCTCCTTTTGCACAGTTTTGGTATATGCCCAGCTGTAAAATCTCTGTATGGCAGTGAAAGAAGAGTTGAGCTAAAAACTCAGAACACCTATGAAACTGTAATTTTCTGGTTCTAGTGACTGATTACACAAGAACAGAATACCTAATTGCACTTATATGGATATGGCAAGAGAATCACTGGAGTTTTCCTCTTCCATTTATGCTCAATTCTATGTTTTTCTTCCCTTGATCAACATCACTGCCATCAGACAACATAAGATATTTTTTAGGATGATAAATGGTGGAGAATCCATGCAGTCTTCCAATTTCTATGTTCACAATCTTTTCCTTTTTTTTTTTTTTGCCAGGCTCAGCTGCCTACAAGCTGACATGGACAAAACAAGAGAACCAGAAGATGATGTTCACTGTTCTAGGAGGTGGAATTCAGAGCACATAAACATGACACTCCAGAAAGGAGACATCCTGAGTGAACTCTATTCAGGTGTCATTACCATTCTACTCAACATCACTGTGACATCCATTCTCCACACACTTCTGCCAGTTGTGCGGGTGTACACAAAGGCTATGGCATAAGCACTATTTCATCTTCAAGAGCAGAATTTTTAGGATACCATACTGTAACTGCCACAGAGCATCAAACGCATTCTTAACATTACTGTCCCTTATATCTATATCTTTAATGCGCACTTGTGCATGAACCCAGTCCCTACAGCAATACAAATGTTTTACCTCAAGGTATTTTACATGTCTCAGTATGTCCTTTTATATCCCTGACTACATATAAACTTAATTCATACCATATCCTAAAGCTCCCATGGGGAAAACAAAGAATACCTAGTTCAGTTTTTATGGAATGTAAAACAGATCTGTAAAATACTAAGTAACCACAAAACAAATTTAATGGTAATATCAAAAATAATGTTTGATTGCTTCACCTTGCCTTTAAGTCAATGTGCACACTGAAGATGGATCGTGCAAACAAGCAGAAGGGAGAGTTTCAAACTAAATCATACATAGCCTACTTTTTCAGGCATAATTTCTTCATCTATCCTGATGCTACTCTGAGTATTCGTTTCTATAATTAAAAACACCAGCAGTCTTATTACACTCTTAGACAACATTATCACCTATGGACAAATAAAGCAATCTTTGATAAGGTTTTTTGCTCTGAAACAATTAAAGGCACTTACTGTTACTTAAGGAAATCACTTGTATAGCTACAGCAGTGAGATGAACATTTGGTTCCACTTCTTCTAATAAAGACTTTCTGTTTTCAGCCTTGAATCTAAATCCTCAGTCTATGGTACAATATTTTGTATATCCATGCCTTCTGGGAAAAGGTTTTGAAAAGAGTGAAAATGTTCCTTGTTCCCTCTGCTCACAACAGGGGCAGGCCATCTTGCTTTAACCGGTCATCTAAGTAACGCTGCTTCAATAGACTGAAGTACTTTTCCACATGACAAGCCTGCAATTTCTCCTCCCCTTCGAAATTAGTCACTAAATAACCTCCTTGGCATGTCACCCAGTCACAAACTGTGCAACACTATATGATTCAATCACTCAACCATTTTTTAATGTGTGCCCATAAGATGTATAGAAAGAGACTCACATCATAGAATAAAGCACAAGAGAGACTCATAAAGGGGAAAGCCATAAATAATATAGTGAGTAACCTCTGTTTAGGCAAGAGAGTGCATTTCAAAGGCAACAACATGAAACACATACATATTAATTCCCCAACAGGTGAATAATTCCAATTATTTAGAAAACCCAGTACTTACAATTCTAGAAGAAAAAAAAAATACAGCACTTATAAACTTAGAAGCTTTTTTCTTATTCAGATTTGGTAGAAGGAAGTGCAAGCCCCTCCCGTGGAGGAGGCTGTCTACTCATTAACAAAGCACCTGAGCTGCTTGGCTAACCTGAACTTTGGGGCCACTATAAATCAATTTCATAGTTATCTTTGCAGCACAGCACATGAGATGTGATGATTTTAGTTTGTTTTAAAAGGTTACAATAGAGAAGGCAAATGTAAAAAAAAAAAAATTGAACAGAAAGGATGCTTCCCTCCCTTCCACCCCCCCACCTCAACATACCCCAGTATATAGAAAATGTCTTCTTAAAAATACAGTATTCACAGCCTAAAAGAGATGGCACTGAAACATCATAGGGAAAAATCTCATGATATGAGCAATCCAGTAGTTATCTTCTGGTTGGAGGGTGGAGGGGTAGGGTGTTTTGCTGTTGTTTTGGGGTGGGGGGGAGTTTAACTTGTTTTTGCGTTTATGTGAGCAAAAAAAATGCCTATATCATAATGACTGGCATTCAGAAGAACCAAAACATGATTTAAGCACATGACCATGAGCTAATACTGCTGTAAAGAACCAGTTGTAATGGAACCTTACTGAAGTAACATTTCTCTATCACAGCACTGCTTTCAGTCCCTCAGGCATTGATGAGGGAGGCATCATTCACTTCCGCTACAGAAGGGCAACCTGACACAAAGGATGTAGGTAACAGGACAAAGATCGGAGCAGATATGGTAGCCAAAACTAAAAATCTAGGTGTTCCACGCCTTACTGTACCCAGCCCAAGAGCAGAGAAGTCCTGCAGCTCTGCAGACAGCTGCTGTGCATTCTCATTTGTAATGTACATTGTAAATTTATATGCCATTATTGGTCTTGACCAGAAATTCATGACATTATATGTAGTGTAATATAAACAGTCTTCTCAGAAATATGAAAAATACACATTTTGTCTTAAATGTTTAGTTTCTAGTTTTCAGTAAAATATTTTTAAATATTATTTTTATTAAATATTTGCACTAGAACTATAATAAAGAATTATTATAGCACAGAAACAATGTTAAACCTATTTATTTTTATTTCAAATTTAATCAGTCAAGGCCTGTTTCTTGCCATATAGGAGTAAAGCAGTATTTACCATTGAAGCATCTGGTTTACATTTGGCAGGTTTAACTAACCAGTCAAGCATCTCCTTTTAATGAACGGATGTATATACTTGACCTAGTTAAAAACTGCTTAGGTTATGCTGACCAGCCAGACTCAAAAACATCGAGAGTAAGAAATACAAGGAAATTATCCTAGTACACTTGTATGCCACACATGCTTTTCAACCGTTTCAGAGAATATGTTCTTCCATCTATGTTCTTCTTCACAAGCTAACAAACCTTCAGTGAGAAATCACATTATTATGCTAATATGCAGGATAAAAAAGACCACTTTATTTCATTGCAGTTTCTCTGCAATGAATTGCAAGCTGGTAGGATGCACATTTTCAGTAATTGGACTCTAGCATGATAAAGTATATCCCAGAACATCAGACACACTATAACTAGTTCTCCATACATCTGGCACTATATGCAAGAGTCTTCAAGTACGTCTGATGCATATGAAAAGTTTTTCATTAGTGGAATGAATCTTCTTTTAATTTTAAAATACATCAGGCACAACATCATAAATATTACACAGATATATCATTACCAAGGGTGTAATTTAACTTGTAGGTTCTAACAATGCATACAAACCATTCAAGCATCACTTTCCATTTCAATTACTTTATCAGAGCCCTCAAGCGCAGCCTAACTTGCCATGTATTATCCCATGTTTAATTACTTGCCATATATTTGTTTATAACGTACTGTACAGAACAAGAGTTCCTGTTCAGTTTAACCCCCCATAGAAGCAAAGGGCATGCCCCTAAGAGGCACAGCACCTTATGCTTCCATGAGATCAAGCCTGGAAGTTTAGGTTAGCTTATTACTTTAAAACAAATGTTAATGTCTATGTTAATGATAGGCCCAAGTTACCACTGAGCTAGATCGCCACTCACTCTACTTTCTTCTCTGTTATTAACAATCTTGATCTGTTGGACCTTTCCATCAGTTTGCCCAACACATTAATTCTTTTTTTTTTCTTTAATTTTTTGTTTCCTTCTTTCATTTTTAAGCAGAAAAAATGTTAGAGACAACATCAGTAAACCACACAATTATAAAGACAGGGAATATTTACTGTGGGGTATACACATGTGGCACAGATGTAACTTATTGGTTGACTGCTGATCAAAATTCTTTGTCCCTGATAACAGCTCTTTTGGTTCCTATTCCCTTAATAATATTTTCATGGATGGAAATAATTAAGCAGTTAATGTCTTGTACTGCTGTAAACAACCATTTCCTTGACAGAAAACAGGGAAGCACTTACAGGCTGGATTGCTAGTCACCACCTCAGGACTTGGTTTTATTCTCAGCACTATGGAGCAAAGCTTGTGATGGAGGCAATGGGGTTTTGCTTAAATGCAACAAGTTAGTGCAGTCCAGCAGAATCCAAATTGAAAGTTTACTTATGATGGCTTGTACAGATGTATTACAAAAGAAGCATTTCTCCTGTTCTATTTTAGGTTGGGTTTTGGGTTTTTGGGTGTGTTTTTTTCTTTTTTGCCAAGGAAGTTTTCATGCCACCCCACCAGTTCTGTAGCCTACCCAGTTTCTAATTTTGATCCAAGAAACTAACAGTTTAGGAGGACAAACACCTATATATGGACTTGTATGCACAATGTCCCAAATCTGCAATCTCTGATACACAAGACTCTTGAAGGTACCTGGAGAACCACCATCAGCATCTTTCTTCCATCTGCTTAGGTAGGCACCATGACAGAAACCTCTCAGTGTGGCTATCTACTTTCTGCAGTGAAAGGAGAGATATAAATTCTTAGCTTTGCCTTTAGGCATTCAGCAGAGAAAGAAAAAAGTGGTCATATCCAATCCTCATCCCTGAGGTTCAGAACAGAGGCCCCTGAGTTGCTGTCCTTCACAAAGGCACCAAAGTGACACACAGCCAGCCAGGCTGTGCTGGTGCCATGCTGCACTCCACATTGTTCTCCACAACCACAAATAACTCTTTCAAATGGGCCTCAAGTTTCCCCCATCAGCTCCCCAGCCCACTGCCTGTATTTATTGTATCTAAAAGATGTGTGCGGTGTTTCTCTGAAGACTTAAAATCCTACAGAAGCTCTTTGAATTTGAGAGGCCAAGCTAAACAAACAGGGAGGGAACAGGACACTTCTGGCTGCCTGACATATGGGATTTAAGATTATGTACAGACTACACTATCTTCTCCTAAACATACACATTGTTTGTTATTCCCTCTGTTTATTGATTCCAAAGGCATGCAGTGAACCCAATATGCCTTGGTGTAGACATAAGTGCCATAAAGTTCTCTTACACTCATTCCAAGCTCCCGAGTTCTTAAAAAAAATGCAAACAAACAAAAAGCCCTCCCACACCCCAGAGCACATAAGCACTAGCTAGAGTGAACCACTATAAAGGGGGCAGGCAGCTCTACAGCTTCACTGCTGGCAAAGCAGCACATTCAGTAGAACAGCTGGAGCTTGCAGTGTGAAGCAACCTATATGTGAAAACTTTGAACCAGCCCACAAGTGAGCATCTGAGCTCCAAGAGAACAGTGCTTCATTGTGATATGTAGATTACATTAAGTATACATGCATACATACATGCTTTCCACACCAGCAGTACATTTTTGGTCTCTCCTTTGGTGATAGCAGACCAACATAATCAGGAATTTCAGATTTTTAGGGATTTCAAAAATTAAAGGCAAGCAAATACAAGTGGGAAATCCTGTGCTGGAAACTCCATAAGCCTCTCAAAATTTATTTTAAGTTTACAAGAGCAAATATAGCCAACTCTCACTGGAGTTGCATGAAGAAGGTTCTGCAAAGCTGAGCTATTACGTCAGGTCTGCAGTCTGTCTCTCTACCCTGTAATTTAAACCTCATGCTTCCCCCTCATTTTTGTACTGATTTAAACAAGGATTTTCCTAGCTATAGGAAAGTATCACAGTATGTGTCACAGGCATATATGCATTAAGCACCTCTCAAAAGCTAAGACAGCACTATTAGTTGCTCTGTAGTAAGGATTTGTCTCATCTAATATTGCATTAAAAGACTATCAGCCAGGCACCCGCCAGAGTCAGCTCACACCCTCTACAGCCAGGTAGGGCAAGATGCCTTTTGGCTTTCCCAGCCTCTTGCCACTGACTCCAGTGGGCAGCAATTTCTACCCTAAGTTTATAAGGATCACACTTTTTTTCTGAATTCTCTCTAGTGATCTTGCTTGTTTGCCTTCTCATTTAGCTCACTTTCTGCTCTGTTCTTCATCCTGTTTTTTCACTTTTTTTTTTTCTTCTTTGTAAGTGAATCTGAGATACTGTAACTAGAGGGGATAATGGCAGCTTGGTGGATCCAGCCTGGCCTGGGGTTTCTGTTTGACTGAGCTAAGAATTAAGGGTCTCTAGCCTGAAGCTGGTAATAAATATTATTCTTCAACAGACAAATATAGAAGCTCTCATCTTCCTGCCATTAGCACTTCTGCCAAAATTTTTTAAAGCCTAAATGTAGAGGACTGAGTTTGCAGCATGAACTTCATCCTGCTTAGTCCACATGTAATGCAGAAATATTAATTAAAAATAGCAAGAGCCATATACTGCAAACATTAACTATTACACAACTCATGACTTGGACTCAGTGATCTTGAAGGTCTTTTCTAACCTAAATGATTCTATGATTCTATGACACTGGGAGGAGATGGCTAGGCAAAGGAGATTTACATGAGAAGGTAATAGGGAATCCTGAGTGTAAAACTACGCAAGAAAGAGGAAAAAAAGACAAAACAAAAAGGGAATGAGACAAGGTGAAGGACAGTAATAAGAATTTGTGAAAGAGGCCAGAGATGAAAGAGAGATTGGAGATGGAGTGCTGAGAAGTAAATAGGGAAATAAGAAAGGGATAATAAATAATAAAGAAAAAAAAACAACTAAAAAAGGAGACCTAAACTAGGAGGTGAGCAAACAGAAAGATAATGGGAAAACATGAACTAATGCAAATTTTCTTTACGACGAAACAATTTTGCAATAGTTCTTATATCAATGCTGTAGTCTATCATAGCAAGTGTGGGAGAGTGATGGCGGAAGAATGGAAGGAGAAGAGGAAAGAACAAAATACATCCAACATAAACTTCTTTAGTTTGTTTTAACATTCTGAGGCATTGTGGGGGGTTTGGCAAGCGTGGTCAGAACATGAGGATGGTTTTTAGGAAAGAAGTGAGCAGAGCATTTCAGATAAATGCCGATTGAAGTGACTTGTGAATGCTTGAGGGGAAAGAAGCTATGACCATCACTTGCCTTTGCAATCCACTCTCATATTCAAAACAAAGATATTTGAAATGCACTTTAAAGTGATAAATGCCTTTTGAAACCTGGCACTTAGTTCAGCCATTCCCACTGAAGATGTAGTTAAGGTTCAAAACATATTCATACCCTTCAGACACGGCTGAAAATAACATCTTTTTACAAGTCAGGCTTTAATGCACCATCTCTGAGACTGAACATGCAGTGGGACTGAGTGCTGAGAGAGAATGCTGAGGTGGCTCTTACCCTGTGTACATGTCTGGTCATTAGTGATGGACAACAAAAAATCTGGTTTGATGAAATCACCACCAACCTCTGACAAGTGATGAGACATGTCACCTGTATGTGTGTGCATGCACATGTGCACATAGCTTTTACTTCTCAGAAAACTTTCCTATATCAATTCCATCATGTTATCAAGGTCCTGACCACAGACTTACGACCCCAAGCGCACCTGTGCACCAAGGGCTCTTTGGCCATCATAATGTCCAACAGTTCTTCCCATTCTTAGTCCAAGACCACCTTTTTCAGATGTAAACCAAGAATCCAACAGAAAGATAAGGGGAAAGACATATTACACTTCTTGCCTTAAAATGTTGAGCTTGTAACATGCATCAGTTTAAATCTAGCTAGAGGAGCAGGCTTTATATTTGGACTAGCCTGGTTACACTGGTACTGAACCTGTTGACACTCCCTAGGTGACACTATCACAGATTAGTGGTCAACGAGACAACTTCAGTGACATGCCTGGTGAACTCTGCTTGGAAGGGAAGGGAGCATAAGGCCACGTAAAGCCTGACCCAGAGAAGTCCCATGAGAGCTTCCAGCCTAGCCACACTTTAGGCAATCCAAGCAAAATGATGCATGAGATGCAGCACATTTTGCATTGGCCTGACTGAAATCACAGTGCCTCTGTGGTTTACTCCTCCAGCAACATTTCATTGTCTGAGCTATCAGCCTGCTACCAGCCTGCATTACTTCATTCCTGGTTGGAAATATGGGAAACATCTAGATCAGTGAACAGGCACTCATTTCTGCATATTTACAAGTGTATTTCATTTCTTACAAACAAATGGAATGTGAGAGTAAAAAAAAAAAAAGTTAAAATTATCCAATTAAGCAGAGGAAAGTTAATAAATCTCTCATGATTGATTCTCCTATGCTTCAGTGTACTCTCCAGACAGAATAGCGTGGAGAGTACACTAAGAAACCTCTTGGCATTTCAGCCAAGATTTTTCAGGGTGTTATCACAAATTACAAAAATATAAACACACTGAAACATAACACATTTCAATCCTAAAAAGGTTGGATTTACATAATTACATCATTGGTTTGCCAACATCCACATTTATCTCATCAGTATAGTATGGCCCACCCATCCCATAAGCTATTAGACTGTTTAGACTGAACATATAAAAGCTGTTACTGTTTTTTTTTAAAGTTAAATGATGACACCCCTCATAACTAGTGCTGCATTCTAACCAACTCTTTCTTTTGCTTTCAAACTGTTTATTTCTTTTGTGTTTCCACAGCTGCTTTTTAGGTAGAATTTCCTGAGAACAAACAGGAGTTGTGTAATTCATGAAGATGTGGCAAGCATTTCTTCTCCCCTCCCCATTCTCCTTGAAGAGATCAAGCACATCACATACATAACAGCCAGCCACCACCAAAGCAGGAAGCCAAACCCTTCAGACTAGTCTCAGTTTCTGTGCTTCCTCAGGGCACCACTGGACTGATGGGGTCATCCCTGCTATTTTTTTCCAAAAAAGGAATAGTTTCAAATACATACAGTTCTGGTACACATCAGCATATTTATTTGGTTTAAATGTGCTCTATATCAGATTTCTGCTCTTTAGAAAAAGAAATACTGTTAGAAATACTGTCAAAAATCAAAATAAATACATGGCTTTATGGCTAACTACTCGGCTCTTATTTTTGTTCCATACTCTTCACACTGCACTGAAGCCAAATAAAACTGAATAAATTGATATGGTTAAATGAACACAAAGGAAAGCATAGCTCTTCGTTTCATCTGGCATTACCAAACAACTGAGTCAAAATACAATTTCTACTACAGATATATGGAGTAGGTTAGGATGTAAACAATATAAAAATGTTATAAAACAGAGCTGATAGTTAAAAGGCCTAAGAAGTGTGTTTACACCTGATGCTTGCAGTATCCTGTTTCTTCCAATGTGAGGACATAGCAAATCAGAAGAAGTAAGTTGCTGTGCTGAGTTTAGGAGTCAGCAGTATCAGCAGGAGAAATGGTCATGAAAGCCTTATATACAGCTGAATTTTGCAATGTAAATGTCCAAGCTGCACAGCATCTCACAGTTATAAGGCCTAGCAGTAACTGCAGTTTTAAGTACATCTTTTGCAAGGTTAGAAGTGCTATCAGTGCCTCAATTAAGAATCATCTTAAACTTCTTTCTACACTGCTTGAGCCCTATGCTTTCATTTAACTTCCTTCTATCAAAACCAAAAACATATGCAAATTGGTCAGTGTGGCTGAAGTGAACAACCTAGTTTACCAAGGTCAAGATATCTATAGTAAATATTGAGAGACAGTGGGACTAGCCCTTTACCCAACACACCCTGTGGGTCTTTGAACTTAGTCACAAGGAAATCTAATTTGCAATGATGTAAGAAAGATTCATATTCACACAAAAAATACTTTCAGCATCACATCATTTCTCATGGAGTCCTGTTGCCTGCTGATATTTGCAACTGTCTTGCTTTTGCCAGCTGAGGCTTTTTTTAACCCTAGATCTTAACATGCATCCAAGAAAAGATATTTTTACTGCTCATATTTTCAGAAGTCTGATTAGTTTTCCAGAGCCCTTATTAGAAAAAGTACAATCCAACATGGAGAAGAATCAAGGTCCTCAGATATGTAGCTGTGTTCTCCCAGACATCAGGTACTGGTTTAACTCTTCTTTGTTAAAAGGAAGATGGGGACAGAACTAATTTTCTTTAGCATTCATTAGTCTCATCTAGAGGCAAGTAAGTAATAATGTACTGAAGTGAAGACTCAGCGGAAAGCAGAGGATTTGGGTCATGATTTTACATTCTGGATATGTAAAAAATTTGTTGGGAAAGCTAAGGTCCTGAAAGACAAGCAGATGGCAGGTTTGAAGCAAACAAAACCAAAACCGTGTCTTCTAACCTTACTTGGGTTCTAGGAACCATGGTACCAAAACATCTATCCTCACAAAGTGATTTTTAACCCCTGTTTGAGTAACAGCTCGTTTGGAATACTAACTGGAAGTCATAAAGCTTGGTTGGACTTTGGCTTACGGGACTCCAGCAGTTCAGATAAGCTACCTGGTTTACAAAGGAGGTAATGGAGTACATCTCCTCCTAATAAGGGAGGTCACAGCCATGAGCATTTTTATCATCTGTCAGCATGTTTAGGGAGATCTGGCAACATCTGATCCTGCCAGCTACTTAGGAATTTCAAGTAAACAGCCAAGTTAGGGTTAGGGTTCTACTAAAAGGAAGGGCAGTGAAGAAAAAAAAAAAGGAGCAAAACTTCTAAAGAATTGGAACAAGGAAACATTATGTAAAAAGAGATGGAGCAAGAATAAAACCAGAAAATAGCAGACAATAAAAATGGACTCAAATCCAATCCTTACATTGTTATTCAGGGCAAGCTATCACTGAAGGCAATGAAAGCTTTGCCTGAGAACCTCAGACTTACGTGAGAGATAAGAATTCTAATTTTAATGAAGGGCAGAAAAGACCTTCACACAAGATGGATCATGTGTTGTTATTAAGTAACTTCATCAGCTCCAGGGCAAGCTCTAAGCAAACCTCAACATGAGAGGCAGGTGAGCTTGAATACAGGCCTGTTACTGGGAAATAAAGAACTCGCCCCCTAAAAATTCCACTAAAACAACTGCATTGTGGTTGCAAGCTGATCTGTTTCCACAGTCAAAACTCTGGGAGTTTCCAGGTTTGTGCTATCTACCAAATGACACTCCTCTTATACTAACTGTAAGATTACTGCATGGGTGAGGCAAGCTCATGTTCCTTGGATGGTTCAGTATCAAGAACATGACACTTTCTTTCAATGGACAGCTTGGTATAAACTTAAAATCCATCCTCATCATTTGAATATTTTTAGAAGATATATTCTAAAATGTTGGTATAGTAATAGGATCTATATAGTTAAATTCCTAACACACGATGTTTGTGAAATAAATACAATACACCAAAGCACATAGCCATCATACTAAAAAAGCCACAACCAGTATCTATCCAAGTGTAACACAGGATCTGCATCTTTAAACAGACTGAGTTTTTGCCAGAAAACATTTGAGATTTATATATTAGTTTATGTGTAGCTAAAATAAAAAAAAAGATTTTTTCCCTTAAACCTCTCTCCACTTTCCCAGCAACTTTATACAGGAATAGGTATTGTATATCAAAGGACATATGAATGAAAGAGAACAGGTACATTTACAGTCTTTCATCACAGTCTGATTTGATGCAGCTACTTCTCCGTGTCTGCAGCTCTGTAGTTGCATAAATAATTGGCAACTACTGACAACCCCTTCAAAGCGAAAGTAGTAAAAATTAGTAAAAAAAATAACATCCACAACATCAGAAACTTCTTTTATAAAGTTTGTTCAAATCTCAGCAAGATTTGTAATGGCAAGCTGGAAAATAACTGTTTAATACATAAACTAGACATAGAATCTGAGAGCAGAGTTTGGTGATTTAGAGAGCAATTAAACATTTATTTTCTTATATGGCTCAAGGAAGAAGAAACAGTTTTCATTGTTCTGATTTAAATTCCCAGTTTATATGAAAATACCTTGTAATTTGGGGGAAA
Source organism: Melopsittacus undulatus (assembly GCF_012275295.1). Taxonomy (NCBI): domain Eukaryota; kingdom Metazoa; phylum Chordata; class Aves; order Psittaciformes; family Psittaculidae; genus Melopsittacus; species Melopsittacus undulatus. The sequence continues at coordinate 115,473,634 of NC_047527.1, forward strand.
AGAAAAACCCACAAAAGAAAAAAGAAAAGGAATTAGATATTTTTCATTATTTATAAGCATCATCTTACCTTACATGTCTTGCTAAGTTCCGTTTCTAGATGGCTTTGGCAGGTATTTTAATTCAGAATTAATTTCAGCAATACATGCCATTACATCTTCTCTTTAAAATAAACTGCTTTTTCTCTTTTCCTCAGACAAAGTATGTGGGCTAAAAGAGCTGCAGCGTCTCTGTTCAAGAGATTTCATGGACACTCAAGAGGCTTGCTTTCTACTGTATGAAAGTTAAATCTGAGTAAGGAAGGCATTTTTCCTGTCCCGGAAATCAGTATAACCAAAACCAATGCTGAGCTAATGAGAAATGTTTCTTCCATGTGTTCTGTTTGGCAGACACTGCAAGCCATATCAAGGAAACACGTGATGTTTATAAATACAATATGGCTCATGTTGTCATAACCTCTCAATGACAAAAAGATCATTAGAAAAAGCAGACAGCAAAACAGCAGGAAAGATGAGATTTGTATCATTTGGAAGGTCTCTATCAGATAATAGGGGTATTAACATTTGCTTTTTCTTTTTTTCTTTTCCTTCCCAAAAGAAAACAAAGTTTTATAGTAATAGGATCAGTAAGGCAAACACATGGCAACTTATATAAATGCTTTCCTATAGGCAATCCTAGCACTAAAATGCATTTACTCAATTTATTGCTTGAATTCTTTTCCAATAAATACTTTTGTTCTAAATACTGCTACATAGTTCAAGGAGCTGTTATATTTTTCTAGCAGTAGTATGCAATGAACAAATATAATTCTGGCAGCATTTGCAGCTTTGTGTTTGTTGATGTTAAGATCACAATCCCATGAAAAGAAGTTAGTTAAACACCTCAAAGAAGCTGGACGTATGTTTACAGCTACCTTAAGAATGCAGAAGGATGATTCTACTTTTATTATCTCTATCTTTCCTGCAAGCCAGTTTGAATTTCGGGGTCCCTGAATGCTTTAAATATTTGGGGAGCTGTTTGAGGGGTTTTAGCACTTGCAGAGATTTTTTAAGTTAATAAATTTCACCTAACTCTAGAGTGTTAAAATATTAGCAACCTGCTAGCCAGGTACTTTCAGGGGCAAAATGAAAAGATGCTGTTGTGCAATTTCGTTAATAAAAGCTATTCAGCACAACAGCTACCCAACTTATCAAATGGTTGTCTTATTTTATTGTATAACTCATCTTATCTCACCCCTTCTCACCTTGGCAGCCCAAACACCTATTGCTGCCAGGAACATCATTGCCTTTTTGCCATTCTAACTCCCAGATGTGGTTTCCAGGTACCCCCACCCCTCTAACTCAGCTCTGACTCAACTTGCCCTAACTGTTTTTACTGGAGAAACAGTCTCTAAAAAAAGTCCAAATCACCCCAAAGTGCACCTTGATACAACAGCAGCACAACAAGCATTCTCTGGATATTTTGGCCACCAGCAAAAGCCTGGGAGAAAGCACTGACCTAGTAAGGTCTTGTGCAAGTCAGGGAATCGAGCAAAACCATGGTGGGTCTAGGACGTTTTAAAACAAAGTGTAACCCACAGACTTTAGGGCAGGTGGCTGGGAAGTGAAAGACTGCCAAGCAAAACAGCCACTGGTTTGTTATAAAGTAAAAATTCCCTCACGATTCTCAAAACTGGCAGACAGATGAAGCCCAAAAACTACTACATAAACCAACATTATTAGTATCCAACTGTGACACCAGGAATGCAGACAAGCTGCAATGACAGAAGGTGGAGATTATAATTTAGAATTCTTCCCATTTTAGCCACTTCATAAAAGGAAGGTCTAGGGAATGAGGACAGAATATAGGCTATGCACATTTGGTGGGGGAATCACTTCCACTTGGAGTACCAGGGTCTCACAGCAACAGCCCAGGATAAAAGGAGCTGTGACACTTTCAAAGGAATTCAATTCATTCAGCAACATACAAAATCCACTGCCAGTTCTTTAGTGTCATCTACTGATTTCCATCTATACACCGTCCTGAGTGTGAGAAAACGGGCAACCTGGACCCTACACCTAGTAAGTCTGAGAATGCCTCTTCCCATTCAAGTCTATGTAAATCACAATGGCACAGACCAGCATGGCTGTATACATGCATTTACACTGGAGTTCAAAACAATGCCGGAGAGAATAAAAAGATCATATAAGCATTTGGATACAAGACAGTATTTTATCAGAAGAAAGTATTGTACAGAGAGCTAGAAAGTGCTGTAAATGTTACAAGCTCAGGCAAAGGATAAATGAAATGCAGCAACATGAAATACATTTTTCAAAAGAAAACAACTGCTACAGATTTTCTGCATACATTTTGCGAAAGGAGTAGCGAAAATCAGAAGAGCACAAACACAAATATTCAGGGAGATGGCACTATGTGGCTACTACCTCTTGCTTAACCACCATTCAGCATGGCTGACTTGTCAAACAAACCATGCTCTTCAAGATGTAAACGGCCATGGCACAGTATCAGTAGGCAAGTAAGGAACTCCAAAGAATCCTATCTGAAGAGAAACTGTCCTTAAGAGCTTGCTTAGACTGAGCAAAGCCCTTTTTTTCAAACACAACTGATTCAGAAAAATGCATGAAACAGAAGACCACAGAATCAGAATTAATGGACATGTAAGCTGAGCGGTTTGATAGGAGATCTGAATCTGACAGATCCCACATTCCTCTCGCACATTCTGAGTCTTCTTGTCCATATGGATAATACTTAATACTTCAAGTGTTACTGCCAATTCTTATACAGGTCTCACATCTGTTTGGTAGTTAAAACAGGTGTCCAAGCTGGCAGCTAACATTATTTTCTGAGATTATTTTGGGTCTGTTACATGGAAATGATTATAAATCACATGGATAGAAGCCTGAACATCATCAAACACAGGGATAAAGGTTCCAAAGGGACAAGAAGGCAAACAGTAGAAAAATCTGCAAAGGCAAAACTTTCCCAAACCTCAGAAAACTAAAGCTGTAACTCACATATGGCAGGAGATACAACCACACTCACAGCATCACCATGGAAAAATGCACTTACAACAGTTAACTCGTCATATTCTAAGTAGTGCTCTTTCAACCAGTCTGACAATAAACTGCTTTCCTGTAGGTTTTTTGAAACAGTTAACCATGATGCAGAGCACAATTATTCCTTACTTCCCACTGTAGTGAATTTAGCACTCATATATCACATGAAAGAAAAGAACATCAACTTACCTAATGCAAAGATGCATAAACACAAAAGGAGGGATGAGAAGCAAAGGATTTTCCACAATATTTTGGGCACCATGCAATACCAATACATAAAATGTACATGTTTCTCAGTGCCCCCACAGTTCCATTCCCTTTAATCTGATTTGCTAAGGAAAGAGTTATAGATAATCCATCTGCTTATTGGTGGCTGCCCCCCCCCCCCCAACCTACTAAACTGTGAATCTGCAGGCAAATATGAACCAGATTTAATCAAAGTGTAGAAACCGTTAGACCACTATGTTTTAGACACTGGAGGATGAGCGTCAGAGAGCACACTATTACAGCTCTCTACTTTGGAAGAGCCTCAGTTAGGATCCCAGTGTTTCTGCAAAGGAAGAACCCAACCAGAAGACACACATCCTTAGACAAACAGGTTTCATTATTTCCAGAGCTCAAGAAATCACTTGTTTCTATGCTCATAACTTTGAAGTGCAGAAGTTCACACAGATCAAAGGGAAGATTTTTTTGCATGTTTCTCCACAAAGTCCCTATGAACATCCTGGCTCTGATTTCACCTCTCAGACCAGAAAGACTAGAAATTTGCCAATGCAAAAGAAAGGCCATATGAGAAAATAACTCTTTTGTTGGAGGTACAAAAATTTAAAATGGCATCTTTGGCATTTCAGCAGTGCAAAATACGGTATTTTACCATGAAACCACCACTTCTGCCAATGTAATCACTGTGTCACCATTATTTCTGAGTTATGACCAAAGGGAGATAACTCAGCCATAATCAGGAGATGTCAAGTGTGTGTATCTGCCGTACAACATATATTTTAAAATGAGAAATAGATATTATTACAGGTTTTGCACAGAAGCAGCACCTGTGTTTAAAACAACTCGGTTAGGCAGTAAATGCCTGGCAGAGGGCCAAAGAAGTAATCTTCACTTTTGAATGTATGTAGCTAAAACAGTAATTAACCATATATGAAAACAGGTCTAGAGAGCACAAATAAAGCCGCAGTAGCTATATTCAGCATCCACTGTGCATGGAACAAGACTAGTATATCATAAATTTATAAAGACACAGTGAAATAGTTACATGAGTTAATGTCATAATGGACAATGATATTATGCCATGCCTTCAAATATGAAAGAGATGTATTGGCTACATCCTATTATTGCTACAGGAATATAACCATAATTGAACAATTTCAGGACCTTAAAGAAGACACTAAAAACTATCATAGAATCATAGAATGGTTTGAGTTGGAAAGGACTTTAAAGATCATCTAGTTCCAGCCCCCTTGCCACAGGCAGGGACACCTTCCACTAGACCAGCTTTCTCAAAGTCACATTTAACCTGGCCTGGAACACTGCCCAGGTATGGCTGGCTTTCTGGGATGCTATCACAAACTTTTGGCTTATGTTGAGCTTTTTTGTCAACCAACATCTCCAAGTCCTCCCCATCAGGGATGGTCTCAATCCAGTCTCTGCTCAGCCTTTTTATGTGCTTGGGATTGCCCTGACCCAGGTGCAGGACATTCATTACATTTGGCCTTGTTGAATTTCATGAGGTTAGCACTGTCCCACCTCCTGAGGCTGTCAAGGCCCCTCTGAATGACATCCCTTCTCTCCAGTGTGCTGACTGCACCACAAACTTGCTGAGAGTGCACTTGATCCCACTGTCCATGTCACTGACAAAGATGTTAAACAGCACTGGTCCAAATACTGACCCCTGAGGAACACCACTTGTCATTGATCTCCATTTGGACATTGAGCCAATGACCACAACTGCTTGAGTGTGACCATCCAGACAATTCCTTATCCATCTATCACATCAGCCATTTGAAGCATGTCTATTTGCTCTCTACTGTTGTGTCTGCAACAGTACGAATGATCAAGTAATTAAATTTCTGACTTATCAAAAGGACATTTCATAATTGAAGTACATAAATGAGAGGTGGTTGAGAATAGTGCCTGTAAATAAACTATTGCAATCTTTCTAAAATAATGAGGACCTAACTGTTGAGGCAGCAGAAGTGTTTACATGAAATATTAATAATAAAGCAGTGAGACATGCTCAGAATTGATAACGGAACCAAGAAGCAAATCAACAATTAAGCAAATCACTTCACAGGAAATTTTCTGCTCGGTTGAATCAGCTCTGGAGCACACATAAAAGCCACAGAGCAGGAAGGACAGTAGTGGTATTCCCTTCTGGCCCCATCAAGCTGATTTGGTTGTACCATTTCCTGGATACAGACCTAGGATGGGTGGGGAGAAGACGAGGTTGTTAAATCTCACCACCATTCCCTGCTGCAACATTAGCTGTGGGTAACACACTGGAAGAAGTGCTGCACAGCTGCACCTCCTGCCCTCTTGGCATCAAGGTGGGAGATAACAGTCCAGCGAAAGACTGTGACAGTAACAGAGAGAAATCAAATATGCTTAAAATGTTTTCTGTATAGTCTCCCAATACAAAATGTTTACTTGAAAAAGCAAATATACTAGACTTTGTTCAGTATAGGTAGAAAATTCTAGGAAAAGAAAAAATCATTTACAGTACAATGGATATTTATCAGAATTTCCTATTTGAAACCATCATTTGCAACATGTTTCAACAGGCTCCAAGGAAAGTGCATCTATCTGCTCAGCCACTGCAAACCAGTTCTTGCTGAAGCCTTATTGGAGTGAACTAACACCATGCCATACTTCACCATAAAAGGTTTGAAAACATGAAATAAGAAGTTGTATAAACTCCAAGCACTGTCTTTATCTGAAATAAGTAATTAAAAGCTATGTTTTGGTTCACATGCTTTAATCATTGTAAAAGAAAACAAAAAATTTTAATGCTCCGGGCAAGTAATTGGAAAAAGCAAAGCAGTTAAGAAATATTACAGTAAGTATTATCAATTCCCTCTTTTGTATGTGTATCATACATGTATCCTTGATTTTATGATTTGTTGTATACATACTACAGTTAAGAATTTAATAATTTAGCATAAAAGATAGAGGAAAGAGGAGTACAAATGCAGCACTAGTACTTACCCTTATATCTCCATTTACAGCTCTGGAAGTGTGATTAAATGCGTGTGCAGGATCTTTGTTGTAAACTTTAAGGAAAGATCGGTCTTGAATATTCCTAGAATCAAAAGAATCAGCAATGATAACAAATGAAAGTTGTTTTATTAACTTTGTTGCCCAAAAGATTCATGTAACAGACAAACAGTAGGTCTGCAGCGGACCTATAAGAAAAACCTAAATGCCATAACTTAGACACACACAAACAAAAGCCTACTTTGATTCTCTTTCCCATGGGAAGTATCATTCTTATGCTACAACTCCACACCCATAAAAATTAGATACCGCTAAGTTTCTTTCAAGATCCTGCCATAGAGTGAAACACTTTGAAGACAATAGAGCTTCAATATTTACACAGTGCTCAAAAGGATTTAGTTAATATTTACATGTTTTATTGTGCACTCAGCCCACATGAATTTTTGCTATTCTGAGAAGCAAAATATCAAAAGAAAAGCAGTCTTTCTAACTGCAGTTATTCTTGAGGCAATTCTAATTATCAGCTTGTTCACAAACCTGAAAAAATTGCACAAAAGCTAAAAATTCAGTAGCAAGTAAATCCTTCCTCTAAACTTTATCTATAATAAAAACAGGCCTTAAGGAAAAAAACAAACAAAAAAAAGGAATTACAAAAACAAATAAATAAGCAAAAGTTTTAACAAAAGCTACCTCACAAATGGTTTAGATGGAAAGCCAGAAAACAGTATTTTTGTTTTATTAGGATCTAACAATTTGTCATTGATTAGCAAATTTGTCAATTACCAGGAAATGGTTAGATGACAGTAGTTTTCTGTTTTGTTTCAAAACCTACCTTCCAATAACTTTACAGTTTAGACACTTGCACTGAGTCCTGCTGATTTCTTGTTCACATTTAATCAGTAGCAAATCCAATCTACACTCACTCACATCCTTTCAAAGCTACAATTCCTTTCATTTCCCAATAGTGATCTCTAGAGAGTTTACTCACACATGTGACTGAATTCCTTTCCTCCAGGTGCAGCTACAAGTCTAGTGAACTGATCTTAATCACTGGGATTATCATTTAAAAATGAAGGAAAAGATTCTTGGGCAGGTCTAATTTCTTTCTTACAATGTCATATTACAATCAGTGATTGCTTTGAATGAGTAGCTAGTCAGAACTTGTGCTGCTGTGTAGATGTCAAGTACTTATTAAATAAACCCCACAGCATAAGAGACAGATCAGTGCCTTCTGTTTAAGAACGGTAGGGCTGATGAGAAGTTTAGCATTTATGAGTGTTTTCTTGTAGACTGCATAGGAAAATAGCTACCTTGCGGCAAGTTCAAGTTCTTCAATTATTTATGGTAACGCAAACTGTTTTCCATCTTGCAAACGTGACCCTTTCGCTTTGAGACTTGCACTGAGATTCTCAGCTACCATTTTCTGTCTCAGACTTGGAAATATGTTCCTTTCAGTACAAAGCTAGCTCTCTCATCTTCAGTTCAAGAAGCAGTACATTATTCATTTAAATAAATTGTATCTGCTGTCTTTTCTGTCTGACAGCTATGAGATGGTACCTCAACTAACTGAAGTTTGTTTTAAAAGCATTCTCCATAAATATTTCTTGTAGAAACATGACACTTTAAAGTAAAACATTGCTGCAAGGCGAAGCACCAAAATACCAGGCATTTGATCTCTGAGGTGAATTCTATTTCACCTCATGTTGCTATTCTAAGATAAACATTGCTGATAACAGGTATATATTACTGTACTTTTATTATTACTATTATTTGCGTTACTGTAGCTCCCAGATGTCCTTGGCATGTTCAAAAGCCTCATTGATCTGTGTGTGCTGTATAAACATGCCAGGAATACCACCTCTTCACCAGCTTACAAGGTGAATAGAAGACAAAAGAGACAACAGGATAGCTGCAGAGAGATAAGGGAACAAAAAGAAATGAGAAGCTCATAGTGTTTACAGCCAGAGGAGCAATAACAGATTGTGGGACCACAGGCATGCTCTGAGTAGGCAGTGCAACACAGGGAGAGGGAAGGAGACCAATGCAGTGGCTTTGTGAATGTTTGTGGAGGACACCTTCCAAGTGTATTAGAGGGCTCCCCAAGAGCGAGCTTGAAGGCACTTGTTTGAAAATTAAAGACATCTAGAATAAAAGTCGGCATTATTTGCCAAGTGGAAGCAGATGCCACTTGGTACTGAACAAGAAATGAAAAATGGCATCGAAGAGGGCTTGGAGGAGCCTTCATAATGAAGACAAGTAGTTTATATTTAATGAGATGGAAAAGATACAGCCAGAGGACAACTAAAAAGAAAAAGCATGTGAAACAGTCTGCTTGCGGAACTAGGAGAATCATCTTTGTTGCTTCATTTGAATGGGCGAGAGTGAACAAGATTACCTGTCTCAGCTGCTCAGAAAAGACCATTATAGCAGTTGCTATTAAAAAGCTGATGAAGTTGCTGAATGTTTTCTTCACTATGTGGTAGGAAAGGAAAGGCTACATCATAGGGATGTTATAGAGAAAAATTCCGAAATCTACAGTGGATGTAGAGGCTTGAACCACTTTAAGAAAAGGATCGGGTTGTGGGCTTAAGTAAACAGATAGATAGTGCTTTGTCCCCAGATATTAAACATATTAAAAAAAAATAAAAGGGAAAGGACAGTGATGGCCTAATGAAGGAGAACATCAGCTAGGCTGAAACTAATCATCCATCAGACTATATTAAAGAGAAGACTAAGATATTAGTTTGGCCAGAAGAGGTAGGATTCATGTCATCCAACTACAGACATTCACAGTTGCTGGGATTTCCCTAGTGAGAAGGGTAGCAGAACTGAAGAAGGGAATTTTGTTATAGAGGAAGTCAGCTGGGTCATGGGATTTCCTCTAGAAATGCTCTACAATACAGGCATAGGAACAGAGGAAGCAGATGTTGAGACTGAGCCAGGTCTGAGGTTGGCAGAGTGACGCCTTCAATGAGTGCAAGAGAAAAAAAGGTGGAGTGGTATTAAGATAATCAACAACCATATTCTTGGGGGCAGGGAAGAGATGAAGTCATAAACTGTTAGTCTGAAACTCAAGGGAGAGATAAAGTGAGACACAAGGAGATGATGGGCCAGATGATGGTTGGCAACAATGCAATTTGGCAACAGAGAAATAGTAACCCTCATCTTGATTCAATCATTTGATCTGATCTTGTGAATACACTTATGTATAAGAAACTTGAGTACATGATGAATGATGATGATACAAAAGAATCAGGTGGGTCTTAACACAGGTATTACAGTGGCCAAACAGAGGTGTGGGGGCCTGCAAAGCAAGGAAGATAAAAACCAGGAACTGAAACAGGCTGGCTAATGACAAAGACATTGATAGACAGCCTGAGGAGAGCAAAGCAGAGGTGAGAAAATGGGGTGCAGTACTGTTCAAAGACTGAGGAATGGGAGAACTGGAAGTGTCAAAGCTAGAAAAGCTCCAGCTTGCTCTTTTAACTACAGGATATGGAGAAGCACCTCAGCCATAGGATCTCCAAGAAGAAATAAGGCAGCAGTGGACAGTACACTTCTCTTACTTTCACATCATTTTTTTGCATTAGTGGAAGATTGGGAGAGAGGAAACACCTTTTCTGCTTTCTCCTTCATCTGATGCTCCTCTGTCCAATTCTTTTTAACATGCAACTTCTTATGAAAAGGATGGCACAAAGGACTAGCATATTTCCTTGCACAGATTTATAGAGTGCAACATGTCTGAGGTGTGCCTGAGAGCTTTGTGGCTGCATGACTTGAGACTTTCTAGAGACCCTGAGAACTTGGTCCTTCTGCTCATAGAGCACAGACATCAGGACTGAAAGAACCTCATTAATTAAGCTGCTGCACTCCCACAGAATAAAGGATAATAATTTGCTCCCAGATGTTAGTCTCAGATTTACTGACCAAGCTCTAAATTTGTGAAGGGATGTGACTGCATTAGTTGCTGTATCCTGACATAAAACAGGAAGGTGGTGGGGCTGCTGCAGCAGGGATCACCAGTGCCACACATGTTTGGCAGTGCTAGATGATGCATAGTTGGCACTCTTGTGAGGATATTGATGACATTCATATTTGTAGCTTCAGGCTCACAAGGATCAGGCTTTGCACTACCAGTAAAGAAAAAGAACAGGTTTTCTGTAATTGTTTATTTCGTGTTCCATATTTTAAATATTAATGTCCCAGTTAAAATTCAATAAAATATTAAATATGTGAACCTGTTTGTACTATAAGAATATTTGAACAAGGTACTCCATTTATCAATGCCTTGTGCAACAGATTGCACCTACAGCTGACGGCAGTGTCAGACCAGACCTCCCATATTACTCAGATACTACTGAACATGCCTTTATGTGTCAGACCACTCTCTGTCAGATACTTATCAACTCCACTCCTTTTTATTCTGTAAGTGCACTACAGAAAAACCCACCCCAAACCCAACAGCTGTAATTCTGTTTACTTACCTCACATCACACAGTTCATAGTATATGTTTCTGCTCTCATCCTTGATGTAAATGGCCACACTGGGTGATTCCAGCATTTTCATTGATAGCTGCTGAGGGAAGGCACTTACAAAAAGGGCACGAATTGTATCTGTGCTTGTGATTTCATTCGGCATCCTCAACTGCTTTGTTTCATCTCCATACTGAAGATATAAAACACCTACAAGCAAAATATGAGAGCACGTTACATATTCTTAAGTGCACAGTAATGATCTGGGTTTCAAAGTCCATGTGAAACACTGACCAAGCCCATGAGAAGAGAAAAATCAGCTCACATTATTTACTCGTAAATCACATACAGCGTTTTCCTTTTCAACACACTACTGGCATAGAGCACAGAACAGTGATATAGCTGTACCTTGATAAATGTGCTTGCCCAGTACGGCACTTTGCTGAGAAGCCTGTTCTTGAGTTAGATGAATCTGAAGTTTACCTTAATAAGGCTAAGGAAAAATCCCAAATACACCAAGTCTGCTCTGCAGTGGAAGGTGTTAGTAAATCACAAGGTACTTTTCTTTAAAGCAGCTGAGGAAGAATTTTATTCTATTATAGCAACCAGTTTTCTTTAAACATAAATTGTACATTTTAGCCTAACACCCAACAACAACCCCCAAAACCAGATTTCCATTTTAGCATGAGGAATTTTATATTCACAATTCAATATGCATTATCTCTGAAAGCACACTGTGCTCTCTCTGGGCCATCTCAGGGGTCTCTGCACAGCACTGCATTGTGCCAGGAAGAAAGGCCTTCACTCTCTTGCCATCCGTAAGAGCTAAAGCAGGTATAAGCTTCTACAGTGGTGTAAAAAAACAATGAAATGGCAGATCACAGAATCACAGTGTGGCTGAGGGTGGAAGGTAGCTCTGGAGGTCATCTGGTCCAAGCTTCCCACTCAAGCAGGTACACTGACAGCCACTTGCCCAGGACTGTGTCCAGACAGTTTCTGAGTATCTCCAAGGAAGGAGACCCCACAACCTCTCTGGGAAACCTGTGCCAGTGCTTGGTCATCCTCACAGTGGAGAAGTGTTTCTGAATGTTGAGAGGAAACCTCACATATTCCAGTTGGCCCTCACTGCCTTTGGTCCTGTCTCAGGGCACCACTGAAAAGAGCCAGTCTTCTTTGCACTCTCCTTTCAGATGCTTTCATACATTGATTGAGCCTTCCCCTGAGCCTTCTTTTCTTTAGGTTGAACCATCTTTGCTCTCTCAGCTTCTCCTCTTAGCAGTGACATTCCAACCAAGCTAATCATCCTTGTGGCCCTTCAGTGGACTCTCTTGTATGTCCATGTGTCTCTTGTACCAAGAAGACCAGAACTGGAAAGAGCACTCCAGGTGTGGCCTCACCAGTGCTGAGTAGAGGGGAAAGATCACCTCCCACAACCTGCTGGCAAAACTTTGTCTAATGCAGCCAAGGATTCCCCTGGCCTTTGCTGAAATGGCACATTGCTTAGTGTTCACCAGGATCCCTAAATTCCTTTCTGCCAAGTTGCTTTACAAATTGGCTGCCCTCAGTATACATTGGTGCATTCATTTTGCAGGCATTTAGCAACCCAGAAGGAGATGGAAGAGAAAACATGTAGAAAAGACAGTAAAAATACTACTGAAGTTTGTATTTCCACCACCTGTCTGAGAGGTACAATCAGAGACAAATGGCTCAAGATGTATCTAGCCATTGGAAAGCATTTGGAAAAGGAAAACAATATCAGATCTGCTCAAGAATTAGTTATTACAGAAACATCTACACTGAATTCTGGCAGTTTTATCCCACCCTGAATTGGATGTTGAATGTTGCCAGTCACACAGTGATAGAAGGACAGCACTCAGGCTGAACTGATTGCTGAAGCCTTTATTACATTTTCAGGCAGACTTTGGAGCGTGAGCAGTTTCTGCACTGCCATGCCTTTGCATCTACCTATAACCAGCAATGGTAAGCTAAAATTAGGCAGAATATTTTACATATGCGCCATATGATGTTCCCTGAGGGTCAGGGAACCCTAACCCTCCCTTCCAATACAAACAGGAGGTTTGAGAACAAAAGGTTCATCACCAAATCTCAGCAAATCACAAAACTTAGATGGTAAGTCAGTGATTCTCGCTTGAAAGTCGTCAACAATGGCATGGGTAGTTCACGCTGCTGAGATACAAACACTGAGCAAAAGCAATGGGAGAAGCTAAGGTTCTAGAATATAGTCATTTAATGAAAATAAGGCATTTTAATCTAAAATGCGCCCTCTTTCTCCTTGCACTGAAGTATTTTTGCCCCTGTGTTATCATAATTGCTGGAGGGGAATGAGCACCTACATAGTCAGATGTTCCTACAATCAGTGGGTAGATAATTGTGCTTGTGTTTAGGAAAGGAAGATGTTAATTTTTCTGAATAGTAAACAGACTACTTAACATTACCTAGCTATTATTTGTTATTAGGTTGCTTTTATAAAATGGAGCTGTTAACATCATTTCTCTACTATTATCAAGAGCTGATAGCTCTTCTTTTGTTAAGATTGCAATCAGACCTTTAATGAATTCTACTCCAAACTTCCATTTAATTTTGACTGGAAAAATTGTTTCAGACCGAAAAGTAACTAGTTTTCTTTCAGAGACCGAGGAGACTTTTCCTACAAATTTTATTTTTAATGTCATTATTTAACGAGTTCCAACTATTTTTCCTTTTTCTTTTTTTTTTTTAATTTTAATTTTACATAATTCATTTCTGTATTTCTTCTGGGTAAAACTGGCTTTTTAGTGCTCACTCAAATATTCTATGCAGCTGAATATTCATTAGAATTCAGAAACTAACTACATTTGTAAAAAAAACCTAAGTACACATGGTTTAGTGTGAGGTGTCCCTGCCCATGGCAGGGGAGTTGGAACTAGATGATCTTAAGGTTCTTTCCAACCCTAACTATTCTATGATTCTACATTTTTAAATGATTGCACTCATTTCACTGTTCCAAGATGTGCAAAATTTTTTACGATAGCTTTCAGTTCCTAGGAAGAACATATGGAACCTTCCATATATTGGCATTTGAAATTTTTTGGGTTAAATGGCAAAAAATGATTTTTTTTGGCTAAAATTACAGACTTTGAATATCAGCTTTACAGTTGTGTGTGACTCTCTTCTGCCTGGTTTAAAAATTAGTGCGGAATGCAGAAAATGCTCTTTTTGCATTTCAGGCCACTGTAAACATGCTGAATATTGAGCTACTGAAACCATTAATAAAAAAGAAATAGTAGAGTTGAAAAACATTCCTTATACAGAAGTCCAAATCTTTTCAGGAGAGTTTTGACTCTGCCTGTCCTCCAATACTCCCACAAAATATTGATCCAAAACAAAATTACAGTTGTCTTTGGGTATTGAATTTTTGAAGCAAATATTCCTGTTATCCAAAAAGATCATTCCTTAAAATAGACAGCTTTAACATAGAACTCAGAGAAATATTTTGGCCACAGTCTCACTGTAGAGGAAAAAGACTTTTTCAAAGACATAATAAATTCTTTTTTCCTTACTCTCCCTTAAATCACATGCCCTTAAAAAATACTACTGCTTTTCCTCTTGAGTTGTTTGATCTGTATCATGATATAGCAATGCTTTAGGGCATTTCCTATTTGACAAAACTAACTGCTCTCTTCTAAAAGTCCTGTTTTGGCATGACAGAATAAAGAGACTCAAAATCCATTATTTTAAGTCATTGACATTATTTTTCTCCCACACATTGCCTGGCTGAAACTCTGAACACCAGCAATACCCACAGGGCCAACTTCATGGAAGCTGATGGAGCTCTGAGGTTTGTTTTACCTTCAGCTGAAAAATTACTCCTGCGGAGAATTAAAGAAAGAAGAAATAGAATATAACTCAGGCATAGCTTTTGTTAGGGCACAGTACACATGCCAGCAATGCTGCTGGAAAGCAAGTTAAGCACAATGGATGTTAGTATCTCCAAGCACCCTGAAGTCCCTCTTTCACTTATGGTTTTGTTACAATGGATTTACCTGAAACATGAAGATTTTGCCAAGTTTTATAAACCAAAAAGCACATCGGCCTGCAAAATCCCCTGCTGCCCTTGGAGGACAGATACAAATATCAGTGTGAACAAGGAAACTACACCATGCAACTGCTTTGAAAGTGCAAGGCGGACAACACTGGCCGCCACTTTCAGCTGCTCCTAGACAATCCGGGCCCTGGCCTTTCTGACAGCTACAAGGCAAACTGCAGTGTTAAGACTTCCCCTTCATCATACTGGTGTAACTTAGTTTCAGAAATAGCTCCTGAATTTCTGATCATTCTTCACCCATCGGCAACAGGTCATGGTACTAAACACAGTCCATAGCAGAAAACATTTACATGTAAGCCAGGCCTTAGAAACTTAAAACTCTTTACAAATTGCTTCGCAACATTCCTGTCAGCAGAAAGGTATGTTTTATAGTAGGGGAAATTAAACACCCAAGAGGTGAAAGGACATATTCAAAGAAAGGTTTTACAAGCATAAACCCCCGATCTGATGATGGTCATATGAACACACCACATGATCACACTTTTCTTCCCTGCATATAAAGCTCTTTCAAACCCAAAAGCCTTTCTGCTCTCATTTTACCAAGGGTCAGTGACAGAAGGACTTGGAAAATATTTTGTCATTTCTCTCAGTGATGGTCTAAGTGAAACGAAACGCAGTGCAATGAAAGATGCACCGTTAACCTGACTTACATAGGCAGTGCCTCCTGCACAAGCTGAACACACCAGTGCTAGGTTTAGAGGGTGCCCAGAGCAGCTACCCTGCACCTTTAGTCCAGCCAATACAGCTTTGAGGACTGCCTCTGCTGCTACTGCAGCTCATACAGGTGCACCAGATGCATGGCAAGGTGCTCAGCTCAGATATTGCCACTGGGCTGTAAAACACACTTAGCAGTCAAGGATGTGCCCAAATGGTGTAACAGTGAACCATACCTGAACTCACGGGGCCAAGGCTGGCTTTAGAGCAAGGAGCTGCAGAACCAAAACGGCTCAGCACTATATACATACAGGTAAGATCATAACTCCTTAATCACAAGTGGTAAAGGTTTATTCCTTATTGCAAAAGCTAATGTTACACAGATGGCATGACACCACCCAGCTCATATCTCTCAGCACTTCTGTCTAATATATGGTGCTGACCTAACCCTGACTAAGCACTGTGTTATCACGTTATTATTGATAACAACGACCTCAGTGCTGGGCAGCCTAGATGCTTAGAAGAGCTTTAATCACAACTTGTTTTTATGTACAGAACGTGAATTATCCTTACAAACTGGTTATTTAAGAGAGAAAAATATGGAGCACACAACAGCAAATAAAAGCTAAATACATGATAAATCAAGAATAAGTTAACAAACATGACTTAGTCATTTCCTGTGACCTTTACAAACACCAGTCAATCCTCTCACACAATGAAGTTCAAATGTAAAAATACGGTACTCACAAATTCTACCATATTTTTTTTTCTCAAGAATGAAGAAGAGAAAACTGATGCAGAAGAGTTAAACAACTCCTCAATGTTATAAAATAAAATACATTCCAAGCTTAAACTGGAGTTCATGGATTTCTTTCCTGTGAAGCTACAGTCCTGCACAGGCAAGACATCTTACAAATTTTTGAACTGACAAATCTTACTAAGATTTGACAACACCTTAATCCATGGGCTCCTATCTGAAGAAAAGTATTAACCTATGATAATAGCTCTATTTGGCTGATGTTGGATGCTGGAGTGATGCAGCATTGAAACCTTCCCATAGAACCAGAAATCACTGGCATCAAGGCACTGCTACTCTCTTCCAACATAGCCACTCTATGTATCCTCTGGAAATTTCATGTCCAATTTGAAAATTTGAAGTAATTAATAAAGATGGTTGGACTACAGCAATCAAAACCTGGATGCATTGGAAGCTCTGGAATTTGTTTAAATCAAAGGTGGAAAGCTAGGTATAGCTAAAATGGGGTGGGGAGGGAGGAATATTCACAGGAGACCTTCAGACCTTGTTGGGTTAATAATAACATTAAAAAAAAAAGTATACTAGGAATTAGTATAGGATATACAGGAATGGAAAATTAGATAAACTAGCAAAGAAAGCTGTATCTTAAAGTGTAGAAATACAGAGTACCTGGTGAGGAAACTAAGTCAGAGCTGCCCAAAATCAAGCTGATCTATGTTTTGTAAAGTAAATTAGATAATACAACATTGAGTCAGAGGTTGGTAAAATTGTCATTAGACTTGTTTCACTCTTTACCTAACCATCAGTTAACTGTATCTTTTGGAGATGACGGACAATATTTGTCTTTTCATGCTGGTTTAGCTTGATCTTCTACTATATGTCCATTGAGCAACCAGCTCTATCTGCATTTTCCCTCACATTGAGGTCAGCAGCAATTCTAGCAAGCGAAAGTGAAAAAATGCCCCCTTGTTTCTTCCTCCTATATATATTGAATCATTAGTTGAGACTTGCAGCAGTTTCAGAAACTAAGGACAACTTTTAAAATCTTGATAGCTATTCTGTTGGAATACTTAAGGATAACCCAGAGGGGATCACAATAAAAACTGCCAAGAATTTCCACAAAACCCTGTTTACAAATTTACTTTTTTTTTTACCAAAAATCCTTCCAATTTGTCTTTGATTATTATTTGACTGAAGTGTAACATATTAAATTGTAAGGATGGCATAGGGTCATATTGTTCCCTCCCCCAGCCATCAGATAAAGAGATAACACATAGGTGGTATCCTTATGACCAAATCCTGCAAAAGTTATGCAGACCTAAGTTTATTATAGTGACAATTCTCGCAGTGTGGAAGAAATTCCTCAGTATGAATTTCTTACTTTACACATGCTTAAGACTTGACTCTCCTATTTCACCACATGCATTTTGAACTAGTCTGAGGTCATTGCCATGATCCTTGTGGTATTTCTAGCCTGAAGCTCTCATACTAGCTTCCATTAGCTACTCCTTGCTGACGATCTGTCCTCTACATTCAGAAAATGTCTATAAATATCCTTAGCTATCTTCAAGTACCAAGAGAATAAAAAAGTAGATCTTGTAATGAAATAAAAACAATTGCTTATTTTATATATCCAGAACAGCCTGAAGAATTTTACTCAAGGTATTGTTTGAGAACAATTTCAGTAAGAACAGGAACTGTTTCATTTAGTCCAGTACTATTTCTTACTGCTATTTTGTCCTTTTCTGCTATTTACAGCAACTTTCTGTAATGCTGCAACGGATTTATTACCTAATGAGAAAAACACACGAAAAATTCAGTAATCACACAAAATTTCTACAAAAGCAGTATAAGAAATAAAGATTTTTAACTGTCATTCAAATACTAGCACTTTTTTGCAAACTTCCACATTCAACTGGCTAAGAAGAAAAACCAAAACAAAAACTGGAATTGACAATCGACAAACAAAAACTGGTATTTGTCCTATTTGATTGCAGATGAAGCCTGTGAAATAACCTATTGCCCAGCTTTGTCCATATGCCTAAGTCAGCAAGTCCATCACATGTAGACAGTTAACTTCCATCATCTGAGTCTGAGGGAACATTTCAGTTTAACCTAGTTCCCCAGATGGAAAACAGTGTTCTGGCAGGGTGGCTATTGGACAATAAAACCCCTTGGTCTTGCCAGAGTAGCCCAAGTGACCAACAAGATTACTTTTTCATATCCCTAACTGACAAAACAATGCCAGTAAATGTGGAAGAACGCAAAAATCCTATGATACTTTGTGACAAAATATAAAAAAGACAACTGAACTATTCAGTGAGATGAACTAGAAATTTCATGAGCCAGAGCTGCTTTTCATATAGAGGCCACATAGGCTCTGCCATGACACATTTACTCTGGTTTGCATTCACCACTTTACCTTGTTGTCAGACCCTAAGTCCTTTCTACAAAGCTGTTCCAAAGCCAGTCTGTCCATGCTGAAGGCCTGCATTTGCCTCTGTGGAGCTTCATGAAGTTCCCTCTAGCCCATTCCTCTGGCTCACTGGGTCCCAGTGAGTGGCCATCTAACCCTCCAGCATAATGAAAGGCCTCCCAGACTAGCGCCAGGCTTGCCCCTGCTGATGGTTCATTCAATCCCAACAGCCAGGCTGCTGATGTTAGAAAGTATTGGCCCCTGAGGAAGAAAAACAGCTGAAAAAGAGCTGCCAGTTAGACTTCAAAGCATTAAGCCCTAGTCACCTGAAGGCTACTGGTATCAACCCTATGTGGGTACAAGGAGACTATCCGAGACATACAAAATTGCCCTTATAATCACAGGTGAGCTATTCATCACAGAAGGTAACTGGGTAGAAGCAATGGTACAAAGTACCTGCCTTTTATGAAACATTTGAGTAGTTAAAAATTTATCCAGAAGGACTTCCATCTTGAGAGGTGCTCAGACCATTGACCATTGTCTCAAGAGAGTACCGTAATCAGCCTGCTATCAACAAGTCTCTTCAGGCAATGATTAGTCTCTAATCCTGTTTAAATTGGGCAACTTCATAGCCAAAAATGCAAAAGAGAGAGAGAGAGAATGAAAACGAAAACAAAAGATGGCCTTAGTATTTCCCTCTGAGAACAGAAACCTGAACTTCAGGCCCAGCACAGTAACTATGCATTAGGATCACTACCTAAATATATAAACAATATCGGAAGCAATAACTACATCCAAGAGCTGTTCTCAGAGACTTGCTGTCAGCACTGGAAGCAAAACCTAAACTGTGCTGAGGGACAGGTTAGTACTATGCTTAACCAAAATCTTGTACTTCTTGCAATGCATGGAATTGTAATACACTTTTTAATTTGCATGCCCATGTGCAAACGGAAGGGTCTGGTGTTTGTGTGACTTACTATATGAGAGGTAGACTTAGAAATTTTACCTAACGTGAAAATTAGATCAAATTTGTCCAAGTGATGGCTCCAGTGCCAGATATGACCCATGGGACAACTCCATCTGGCCTCCTACCTTTCCTCTGAAGGGTAGTTTGGCCTGCATAAGCTATTTCAGCTGCCAAATCCTTCTTCCAGCTGACAACAAATGCTGAAAGCCCAAATTGCTGCTGCTAAATCAGGGTAAGTGGTGATAGAGCAGGATGAAGACATTGCACCTTCGGTATGGGCATGATCTGGGGTAGAGGAAAGCCACTGCTACCCTAATGTAGCTTTATTCAGTTTATCAGTTTGGACCCTAGTTACTCTACCTCTCCTTTTATCTTCACCACTTTTCATTTTGGTTTGTTCATGTCACAAGGCCCTGCAATATGAATATTTTCTTAGGAGTGTATTACCCAATACAGTGAGGTCCTGGTTTTAGCGGAAGTCCTTTAGTATTACTGCAGTGCAAATAAATAGCAAGACTGCACTCAAAAACCATTTAACAGATATAGCAGTGAAAGATACAGACTTGCATAGCTAATGGTTTTATTTAGTACACTGCACATCTACTCCAGTATCACTGCAATGGACTGACTGGATCCATGCTGATATGACCTGTTGCAGTGGAGTCAAATTCAGCACCAGTGTGACACAGCATCCTATAGTGCTTACTGGCTTCTTTGTGGCATACTGCATGTGCTTCTACTGAGAGAGTATACACTAAATAGGACCTTGATCCTGGAAGCATTTTTTTTTCAGGTACACATCAGACATTCTCTTATAGGAGGAAGAATCTGTTAAGTAAACAATAACCGAGTGCACGTGTGCTAGCCTGGGGAGGCCTGTCTTTCCCTCTTCCTGTCTTTCACAAACCATGTAGGGACAATAAATGAAACAGGAAAAGACTCTCAACACTATGATATGTCAATATGATTGTTTACTTTCTTTTACTCTTCTGATGCAAAATATTTCAGGTAAGAGTTGTGGGATTTTTCTTTCCAAATCCAGAAACTTCAGCTATAATTTAAAAAGAATTCCTGGACAGGAAAATTCCTGGTACCTTAGTATATTATAATTTCCTAGGGTTTGTCTTTCAATTCAGTAATTGAAAATAGTTGTTTCAGGCTGTTTTTCCTATAGACCTGCCAGCCAATGTGAATGTATCTGACCATGACAGCAAATATTTACATGACGGTTTTGCAAGTTGGCTGCTTTGCATACACTGTAAAAAGACAAGATAGGGAAAATTTCTTTAAGATGACTGAATACATTAAAGCTATACTCAGCCTTACTTGAAATGCAGTTCCCAGGGAGTTCCTCTCCCATGAATTAAACTGAAGATCCTGCTGACTTCACTAGGCTTGAATCATGCCCTAAGGAATCAGAAAGGGCAGTGCCACTGCGAAGAAATCACAGACTTCTCTTCCAAGTCTATGGCCATTTACACATCTGCCTGGTTTAACATGCATATTTTAATTGCTAGCTCATAAATAATAAATAACAAATAATTAACACCAATATAACATATAAGCCTACCTTTAGCATTTATATTTTTCTGTGTAAGTCTTACAGTACATTGCATGCATATATATTGAGAGTTATTTCTACCACTGGGTGACTGCAACCAAGTCACCATCCCTCTCTGCAGTTTTTCCTATGTGTAAAATTGTAACTATAGCCTGACTTTCTTTTTAACCTACAAGAAATGCTACAGAAGTTCCAGGTGTTACTACTATATTCAGTAACAGCATTTCCATGGAAGGTGGCAACAAACTAATTTATCAGACACTAAAATCTGTGCCTGATAAAACTTGGGGTTGGGGTGCTAACAAATAATACTCAGAATACTCCATGATTGTTTAAGACTCTCCTCATGCCAATCCTTAAGTATTTGTGCAATTTTACTTGTGCAAGTAAACCCTCCAAAGGCAAATCAAATGCAAATATTGGCAGGAGCAGACATCTCTGCAGAGGCCTTTCCATGCCACTTAATTTAAGACACAGGTTTATCATCAGGGAGCATTGTCATCCTCTGCTCCTTATCCATCTGCACTGGAGTGGCTGGGCATCCTGTCTGTGACACCCCAGGGAAGTGCTT
The DNA here is from genome assembly GCF_012275295.1 of Melopsittacus undulatus. Taxonomy (NCBI): domain Eukaryota; kingdom Metazoa; phylum Chordata; class Aves; order Psittaciformes; family Psittaculidae; genus Melopsittacus; species Melopsittacus undulatus. The sequence goes on from NC_047527.1 coordinate 115,495,417, forward strand.
GCTATGCTCAAGCCATAAAGCTCCATCATCCTCAATAACTTCTCAAACTCAAATTCTTGTGCATTTATGGAAAACCTTCCTTGTACCATATTCTACCTTAATACAACCTTACATTAGGTACAGCTTCATCCTGCGGGAGCCCCTACAGCTGTTACTGCAACCAGAGGTTGTAATTGTACCCTGCCCTTCAGGGCTGTGGCTGATCACATCAACCGCCCTACCACAGAGGATGCCAGCCCCTGTTCTTAGAAAGGATCAGGCCCATCATTTGTACAGATGTGCCACATGAGAGACTACAAGTGAAAACATCTGTCAGTCTTCATTTCATTGTAGAGGTACCAGGGCAGTGACAGCCGCAAGCTGCAATGCAGGCACAGGTTGGCTGCCTTGCTGGGTGCTTGTCAGGTTCTGCTTCCTCCAGGCAAATTGCAAGTGAAGTTTGTCGAAAGCTTTTGAGCACTTTCCAGATTTCAGCTGATTCTCACTCTGACAGTTTTGGTAGATAATTTTTTCCCACAGTTATCATGCTGGAAAACCTCCCAGCTTTCAAATAGATACTTAAAAATACATTTAATTTTCTCTTGCACAGTGAATTAATTTACTTTAATATCCTGCTTTGTCTACAGGCTGCAGATTGATGAGACAAGTGCTGATTTCTGATGGACCTCTTAGCCAGAAAAGACCTACATTTTGAAAGCTGTAGCTGAAATTTTAAATGGGTCCACAACTGGAATTGTGTTTTCCGCGTAGACTCCACATGAATACTCTGTCCCACTAGATTAGTCAGAATACCATGTTGTATAAGATTAGTTCTGACTGACAAACCATGATGTTGGGGTAGCCAAAATGCATTACCACTATTCCTTTTCAGGCTCCACGTTAAGTCAGACCACAATTTAAAATCAGACTGACTCATACATAGTTAGTAAAATAGGAACCTACAGAAGAAATAGAATTTAAAAAAGAAAACATCAGGTTTCTAAAACAATGACATTGAGATATAAAGTGTAGGATTAATAAAAACACACAGAAGTCGGTCATTTTCCTCACTGAAAATATGTTGGCTGAGAATCAAAACATAATTTGTATTTAAATTAGATTAAATTGAAAAATTAATAGAGCTGGAAAGGAAGGTGATTATATGCAGCTTGTTTATAACCATGTGAACACAAATATTTTCATGACACTTTAAAAATTGAAGTTGTAAACAGTCTCCTGTTTCTTAAAAATAAACACTCCCCTTGTATTGCTGGAAGTAAAAACAATTCCAACAGGGCCACAGTCTGCAAAATGTCTCAAACGTAAAATTTCAGGACATTGCTCATGGTGGTGTTAGAACACACTGGCAGAACAGACTGAAAAGGACTTTATTGTAAAAGAAAATCTTTGAAGATAATCGTTTAAAACTGAACTATTTTAGAGTAATTTTTAGACTATATTCTAAAACAAACTATTTGTTATTGTTATGTCCAACATGAACATAACATAACAACATTATTATGTTATGTTCATGGAACAACTTGAAAATGATAGACTGTAGGATGGTGACAACATGTTACCTCCTTTTTGGCTAGTATGATGATCCCTTAAGCCACACATATGGCTGTGACGCCTCTTGTAATACAGGATAGAAAAGGCTTATTTTGCTCCAGTTTCGAACCTAAAAACTCTCAACTGAAGTGCTTCATATTACACAGCTTCCTTTTTCTTTTTTTTTCCCCACTGCATTCTCCCTGTCCATGCTGGAATAAGCCAGGGTCTTGTCTCTAGCCTGTGAAAGACAGGCTGAGATAACGTGCCTTGCAGAGTCTTGAAATCCTGGCCATTAAATAAAATGGCACACCTTCATGTGATCATCCTCCGTTAAGAGCTGGACAACACATTTCAGTATATGCAACAGATGCTTAAAAAAGGAATTTAAGAATGGACTACTTAACAGTAAGCTTCTGATCCTCCCCCTCATCTCAGCAAAGATACTGAGAAGAAATGGGAAAAGTGCAAAGAAGGGCAACAATGATAATCAAATGTCCAGGATCTGTTCCAGGTGAGGAACAAATGATTACAGCAGCACTTCTCAGCCTGAAGAAGAGATGACCTGAGGGAAACGACAGACCTACAAAATCAGATATGGTCCAGGGGTAGCAGATAGCTATCAAATGTTTGCTGTCACGTCCAACGCAATGACAAGGGGGCATAACTTAGAGCAGCTAAGCAAATGCAAAACAAAGCAAGAGGAAAGTGATGGTTGAGCAATAATCCAACTGAAACTTGCTGTCAAAGTCACAGATGCACTGTTGCAGATGCAAAAACTTACATGGATTCAAAAGGAAACTGAAAAAAATACCTGGAGGAGATATCTCTTGACACTTACTATACAGGCAGAAACCATAACCAGAAAATCCCTAAGGTGAAGACAGCTTGAAGCTGGGAGAGTACATGGGGAAAGGATCATAAGTACATACCATATTTACCTTGTTTTTACTCTTACCTAGACTAATTGCTTATGGTTTCTCTTGAAGACAAAATATGGGACCATGTGGCCTCTTGGTCTAATCTAGTATGGCACTTCCTATGTTCCTGTTAACCAGGCTCATGCCCAGCAACGAGCACTTAAGTATTTTTCAGAAACAGGGTTGCTATATTCTTTTCAGATGTACACACTGACAGTGAGAAAGATGTTTCTAGTTCAGCTTTCGAGGGAGAAAACACTACACGAAGCACTGGTGCACAGCACAGCAGGTCAGCTCCCCCCCACCCCCCCACCCCACCGTGATGCCAACAAAAAGATTCCTGAAAGCTGTTCATCAATCCTCAGCTCACATTCTAAGCAGAAGTTCAGAACTGGGATACCCTACCTGGCCTGGGGTAATCACTGGATGTCAACTGAAACCCACACGGTGAGGCTGGACTGTGAATTGCACAAGGACCTGCAAAGGCCCCATCCACCTGACATCACATTGAAGCAAATACATTTT